>NC_086202.1:33683963-34283963 GCF_035770615.1 Melospiza melodia melodia | reverse complement strand
GATACAAGTTTGTATTTGATTAAATACACTTAAATATATCTTCTCTTGTGCACTTATTTCAGAAGGTGCTTAATTATTGTTCTCTAATTGATGCTGTTGAGTCAGGCATGGATGAAATGACTCCATGGTTCAGAAGGTGAAAAAGAGAGAATACTTTATTAAGAGGTAGTGTCCTTTTATAACCAGGATGGCTAAGGTGAAATCTGATTGGTCTCAAAGTAAAAACCATTCACACTATTGGTAAACTATGAATTGCACACTCCGAAGGTACATATCCATAAACAACATGAACAGAAAGAGAGATAATAATTGTTTTTCATTCTTCCTCTCTAAGTTTCCCAGGCCTGAAGCCTGGGAGAATGCTCTTTGAATTGAGAATCTCCACATCTAATCATCTCCAGTGTTTCTATCCAAATATGCAACAATGGGCATTAGAAGCTGAGTCTGAAGCTGCTGTGGCCATGAAAGGTCCATTGATTTCAAGTGGAAATATACTTTTATTGAGAAAAATTCTTGGTTCATCAAGTTCAAGCCCTTATTCCTGAAATGAGATAATCTGAAAATAGCACCAAGTAAATACAGAAAAGGAGTTCCCGTGTGCAGAGTGATCAGCTCAAGAATAAGTCTCAGGGAAAGTCCTTTCCTTCAGGATGAACATAAACTTTCTCCTATGTAGTTTGAAGACAGAAAGAATTCTTACCTAGGTAGTCATTTAGCTGGTATCACTATGAGCACCTTAATAATTTAAGGTTAATTCTCAGGGACTAGGACAAGAGAAAATTTCCACTGAAATTTTAATTTAAAACATACAACAAAGTTGTTTTATTGTAAGGGCAGTTGAACACTAGAACGGATTGCCTAGGAATGGTTGTGGGGGCCTATGCTTAGAGATAATCAGAACCTGAGTGCCCTGGTGGAGCAGGGTGGTGGGACACAAATCTCCAGAGGTCTCTTCTGGACCCCCTGACTCGGGGAAAAACAAGGCAATGGACAGCACATTCAGCTTTGTCCGCTCAAAGAATGGTTGGTAAAGGAGACAGACCTGAACACAGCAACAGGAAAGTGATTTACAAAACAACATTTGCTCTGGCTGACACATCAAGCCTGGCATAGCTGCACTGCAGCCTCATAGCAGAGGCACCAGCCAAAACTCCCTCTCCTTCTGGCTGCTCTGTCAAAAGCAGGGAAGTTTCCAGCTAACTGAAAATACATCAGTGAACTGAATTTCTTTCCTTCCAAACACAGAAGGTTATTGTACAAAGAGGGTGCTAAGTGAATATTTTATCTTTATCAAACATCTCCATTAGCTTTCAGTGAAATGTCCAAATGAACAACAAGTCTCAAAATATATATTCTCAGGGGCATCCTCAATAATAAAAAACTAGTTTCTTGCATGAAATTTTCAGTGTGCCTTCATGGTCACCAGCACTTAAAGTCTGATACCTCACGTAAACTTTAGTGCTATTCAGAACTGATTGTTCAACTGTTCCTTAATTCTTTGTACACACATGTCCACTATATAAACAAAATACATAAAATAATAATAAACACAGCTGGCCCTCCACAGAGTGCTGCTGAAGATGAAGAGACTGATCCTTTCATAAAGCTCTACCAAGAGCACAGTCTGCAGCCTAGGACACAGGCTGCAGACAGGGAAAAGTTCAGAGCAAGATTTTAAAACTTCTTATCAAATATTAAAACTCCCTAAAATCAAAGGCCTAATTAGAGGATATAATATCAAATATTCAGACAACTCGGCACTATTACGCAAAGAGAATTAGAAAGGTTAAAAAAATATTTTGTCTTTTTAATCTGAATTTAAAGAGGTTGGGATTTTTTTCTCTCTTACAGATCAGCTAAAAGCCTGCCAGAAAAGCCAGGAAAGAACAAGGTAAGAAGGAAATAAACTGTAGAAAGGCTTGAAATATACCTGAAGAATTTATTTGCCCCTTATTATTTCAATTAAGTTAACAACTTATTCTGTTACATGTTGGTTGCTTTTTTAAAGTACTAGTCCGTTTCTTCATGTGATTCCAAAATTATGAAATCTCCAGATTTAGATCTTCACATTTTGCTTAAAAATGTATGAAGCAGTAGGTCGCTGCAATTACTGTGAGTTTTCCAACCCAGAATAAGGAAATGTGTGAATCTACCTGGTGACAAGTGACAGGTTAGAATGACAAAGACACTATTTTTCAGAAGAATTCATACATATGTGGCATACCATTGTATGACTATTCTGACAGATTTTTTTAAATTGGCATGTCATTTGAGACCATCCCTCAAGGAGATTTATGCTCCTAAATCCAAACAGATCTAATTTTACATCCCACTTCTTTCCCACAAAAGTACGTTTGGGTGAAGGGACAACCTTTAGTGAAACAGCCATCTTTTCAAAAGTCATCACAGGAGTCAGTTAAATTTACAGCTGGCCCTGACTTAATCCTGACATTGTTAGTATGTCATTAAAATGGGGGGACCTATCTACATATGGAGATTTACTCCAACAGGTGAAAGCAAATTACACAATTGACTATACATCTGACAACAGGCAATGCCTTGGGATAAATGACAGGATGTCTGTGGAGACAGGCAGTGTGGTAACCATCTGTGAACCCTTATATGACTAATGCTATAAGATTTAAAATCCTTTGGGTTGCAGTTCCTCAGAATGTGCACATCTTCCTACACTTACACCACAGAACACCTCCAAAGCCCAGAGAAGAGGGTGACCTAGTCCTGGGGTAGGCACAGCTCTGCACAAATGCTTAATACGACACAAAACTAATGCCAAATTACACCTTACAAATTCAGCTGGTGTTCAGCTATTGTATGAGTCCTAGTTGTATTGTACTGTACAGTCGAGAGCTGGGAAAATATATGTATTGTATAATTGTAAGTAGAATATATAAAACCTGTCTCTGTAAGTAAAAGAAAAGGAGGAAATATAGCAGGAGTCCTAGTAAAATATCTGTATTGTATTTGAATATCTGTATATAGGCCTTGCCCAAATAAGCCCTGGTTGTTCTTGATGGGCTGCAGCTGTGATGTCCTTAATAGGGCTGCAGCTAGTGAAGATAACTGGGATAAAAGGGGGTGGGTTGGCCAGTCAGGGAGAGCCTGGAAGGAGCCCTGACTGAGAAGCAACAAGAACAAGAAGACGAAGAAGAAGATGATGAAGAAGAAGATGACAAAGAAGAAGACGATGAAGAAGAAGACGATGAAGAAATAATAAAAATAATAATAATCATCATCATCATCATCATCACAGACAGTGTCAATAACAGCAGTGAGGGTTTTACACTGGCTCCATCCATTCCACACTGCCTGAGCTTCAGCACGTCCCAGGATAGCACTGCTACTATTATAAGGGTTTCTGTCTTCCTTCCTAACTCAATAGAGTTAATTATGATTTTAGAGCAGGAAAGCTCCCCGTACAAAAGACTGTATTTAGGATTGGCACTGAAAAGTCTAAATAGACATATTACTGAGGTTATTTATTAGGTAATAAATATTAGAAGTATAAAAACCAATATAAAACCCTGCAGAAGAAGCAGATTTTGACAGTTGTTTAACCGTTAAAAATGTTTTGGTAGAGAAGACTCTCACCGTCTACCCACTGAAGCATAAATTACTCCTTTTTTAATATCTTGACAAAAGTGGAATATAAAGATCCTTATTTACATTAGGAGGCCTGATGCCTTATGCTTCATTGAATTTGAAGAACTGAATCACCCACTTGAATGATCTCTACTAAAAAAAAGATCACTATAAAACTTTCTAATACAATAATAATGCTAAAAACTATTAATTTTCCAGTACTATTCAAGAAAAATATTTTGGGTTCAAATCAGAAATTGCAAAGGCAAATCCTGACACATGAAAGGGTGAGGGGAAGAAATGTAGGGCTGCAGAATTCAAATACACCATCATAAGACTCATTTTGCTCCTTTCAACAAAGGTGACAAGGACAGAGAAGTTTCAGAAATTCCCTAGGCAAAAAACAGGTGCCTTGAAAACCACGAGCTATCAATCCTTCAACTTCTGTGAGCTGCTGAAGATACAATCCAGGTAATGCTCCTACTCACTGTCATGTTTCTACAGAGCTATGAAAAAAAAGAAATTAAAGTCTAAACATCTTCAACAAACCACACAATAAAACACAATAAAATTAATCTCAAGTTTAATGGAGGGCTTCAAACATTATGTTAAGCCAAAAAAGTTATCACCCCATAGTACCACACTAGCAGTCACAACTCTCATGTATTTGGCAGAGTCCATTTAACACAAGGAACTCATCTATAGAATACTGACCTTATATTACGCAAGTAAACCAAAAGATAACAATAAACCTTAGAATGCAGCCACCCCAAGCATTCCCATTTGATTATTTTGTTTGGTTTCCTGAGGCCAAATACTGGCTTTATTCCCAAAACGCCCAGTTGGAAGCATACGAGGAGCAGTGCCTTAAAGCCAGCAAAAATATCATGATGGACTGGAGAACACTGACTTCTTTCCCCAGATGGGAACAGTTTCTTGAAAAGACACTGCTGCATGTTCACAAACTCCCCTTCTCTAGACCATTTCCCTTCCCCCTGAAAGTCATATTTTAAGAAAAGAAGATTTTACTGGGCTTTTTATGGTCTATGTTCTCATTATCATCAAATTTATTAGATTTTTTAGAATACCTTTTATTGCCACTGTGAGAAGTCAACGCAGCTCACATTACTAGGCATCTTATAGTGGGAAATATACTGGGCATTTTATATTCTCTTTTGGGAAAACACAAGGTTTCAGACAAAGCTGTTGTACTTATTTATGCAGAAACTTGATATTTTGGGTAAGGCCCTTTTATCATGGTAACACATTGAGACCTTGGAAAGTTAAATTTATACAGAAAACTATTTTATAATTTTTAAAAAAATCTGTCGTTGTTGATGCATCTGTATATCACTGTTCACAAACTAATGAAAATCACTAATTGCCCTTGATAATAGATTTCTATGAATTACCCTATTTATAAGGTGTACTGAGACCTCTTTAAAGCCATTTCTAAGTTGCTTATATTTTTAAACATTGATCTAAAAGTTTCAATAACAAGCTGAGATTGGTATAAATAAGCCAGAGAAAACGTGCAATAGAACAAATATCAATCAGAATTCTAGAGTATTTTGAAACTTAAAAGAATTGAAAACACACTGTGTCCACATTGGTTTTCTATGCTTTGATTCCTTTTAGATGGTTTTCTATAGTCTCTTAATTTTTTTTTATAGTATTCTCTAAAAATGAAATCCATTCTAAAAATAATAGTTGTATTTAGCGGCTTCACTTTCTGGGAGAGCTACAACTTAAGGACTAAAGTTCATTATGAATTGAATGCTAAGGTGTTAGTTGTCATCCTTTCATTCAAATATTCTACAGTGCTGTGAAATTATACAGCCAGCTACAGCTGCAGCCCAAATCCGTGAGACATCCCCCTCCCTAGTTCATAGGAAAGGCTGGCGGCAGGGCCAGAACTCATGAAAGCAACACTCCAGCTGGATTTTTACTTCCTTTACTTGGCTCTCAATTCCCCCAGCCTTCACGATCCCCTCCCTGATAACCCATGAGGGCAATTAGAACAATCTTAATTCAACGTAGATAAAACACTTCCTGCCCTACCAGTCACTCGAGCATAAACGTTTAATATACTTTGGATATATGGAGAACAATTCCAATTCAGTGCTGTAATCTCTGAAGAGAATCTCCGGTGCTAAGTACCTCAGGATTCTAAAAAGGCCTGATCAGATTGGCTGACCTCCAGCCACCTCAATTAACTGTAAAAGTGAAGTACGCATGGTGCAGTACTCAGAGAATACATATCTGCAAGAAACCAGAGACCAAGAGCTGTTTCAAGAAACCCGAAAGAATTGAAAAGGCCAAGTTAAGTTTACACCAGTCAAAAGCCAACACTGAGCAACCTGTTGTTTCCAAATACTGTTTTTTTAAATGCTGTCCATAGCACCTGTTCAAATGTTTTTATATAAAGACCAAACTTTATTCAGCAGCACACAGATAACTCGGATACAGTCATTATTAGTCAGCTTTACTGTAAAAGCAAATGCTTGACACAAATCTTTGAACCTGCAAGGAAGTGCAGGTTCAGAGAAATCTGGGAGGATTTCTGCATCCCTTGCTGTCAGTTACTCAGGTAATGTGCTTGTACTTGCCATGTAAATTGGCATTGCAGTGCTTGCAGTCCCTTGGAATACACGTGACAATCCTGGAACAGCGCTGCTCGTGAGTGGAATGCTATTTGGGATTTTACACCCGTTAAAGGTTGCAAGACAAAATGTAAACAGGGAGGACATTATAGCTGATGATATGCTAAGGCAGACAGTCAACATAAAGATTGTCAAGAGCCACAGTAAGTCACAAAAGCACAGTCACACAAGAAAATCTCTTTCCAAGAGCTAAGTGCTGTAAAATTCCATACCATGACCTGTGATATTCGTGATGCAAGCGATGTCTGTGTTACATTAGCTACAGCATTTTCAAAGCCCACTCATAAGCAAGTTTTCAAATACATGATGCCTAAAATGCCCAAGGAGGCAAGAACCTAAAATCACAGAATAATCTCAAGGTTTCTCCAGAGAAGCTGTGAGGAAACCAGGAGACAGCACATAAGCTTCGCGGCCAGTGAAGGCTTTGCAAAGCTAAATCCATTGTATCATAAAGGGGTCCTGGGCTCAATCAGATCATGCCCATGGGGCATGGGGTGACAAATGTCGGAAGCTGTTTTTTTCCAGTTTTCAAGTATACTTGAAAGGCAGAAATAATGCTTTGATCTTCCTCAAAGCACAGTGCAAGCCCATGGACAGAAATGTACCACTGTGCCACTGTGAAAGACTCCCTGCCCTTCTGAACTCAGGTCCCCATGCTCTGAATCACTTAAGTTGATACTGAAGAGCTCTATTCAACCTAGGGTACAGGTCTGAGAGCCAGGAATTCATATCTACTAATTTCTGAGTGATTGTCTCACAGAAGTCCCTTGGGCTAGGTCTGCAGGAGGTACTGAGTGAGCATCACAAGCTCAGCACTTGCAGCTCTCCAACAGTCTTGCTCTACAGAGTAGCACTTGTGGTGCAAGAGCTTCTAATCACGGAAAATGACAAAGCTGCCCAGCTCGAGGAGTTTGCCTTCTCAGTGTAACTGACCTGAGTCAAAAAAACATTCTGAGACACAAAAAAAGCTGTGGTGCAGCTTCTGTCCCTGGGACAAGGGAAAGCAGATGGCAGAATCCATCTCTATGGTGCACAATCTACAAGCGGGACTGGTACAGCTCTGCAAATTCCGGGTGCTATGTGCACTGCCTCCACATTGGCCTGCAGCCTGTTGAACTGATGAACTAGACCTTCTTTGGCATATAATACTTCATATGCATACTACACCCTGATATTTAACATACACATAGAAATCTATATGAAATATGAAAATCTTGTTGTGCTTTTATCAATTTTAAATTTCACAAACGAGCCCTTTCTAAGAAATGTAGGGAGGATGCTACCAAATGTAGAGAACAGTTCAATTACTGCAGTACTCATTGTTGTGTTCACTTCAAAAAGAACAAACAGATGCTCAATTTCTTACCTCTAGCCTCAATGTAAATAAATATTACAACATACAATTTGAAATGTATTTTTAAAATGTATTTAGGGACACAGAAATTACCTACCTGTTGATGACATGGATTCAATCCATCTCATCAAATAATCAAATAACAGTGTGGTGAACCAGTTCTGTATCAGAAAAACTATCACATTTTGATTTGTTAACATATTTCACGATCAAGATTGTTCTTAATCAACAAAGAAGTAACTACTTGAATGATCATTTTACTAATTGCTCAGCTACTCAATAGAAAGGGAAGTAATTACTAAAATAAGTCAACCATCACCAAAGGAATGATGGACATGCAGAGGTTGGAAATACAAAACATAATTTGTAAAATTATATGCTTAATTAAAGAATGAATATTTAAGATATGTTTCAAATTTCATGCTATTTAGTTCCATCTAGAATGACTGCTCTCAAAAATGCAACACTAACTGCATCAAAAAGGAAAATCCAATAGGCACAATTTAGCAGTGGGAACTGATATTTATTTCCACTGTAGGAAGTACCAGCAACTGGTTGTAGGAAACAACCAGAAACCAAAATGAATTTTTATGATGGAAATTTAGACAGATAAAGCACACTACTGAGGCCCTCTGCAGATCAGTCTGTAACAGTGAATCTAGAGAGATACACATAGCCAAGGAAAAAAGTAATACCAAGGCTAAAAAGAAATTAACAAACCCGCACACAAACAAGAGAAACTCTGGGTGTGATCAGTTCAATTTTTTTTTTCTTGATGAGTATGAGACAGTCTAAAAGAATGAAGAACAGAATTCACGGTGATGTTCCACAGGGAACTGCTGTCACAACTGATTTACAGCAGTTTAAGGACTGGTTTTGTTTGGGGGCGTTTTGATCAAGTTTTTAAATTAGCGTTTCCCCAGCACTGAAACGATGGATTTCGGGTGAAGTAGATAAATTTCAGGAGACTGTATCAAGCATGAAAAGAATGTGCACCGTTTCTGAAGGCAGCGTGGCACAAAGGCCTAGCACCCAGCCTGGCTGATTTGCTCCCTGAGGGCAGCGGAGGGGCAGCGCCTCAGCAGAGGCCTCGCAGAGCTGGGGGCCCTCTCTCTGCAGGCAATCCACATGTAGTGAGAGTCCTATGTATTGGATAAGTGGGTCCCAGCTATTCTAAATGAGTCACAGCTGCTAATTCCTTAGTTGGGCAGCAGCTGTGGCTCGTAAAGATAGCTGGGATAAAAGCGGGGGGGGGGGGGGGGGGGGGGGGGGGTTGGGGGTTGGGGGTTGGGCCAAGAGCCCTGGTGGAGTCCCTGTGGAAGTCATGAGGAACTGTGCTACAGAGAAGAGCTACATGGTAGAAAACCAACAAGAAGGTATGGACTTTAAACAACAATTGGTGACCCTGACGTGATGGAGGTATGCAGCCTGAGAGCTGTAGCAGCCTGAAGAGCTGTGGTCATGGAGGTAGGCAGCCTGAGAGCTGGAGCAGCCTGAAGAGCTGTGGAAGATAGGTGTAGCAGCCTGAGAGCTGTAGAGAAGAATATAGCTATTGAATCAAGGAGCTGTGGCAGCCAGGAGCTGTGAGAAATATGGCCTTTGAGTCAAGAAGCTGCGTGTGTTGTACATGACCTTTGAGTCATGGGGGAATGTGTGTGTGCGAGGCCATTGAGTCTCGGGATAAAAACATGTATTGTAAAGAAATGTATATATTGTACTTGAATATCTATATTGTATTTGAATCTATCTGTGAGTAATAGAAAAAGGGGGAAATGTAGTGAGAGTCCTATGTATTGGATAAGTGGGTCCTAGCTATTCTAAATGAGCTGCAGCTGTGAAGTCCTTAGTTGGGCAGCAGCTGTAGCTCATGAAGATAACTGGAAAAAAAGGGGTTGGGCTGAGAGCCCTGGAGGAGCCCCTGTGGAAGCCACGAGGAACTGTGCTACAGAGAAGAGCTACATGGCAGAAAACCAGCTAAAAGGTATGGACTTTAAGAATATAATAACAAGAGTATGGGACTCCAGAAATATGAATTTCAACAAGACAACAACATCCACCCATCCCCAGGGCCCAGGGTAAGTGAAACCTGGCCATCACAGCCAAACCTCACCAAACAGGAGCTCTCTCCAAAGGCACAGCTTGCACTGCTAGAACAGTGCCTGAAGAGGTCCCACACAGGGAGACAGGGAGCTCTGACTTGGCAATGCCTCAAGTAGGAATGTCAGAACAATCAAAGAATGGCTTCAGTTTTGGTGAGCAGCAGAAGTCAGCAAACCAAGCTTCTCTGTTCTTCATCAATTCAAGCTGCCACCAATCAAAAGAAGAGGCCAACGAGGCATTAAAATGCTCCCTAATTACTTCCTGGACCAAGGATGACCCTTTACATCCTCAGTTTCCCCTACTATCATTTATTATCATTAAAATGGGGAATCTTTCCATTTTACATTGTATTTAATGCATTTTTTTTTAACTTACTACATGCTAAGTTTCAGCACAGAGACTTTTTAAAGCAATTTTTTACCCTTTTTTCTAGGCCTTCTACATACACATTAGAAAAAAAGAAGAGTTGAGTAACTTTTCCCATGGACCCCCTTATTTAGTTCAGCAGAATATTTACAATAAAACAATCTTCAAGCAAGGTAGAGAAAGAATATTTGAAAAGCTGCTCTGGGACAATGATTTTAAAGAGTTCCCTTCCTCCTCTTAACTTTTCACTCTCTCTTTAACAAGTTAGGTCAGATTAGAGTCCTCAGAAGGACTTGTACACCTGCCCATCACTGTGAGGCCTTCCATGGATTGCTCTGCTGTGGAGTTGCCAAGTTTTGAATGGGCAGCCTGGTCATCAAGGGAGAGATTTCCTTATAAGAGCTCCTCCAAACTCAGAGGCTGATTGATTTCTTCCTCTGTGATGTCCTGAAGGGCATCAGCAGAGAGTACTCACAAGGCATTAGTGTCTGAAGAAAGCATAGTGACTAAAGGCTGAGTTCTATTGTGCCATCAGCTGCAAATCCTTGTCCTCTCCCTCACATTTTCCTGAAAAAACAGGAAAGCCACTAAACCCAGAGTTCCATCTAACCATGAGTTGGTGAGATAAATCTTTGCTCACATGCGAAAATCAAGAAATTGAAATTAATTATATAAAATGAGCAACTCAAGGCAGTTCTTCACCAATGATTTTTGGCAAGTTCTAACAGAAGAAAATAAATAACAGCACTTCTCTACAGCTGACAGAGGCAGTTACACAACTATTATGCAGTAGATTTTATTTTCTAGTATGCAATTGTAAATGTAGATTTAAAGCAAGATCTGAAGGTTACATGGGATTCTCTTGATTTCCCATATTTGGGAAAAGGTACTGTAAAAAATAAGATACTCTCAAGTTTCCAAACTTTTCGCTCTTTAAATTGTTCTTTGATAATCATTTCCCATGCCAGCCAGGTGCTGCCCTTTGTCCCTCCCTTCTTCCTCTCTTCAGACCCATCTCTAAAGCCTCATTCAGCTGCAGCATCTCTGGGAGCAATTAATGAACTTCCATCCATTGGCAACTTCCCATCCTTCTGCATCTCCTTGAGAACAACTGGATACCCCCTCCACTCAGAGTGGCAAACCCTCAGCTCCTGCCCCTCTCTGCCAGGCTCTCCTCCCAGCTCCTTAACACATCTGACAGCAGGACCAGCCTGCCCTGTGGAAAAACCTGTGCACAGGTAACCCCACGTGGAAATACAGGAGTATGGAAGTGGCATCATAGTTTCCAACAAATAAAGGTTTTCAACACAAGCAAGGAGCCACTTTATTTATAGACACAGCCACTGCTCTGAAAACTGTAAACTCGTTTCCTAAGATGGCAAATCCGGACTACACGGCGCTTTACCAAGCCTATCACTTTCCCAGCAGCACATGATTCATTAATGGGTTCATTGCCATCTATAAAATTCTAAGACAACTAAATAGGAATTGGTGTTTCTCCAGAGAGGCTGCTCCAGCTAAAACTGAAATAGAAGTGCGACAGTGACTGGCATTATTTATGCCAACAATTCTACTGCAATGATAATACAGCAGCTTTCACATGCAAATATGCATACATTAAAATGATTTAGGGTGGATTAAAATAAGGAGCTTAATAGATTTCTTTGCTTGTGCTCAATCTTTTCATCTGATTAAGAATCTTATGAAAGCTGCCTCTCAAAGCAATTCTTTTGGACTGTGAAATGTCTTTATACTACACTAAAAATATTCTTGCCACATATGAAAGAAACTTCAAGCGGTTATAAAGACAGATAAATAGCTTGTTATGACAAAGTTTACTCAAAGCAGCATTCAACAACGCACTAAATCTAAAGGAATAACCAAGATGTTTGTTTGAATGTGTAAACGTCATGAAGATAGTAAAGCTTTCAACAGAGGACAGGATCATTTCCACAAGATCTATTCTTTAAAGCCTGACCTCATGAATAAATAGGAATTTACAATAACATGGTTCTTAGCACACTTTAAATAACAAAGCACCATCAAAATGGGCTGGGTCCCACTGCTGGTACCTCAACCCATGCAGTAATGGCTCCTGTCCAGGGTTAGAGAAACAATAACAGGGTCATGTCTGGAAACTTCTATTTGTGTTTTCTGTGTAGCATACATGGAAGGAATAAAAAAAAAAGTTAATTTACACTGAATTTTCACAAGTGTATTTTGTCCACCAATTTTACCCCTCTTTAGTAACTCTAATAAATGCTACAGAAAAACACTAAATCAGAGTTCAATAACTTGAAGAACAATACCTTGTTTGCAAATGACCACAATACAGAGATTTTCATATCATGAGGTATAACTACAGAAATAGCACATATTTCTCTGAAGAGCCATGAAAAGCCTCTGAAACGTAAGGTTTTCCCTCCTAGTTTATGCTAAATTCTTTACCTTCACTTATGTCAGCATTCCCAGTAACTAAACAACTGCACATAGCTCAAATTTTTCTCCTAATATTTCTGATCCTCATTTCCCTATGTTCAGTACTGTATTAGCACAGACACTGATGGGAGATGCCCATTCCAAAAGGCTAGAAAGGAAAACCAGAGTAAACTTTAATATGTCTACACAGACATTAAACACAAACAGATGTTAGTTAACAAAAGAGAAAACCCTCATGCTTCCAGCCAGTAATAATTTTTAACACTTCAGACCAGCAAGTGTAATCCAAAGTATGATTTTTAGCTTTATCTGTAGAGTACTCTGAGGCACATATGCCACCAATAAAAATAGACAATTTTCAGAGCAGCAAGAAAAAGGAGCCCCTCTGGTCCCTACAAAAGCTACAGAAGAGGCAAAGAACGAGGGCTAGAGAAAGTACTTCATTAGCAAAGATACTCTGCTTCTAACTCCAACATATCATGATGCAAGAATTGGCAAATAATGCCAGGCTATCCACTCTGCCTCGCTGGAATGGCCCCTCATATATGAGGATAAAATGTGGGGACAAGAGTCAGAATCCACATGTGTTCTTTGGAAGGAAATGCAAACAGCTATGAAATTCAATTTGTGTGTTACCATATCAAAAATATAAGCATGATGCATTAAAGACACAAACCTGACCCTTTATTGTCTTTGCAGGCTGCCCTGACAAAGGAAGGAATGATGCATCTGACTCCATGCTCTCAGAAGGCTAATTTATTACTTTAGTATACTATATTATATATCTAGAATGCTATACTAAACTATACTACAGAATACAGAAAGGATACTTACAGAATGCTAAAAAGATAATAATGAAAACTCATGACTCTTTCCAGAACCCTGACACAGCTTGGCCCTGACTGGCCAAAGAGTGAAAACAACTCACTAGAATCCAATGAAACAATCACCTGTGGGTGAACAATCTCCAAACACATTCCACATATGAGCACAACACAGGAGAAGCAAATGAGACAATAATTATTTTCCTTTTTCTCTGAGGTTTCTCAGCCTCCCAGGAGAAAAATCCTGGGCGAAGGGATTTTTCAGAAAATGTGAAGGCCACAACCCCTTTACAGACATCTTACACTGAAAGAGCACCAGGATTTTGCTTTACTGGCAATGAAGACGTGACCTGGATTAGTGCTTATTGCCACCAATGATGGCAGCCCAACAGGCCAGGATATTACTGTGCCTCTAAACCCAATGTCACCGACAACACTTCGCCCTGGTCATTCCAGGTGTTTCATTTGAGATCTTTATTAAAAACCTGCTGAGTCCAATCAGATCTGTTTTACTGCTTTCCAAAAATACATACCATAGCAGATATTGAAAATTTAATAGAATTTCATAAATCGCTATCGAAATGTGGATGTACTTCAACTAATTGATTTAATTTACTTCAAGAGTATCTTATTATGTTTGTTTTACTTTAAGTAATAAACACAATCTTAAGTGATAAATTACAAGTGTTCCAGGGAGACTACTGTGAGTCTTTCTCACTTTTTCACCTGTATTGGAATTGTTACTATTGTGCCCTTGGCCAGAAGAGTCTATGATGCTTCCTGGAATTTTTTCCCTTGTGGAAAGAAAAGAGTAATAGTGTTGGTTCAGACCTATATTTTATTTGCTTTTCTCATCCACTTCTACCGGTGTTTTAATCTTTCACATTCCCTCCACAGCAAGTGTGAACTTCACCCTATCACAAATACTTTTACTTACTGAACTATTTCTTGCTGTATTATTACATAATAAGAAGTTACACTCAGCTTGGTCATAAAACCTGAAAAACAACATTTTTCCTGGACATGGTACTGTCCAGGTCTACTGTGTCATTTGTGACAAAACAGATTTTTGACAAAATGTACTGGGTTTCTTTCTTCCACACCTGTATACTTTTTTTCAATATAACGTTGGTTTTTTTTTGTTTTTTTTTTTTTTTTTTAATCTGCTCTCTAGTGAAATGGATCTTCTCCCTAGAAAGAGTGAAAAAATATTTCAACTTCTCAATTATTTCTCATTTCATACTTGAAATAACTTAAAAATTGCACTCACACCCCTCTCCCCATCTGGCTATATATATGAATTAAGAAAGCAACAAAAAAACCCCCAAAAACATAGTTTGTTTTCCAGAAAAAGAACGGTAGAGAGCAACTCTGAAAACCAGGAGATGTGCTGGGAGACAGATCAGCAGCCATGGCAGTTCTATCAGCCACTCTCACTGAGAAAGGAGACAGTGGCTGCACATATGAAATACAGGAAGGATGGTTTGGATATAAAAATAAATCGACTCTAGAAATTAATAAATCTTTATAAGCTGTACAATAGTTTACATTTTAGAAATGCAGAAAGTCTTAGTGGTGAGCCAAACCAGATGCCATCCATAGATCCTTCTCAAACGGTGCTATTTTCTAAATTCTATAGAAGTTTCAGAACAGCCTATTCCCCAGACACTCTCCTCCATACCTTCTAAAAGTTAGTCCATGTTTTGATTTCAAAATCTCAGATACATTCTGATTTTAATCACTGGTAAGAAACAAACAAAAAACTTACCCCAACAAAAATGCTTTTACTTGAGGTCAAAAATATCCATAATGGGTTTTTTTCTGAAGTTCTCCCAACTTATAGGTGCATTATCACACAACTATTCATAAAACAGGTTTACTGATCAGATTCCAAACTTCTGAATGAAAAGAGAAACCAAATTATTCTCATTACCAAAAATAAGATTTCTCCAAGAAAGCGAAGAGATAGATAATCAAGGGGCAACATGGGCCACATACTTTTTATTTTTACTTGGGTCAGTACAGCAATCTTTACAAGCACCTGAAATAAATGGTATAAAACTTGGTATCTAATACAAATACTTGCTAACAAAATTTTAAGAAGTCAGTGGAAGCCTTTATGGGAATTTTTTTGCTGGATTTTTTTTTTTTTAACAGATTCTGACAACTTGCAGGTATATACTTCACTCATTTTCTTCTCAGAGAAAAACCTGTTGGGCTTTCTAGGATGATGGAAGTGTTCATTGCTGTCTGCATTTAGTTTTAACTATTTCAGTTAACCCTCTTCCCAAACGTACAAGGCTTTCAGCTGACAGTTCCATTATAGGAAGAATTGAAACATCAGCTGTGGTGACTTTGAATGATGCTACTGCTCAGTGCCCACAAGAAATCACATCTACAAGACTCAGGTGGCCAGATTTGCAATATAAGTGGAGTAAGGTGAGAAACTACTCTTTTCAGTAATGAGGGATTAATTTCTCCTCAAAAGAACCGGAAAAATTGGATAGATACAAACCCAAATTCATTGCCAAGATCACAGACTCCCAGCTGTTGGAGTTTACAGGAGGGCTGGTATCTTTAAAACCTGTAACAGTGCATCTTGAGTTTGCTAGGGAGAGTTCATCTTTAAGACAGGTACTTTAAATGGCAACAGACTGACCTCAGCTTGCTGAAATAATCCTTAAACATAACTCTTACAAAGCTGTTGCAGAGCTTGTTACCTAACATGGAGGACACACTTTGCACGGCTTAAACAACACTCTGTAGAAGGACAAAGTATAAAATGAGCTGTAAATTCTGCAGTACTGGAAAGTAGAGAATTGTAAATCACAACTAACAGGATTCCAGCTCCTTTTCTCCATGCACATAAGGAAAAAGTCAGCTACCTTATAAAATGCATAGGGGGTACACAGTTACTCTTCATTACTGCTCTCAAAAAGATAAAAACCCATGGTTATTTTGGATACTTGGTACAATACACTGAAGGCCAAGACCTAACAAAGTCCAAGCTTCCTTTTCTAGAGCTGGGAATGTGACCACAAAGTAGCCCTGTCTTGCAAAAAAGTACTCCAAAAGCCTCTGAAAGCTCCCATTAGTAAACAAAGCCCCAAGGCTCAGGGCACAGACAGAGCTGAAAACAAGACCAAATTCAAAGCCATGTCTGAATCCAGTCTGGCTATTTCCAGCTTTCTTCAAAACCCAGAACCTGCAGACCCTGAGGTGACATAAACCCTTTGATTGTCCTCTTTCCAGGTGCACCTTTCTGTCACAACAGTTCTGATTCCCATGAAGGACCCCTTTCCCTTCCCAAGGCTTAAATTTTGGTCCAATTACCTACACACAGGCTCCTTTGCTTTGTTCAGGCATCTGACAGCCAAATTGCAAGTTTCTTTTCAACACTGCCACTCCCCAGACGCACACAAATGCTTCAAAGCCCAGAACACATGAGCCAAGACAAGGTGAAAAGGAGCCTTCCCTGCTGGGGCCTACCCAGTCAATCTCCTACTCAGAGCATCCAAAATACAGTTCTTGCACATTCAATTCAGAGAGCCTGAACCATCTGTGGCACACATACTTTGGGTGAGATGCTGAGGACTGAAGTCAAGAGCCAAAGTCAAGGATGCCTCTTCTCATGATGAGCTCACCCAGCTCCATCTGCATGCTGAACGGTTCTCTGGCCCTACACAGCCAGACCATGTTCAGCTGAGGCTGTCCTGCTCCCTGCTGCCATCCAGTACAAACCTCAGAGGGTTACAGGGCAGCCCAAACTACTCACATGATCTGCCAGAAACTCCTGGGCTTTCTGACCGCTGAAACGATCAGGCTGTGAAACTGCTGAGTCCCTACACATTGCTGGGAAGGCCAAGCACAAGGTTAGGACTCCACGTTTCTTCTACAGCTCTAAGTCAGGCTAAATTTGATGCAGAAATGTGCAGAGGTCTCCTATGTACTGTAGGGAAGTAAGTCTTCCAGAGACCCACTTAAAGCATTTCAGAAGCAGGATGACAACCCCTAAGAAACTTTTTAGCTATTCAAAATAATCTGACAGGAGGAAAACATTTCTCGGGGCTGTGATTTGTCTAATTTTGGTCAAATACACAGCCCTCAGGAAATGCCTATTTCTATTTATTGCCTAGAAGTAGGAGATTATGAGCTTACCTCCTCATTTCCATATTCTGAATGTCTGAAGATAGGTAGGATGATTTCTCATTGAAAATTTTTAACTGAATTCCAATAGGCTGATAAAGGATAATGACCTATCTAAAGGAGAAGATGGACAGGAGCAGAAGAGAATTTCAAGCTTCTTTCTTTCTTTCTTTCTTTCTTTCTTTCTTTCTTTCTTTCTTTCTTTCTTTCTTTCTTTCTTTCTTTCTTTCTTTCTTTCTTTCTTTCTTTCTTTCTTTCTTTCTTTCTTTCTTTCTTTCTTTCTTTCTTTCTTTCTTTCTTTCTTTCTTTCTTTCTTTCTTTCTTTCTTTCTTTCTTTCTCTTTCTCTCTTTCTCTCTCTCTCTCTCTCTCTCTTTCTTTCTCTCTTTCTCTCTTTCTTTCTCTCTTTCTCTCTTTCCTGAAATCCTTGTTCTCAGCTATCTCCCTCGACTTGCGTACTTCGTTTATCAATATTTCAACTTCACAGAAACTGAACCACCATTATTACTGCATGGAAGACAAATACTGCTTAGAGATCTGTAAAGTATTTCTTAAAAATTCTCTTACTAAAGGACTTCTGATTAAAGAGACATTCTTAGGTAGGTGTTGCTATCTATAAATACTACCAGGCTGCCATGAGCCAGTTGGGAGTAGCAACTTTTAAACTGGCTTAATCTCGAGATAGCGATCAATATTGGTTTAGTGTATTCCAACATTCCATACTGCTTATTCCAATAGCAATAGGCATGGAACCAAATCATCAAGATTTGGATCTTGCAAACTTTATCAGCCCAATCACAGCCTTTGTTTAATTAGAAAGGTGCCAAACGTTGATACCTGTGTGCAACCAGTGCAGGGTGAAGCCAAAGGCTCTCACTACTGTAAAGCACATTAGGGAGTGTGTGAGGGATCTGGAGGCTGTGTGACACATGAAGAGCTTCAATCATTTAAAAGCAACAGTCCATAATTTCTAACATTCCACTCTACTGCACAAGCACTTGGAGGCATTCACAGAATCACAGAATGGCCTTGGAAGACACTTCAAGATAATCATCTAGTTTCAGCCCCACTGCCATGGGCAGGGACACCTTACACTATCCCAGGTTACTCAGAGATCCAGATGGTACTTAATACCTCCAGGGATGGGGCAGCCACAGCTTCTCTGGGAACCTGGTGCCAGTGCCCCACCACTCTCACAGGGAAGAATTCCTTCCTAATCTAAACCTGCTGTGTTTCATCTGAATCCATTCCCCCTAGTCCTGTCACCACATGTTCCTGTGAAAAGTCTCTCTCCATCTATTCGAAGGGCTTCCTTCAGCTACTGGAAGGCCACAATTAGGTGACTCCTCAGTGGTCCTTTCTCCAAGCTGAACAAACCCAATTCTCTCAGCATTTCCTCACAAGAGAGTTGCTCCATCCCTCCCATCATCTTGGTGCCCTCCTCTGTACACACTCCAACAGGCCAATATCCTCGCTATGCGTTGTGCAGTAAAAATACTGTACTGTTAAAAGTACCGAACTCATACACAGAGCAGGGCACCAGCTCTGTTACCTGGCAGTGAGACATCACTCTGGGGAGTTTTCCTGGGTTTTGGATTAATTGCTTGGGTGCTTTTTAATAGCATGACTAGACTACGTGGAACGTTCAATATACAAGAAATTGTCTGCAACAGATAACTAACTGATTAGACAAGACAGAACATTGAAATGTAGGCAGCTAGGAACCTTTCCAGCCACAAAACTGGGTTAATCAGATAGGGTTTTCTAATTGGAAACAAAAAGCAGTAACCTTTCTGTTGGGCTGTGAGTTCTTTTCACACATCTGCTCAACCACTCAAGTTTTCTACAAACTGTTATTTGAAAATTAAATTTCATTTCAATATTTTAAGAAACAGAAATGCAGCAGAAACTTCAGCAAAGTAAAAAAAAAATCACTTTGAAACAGGAATTATTTTTAAAAATATAGTGAATTAAATGGTATGTGGTTTCCACTGCAAATGCCAAACACTACTTTTTGGGAGCCTTTGACTGGAAGGAAAGCCAACAGGCCAAATGTGTCACTTAAAGCCTGAAAGATTCCAAACTAATGTGTACCAGCAATGCAAGGAAGTGAGCACTGACCAACCAAGTGACCTTTTTGCTGTGTCTGTTCAGCCAGCACGAACTAAAATCTGATCCACAGTGCTCTCCAGCATATTGGCAACTTTTGCTTTGAATCTTTTGGTTCAGTTGTGTTCAGGAATCCTTGTTGTTTCTGCATAAAAACATTTGCCAGAGGATACCATGTTAAACACTATTTGAAACACAGAAGGGTAGCATTTAATTAATACTCAACAGATACCGAAACTTTTCTTCACAGGAGAGCCTGAAAAATCAATCATATACAGCAACAAATCATCTTTGCATTTGAAAATGACACAGAATTCATGTGGAAGAGAAAAATGGGATTTTGGTTTTTCCATGCCATTAGTGTGTGAGTCATGGAGAGAAATGGAGTCCTACAAGCCACGAAATCTGGATTCTGGAAATCAATGTAATTTGACACAGTAAGTACTGCAGACAATTCCGTACGTCTCTAAGGAGAAGGATGGGCAGTACCAACTTCCCCTGGTTAGTTTTGGGTATCAATCCAGAATATCCAGTGAGGCATCCATCTCTCCTTGACTTTTACGAATGGGAGGTGTTGGAAGGGATGAAGCTATGGGAGATTTCTTTATCTCACAGAAAGATGGATGAATGGATGAAACATTGATTCCACAACTGTGCATGGCAAAAACTTACAAAATCAATAGATTGCTACCAAAGAGAGGAGTTTAAAATTAAGTTTAAAATTAGGACAAATTAAAAGATGACAGAAAAGAAAATACTTTCCCCTAGTGATTATTATGCTATCAAATCTTCATAAAGGCTGTCCCATTCCTAGCCCCCAGAGCTTTTTTACTCTCAATGTCACTCTGAATACAGAAAAATCTCTATTAAGACAGACTTCAAAATTCAAAATTCCTGCTAGTTCTCCATTCTTCAATGACTATTATAAATTAATTTAATATATTGGGATCAAAGAACCATACATTTACTTCCAACATTGTGAGAATATATGTGACTGCCTATCAACACTAAGATCTGAAGAACAGAGACAATGTACCGAGGAAATTTCACCTCAGTAATCAACAACAAAATCAAAAATTATGGAATCACATCAACGACAAACAAACTTGAAATTCTGATCAACCACAGGGCTTAACGTAATTGGAAGGAAGCAATTGTCAGACGCCACCAAGTCTGAGTTTAGGAATTAACAGTCTAATAGGGAATGCCAAAAGTAGGTATTTTTGACAATTATGAACATAAGTGCAGGTCTTATTATTACGATTTGGTACCTCTTACAAAAACTGAAATGCAGCACCAACACCCAGCAAAAATATACCAAACTGCTGCCTGTAGAGTTCCTGAACTGATGCGCTCGTACCAAAGGAGCACTGACAACCGGAGGAAGTGAAGCAGTTCAAAGTGCCAGATTTGTGACTTTATAGGCCACAGAACACACCTACCCTCTGCCTGAAAACCACAGAAATGAGTGTCTCACGAATTCTGTGGACATGCAGCACGTGGTGATCTGGGGAGCAACGCCAAGAGAGATGCAAGTTTGGCTCTCCGAGTTTATACTGACACATCCAGCCAGCCTGTGCCCATAGCCTAGAGGGAGTACAAGATTAGGACACACTTTATTCTCATCCTCTGGCCTCAAGTCCAGTTGTTCAGGCGCTGGAAATACAGACAACCACTATGTGCTTTTAACAAAATTAGATTGCAAGTACTTTTATTCATGCCTTTGGCAACTATCATCATACGAGAAAGATTCTAAGGCTGTTCCTTTCACAGTGCTGTTCTGCCAGTCCAAAGGAAAAGCCAACACTTCTGAAGACATTACCAGAGGACAATCCTTACCACTCTGCTGCATCATGTGAAGTACACTCAGACTAAAACCTAAACGCTGCTCACAGAAAATTCATCAGCTTTTTCAAACCTGTGTCCTTATTAGAAAGGCTTGTGACTATCCAGGGAGAAAGTATCAGATCTGCAGTGGCACTCCAGAACTAGTAGCTTGGCTTCACAGAATAGAGGCTTAGGGGAAGAGCACTAAATCTCTCAAAATCCTCCAAAATTCAACAGCCTTTCATAATGATGTTGTTTTTTATTTCTTGATAAGGATTTACACAAATAGGTTTTAGTCTGAAAGCTGACACTTGTGTTTCCAATCAACCTATTCAAGATGAATACCTAAGTACATCGGAATCCTCATGCACAGTCTTCTTGTAAAGAGATTATTCAAATTTCCTTTCAGGCTGTACTCCCACAACAGTCCTGTTTACTGACTCTATGCTACTGGATGAAAAATTTTGAAATAAAGAACATGTTAAAAACCACCAGCACCAGACAAGTTGCTCTAAGTGTTTTTGTAGTGATCAATCATTTTTCACATACTGATTTTTTTAACATTTGCCATAAACTTCCTGCCACATTCACAAAATTCGTTGTTCAGATTTGAGAAAATTCAGGGGAAAGAGAAATTGCATGTGTATATATATATATATATAAAGTAAGTATGTATCCATATATGCATATCCTAGTAGCTCTGAAGAATCCTTTTAGTGTCAAGCATTCCTTGCAGGTTCTATCAGACAAACACTCCCAGAAGAAAAAAATAATAATCCAGGTCATTTTGTTTCATTTCTTTGGAAGCATACATTTATTCATTACACAATCAGTTTATTGAGTGCTTTGGGAGGTCCAAGATTCATAAACAAGCAGCTCCACAGTATGTTTGCTATTTGTCCTCTGTCTCTTCAGTGTGACTCAGTGATAAATTAAAAAAAAAAAAAATCCAAAGGAAAAACATAGTCTTTATTTTCATTCAGATTTTAGCTTTTCTGCTGAAACTGATGACAGCTGGGGAAATTGCTTCTCTTATGTGGATTTTTATCCACTGCATGATACACAGCTAAGAAATAAATCTACACTGGTGGAGCAGCATGGGGTTTAGGTGGCGGATGCCGCTACCCAATTCCCACTGAGCATCCCCTGTGGAAAAACTGCTTGGGTGAGCATTCAGGCAAGCCCACACACCCCACTCAGCACAGCTAGCTCAGCCAGGAGAGGCAGAAGGGCTTTGTATGGCCAGTTCCAGCAGGGTTTATTGCAGCACCCCAAAGGGAAAGCAGAGACAGAAGAATGCACAAGGTTTGAGTAGGGGAGGGCATGGGGCAGCACAAAGGGCCTACAGGGACATGGGGCTGGCCACCAGGGATGCACAACCAGTGAGGAAACAGGCAAAGGAGAAGCCACAAGAATTAGGAACAGATGGGGAAAGGAGCTGGAGTGGTTCATTGTTAAGCAAGAGTCCGTGAGGAAGTCCTTTCTGTCCACCCAGCTGGGGAAACACTCTATGATATGTGTCTCCAAGGCAAGCCTCTGGGGATTGAAGGGGAAGGAATCAGAGGATTCCACACATTGGCTCCTCTGGTCTGTCCAACTCAACCTGAGCTGCTGAGGAGGTTCTCATACAACCTGAATCAAGAACCCTTAATTGTCCCTTAAATGTCTCAGCCCCCCCAAGACTTCATAGCTGCTAAAAATCTTGTTATTTGGCTCTAGAACTACTTGGGAACTGGAGATATTAGGATTTCATATACATGAAAGTTGATATCTGATAAGGAAATCAGCTTAGTTATTAAAAGATGCAAATGAGAAGTCAGTGACAGCTGTTTCTGTTGATATCCCATGTGAATGATTTCTTTGTTTTAGTTTGTAGAAGTCATCTGAAAGCCCTGAGTGGAGGCAAGGAATCTTTTTATGGCAGAAGATTAATAGTGAAACATTTAACCACTAAATCATATCATTAGGGGAAATAATTAACACTTCACAGACATGACAAGATACATATCAAAAGGCAGTTTATGAACTATTTTACAACATTTTGTTTGAATGAGCAGGATGTACCAGAATAAAGACAGTAATCACATTTTATTTCCTTGCTTAGGAAAAGCTTAAAAGGACCATGAAATAAGGCTTCACTGAGGGTCTAACACTGGAGGATTTACCTCTGCTTTATCCAGCACAAACAGTCTATTAAATGTCACTGATAAATGTTCTTCCACATGCTCACCAAAATAGCTGGGCAGTCCATAATTAAAATAACATCCAGATTGTGGCATGATTTTTCCAACTTACGCTCTGTAAAGCCAATTTTAATTCTGCAACAACATACAAAATGAATATGTTCCTCCCCACAAATTTAGGCCTTACCTATCTTAAAGTATTGAAGAAACTCCCCCCAAAAATTAACAGAGGCTTGCAATTTTCAAGCTCTTTCTCTCAGTATTTGTAAACAATTGAAATGACGTTTTACGCAGCTTTCCCCTCAGACTTACATTCGTTTGCCTGGTTGCAACACCTTTCATTTATATTTTTGTTACCCTATTTTTACTGCATTTTGTTACTGTGAGAGTTTTTTACTATATTTTTTGTGCACTGCAAAATCTTTTCTCTTGGCTTCTTGCAATGTCTTTGTCAAAATTCTATGTTGCCACTCACCCAGCATCACTATATCTACCTAAGTCTTAATGAAAAATCAGGCCTGCTTGTAGAAAGTCATTCATCTTTATCACTAAAATTGTATCTGGCTGTCATCTCCAAAAATTTCCATGCAGCATTTAAAATAATGCAGTAGCACAGTAACAGGGAAATTACTTTTTTCCTCAATGCCTCATTACTGATATTGCTAGTATTGTATATCTGCATCTGATATAAAAGGTATCTCAAGGGCAGTTTTAGGAACACAAGCGATAAATAATTATGTCCTCATTTGTCTAACAAGAAACTCACACAGATTTCCATATTCATAAGCCATTAAAAGTATCATCAAATGCCATATTCTTTGATTGCCTCGTGGTAAGATAGAAGTCATCACCGGAGGTGTCCAGAAACTTCAATTATCAAAGGCAGTGAGAATGCTTCCCATCTCCCCAGCCACCTGAAGCACTGCAGCAGCGAGTTCACTTCCTGTAAGGCAGGGCCTGTGAAAGGGGAATGAAATCCCTTCAGTTTCATTAAATGCACCAAATGCCACCTTTATTTAATAATCACTAAAATAGTAATAAGCTAAACAGTGAAGTGCTGGTAACTGTGAAAAGTTCATTAAGCAAAGTTTGAAAGACTAAGATTGGAAGTTAGTACCACAAATTCTTTTAAATCAAGCACTTAAGGAAACCTGGGCATACATACCTGAAGGAGACAGTTCTTTTTCACATATCACAGGCCTTTGTTTACATCAGATGTCCAAGACAATTATTCCTTTATTGAAACACACCAAAATAGAATAAAATAACTGCTTAAGATACTTCAAAATTATCTATCCTACTCATGTACTCTATTGCAGGTATACTACAGAGCAGCACAACCTACTGGAAAGTCCTATGCTTTTTTAGTTATTCCGCACTATAGTAAAATTGTGAAAATACAAAAGGTGCGCAGGTACATACCAATACAAATACATCTATATAACCATCATTTAAACACCACAGAGGAATCCTTTTATTGTAAATAAAAAACATAATTTTATTTCACCAAAACTACTTGAAGAAAATTTAGAATACTCCAAGTTAATGTACCCTTGCACTATATATAGTATATATATATATAACCATCATTTAAACACCACAGAGGAATCCTTTTATTGTAAATAAAAAACATAATTTTATTTCACCAAAACTACTTGAAGAAAATTTAGAATACTCCAAGTTAATGTACCCTTGCACTATACATAGTATATATATACATAACCATCATTTAAACACCACAGAGCAATCCTTTTCTTTTAAATAAAAACCATCACTTTATTTCACCAAAACTACTTGAAGAAAATTTAGAATACTCCAAAGTAATGTATCCTTGCACTATATTTCTTTCAGAATTTCTATTGCACACTTAATAAACAACACATAAACATCATCTGTATAGAGCAAACAATATATTTCCATTACAGAAAAGAAGCAACAGAGAAAGGAAAGACTGTATGGTGTGCTAAAGCGTGTGACAATGGATTTAAAAACTATCTGGATAATTTAACTACTTATTTCTCAAACTGCAAAAAGAAGCTTGTACTCTCCTATGGGGAATAGACTTTTAACTATATAGTGTTAGGAAAAATGTGTACTTTGTAAGTATTAGCAAACCTGGTATGTATTCAGTCAATGGATCCATTGTTTTTCAGATAAATCACCTCAACAATTACACTAAATTAAAAACCCTGACCAAACAGAAACTGGACTGGGCAATATGATCTGTACCTCAGAATAGAGAGAACCCATCAAAGACTTAAAACTATTTGAATCCCACAAAGAGACCAATTTCTGAGTGTCCTCATATGAGGCAACATCAGAAAGCAATCACCAAAGCCTTGAATTGCCAGCAAAGGCAGAGCAAGGCTAAGGGAAGAACAGAGCTCACGAGAATGTCTCAGTATCTCATGGGATGGCTGTTTCCTCCACATCACTGCCACTGCTCTATGTTATGGGCCACAGCAGAAACATAGAAAATAAACCTTTTAATTGCCTATTCATTTCACAGTTGGCAGCTTGCACACAGTCAATAGATGTCCCCAAAATTCTAAATTCAGACAGTAGAACTCTTAGTATAATATAACCTGTTAAAAAATAAGTTGCAACTAAAATTAGGCCGGTAAATCCACATAGGGTTCTCAGAGCATGACACTCCCTAATTTACTAATTTGGAATGAGAGCCATGAGGTGCTGTCAGTGGCGATTGCCAAGTGCTCATTATTTCTCAAAATACCTCTCTGAGGTATCTCAAGAGGCTCTTAGGGATGGGCCTTTCAAGTGCATTTCAAATTCTGTGCCTTTTCTCACTTCCACCTTAGTTGCTTTACAATATAACCACAGGACAGGTTCTGTAAGTACTTTCTTTACTCCCTCCTTTGGTTAATTTTCCCCAACTCCACTCTAAGAAGTTGACCCTGTAAAACTTAAGATCTTCCCTCCTAAATCCTAGTACTAGTATAGCACTAGTATAAACTGATCCAAATTGTGATTAGAATCCAAGTTCTGGAAACAGCTTAAACTTCCAAGTTCAAGTTACAATGCCTTGAATTCTGCTTCTTTACTTTATCATGTAACAGAAGTCACTAGCTAGGGTCAAAAGAAGGTCCCCAAACATTTTTCCATGCTGGGCTCCAAGTACAAAAAAAAAGCAAAGAAAATGTAAGATCAGATTCAAAACAGCTATGATGAGAAGGTTTTAACAATGCAAGGTATTTTATTATTTCATTTAGAAACATTATTCTGCCCTTATTGATAAGAAAAGGCGTAGTATATTTGAAACGCCCTAAAAAGCAGTATTATCCTTTGAAGAAGTATTTTATCTTATTATTTCATCATTTTTGGAGCAGAATTTCTGTTAAGAAAGAAGAAAACTGAACTGTTTTCTCATATTAAAGAAAAAAAAAAGAAGAGGAAAACAGCCTTATGATTTAATGTATATCCAAGAAGAAAGTTGGAACTACCTTTGTGGTGTTTTGCTCTGAAGTAATAATGGCTGTTGTGAAAACCTGGCTCTGGGAGTAGAGCACTACTGAAGGAAGTTTTATGCCTGAATATTGATGCAGATTATGGAGTCATCTGGCTGTCTGGAGTGAGTGGAAGAAGCAGGTTGGACACAAACATCTACGCAGCGCTGGAATGCTCTACACAGAAAAGCAGTTGGGAACAGAAGCACTTGATATTCAAGAGACTGAGCTCATATACAGGAGGAGCAGGGAAGAACAAGTATGAGTCAAGCTGTTAAGCTTTGAATTTGCCCTTAAGGTGAAACAGCACCAAAACTATCATATAATCAATTAAATAATAAACGCAAATATTTACCCTGAAATACACTATTTAATATTTCAATCGTCTATTTTTAAAGCATTTTGACAACTAAAATACACCAGTTTCCTGCAATTCTGGTTTACTTTTAGCAAAAATGAGATGATGCAGCCAGCACTATCACAGGCATGCACAATCCAGAGAACAAGATCTGAGGATGCCAAGTGCTACTACATTTTCCCAAAGATGATTCATACCTAATACGGCCAGAGATTTCACACCACTTGAGCAGATATTCTGGCATTCATCCTTATGATACACATTGCTGTTGCAGCACAACCCAGGCTTTAAACATTTCTTTTTGCAACTACTGCACTTGTCTGCTTTTCCACCAGGAGGTCTGTGTGCTGGACTTTGGAAAAAATACTCATTTCCAATGAAAGAAATGGGTGAACTTTTTGATGCTGATGCAACAGTAATCTTCAGACACAACTCCCCCCCCTCCAAAAACAACCCAACGAAAAACCAAAAAAACACCCAAAAAAAAAAACCCAAAAAACCCCAAACCCACAAAACCACCAGGCTCTCAGTTGTCCTTCAACTCGTGTCTCAGAATACAGCATCACGGACAAGAAGTAGGGAAAAACAAGATGAACAGCTCTGTTTTAAGATGATTTTCACATAATTTCTGAGCAAGTGTCACTCATTTACTGCATAGAATGCTTAGATTTTCTGGACTGTTAGCAACCAAACAGAATGAAATGTCTTGAATTTATTCCTAAACCCACTGTTTATTTCATTTTTTGTTAATCTGTAGCCCCATTTTGACTACAATACTGGCTGTTAATGCAAATGTTGGGTTTTGGTCACCTGAAGCATGACAAAAACAAGCAAGCTGGTTCTCAGGGTCATGCATAAGAAAGGGGAAGATTGAATCTTGTCCAGCAAGAAAACTGTTTCCTGAATGCACCAATAGATCCAATTATGGACACATATTAATGAGACAGATTTTTACTCTGCCCCAATTCTTACCTGTGAGAAACCAAGCAATGGCCCTGAGAGAAAAGAAACCAAACAAGGGGTGAGGGGGGAGATGAATTGTTTCATCTAAAAGAAAATTTTGGTACAGCTGGATGTTGCTGAGAAGTCCTAAGACCATTAAGAACATGTTTCTTTCCACTGAGATTTTGTGATCTTACAGTTAACATTGTGAAATCAAAGTATCACTAACAGCATAAAGCTCTGGCTGCACCAATCATTAAAATTAATGACAGCATAATTACTAAAATAAATCACAAGGTAAATGAGAACAGAACACGATATTAACAAAAACTCCACAGCTGACTCTCCACGTCCTAGGCGAGACAGAATCACCCACCAAATGTCAAACATATACAGATCTGGGAAAGTGGAGATCTACGTCCAAGTTTTCTGATCAGTCATTTAGCCTTAAGAGAAATTTCACATAAATCTGTATTTATTCCAAAGATACAGTTCCAGAACTTAAACCTGCACCTTTAGCCTTCATATGCTGACATGATGAAGAAAAGCTACCCAGCTGTACAGGAGAAAAATAGAAGCACCTTCACACGCTTTTGGTTTTCCTCTATACTAGCAAGTTTCTCTACTGCTCAATGAACTGCATTCCAAGCTGTCTGCAAACTGAGATTCTCTACTTATTTTGATATGCAAAGAGACATCTTTGCATATGCCAGTGCAAGAGATACATGAGGAGAAGTGTATCAAATGCTTTTCTGACCCCCTTTCAATTGCCCCAAATTACAGAATGCGGGCAGTCATATGCAACATCTTACGAGATAGTTTGCAGTCAGTTCAATTTTAAAAAAACAGCACAGGAAAGCAAAGAGAATGCCATTTTAAAGGTTCCATGCTAATCACAACTGAACGAATGAAGGATTTGTGTACCAACACACCCAGTGAACCCCTCTGATTTGGGTGAGTGCCAGTCTAGCTCTTCCTAGGGTCACCCTTAACAAACAACATTTGGCTACCATGGCTCAAGCCAATTCCACAGATTTCCTTTCAATATTAGACAGACAGACAGACAGAAACAAAACCTGCAGTTACCCCTCATCTTAAACAGGTTTGAAAAGGAGCAAACATGCAAGTTTTACACAGTTCCTTGCAGTACCCTCCTGAACAACTTCCACAGCAGCTGTTCTTGTACCCGCCAGCTGAGATGGGTGGCAGAAAGCGTCACCTCTTTGGGTGGAGACACAAATCCCAGTTAGATTCTGGGAAAGAAATCTAAAAGAAATTCCCAGAAAGACCACATCTTTCCCGACTCCTTGGAAGGAGCTACCTTATGCCTCTTGTCTTGTCTCTGCAAGCTCAACCATGCAACTTTCCAGAACTCAGGGCCAGTTAAATATTTCCCCATAGGCCTGTGCATTCTGCAACAGAAAAACCTTTTCAAAACCAACGAAACTTTAATTTTGTAGTTGAAGCAAAGCCTTCTCACATAACTGCAGATTATTTTCTTTGAGGTGAAGGATTGACTGCTGGTGGTTTTTTTCCTCAGGATAAGTCAGGCAAGTCAGAAAATGCCTGTAGTCTACTGCAACCAGGAGAAACTCTCCAAGGCATTTGGGTTTGCTGAGTATTTTTGGGCATTTTCTTGTATTGGCATTATCTATTAAAGGTACTCAAGTACTTACTAGAGAGCAACTTACATTAAACTTTATTTCCTCCTGCCTTACTTTGTACTTAACTGCCAACTAGTAACACAAAATCATCATGAAGTAAGACAGTACAAAATTTTATTGAATTATAGGATAGTTCCCAGTACTTCAGTGAATTTTGAGATCTTCTGCTGAGCAGAGCATAGAGTAAAGAACATGTGCACACACAGAGGAGGTTGCAAGAAGAGTGGTGTAGCATATAAACCAGTTTATATGATACACCTGAAAGCACCCCAGCAAATGAACATGCATGCTATTAAAGAGAAGTTTAACACTACATTATCCCTCTGGATAGCTATTGTATTAGAGCAACCAGAGTCTTAAAAGCATTCACATGACAAGCACACTGTGAGGCCTCTGATACCCTAGACAATGATCAATTTTTTAATATTCTGTATAGCAAGGATTACAATCATCAGTACTTGTGCTCAAAGTTAATTCTCTGTGCAAACTGCAGTCTGAAGGGAAAGGAGAAGCTAATTAATATAAACTACAGAAGCAAGTGTCAAGGCTGTTCAGTTCTTTCCCCTGCAAGGGGACACACATCCTGGGCCAGAGAAAGTCAATTAAACACAAAAGACAATATGAATTAATGGCTACTAGCCCTGATGCAGATGCTCACCGAGCCAAAAAAAAAAAAAAAAAAAAGGAAGGACAAACCAATGGACTGGTGTATCCAGGGATGACTTGTCAGTGCTCCATGTCAGGAGAAAGCCATGTGTGACCAAAGTAGGGTCATTCTCCCCCGGGATGAATGGACAATGTCTCTCACTCAGTCCTGCATGGGGGGCATTTGTTTAGTTACAGAAACAATAATTTTTCCACTTGGACCAGGTGGGGAACGAGCTCTTTTTTGCCTGTGGTGCACATCCTACACCTGTGCACATGGAGTGGGGAGCCACCACCACAGGGAGCTGCTTATTGACTCACCACTCATCAGCTCCACACTGCTGGCTGCTGTGAGCAAAGACCACATCTTGGGAAAGGTGGTTCATTAACTCTGTCACTACTCCCAACTTGTTCCAGAACTCAAGATACTGACTGCAGCTGTACCAAAGCTGTTACTTCACTGTAAAGGTGCGCAAGGTGACGGTCACAGTGTGACAGCAGTGATAAAGGCTGTTGCCCCAAAAGGAGGAAATCTCCTAACCCCCAGCCATCTGCTAAACATGGCAACATCACACAATGCTTTCAACAGTAAAAGAGACCAGCCACGCTCTTGCGGAGTTCCACTGATTAATTTAAACGTTGTTGACATTTGTAAAGTAAAGGAGTAATTTCCTGTAGCAAGATCACTTTTCTTGAACCACCCAGATCTCAGCATAGTAATTCTGCACTCCTTCCTAGGTATTTGTAACATATGCCACTATGGAAAGCAAGTATTCTCTTTTTCATTACTTAAATCAGAAAGTAAAAGGATATCTCAAAAGAGGAGGAAAATTTATACAAAAATAGTAAACAGAATGGTAAAGCTGGAGATTTGTTTAAAAAAATATTCTTCTTGTTCTGGTTTTGAACCTTTTAGATAATATAATAAAAAATATCACTGTATTTTTTTCATGTTTATTGAATGTTCTAAAAACAGTCATATTTGAATTTCCATTGGCAATCAAATTATTCCTATTAAATACTGAAGCCACACACTGATGCTATTATCCCCAATGTTATTTTTACACATTCACCACAGAGTTCTATTTGCTAAAATATTGATAGCATGGTCCATACATGAGGATGCACTCAAATCTTACTAAGGACAGTAAGCCAAGAAGATGATTCCTGGAGGCCCCAAGTCCTGGTTCAGAGCAGCAGAATGCAGATCCCTGATGCCAGCAGGTCTCATCTGCTGGACAGAGCGCTGCGCTGCTCCAACTTGTCACAGACATCTTTTCATAAAAATCCTTTCTTTAGGATTTTTCCCCTTCCTGAGAAGCTGTGGCCTCAGCAACAAAATGTAAGCAATGGTTATCTGCTGCTGTGGAATGCAACAGGTGGATCCATGATTGGTCTCTGGTGGATGTTTGGATTTACTGACCACTCACGGCAGAGCTGGGTCTCACTCTCTGCTGAGACATAGACCTTTGTTATTCATTCCTTTTCTATTCTTAGCTTAGCTAGCTTCTGAGAACTTTCTCTCTATTCCTTTTAGTATAGTTATAATGTAATATATATATCATAAAATAATAAATCAAGCCTTCTGAACATGAGGTCAACATTCTCATCTCTCTCTTCACCCTGAAAAACCCTTGCAAGCCCCGTAACACCAACTCACACTCCTGGTTTGCAGGTTTGGCTGTGCCTTGCTACACAACACAGGAAATGTGGATCTAGAAAGCCTCCAGAGCAGTGGTGGGAAGCTCAGGAATATTTTGCCAAGTCCATTCCTGCAGCTCCTGCAGCAGCTCAGGGGCACATGGTGGCTTTGCCCCAGCAGGAAAGGAGAGACAAAGGAGTGAGAACCCCCTCAAAGGGCAAGCAGGGACAGGCAACTGCAGAGGAACAACCTTTCCCAGCAGAGACACAAGATGTTTTCCGTCCTCTTGTTGCTGTGCTGACTAAGCATACTGATCTAACTGCACTTCAACTCATGCAACGGTTGAGAGGCAAATTATTATAAAGACAGCACAGGTGAGCTTTGCTTGAAAGAAGCAAAACTCCTGTAGGAATCCTATGGACTGCAAGGAAGAAAACAAAAAAAAAAAAACCTCCAAAAATAAACCAAAAAAACCACCAAACCCCAGAGAACAAAATAAAGCATCTCACACACAACCAAATGAAAAAAACCCAAGTGAGTCGAGTAAAAATGCAGATGAACTATTCGCTGGTTCAGTGTCCATCACACCAGCTGTAATTCCCAAGAGAAATCCCAAGGTCCTATTACTGCCCTGCATTAGAGTGGTACAAGAGATTTTGTGTATCAAGGGGATGCTGTATTAATCCAAACTGTAACAACATTATTGTAAAAAGTCTCTGTATTTCCCACTGATAGCGGTCAATACATTTCCAATTCACAATGCCACATTTTAATTACATTATCTTACAGTAAATACACTAAAACCTCCATTACTTGATGGCATTTCAATTTCAGCTTTCAAATTCTCAGACTTGCTTGTGAAAGGAAAAGCTTGGAAAACAGTGCCACCTAATGCTAAGGAGCATAAAAATAGCATTAAAAAACCCCCAACAAATGTAAAAAATTATGTTGCAAATTTTTTTTACACTGATTTTCCACACCGTTCTGTAATACTCAAATAGCTTAAATAGAAGTTTAAAATGCATCTGCCAAATGACATAACAGATTTGGCAAACAGCATTGCTAGTTCAAAAATATCTTTTATGGTAGCAGGAACACCTAATTCAGGTGAGGGAGAAGTACTTGTACTTGAAAAGCAAATTCCCAAACTACTGCATTCACTTCACATTTCTTGAGAGCACCAAAGAAATCTCAGGATGTGTTCCAAACTAGATCTATTTCTATCAGTAAAAAATAAATTATCACAAATAAGATTACTTACAAGTCATGATACTGAACAGCTCCAAAGAAGATGCAAAACAGTGCTGTCATTAGCCACAACTCATAAAAAAGATAATTTACAGGGAAAGAGTAAACACTATTCTGTGGTGTTCTTGGTCAGCTTAGTTCCATATGTGTTTTTAAATGTTCTTTTGCCAAATTTTTATGCAGGGGAAGCAAAACTAGCAGGGCCCTAGTTTTGTACCGAGAAAGAAACAAAATGAACATGCCTCTTCTAGGACAAATCTCCAGACATCCATCAGCTTCAAGCGGTCTGGAGTGAGAGCTTTCCTCTCAAAGCATTTTGGCAAGCAGCTGCCTGAGTTGGTTCTTACACAGCAACAAGGTCTGTGCACAACTGCCAGCACGAGATTTGTTTTCCAGAAACTGAACTTTGTATTTAAGAGCTGACAGGAGCACAAACATTACTCTGAATGAATCAAAGACATAACTACAAAGTTCATGGCAAGTTTAATGAACATGGGAAACCAAGGAAAAACTGCTTCTTTATAGTTCAAGTAATTTACATACTAAAATCCAGTTCTGACCATTAGAACAATTCACAATGAACTGAATTCATGTATTAATGCTGCAATGTATTCATTCAAATTACATGAACAAAGAGCATCTGCATGAATTTTCAGCTACTGGACTTTCAACTCATCCCATTACAGATTGTGAGGAAAATCCCATTTTCACTTAAATATACAAGCACTTTTTAAAACTGCCTTCAAATAAAGCAAGTGTAGTAGATGACTCTCCTGCCAAGTCATTAAAAAATTTCATGTTCTCTCCAAAGATACCATAACTTCTGATTTTAATCCTTCAATTCCTTATTGTATACAACAATATTCTTCTGCAAGCTGATCTGCTGAGAGGCTACATGAAGGATTTTTCCCAGCCATCCTTCACTAAAATCCCAGAACCAAAATTTCTGGGTTTTTTCAGTACTGATTACAGGACTAACCAAACATTAAAAAAATGAAGATATCTTGCCATGACCACAGCCACTGCATCCTAGCCCTGTTATGTTCAATTCTTTCACACCAAAAGGCCAATAGTCCCACACAAGATTAATTTTATGTCAATGGAGAATTGGTCGTGTAATCTTCAGCAGGCCTGCTAGGGAGATCAGGAATGGATGTGCGTCGAGCTGTTTGTGGGTCTTGGGTCCTCAAAAAGACAAGAGCAGGTTGCTGGTTGCTGTAAAATTGGGTTTTTTTGCATGATGCATCAGATAAAACCACAATTTTAAAGCATTTTTCCTGCACCTGTCTGAGCTTGATTCTAATGTGCAAAAGCAGTGTCAGTTCTTACACAAAATCTACGCAAATAGTTCTGTCCGTTCACGCAGATTGTTCTATCTGTCCGATCTAGAAATGTAATCAATGCTCTGCTATGATTTCATTTTATGTCCGGAACTAAGCTAATTTTGTGAAAGGTAACACTTCTGAAATTTATATTAGGCTTTAGGGCTTTTACTAGCTAACACAGTCCTTTAATGCACTTAAAATATATTTCTACTTAGTTAAAACTAAAACTTACAGTCCTACTTCATGTCTGTATGGCTTAATGTATTTCAGTTCCTCTAAAGGTTCCAATTCAATTCCTGAATTCCCTTCTCTCTCTCAGGGACTCAGGGAGGCTTCTATTTCATGCATTCCAACAGATGTGGATCGAGAAGTTTCATTCTTCATTGTCGCAGACATTTTTTCACAGAAATCCTTTCTTTCAGATTTCTGTGTCTTCTGGAAGGCTGAGGCCTCAGAAGAGAACATAAACAATTATTATCAGCTGCTGGGGAATGCAACAGGGGCACCTATTTTGATTGGTGATTGATTCATTTTCTATGTTTATAATTAAGGGCCAATCACCAGTGCAAGCTAGGGGGACTGAATCCTTGAACACAACTTTGTTGTAGATTCTTTCTATCTATTCTTGGCCTAGCCTAGCTGCTCTGCGAACCTCTCCTATATTCTAATTAGTATAGTAATAATGTATTATATATAATATCTTAATAAATCAAGCCTTCTGATTCAAGAAACAAGATTCACCGTCTCTCTCTTACCAGTTGCGACCCACTCAGGCGCAGTAATACTTAATTTCTTTTAACTATCATGGAATGCGGTGGTACATTAATTGTGTGGGGCTTGAACGACGTAAATTTTCTTTATTGAGGCAAATACCAGTCTGGATTTAATCCTCTTTATTTATTTTCTTTTGTTCTGTTAGTATACTATAAATATCATGTTGCACTAGACTCTTATAATCACAACATCCAAGCTTTTTGCTTTGGTTCTAACACACTTTCATTAAATTCTCACACAGGCACACAAAACCAGAAAGTACTTTTCAGTAAAAGAGAGTGGTGAGGGACATTTCACAAGGGCTGGAAGAGACAGGACAAGGGGGAAGGGCATTGAACTGAAGGAAGGATGGTCTAGATTAGCTATTAACAAAAAATTCTTCCCTTTGAGGGTGGTGAGGCACTAGCATAGGTTGCCCAGAGAAGTTGCCCCATTACCTTGGAAGTGTCCAAGGCCAGGCTGGATGAGGTTTGGAGCAACCTGGTCTGGTGGAAGGTGTCCCTGCCCATAGCAGCAGGAATGGAACTGGATGATTCTTAAAACCCCTTCCAATCCAAACCATTTTAGGAATAAAGACAGGCACTACTTTGGAGGCTCAAGGTAAGTGCTTGTCTTCAAAACCAAACCAGCATTATAAACATCAAACAAAAAACAGACGCGGCTAAACATTGGCTAAAATACCAAGAAGTCATCTCTAGTAAAACTGAAGGTTTGTCTAAAGGAAACACAAAGGATCACAAATACTGGCAGAATAGATGTTAGAATATGGTCAAAGATACAGAACACAGAGTGGTTTAACATCAGCTTCTAAGACTCAGAGAACCTAGTAATACATCCTTCAGGAGGAGCAGAATACCTGTCTAGGAATCTGCAGAAACAGTTGCTGTTCAAGATATAAAAGGAGTGCTCAGGGAACACAATGTTATTGCATTAAAAAAAACCAGCTTTTGGTTAATTTTGAACTAATTTTTACAATAAGACAGCTTAAAGGTATTTCCTTACAGGATTCTCTTATTGTGTAAAGCATATGATAGCATTTTTATACCACCTTCCAATCAAAGGGAAGACACTGTAATAAGAGATGAGAGCTATTACTCTGAACACTGAAAAATAACAAGCCACTGGCAGAGATGGTACTCATCTGTGACATTCTGGGCAAATCCATACACTGTCAGCTATGCTGGGAAACCTCTGGCTTAAAAGTGCCCAATACAAGAAGTCTGGGTTACACGTAAGGTTCCCATTTTGGAAACCAGTTCCAGGACAGAGAGGCAAGAACACACCAACAGAGCTGACACCTGTAGGTGGAGAACTTCCAGAAACTGCCCATTCTAAGGGTAATCTGTGAGCTCAAATATAGGTGTGATATACTGGGGAAAGGTCAGTGTGGATTGCATAGAAGTCATCACACGGCACAAATCCATGGGAATTCTCTAGCAGCCATATGGTTAAGGACTACTCAGTTGGCATGCCATTTCAAAGAAGCTATAAGGAATTAAATTGGCATAATTGAAAGGAAGAACTTGCATGCCTAAACAGCTAGTTTTCATTTATAAGTAGCTGTAAGTAAAAGACCCAGAGTAAATAACTAAAATGTATCTCAGTTTCCTTTTTTTCTTCTTTATGCAGTTTAGCAATTTACAAGTGATTCTACAAAGAATTCTTATCTTTCCAGTTCCATTGTTGTAGCTATGTGGATTTTCTTTGCTAAAACCTCAGATAACCTTCAGAGTAAACTTCCTTTACCTTCTTTCAACCATGCCATTCCTTTATGATATTCAAAGATTTAATCCTCAAACCTACAAGCCTAATGCTCAGATAGGTTTCCAAGTAACTGCACCAGTGCTAGTGTCTGCAGAAGAAGTTGTTTTGTTTGTGGTAAAAATCTACCTTTGCCCACGATTCTGAACACAGCTGTCTACATTCCTATGCTATTTTTCTAGAACATGACTTAAACAAAAGATGCTACATAAGATTCAATTCTGCTCTAAGCTCCCTCAGTAGCCAGTTAACTGGGTAGACATAGAAACATCTCTCAGCAGAATTCACTCAGCTTTCTCCTCACAAGATAATGAACTGGTCACAGGACAGGGATTTTCAGCAAACAACGTGGCCACAGTGAAACACAAGATAAAAGAGGGGAGAGGGAAATCTATTTGGTCCCTCTTTCAAGTGTTCTGTGATGGCACGGCTGCACAAATTAGTAATAGTGTTAATCAAAGTGTGTTTATTTTCCTCTCTATCATATACAAAGTGGATAGCCCTAGGTATAACGTTTGGTTTAGTTTCCATGCCATACCTGCCTAAATGAATACGAGGAAACAGTTTTAACAATTCTGCAGCAAAGGCAGCTTTACACTACTTGCCTCTGGTACAATGTGTACTTAACACATGAATAGATTTTGCGATATAAAAATACACATTTATCATTGTGAACTTTGATGTAAGTACTATATACTAGAGAATGTATGCAGGTTTGCTCTTCTTTCTACAGAAAAAAAGAAAAGTAATATAAATTATTCTGGTGGTTCACAGCCATTTTAAAATGTATTACCTCTAATACACTGTGTGCCATTATGAATCATCACAGGAAGAATGTTTTGATGATGCATGTCACAATTTACAGGCTCTCCTGATGAGGCAGATAATGCACTAATGTAATGCATTCCAGGGATTTAGCAAGAAAAAAAATCACTTTTGTTCTCTTTAGATGATTATACAAAGACATATGCTATGCTCAGTCACCTCCACTGACATCAGAATTTATAAAAGCAGAAAACCATAATACCCAACAATGTCATGGTGTCAGGAAAGGACAAGGCCCATGTCTAGAAAATACACAACCAGCATGTTTAGTTGCCTTGCATCTTTCTGTGACCTGTGAATGATGAGAGCCTTGATTCCCTCCATTCAGCAACAGTATGATTGTTACAGCTCAACATGCACCTGACACCAAACCCATTCACATATTCCATGTTAGAGTCACTTGAGGAGAGAGCCAAGCAAATACAGCATTATGGTACTGCAGCCTGAATGATAGGAAATCATAAACTGTTCTATCAACCTGCCTCTCTTACACTTCCTGTAAGATCTGTTCTGAAGAGGTGAAATTAACTTCAGGTACGGGGTGGGGGGGCAGCAGAAGGTGGAAAAGAGACTCTCAAATTTTACTGCATTTCAATTTCCTGATGCAAATCTCTTACAACCTGGCAAATATTAGAATAAATATTGTTCCCGATAAGTATAATTGACATTACTCTGCAGTCAAAAGTGAGGCTATAGCTCCTTCAGAACACAAAAGTTCTCTGTAAAGGATTTGAACATTCCAATTTAGTTTGGTCTGATTAACAGCATGGTGTGACAGTCACAATGATATTCAGGATATCCACACATCTGCATTCCATTCTTTGCGTTATTATTCCTTTGCTGCACCTTCATGCCCAACTCCAGAGACTCCTCTGGGCAGCCACACTGCTTTTGCCACCCGACTGTAGATACACAATGGGCTCAGAACAATGATGGCTCAAAGGCATTGAGGAAGATGCATCTCACCTGTAAAACAGAAGTTTCCAACGATTGTGCCAGTGCCCACTGGTGTGACAAGGCAAAATCAGACACACATTGAACGTGGGAGGCACAGAGGATGAGGATCACAAGGCTGCATCTCCCACTGTGCCTCAGCACTACAACACGTTGCCAAAGGCAGCTTTCCTCCAATTCCCTAACACAGTTTAAGGGATGCCAGTGTTGGTCCTGCAGACCAGGCCCCACAGCAGATGGAAGCTGGAGCACAGCGTGGGGCTGGGAAATGTGCTGTGTCCTCAGTGCTCCACTGAGCTGTGGATGTGCCACAAGAGCCCAACATGCCCCATCATGCAGTGTCCCTTCATTTGTACCACAGCAGCCTCTGTCTTCAATTCTCTCCCAAGGCCATCAGACTAATATTTGGAATTATATGAATGTTAACAGAAGCATAACCCTACAGAAGCTACATTTTGGTTCACAGTACATTTGATCTTTCTGTTTGCAAGTCCCTTTGTCTGGTATGACCAGCTAAAGCATAAACACTGACACATTTTGACAGCATGAGGCATTAAAAACAGATTCTTCTTTTTGACCATTACATTTAATCTTTCAAATTTGCGTTATTAAGCAGCAATAATATGACAGGCTTCTAAATACCCACGTAGTACACTGTTCCCACTATCTAATGCAATTATAAGTATAAACTAAAAATGGCCATTATAAATTCGTCATGGAGCAATTAACATGCAGCATGGATTTCCTACCCAGAGCACATGGCTTTTTGAGAAGATAATTCTCTAAGTCTTGTCAAGACTGCAATGCCTTCGAGAACTGTAATGAAAAGCAGTTCCTGTGCTGTGCTCCTCTGCACACAAAACTGACAAGAGAACAGCACAGCTGCTGCTGATAACTAAGAACAATTTTGACTCCAAAGCTGAATTGGAAAGTGTTTATGACTACTTTGGGTTTCAGACACCTACAGAGGAAAAACAAAATAAAAGCAAAATGCAAAAGGGAGATGATCCCGTAGTGTTCAGCTAAAACAATGCTAGGATTATACATTTGTTATTCTATTCCAGTAAAACTACTTCCATACGGTTCTTCATCTTCCCTTTCAGCTGAACAGAGATCCTACTGTAGAAATGCGCAAAGACTCCCAGAATGACCCCAGACAATTGTCTTCCTCAGATTAAGTATTCCCAGTATCCAGGCGCTACTGTGAGTTTGTGTTCCACACCTCCACTGTCCTAACCTTGCCCACTTTCTTAGGGTGTCTTTCATTTTTGAGGAAAGAAATCCCTGCTCTTTTTAATGAGCTACATATCCAACCACAACAATCAAGTGTGCTCTGTGTACACTTTCAAAGCAGTTTATTTCTAGGATCGACATGTCATCTTAGATCTACCTAGCAGAGAGAGAAACATACTCATGGTCATTTTACATACTGATTAGGTTTTATCTCAAAAAATTTTATCACTAATTATTCACTTCTAGTCAGAAAGGCAGGAACTTCTACAGGAATTGAGCTCAGTGTTAACGGAAGAAAGCTGGCTTGAAATTTTCCACACCTTGTTTCCACAAACCCATTGATTTAAATGCTGATGGGTCTCACAGAAGTACTGGGAAGGGACAGACAGAAATAACCAACTCAGCTTCACAGAACTACCTCCAGCTTACCTGCTCTTCTTTCTCATCAGAATACTCATCAGAATCCATAAAGGGAAGTTCATCTGTGAATTAAATTAGCTCCACGGCAACAGGTATCCACAAACAAAACTGAGTTTTGTGTTAGTATTGTCTCTATCACAGTCTCAGAAAGTAAACTGCTTAGTGTAGTCATGAAAACTCCACTGGAGTCAGTTCCTCTTTCAAAGGGTGCATTTATGCCTAAAACCCACATCAATCAAAAGTGGCCATCCTGCCAGTCTGAGCTATTCTCTGCACTCGCTTTTATTTTGCACATTACACTCCTCTCAAAGGCTGCTTTTTTTCTGTAGTCCTTACACATCTCCACTCTGTAGTTAGCGTTCCTTCCAACCTTATACTGATAGCAAAACCAATTTAGAGTTCTTTTTCTGCTGCATCCCCATGTTGCTAGCTACAGAACAAAATGATCAGTAGTGAAATATCCCCCTATTTCCAAACTGGGACAGTTCACCGATAGAATTTCTAAGACACGCTCATCAATTTATGGGAACTTTCCAGAAACGAAGCAGGACAACGACTCCTAACCACAACACCAGGTGGGTTTTGACAGTCACCTGCTTTGTGGCAATGAGAACCAACTGTGAACACTGAGCGAGCCCACCCTACACTGCTGGCATCCCCGAAGTCAGAACAAGCATGGCATCATATTTCCAGGACACGTCCCCAGGATTACTTGCAAAAACAAGCAGCAAGTTTGAGAGGGAGGTAATTTATTATATCACACAGTCCAGAGAGTTTAAGACTTCCCACACATCCAGCCAGGTATGGCAACAGGTTACCTAGGGAGGTTCTGCAGTCTCCACACTGCTTTCAGCAGAAGTTTGGACTAGAGCCACCTGGAAATCATTTCCAAAATGAGTTATACGATGAATTTATAATCCAGCAAAAAAATTTTCTTCTTTTCTATTTTGTGAAAAGTTTTTTCACCATTCTTTATATGTGCAATGAAACTTTATTTGGCATTAGCCATTGAAGCTTTGATTCTGTTGCCATAAATAAAACAAGCATTCACAAAAAATCAAATGGAATCACAGAAGGTTGGAACACAGCTTTTGGGGACAAATATGTCACCTACAATAACAGGAAGAAAGCAAGAAACAGTCTGCACTAGCAATGTATTCAGAGAAATACATCTGCAATCTAAATATCTATGCACAATTCTTACACAGCATTTATAGATTGCCAGAAAGAACGCCGGTCTTGATTTTCCACCACAGTAACATTGCCAGCTGAGGGGAGAATCTCAGATAAATCGGATGGAAATGTATGTGCAGGCTTCATACGGAACTGAGTTGGTTTTTTTTTTTTCTGTAAACAACAGTAGAAGTGAAAAAGAAAGCAAAGGAATAGTTTCTTTTTCATTATTTGGACAGAAGCAGTTAAGGGAAGGAAGAAAGGAAGACAGGTCTTTACTCAAGGTTTCCTCTCTCTCAATAGCAAGTAGAATTAATGAAGGACAATCCTGCCAGCAGACTTCTGTTTTCCTTCCTCAATACCCTAGTCTTTTCTCCAGAATGGTATGCTGCTCTTGCCATTTTTATGGTGTGTTGTGCAAGAAACTATTACTCAGAATAAAAGCCTTTCCACATTCTCTGAAAGGGACATGGACAAACCCCAAACTACAGAACAAGCTGTGCTGAAGAAGCACCCTGAGAACACTTTCAGCAAAGCCAGGAATGGGGCTGTGACAAGCAGTAAACAACCCAACACCCTCCTTCAGATGCCAAGAAGAAAATTAGCTAAGTCTCACATTAGAAGCACCCCTCTGCTACTGCAAAGACAGCTGCTTCTACTGCCTCCAGATGAAAGGGGACAAGAGAGAATCTTCATTTCTGGCAAACAGAGGTGCTGCATCCTTGACACTGAAAGTCAGGAGTTTACCTACTTGCTTTTGGCACAGAAGGACATACAGGATTCACCCATAGTTAGCCTAGAGTTAAACCCAGAGTAGGAAGGCGGCCTTGTTCCCTGATACTTCTCCTTCAACTCTATGATTAGGGTGAGGTATTTCACTCATCCAGATTTCTGGATGGGGTGAAAATAGAAGAAAACTATTCCCATCTCAGAATTGGATTAGTCAAACAGAGTTTTAGGGCTAATTCACAGATTCTGGAAAAGAACTGTGTGAGGCTGTGACAGCTCAGGAGCAACATCCTCTACACAGCAGTTAGTGGAGATCCACTAATCTCTATTTTCACTGGTATCACCACCTAAAGTGACCGAGCATGCCCTCAGATCCTTTGGACAAGACTGCTTGCCTCAGGCAAAATCCCATTTACTATTTCTCCTGCTTCTGCTGCATTCAACCCTACACAGCTACGCCAGCACCAAGGTCTGCAAGGCCAAGGAAAAAAATACCCAACTCTGCTGTTATTCTGGAAACACACATTCCAAAAGTTGCTTCTTACGTCTCTTTGAAACAGTCTGCTTTGCTTCAGATCTGTAAGCAGTCTCAGTCTCTGGCAGGTACTTAAAAGAAAGACAGACTGAAGGAAACTAATCACCAAACCAAAAGGATGCTCAGTGCAATGAACATAGCTTAAAACACCTTTCAGGTGACTACTTTTGCAAAAAGCTCACTGAAACTGACACAGTTTTACCATTTAGAATCTTGATACAGGATTCAGGTTTATGCCAGATTCTTTCTGAAAAAGATACTAATTGAAGAAACAACGGCAAATTATGTGGCTGGTTTTGTAAACTCATTCTAGTAGCAATGGCACCAAAAATATTTTGCTGCACTGTATTTTGTAACAGCTGTAATAAACACGGGCAAAGTGTTTATTATAGGTCTTACCTAGAAGCAGCACCTTTCACCAGCCCAACCAGCACTCCTGGAAAAGAAGGAGCAGTTTCCAAGGTACAAAAGTGGAGCAGCGCTGATCAAAGTTCAATTATCAAGTGAGTAAACTATTTTTTTTAAAGAAAGGAGAATTTAAAGCAAAACAAAAAATCCTACCACAAATATGACTTAAGACCGCTGACAACATAAATGCAAGCTTCCTGGAGGAGTATTTACTGAAGAGAAAAATAATGCACACAAACATAAGGAAGTACAGATTCAAGCATATACCGGGTTATCTTGCTTTTCAGCACAGAACCCACAAAGTTTAATGTGTTCTCAGGAGGGAGCACATAAGATTTTCCTTTAGGAAGGAACAACATTTCCTAAACCCTTCCAAAATTCTATATAAACAGTTCACCCTCGTACAACCTTTGCAGCTATGGGTTAACAGAAAACTCATTCTAATGTGAGAAAGACAATTTCACTTTTTTGCCTACTCCAAACAGGTCAATGCACTAACTTTTTAATTTGCCATTAAAAAATTACTGGTTTTTAAGCTCTGCTCAAGAGCCTGTGCTTTTCTCCTTATCTACATAAACTGTACATAACATCTTGTTGCAAATGAGTGAGATTGATACCAATAGAAACCCAGTACTCCAGGGTAACATAGTCCCGGATTTATTTAAGAGAATATATTACAAAAGAGAAAGTTAGGTATATATAGATTTTAGCTTCATTATATAAGAATTAGTATGATTCCATTTACAAACTCTTGGCTGCATTAGGGAAATGTCAATACCTTTCTATAATTTTAATGATGTCACAGGGTCAGCCGGAGCAAAGGGAGTTGCACTGTGGATTATTTCAATTAGGACCAATTAGGATGGTAAATTAATTGAAGGTTTGTCACACTTGCACATTAACAACAACACAACCAAACCCTTCTGGAAATTTTAACTGCTGCTGCTCCACCTCTCTGCTCAAACTGGAGCCCCATAGATGAAGAAAACGTGTGTGTGTGTCTGAGCTACTGCAGAAGGGCCTGAGAGTTCACAGGATCCTGAGGGAATCCAGGCTGGAACGCAACTCCCACCTCCAGTCACTGCAGGGGGAGCAGCACAGCCAGGATCTGAGGCAGCAATTTAGGCCGTAACTACTGAGGATCCATCAGGGCTGCCTGTGGACGCCTCCACAAGGCTCACAAAGCAATGCAGGTGGATCCTGCCCTCCCTTCTCTGTGACAGCTGATGTCAAGGGATCAGAGAGGAACGGATGCTGTCACACAGCAGCACTCTCTGTCACAGAGAATGGAGGGCAGGATCCACCTGCATTGCTTTGTGAGCCTTGTGGAGGCGTCCACAGGCAGCCCTGATGGATCCCCAGTAGTTACGGCCTAAATTGCTGCCTCAGATCCTGGCTGTGCTGCTGCACCCTTGTGCACAGGGGTGCTGATCCCCCTGCAGTGACATCAGCTTTTACCCAGCTGAACCAACTCATTCACATCAAGGAGCACCAACCCACTGTTTTTCGGAGAAGAAAACCCCACAACTTTGTAAAAGTTGTAAAGCCGGTATGTTTATTACAGCACTGGACGCATGCGGAGATTGCTCTCCTCAAAAGGCATGCACACCTCTGAGAACTTCAGGTCTCTTTTTATCTCTCTCTCAAATACATATGCATACAGTTTCACAATAGGTTCATACATATTCATTTTTATGGGTTTCGTGTGACATTTACCACTAGTTCCTTTTTATCAGAAAGAATTCCGAGGTCAGGTCGACTTGCCCTTACAGCAGTCTCTGTCTCTCTCTATCATCTTCTGTCTCCCCCCCTTTATCTCTGTCCTTCACTGAAGTAACTTCACTGAGCTTAGGCCTTGCAGTCTGGCTAAATAACTATGGTTTCTAACTACAGATTCAACTCAAAAATGTACATTTCACCTAAATTAAAATGGATTTCTATCCTGGAAAATTTCCACTTTGCTTCACCACCCACACACACACCATGGGTTGCAGAACCTGGTCTTAATTCATGTAAGTTTTAGCTGATTTATATTTTCATGTTAGCAAGGGACAATTGAAGTTGTTCACAGAGACAAAGAAGCCACAAAGTCAGATCAGAATGTCAAAACAGGCAGGATTTTAAAAGACTAATTTTGAAAAGCTGCATCACACACACACACCCTCCATAATGACTGCTTTTAGTTTAACCGTTTCAAGTGAATTTTCACCAAATTCTGTTTTTCATTGCCAGGTGTTTGTAACCCAGGATATTCCAGGATTGGGTAAGACTTTTCTTTTTTTCTTTCTTTCTTTTCGTCCTGATGGACACCACCATGAAAACTACAGTGAAATGCATCCCTCCTACTCTGGTAATAAGGTATACATTGAATTTTAAATTATAGAAGGAAATTGTTTTTTTGGTGTTGTTACTTCCAGTAACTCAAATCAGGCTGGCTGGAGATGTTATTTCTACCCTGGAGAGTCTTATGCAATGTTTTAAATTGTAAAGGGAAATAAGTGATTCTGGCTTTTATGGCAACACAATTCTCAGTGACTTCTCCTGGTATTATTTTTCTGGGAATTGCTGCACAATGCAGACTAACATAAACTTCTATGAGCACCTTGAGAGAAACATGCATTTAAAAGTTTATTTAGGCAAGGGAAAAGATTACACCAAGAAGACCACGTTAGCACATGCTAAGCAGAATAGAGCCTGATCTCCACTCTGCCTACATATTCCTCGTACGTAAGTGGACAATTTAGTTTAAAATTCCTACTTCCACTTGGATGCAAAGTCCTAACCTTCATGTTCCAATCAAGCTAATCAGACAGATTATTTTGTGAGAATAACTGGAAACAGTTCTTCCCAGGCAACAAACAGTGACGATCTAAATGATGCAAATGAATTGTATAAAATGTTTCCATAAGTAATTTAAGAATACTGATACTGAAAAATTAATTTCTCAAGGCAAAAGGGAGTAAGCATCATGAAGAGTTCTGTGCTTTTATTCAGCATTAGCTCAGTTTAGATTTTTAACAGGTTCTAATTCTTTCCTCACCCAATACATCCATCTTTTTAAAGTACTAAGATTAACTCAAATAAACACCCTTAAACAAATGAAATTTGAAGCCAATAGCATCTTATAAGGACATAAAGTGACCTTTTTCTACCTGTTCACTTCTCTGGCTCTATTTTCCGAACACTGAAAATAACATTAACTGTATGGACAAACAGCTAAGATAAAGTTATCTTCTGGCACAGCTGGCGAGAAGCAATGCACAAAAAGAATGAACTAAGACTTCATTCTGCAATAGGAATTGGTATTTTGGTATTAAGTGTATATGGAAAAATTACTCCAATAAATTTTCTTCACTCAGGAGACATATCAGCCTAATAGATCTATAGAAATGGCAGGAAACTGCTGCAAAAGAAACTTGTTTCTGTGGGGAATATGGAAAGGATTGGACTAGTGTACTGTAGACATTTGAATTTATCCCTGTTTCTGACTTGAATGGTATCTATTTAACTATAAGTTTTGTAGATAAAAGTAGTCAGCCTTCTCCCAAATGTGTTCCCAACTCCACAGAAACATACACAGCTACTCCATTAAGTGCTAAGCAAACTGCTTTGCCTGAAAATGAGGATTTTAGCCTTCTCACAAAATTACAGGGATTCCTCAGAAAAACATATGAACTGGATTTCCAGTTTGCTGGTTTTGTTACCAAGTCCAGTTCTCAGAACACGTATTTTCATGCAGTGTTCTCTATCCTAAAATGATGACTAATTATTCTGTGTTTTCCCTTGAGTGAAGTTCAGAATAAGGAGCTCTAAAAAGGTCATGTGTATAAACATTAGCACAAACAAGAGCTACAACAGAAACACAGTAGGAGTGAAAGAGTTTGGGTCACAACATGGTTGGTGTGCTTTGTTACCCTCTTAAAAGGAGGGGAAAAGAGATCTACGCTCCAACTTGCTTATATTTATATAAAAAAGTTTATATACAAAGTTTATATACAAAGAGCCAAGGTTAAAGCATCACTTAAAAGGTAGCTTTCCACACAGGAGACAGAGATACTCTGAAGAGCTACATCTGCTTAGTTTTGTTGGGTTTTGTTTGGTCGGGATTAGACAAAGATTTTAATATGCTTTAGTTGATTTCTTCTGAAGCGGTCTGGCTGGAACCAATCCCTATTTTGTATAAATGTAGCATGCATAAGATTTTTAGTTGTTTTTCTGAATGAAACCCTAAATTTGTGAATACGAAACAGTTTGTTCCCAATATGTATTTAACAGCTGCATTCTTCTGAGACATTGGAATGTGGAGAATATGGAATGTGGAGAATACTGACAGAAATTAGTAAGGGAGAGTTGTGCTGTGCAAAGGATTCAATCGGAAAGGTGCACAAGGAGCTCAAAGTTTTAATAGGACAACAGAGATGATATGCAAAAAGAAAGTATGAAAAAACTCTACAGAAAGAGAATGGTGCAAATCTCCAAAATCTGCAAGGAGCTTGGAAAAAGCAACCTCTCAGCACCCTGCTCTGTCCCCCTGCACTTCAATTCCCTAATTTATCCTAGTCTAACACAACTGCAACTTCAGTGTTCTTGAAGCAACCAACAAGTCTTGCTCAGAACAAACATCAAAACTGATCATTAAAGCTAAATGGTTCTTAATCAGGCTGCCAGAATGACTCTTTAAAAGAAATGTATTATTACAATTTTAGGAAGTGCATTAATGTTACAAGTACAACTGGCCTTCATTTTCCCATGCCAGTGTTAGGCATGGATATGTACTACTGCCAGGATAAAGGGCTAACTACTGCTGCAGCTATTCTATTTATTTCTCTCGGCTTCCAAACTGTGCTAGCTCTTCTGTGCCTTGCAGTGATATGCTAAAGCCTCAACTAAGATCAGGGCTCCTGTGGCAAGACACAATCCTTGCCTCGGAGAGATTATGGGTTAAATAGCCAAGACTAGCAAATGGTAGGAGAAATAATGGACGAAGCTGGAGACGAAGTTACTTGCCCAAGGTCACAGAGCAGGACACAAACACAACTCCTATCTAGACTTTCCTTCCTAACAGGTTGCTGAACTTTGACTGAACTTTCTTTTTTGCTGCTTCTCCTCAGTGCTGAATAATTCATTCTCCAGCTCTTGGGTCAAGATTTCTGTTCACACACGATAATGTTAACCAGGCAAGAAGTCTTGTGCTGCCATATCAAAAGCACTGGCAAGATCAAAACTTTTTAGCCAAGAATTTTGCTGCTGGTTTCTTTATTCATATATACATTTAAAGTGGTTTCTTTACTAATACTGGTGTAACTAATTGTGTCTCTGTCTACCCATGGCAAGGACTTAATTTCTGCAATTCATAGCTCAAGACATGAAGAAAGTCTGCATTCAGATTAGCTGCAGCATTTCGTCTGCCCCAAAAGTATTTTGATTTTGTAGAGTTTATTGCAAATATGGCAACAAAACTTAGTAGCATAAAGGCAAATTGTGAGATCTGCTACTAATAAAAAAAATCAATACTTTTACATGCAAGACTAGATCACTCATCCAAATGACTTGGAGCCAGAAAAAAATTCTAACCGGCAACTTATTCTAGATAAACAAAATTGTTGCCTTGACATTAGCCAGACAAAGTTACTGCACTGAATAATGTTGACAGATGTGATTGCTGGAAGGGCTAATTAAAGATCCTATTGACCTTAACTGCAGTAATAAAGTGACATTTTTAAAACTGAGATTGTCCACTGTTCAATTACCCTGAATCAGTTTGTCTAAGAGAGTGTCCTTTGGCTACCTTCTATTAATTACAGCATAGCAACCAAAGCAGTTTTAAGTGCCCTAAGCCTTTAAACAGAATGTTGGTCACATCATCTTCTGTCATTCTCCTTGAACTCCACACCTGGATTCTGTACCATCCTGGTTACATTTTCTTTGAGGAGTACAGTACAAACTACTGTGTAATTCTAAACTACCCGGAAAAAAAAATGAAACCATGTGATGGTTATAGGGAAACTGGAAGTGTACAGTAGACAGTGAGGATGAGTAATAGCAACAGTAGATTTCCTTCTATTGTCCATACTGATTGTGCACATCTCCCACAGTGGCCCTTCTTAACCAGCCATCAGCTTCCAGTAAAAACTGCAGGATACTGGGAGCCCTTTATCTAAATGTCATGAAGCATTTTTTGAACAGAGGACAGTGTGAGTAAATATCATCTAGAATTATTCTCTAACACTTACATGAATTACATCACCTAACTTCACATCCTGAAATACACCATTATCAAGTATTTAATAGTACACTTTATATAATAAAAATTAAATGGAGCAGAAAGTGGTCGCTATAGCAACTGGATGAAATAGCTCCCTGTGAACCAGATGGGAGTGAGAAAAACGCGTGAGATGTCCAGGTAAGAAATCTGGATGCTGATGTCTGATTACAGTGCACCAACTTAGAGATTGCTCAGTACTCTTCAGACTCTATGGGTGATGAAAAAGGAGGCAAACTCCAAACAAAGGGCTGGCTGTCCCTTGGTCAGGATAGCAATTGGGTTAGCCCAGCTCTCTCAGGCTGTAGCTGAGTATTGTGACAAAAGCTGGATGATAAATTCTTTGGTTCCAAAAAATGGGTAGGTTTCCCTGAGTAAAGTGTAATTCTTGTCCCCAGACAATTCCATTTATAACAAATTCCATGTCAAAAAGTGAAGAGAAACACAGAAACAACAAAGCCACAAAACCAAAGAAATATAAATCTTCAAGCTGAACAGTGACTTTACTGAGCAACATTGTCAACTGGCTTGCATGTGAGTACAGAATTAGACATAATGACTTCTGGAGATGCTTTAGACCTACACACCATTCTGTGGCTCCATTTAAGCTTCATGTTTGGCCTCTCATTTCAAAGTTTGTCCTGCCCTTAATTCAGGCCCACATAATGTTTCTCTTGCACAGAAAATGAATGGAAAAGGGTTTTGAAGGCAGAAAACTCTCACTACTTACTCATGTTTAAATGAAGTGAATTTTCAAAAAGGATGAAGAAATAGAACAGAATTGATGTTTTAGAACCATTTCTTAAAAAGCTCCTGTCATTAAAAAAAAATAAAAAATTCACAAGTAGTAGGGGCTGCTTCAGTTCCAGCCAAATAAATGTCTGAGACCTCAGGATTAGAAGAACTGAAGAGAGGGTGTTCCTATGAGGGGAGAGGGGGGAAAGGACATGTGGTTAACTTGGTCACTTTGCACATACTGGACACAGAACTTAAATGAATACAAAAAAGTCCATACAGCCTTAATTATGTATCCTTAATCTAAAAGCTTCACATTTCCTACCATTTTCAGTTAATTAAAACCACAAATGTTTTATTTTCACAGTAGTTTTCCCTGCTGTGGTGTCCTTTGAAATCCAATAGCCGTGCGAGCATATAGTAAATCAGTCTGCAGTCATTCAAAAGAGAGGCTGAAAAATGGACTAGGAATAAAGTCAAAACACAGAACCATATTACTGTGGTATTTGAGCTAATACTATATATAATTGCATTGCTAACACCAGCTTCAGCTTATAGAATCTCAGGTGCCCACATTAACATTGCAACGCAAGAAATATCAGAAATTAGATAATAAAGAGCAGGTGCCAAAGTTGACTTTAAACCTATGGTAAGACAAAAATTGTGAGAAAAATCTTCTCAGAGGGAGAAACCACACGGTACACAGTGTACGGCAACTTGTTCCTCACCATTTCCAGCGCTGTGTGTTACCACAGGATGCACGGGGGGATGTGCAGCAACCCTTTGCTGTGAGCTGATCCTTAGCCATAAATGCAGTTTAAGAAAAGCATCCTAAGCAAAACAGATCTCCTCCTGCTGGTGGGGGAATCTCAATATCTCAATGTTCCCTTCCACTGTTGGACATTAGCCTAAGTGGCCACAGTTACAATCAGCTCTGCAGGGAAATTAAGGTCTTGGAAACACACCACAGTGAAGAGAACAACCATTACACACAGGAAAGGCTTTCTGAGTATGAGCTGATATAAATTCCACACTGAAAGCTCTGTGTTCACATCACTTTCTGTCAAAGTACTACTCACATATCCGAAACAAACGTGACTCACCTTCCCTTTCAGCTAACACAAAAGAACAGCGGCATCACACCTTTAGGTTTCTTTGAAAATGTTACAAGGAAACCAATGTGAAATTGTTCAAATGTGAAGCTGACCCATGAGCCTCCCAGAGACAGTTTTTTCTGAAAGCATTTTAAGGGGCATCCAGGCTCTCTTTCCACTGACTTAATTTATGCCAGCCAAGCAGATTCGAATCTTCCACTGGCTGAAGTGCCTTCAAAATCTTGCTACTGCTTTACACAGTTCACCACTTTTCACTATGGTTCTCTGCCTGATTTTTGATCCAAGTAGTGCTTTACACTCAAAAATTCAGAACAGTTTTAATGCACTGATTAATCTGAAAAGTCATGTCATACCAGAGAGTCTCAGTTTTGAAACAAATTAGGAGGAAACACTCTGAAAAGGGTGCCTCCTCTAAGAAATACCACAGTCTTTGTTGAATACCACAGTCTACAATCACAGCTTGTTTTTGAACATAGGGCTAAAGAATTCCTTCCCCTCTGAGCTTAGAGGAACAGGACTCACATCTGGGCATAAAGAAGACAACGGGGACACAGTACCATAAAATCACCCCAGGACACAGACATAAAACAATTTATTACTGGTTTTAGAGTAGGTAAGCAAAAACTCATAAACATACATTTTTGGGGTGGGTAGGGGGCCTCAGGGGGACAGAAATATTTTGGATAACCAGAAGCTATATGCAAATTTTTAATTCAGTTTATTCAGTGCTATAAGAGAGGGTAAATATCTGGGAATTAAGTTTATCTTTTTCAAACCTGCTGCCACAGAACTTGGGGGAAAAACGCAAACATCTCTCAGTTTGGTACTACCACAAGGAAACCACACATACATTTTTGTCTAAACAAACATATCACATCTACAGTACCAAAAAGGAAGGAGAGACAAGGCTCTTACCTCAGTCATAAATGTTCCAACAGTGGCCTGCAACTCCTGTGAACAATTTTCTACCACCTGTAAAAAACCAAAAAGTTTTACTATTCAGAAAAAAAGGTTCCATTTATGCCCTTTGCTAATCCAAATCCCTCATAGTACTAAGTACTCTACTCCAAGTGTGACAGTGTTAGCACCTTTAGCAGGACATTTGATTCAGTGCCAGAAGATGCAATAAAAAGAAAGAAAAAAAAAAACCCAAAACAAAAAAGAGAACAAAAAAAAAAAAAACCAACCCAAAAAACATCAAAGAAAAAAGAAACCAACAAAATACCTATTCCCTCAAACTGAATCAGTTTGAAAACAGACTGAAAAAGGAATTATTTCAGAAATCTTAACTTGATTATTTTCCACTCTACAAAACAGTTTACACAAATAAACTGCAATCTAGTTACATCTTCATAAACAAAGAATTAAAGTATGGTAAAATAATTAACGCCAACCAGGATGTATCTAAGGGAAAAGCATCTCAACTAACTTGATGAAATTAAAAGTTCATATTAAAAAGAAAATTGCTTGATGTAGTTAGCATTTTATGTGGATAAATTAGACCTTGTACTTACTGAAATGTTGACTGAGATCTTAAAATGAAAAAAACACATATCACATGCTAATCAAATTAAAAACTGATTAAGTGACAAATCTCAGTTGAAAGTTGTAGCAGAAAATCCTCACCAGGGAGTAAGGCTTTTAATGGGTTCCTATAGGCTCTACAGGCTTTTAATAATTTACTTCTTACAATTAGGTAGCCAATGGGAAAAAATAACAATGAAATCTGGAGATGAGACAGAGGAAAAAGCAAGAAATAGGGTGTGCCATAAACATAAAACATTTAAGCATTTCCAAAACAACCATTTGCAAAAACGCAGCCTATGTGCAACTTTGAGGCCAAGGGCCGTGCCTTGGTTTGAAAAAGACAGGTGTCTGCTAAGGAATGCAGGAGCCTCCCTTAAAATGGAAAATGTAACTGCCCTCCCTCAGAATTATTATAATTTTGAAATTAAGGAAATCTCAGGCAAAGATATGGGAATAGGAGTAACAGCTTTTTACTAGGAAAATTAAAATACAAATGCAATAGTACAAAAAAACCCAAAACCTAGTGACAGAAACCTGACACCCTGTGGGTAATGGTGTTGGTAGCATTCGGATTAAATTGTGGCTGCAGTCCTCCTGCAGTGACAAGTGGGATTCTGTTGCAGCAGTGATCCTGTAGAAGGGTGTAGTTTTGCCATGAAGGTCCAGTGGTGGTGTAGATGGGCCTGGTCTTCCTCTGGGAATCCAGTGGAGAAGAAAGCTGCTCCTCTGGGAATCCAGTGGGAAAAGGCTGCTGTGGTGTTCCAGACCTCAGATTATATCCACGTAGGAATGCTTGGCTCCCCCCGCTGGCCGGAGCATCTCCCAATGGGATGATGGAATTTTATCAGTCCTGCTGTGACACTCAATGGTCCATGAACAAAAGATAGCTCCCTGGAAGGAGGATTGGTCATGGAAGACATAAAGAAACTGCCCCACCTAAATTTGTAGGACTAAACACTTTTTCTTGTCATGATCGAAACTCTGGAATAAAAACTGTTCTGAAAAGTAAGGATTGTCCTTTATTCAAACAGGACAGTTTCATAAATAATAAATCATATCATATTCACTGCCACAGGTTGCCCAGAGAAGCTGAGGCTGCCCCATCCCTGGAAGTGTCCAAAGCCAGGCTGGATGGGGCTTGGAGCAACCTGGGATAGCAGAAGGTGTCCCTGGCCATAGCAGTGGCTTGGAACTGGGTGATCTTACAGGGCCCTTCCAACCCAAACTATTCTGTGATTTTATTAGTTTCAGAGCATAATCCAGTATTTGTTTCATAGGCACAGTTTCAAGGAATCAGTTTGTTCAGCTACAGAGGTTAAATAAATGAAAGTGAGGCATGCATCTCAAAAGTTAGTTACAGTTGTAGGTCACTTTTCAGAACTGAAATGTGGTAAAATTTCATGTTGGCTATAATCCTGTGTCCTAGCTAATGGCTATAATCCTGTGTCCTAGCTAATCGCTCCTAGAAAAGCAAACTATCACTCTCATCCTCTGCTCTCAAGCACTTATTCACAATCCCCTCACCCCACTGCACGTGCTGATCTGACAAAAAAGCCAAGTCAAAAATCAGAACAACCCACATCATCCTGCTATTCAATGAGACAAGAAATTTGTTTTTCTCAAATTTTTAACGGACCCAAAGACCCATACATATGTGCAACTACCTTTCTAAATACAGGCCTTGTTTGTCAAAAATCTACCATGTTCAAATGAATGATGGGATTTAAACTTGCTATTAAATGGCACATATGCCTCAGATGTGACTACACCTAATAAGGTTCATATATTGTTTTTCAGCTTCCCCTGTGGTAAATTATTTCTTGTAACTGGAAAGTAATTATCACAGAGTTATTGGTTTATCAGACTTCTAATGATGTTATAATTGCTTTCATTATACAATTGATTTGTCACAAATGTTCATATTACAAATATTATTGACCTCCTGCCACTCCTATAGTATAATTAAACTTTCAGTTCAGTTTAACACGTTGCCCTTCTGTGCTGCTGAAGTCATATCACAGAAGTGACAAGATACCTGCAGTCACTCTGCAGTTCCATAGCTGTTTGAGAACCTGGCCAGATGTTATTTTGCCATCTATTCTCCAAATTCTTATTTTCTTCATATTTTACCTTGATGTTTCAACACTGCTTCCTTATTTCACTGTGCTTCATTTATCCCCACTGCATCATATTTCTCTCCATGTACAGAATTTATTTCCTGTTCTGGGCTTTTCCTTTGGACACTCACTACAGTTGCACCAAAACCAAATTAGTTTCTGCTTCCCTTTGCCTGGTATTTTTCTTTTTGATAAAGTAATAGCCCAATTAATTAACTTTTTATTTTTTTCAGAGTGTTCAACTTCCACCTCTTTGCACAATTATTTGTCTAATTCATTTATTTTCTGAATCTCTCTGGAAGTTAAGAACAGACCAAAGAATTTGCAAATACACCAGTTTCATATCGTCTTGTTTTAGCAACCCCTTCAATCCACGCCTGTTTAGACAGATTTGCTATGGAACTCTTACCTTCCACAAGCTATTGTTCTGAAATAACATCAGAACTCTGTGAGTAATCTTTTGAAAATGAGATCCCTAAAATCTAATATAGTTGACACCTTTATTCAACATTACTACCTTCACACAAACCGAAGCAAGACCCATCTTTCCCTTGTTTTTCTTGCCTGGCAATTAAAGTTCAGCTGATGGAGGCTCATCAGCCTGCCAGCACCAGGGAGTTCACACACTTTGCACAGTGACTTCTGCAAGTCTTTGAGGTCATTAAACCATGCATCTGCCTACGCATTTTTTTCCTGCATCTCGGAGATGTCCCAACTTTCAAAGCCACAGAGGATTAAAAACTTAACGGGAGGGGAAAAAAAATCACAGTTAGTATTATTCTGTCCTCTTGAATCAAGCCAACATGATTAGGAATAAGGGAACTACATAAACATAGTACTATAAAAAACCTGATGTCTGTTAACAGTAGAAATTCTGCAGTGTGAGAGTTAAACTATATTCTTTAGGTAGTGAAAAGGGAAGCTAATACCAAGAACAAATAATACTGAAAAAAATCTAAAATACACAAACCATTAAATACTCTAGAGAAAAATCTGTGCCAAATAAAGTAAAAAAAAAATAAATTTAGGTGTCTTGGCATTGTTGGCATTCAAATTACTGCATTACTAAATGAAAAGGAAGAAAAATATCCCCAAAAGTTATATAACACGTATATGAATCACTGTTGTCTGCAGTGAGAAACAAATATCCAGTAACTCTTCTAAAATGTCTATATATAGACAGAATTCTTGCCTGTGTAGGAATCTCAAATGCTGTGACAGAAGTAGGCTACAACTGACTCCAGGAGTAGAATAACTACCTGATTTGTACTGAAGATACACCAGTGTGGATCAGGAGCAACTTCATTGAATTGAGAACAAACCTGGCCCTTCATTCAGTAGCCACATATCCATCCTCCAATAGGCAAGAAGAATATTCAGCAGTAAACATGTACATGAATTTTAAAGGGTAAATTTCAGAATCCATACTGCTGCTCTATAATGCCCTTCACATTATGACCCCATTTAAATGCTTGTGAGGATCTCCACAAATGCTGAATATTGTACTCTAAGAACCTATGGCCAGCTGTGTGATTGTTTGTATCAGGAGATGAGGTCTGTTAAGACATGGGAATCACCTGTCTCATTTAGATCACAAAAATGCTAGAAACAATGGAGAAACACCCTTCTGAAGCCAGAGTTAAAATCTCTGCCTTATAACTGCCTTAATTGCTATGGACATTTGCACCTCCCAAAATAGCATTAATCTGCCTATGAGAACTACCAATGCTAGAATCTATGTATTAGCCCCATGGACTTGGAAAGGACAGGAAGTGTCTTGCATCACACAAGGCTTTTGCAGAAAACCTTCCAAACAGACCTGACCGCCAGGCAGCTTCAGTTATGGAATTCGGAACAAAACAACACAGATTTGGGGGTAGGAGAGGCTGGCTAAAAAATTCAGAACTGTCACACAAAAAATAAAGCCAAACTGCGACTGTACTACCAGTTGCTTAAGAGCTCTTTACAGGAATTTCACTCTTCTGAACAATATCTCTTTTCAGAAGAACTAATCTCTAGCATGCTGATGATGCTCCATGCAGACAGGTGGAAGAGATCAGACAGAGCCAAAGAAATTCATCAGGCATTTTTTTGCCAGTTTAAAAAAAAAAGAACTTACTTTTCATGTACTCCCTGACATATTGTGCTCTGCCCAAGAGTGCACAAATAAATTTGAACCCCATTTCTGAGACATTAAATCTCTCGAGCATGCTCCATTTGGGCTTCAGGGAATGCGGCGCTAAAATAAGACACGCAAAGTTGCAGCAGCAAGACCAAAATTAGAGACCTAGTTAAAAAATATCCAGAGCAAATTTCTTTCAGAGCATTCATTATTCACATAGCAAGGCATGATCTGATGGTGCAAATGTCCATTTGTGGTTTGTGGGTTTTTTAATGCAGAGTACAATACTTAAAATTATTCGTGTACTTCTTTTTTCTAGAATTCTGAAATACGGAAACATTTTTCCCCCAGAATCCCACTAAAATAACACAAACAGTTTTATATGATGTAACAGTAACTGTGAATTGTTGATGCCAAGATTTGAAACTAGTTATTATTATGTATACCCTCCTCTGTCCTCTGTTTTAATCAGTTATCTGTCAGTTAAAGTATTTGATTCTATTTTTAATTAATTATGCTACTTTCAAAAAAAAAAAAAAAAAAAAGACCAAGAACACAGATGATTATTGCAATTATTTTCTGGCTGTTCTGAACTTAAACTTACAGAATGCCTTTGGGAACACAGTCCTTTATTTTCTGGCAAGTGATGCAATTAACATTCACTAGCATGATTAAGTAATTGTTAATGATACAATCAATTGCTTCAGGACTTTTTTCACACAACATTCACATACATGTGCCTCTTTCCACTTCTACACATAATCTAATGACCACTGAAAAATACTGCTGATACTGTAGATACATCATTTCAAAGAGGATGTATAGAGAAACTGACATCTCATGATTGAATCTTATCAGATGTAATTAATCACTCTGTCAAGTACAATGCCTTATTCCTGTGCTAAATTCAGGCTCAACTGGCAATACCATTCATGACCAGACTCCCATGAAACTCTCGATGTGTCACTGAGCCATCCATCAATATATTCCATATATAATGTAAAGACGTATAAGAACATTCATGTTGGAATTCGTGCTTCATACAAAGCAATCCTCTAAAATTGTGGGGGCCTGAGTAAATATATGTATTGTAAACATATGTATGGCAGTAAAAATCTCTGTATTGTATTGCCCTGATCTTAGTTATTGTAAATGGGCTGCAGCTGTGATGTCCTTGATTGGGCAGTAGCTGTAGCCTGTGGAGGTAGCTAGGATAAAAGTGAGGCATTCAGAGAGGGCTGGAGAGGAGCCTTGGTGGAGAAGACAACAACAATACTGCTGTGAAGATTACAACAGCTGGTGACCCCGATGTGATGAAGAACACACAGCCATAAGAAAACACCAAGAGAAGGTATGGGACCCCCCCCGACATGATAGAGATAGGATAGCCGAGAGCTGTGGCAGCCTGAGAGCTGGGACTTTAGAATATAATATGGCCTTTGAATCAAGGAGCTGTAACAGCAGAGAGCTGTGAGAATATGGCCTTTGAGGAAAGGAGCCTGGGAACATCTAGGGATTTGTACGTATTCAAGACAGCAGAGAGTTGAGGCAGCCTGAGAGCTGGGACTGTATGTGTATTGTAATTGTATAATTGTTAAACGAAAAGGGGGGAAATGTGGGGGTCTGACTGAATATATGTGTTGTAAATATATGTATGGAAGTAAAAGATTTCTGTATTGTATTGCCCTGATTCTAGTTATGTGATGTCCTTGATTGGGCAGCAGCTGTAGCCTGTGGAGGTAGATAAAATAAAAGGGGGTGAGGCATTCAGAGAGGGCTGGAGAGGAGCCCTGGCAGAGAAGACAATAACAATAACACTGCTGTGAAGATTACAGCATAAAATATCTAAACATATCAGAACAGCAAACTGCAATGATGACTGCAGGCCTTGTAATCCACCGAGTTTTTGTGTTCTATTCCATGGCATCTTAAAACAGGTTCTGTCATGTTCACTGGGGAATTGTCATCATTATCAGCAGCCGAATGGCTCTATAGGGGAAGGTGCCATCAGTGCAGCTCAGGATCCAAAGGCAATCCTAAGACTTCCATAAAACTTGCAGAGGTGAATGTCCAGCTGCAGCTCCCGAGCTATTTGCTGCACGCATCACCCTGCCAGCCCTCAGAACACCAAGTCTGGGCGCATCACAGTCATGTGGAGAGTGCCCTTTACAACATCCTCTGACTTCTGATCAGCCCCAAAGTGCTCCAGCACTTGGACTGAGGGATCATCATAAGACCACCAGAGAAAATCAGTCCAACTAGAGTCACCATCAGCCCCTTAGAGAGGTCACAATATTCTGGCAGAATAGGCAAAATCTCAGAGGTTTATGACAGTAAATATTATTAGTGCTGCCCAGTCAGTTGGTGGCTCTCTTCCTGACATATGAAGCCATTTAATTTGAAATGGAAAAGTCCCTTCTAGATTACCAGGAATGCATGACAGATATCAGCATCCCAGTACTGCAAAATGAAGAGTCAAATTAGGAAGTTTCCTGACACAAGACAGAGTTAGGCCTGTGCATTTAAAAGGTAAAACATGAAAGAAGGGAACAACATGTATACAACTTACCTAGCCCTTGTACCAGACAGAAATGGGAAAAATATTGAGACTTGCAATCGGAATTTCTCTAGGAAGCTCATAAGCACAAAACATCCATGCACATTAAACAATTACAATGAGCTCCAGGAAAATCCTCAAGGTGCTCTCAGGGCTTTGCACTCTTTGAAATCCTCAGGAACTTGCTAAAAGAAGGTGGGTGTTTTGTTTTACAGGATTTTGTATGTTGGTTTCTTGATTTATATGGCAGTCAAAATATTTCACAAAACAGCAGATTTCTAAGACAATTTTCTAACTTCAAAACAAGTTTAAAAGGACTGAAGTGCTGCTAAGGAACAGCAAGGTACCAGACCTGGATTTCAAATGCTAAGTTTCAACTGAACTGGAATTACTTAGGAAAAAAAATCTTATTTAAAAAAAAAAATTTCAGAAAGCTAAAATACTTGGCTAAAGACTGCTGTCAAATAGGTACTTCATCCTCCATCCCTACCAATGGGCTTGTCTTTGTGCAAGATCTGTTTTAATGGATTTCCCCAGCCTCCACAGTAATATCCATGAAAGACCATCTCCAGGACACGACCAGTATCAAGTAAGAAACCCCCACTCACGCAGCAAAAGGACAGGAGGAAATAAAAATTACTTTCAGTGAAGTCATGCACTGAGCTGATTCTCATTGCGAAATATTTTGACTTTATTTCAAATATGGAGATAAAAAAATATTTTTTTTGCAGCCAGGTTTACTTTATAAGAAAAATATCTTTTAATGGAACAAATTTCCTCTGAAAAGATGTTTCAAAAGTAATCTTCTCTCCCAGACTGTAATTTACAAACTATTAGGTTTGTTCACGACAGACAAGAACGCTTGTGGTGATGAATTCTATCAAAGTACATTGGCCAAATAATGTTTTCCAGATGATTTCAGAGGTGAAGGCATGAGGAAAGTTATCATCACTGCAGTAGGAATGAATTTCCAAGCAGTTTTTACTTTCCCACTTTTCTTTGCACGTATAGTTACTCTGCATAAGGCCGAGTGGGAAGGTCCCTCACAATGAGCATTATCACAACCCAAAGGAGTTTTCACTCAGTGCAGGACTGAGCAGCTGAGGGTCACTACACAGAAACACACAGGGCTGTATTTCCACTGCACAGCACTGCCTTTGCCCAGAAAAATGTGTCATTTAGATCACTAAGCAATAACTCAATTATTCCTAAATTATTGGTTTTAGCTCATTAAAAAAAAAAACCAAAACATTAAAAAAAAAAACCAAAAAACAAAACCCTTTATTTTTTTCCCCCATACAACAGTTTGGTGTTGGTAAATTCCTTCCTGGAAAATCTAAGATGTCAAACCTAGATGAAAGGCTTGAGGGACCAGGGCAGAGCCACAAGGGCCAGGCCCCTGTGGCCTGTGGCACTCAGCCCTTGATGGAGACTCACAAGAGCCACAAATGTCACTGCTCACTAAACACAGAGATTATTACTGCATCACAGCTTTGTGAATTCTGCAGTTGCAGGAAGAACAAACAGTAAGTTCCACAAAAAAAAAAAAAAAAAAAAAAAAAAAAAAGCTACAACTATCTCGGGAAAGAAAATAAAACAAACCAGTGGAAATGCCTTCACATTTTGACATAATTGCTTTTAAAGTAACTATTGTACTTTGTCTTTTTGACTTTCAGAAGCAGAAACAGGAGTTACTCCGGGTCTAATTGCTACTCAGAATACTCTTGTCGCAGACATCTTTTTGTGAAAATCTTTTCTTCAAGATTTTCCTTCTGAGAAGCTGCAGTTTCAGCAACAAAATGTAAACAATTATTATCTGCTGCTGCAGAATGCAACAAGTCCACCTGTGATTGGCCCATCTTAGATATTTACAATTAATGGCCAATCAAGGACTGAGCTATCTCGGACAGAGTCTGAGAGAGACTGCCTTTGTTATCATTCTTTTCTTTTCTATTCTTAGCTTAGCTAGCTTCTGAGGAAATGTTTTCCTTTCTTTTTCTTTTTAGTATAGTTATAATGCAATATATATATATATATATATATATATATATAATAAAATAATAAATCAAGCCTTCTGAACATAGAGTCAACATTCTCGTCTCTTGCCTCATCCAAAAACCCCTGTGAACACAGTCACATACTCTTTTATCAGATTTCATATTATCATGTCTTTTAAAGCTTTGCAAGTATGACACAGCTGTGCTATCTTACATTAAAAGGGATGAGTGACTCTGTCCCTAAACATCACCTGCATTTGTTAAAGCCCTTCTTTTCAATTTAGTAACTACCATCACTGCAGGAGGCTGCCACTTTTCTTCCTTCCCACTTTGAAAATAAATCCTGCAAGTTTTAAGACCATATTTAACTCCTATTTTCTTACTAATTAGCAGATTTATGATGCTGACAACCACAACACAGACACAGGACCTGTGCTTTGCAGCTCCCAGCAACTGTTCTAGCAGAAAAAAGCAAGTCACCTCTTGGCTCCTGGAGCATACACACTGGAGCATCTGGATAGCTCTACAATTTGTATTTTCATACAGATATAAAGGAATAATCTCAAGTGACTGCTCAATCTGCTTTAAAATGGCAAGTAGGAGCAATTAACTGAAAGATACAAATCTTCCACTAGTGAAAAAATGAGTAATGTATCTTCTAACTAATGGACTGCGAATGCTACAGAGACCTCAGGTTTATAGAAGTGTTCTTCTCCCCAGCCCTTAGTGCTTTCCAGATAAATATCTGATTATTTTAAAGTATAATTTCAATACATGAATAATCTCAGCAGAATACTGAAAGTAGATATTGATGTATTCCTACAAAGATTTCTTCACTGGTTGTGGAGCCCATTTAGACTTGTTATGCTTTTTGTGTATTTTAAAATGTCGGGTTTTTTTAATCTGCTATCAAAGAATAAATAGATTATTAGATAATAGATTAAATTATTAATTATAATATAATAATAGATTAAATTTGATATGTTTTTAATATACAATTTAAAATTAATTAGAAATCAGTCTGGAATTGACGTAAGGTCAGTAGAACTTATGGGAACCTGGCTTAGATACAACAAATTCATAATAAATCTCATCTGAAAGCCTAAGAAAATACTTTCAGATTGAGCAGCACTTTAACTATTTTATTAAATATGAGATATTGCTTAGAAAAACAATTTTTACTTAGTAATATCACTAAGAAAAACTCCTAGCAATTGAAGATGTAAGAGCATTAAAAAATCCTAAAATTAAAGATTAGTTAGCAACTTCTGTAATTTCCATCACCCTAGCATCTACTTCTTACACACCCCTGCATAAGAAAGGTTCATTTGTTTTGTAAATTAAAAAAAAAGGATAACCTAAAAGAAGTCTGTTGACATACTGAATCCATTGTGTCAAAAAGGTTACAGTAACCTTTTTGGTTAAAAGTGAAAAATCAATTCTCTCTGTTCTAAGTGGTCTCTCCAAGGCAGCCCACTTGGATTGTTAAGAGCGTGTTTTGGTTAATAATGAGCCAAGCAACAGAAGCCTGGGTAGAACGTTCTCAGGAAAATGGCTAACAGTAAGAGCATTCCAAGCAAAAGGAAAATTTCTATTGCTACATGAAAATAAAATATCTATATATTTAGAGATAAGAAGTACATAAAAAAAAAATGGTGCCTCAAGAATGCTTAAAGAAAGGAGAGATCTCTTTGTTTGTCCCTTCGGCCCCACAGACTGTGCCAGGCTCCTCTTATAAGCAGAAAGTACTGCCACATTTCAGCTGAAATTAACCTGTGCTTTTCTCTAACAATTTTACAATGACACGTCAGAAAAAAACTCAGCAAAAAGGCAAAGAAAATTGGGCAGTCCAGTTTTAGTCTAATCTGACCGACAACCAAAAGTGATACATTTTTATATACCATACACTGTATGCCCTTTGATACTGGAACTGAGCCCCATCTCTCCAGACTGATTGTTAAGACTTTCCACAGGATCCAAGAGGAAGCACCTCTGAAATAATTGTATTAATGAAGATGCTGCTGATCTGAATATAATGAAAAAGGTAAAATAAAACACAGCAGAAAGTGGTTCTAAAAGAAGTACTCAATACTTTAGAAATTACACTAACACTGGAATTAAAAACTGGTAGCAACATGAAGCTTAATTGCTGGGCAAAATCAGAATTTAGAGCTGATAGGTACATAATTGAACCCAATACACTGTGATACAAGAAAGACTTAGCAATAAAGATGGCTGTTCAGTCCCTGAACAGTTTTCCAAGAGGTTTATCACCCTAAACACATGGCTCACGGCTAGAACTGTGCATGTATTTCCTTTCCCTAGACAAGGATTTGGTTTTTGAAGCAAAAGGCAGCACTTCAGTCTACAGTGTTAGTAAAGTACAATATTGTTTGCACACAAGATCACAGCCAGTACGGACAGATTTGGGAAGAAGTATTTTGCTACACAAAGTGCTTGGTTAATGAGCACATTTGAAAGAAGTAATAGCTTAGCAATTCTTGCTTTGCCTTCTTGTAAGAGAGTGTCCAGCTATCCAAGAACACTGTCGAGAGAACCATCATTTTGTAAAGCTGACATTACACTGACCCACTTTCAAAAGCAGTTACAACCATTTATCAGCTCAGGAAACTTAAATGTCTGTAAGTGTTTTACTTGCACAGTGACGTGAGCCTAAAATCTAGCTTATTTTGCTTTTGCAAGGAAACATGACCAGCATCAGAAGAAAACTGGAATATTTTACCAGTTATAACTTCTATGAAGTCTGACTGCTTGACTCTGCATTACAGCTACTACAGTCTTTCCAAACTAATTAGAGATAAACTAATTATGACATTCACAAGAAATGCACTTTGTGAATGTATGAGTTTTAATAAATTAACCATGTCATTTTTCAGTGCTTTCTTTCTCTATTTCATGTGACATACATCACATCCATTACTGAGTTTTCAACTACATCTGCCACAGGTCAAAATAAAGCAAAAAAAATTACTGCATTTTGCATAATAAGATACCTTATTTTATAATAAAAATATTTCTACTGCATACCAAGCTAAAGTCAAGGTCAACAAATGCCTTCTGAAATTCATTTCAGTGTAGTTATGTGAACAGAACATCCAGATTTGACTTCCACACAACTCTTACAACAGTCAAACCTCCTGAAGGGCCAACAAAATTAGGCAAGAGGGAATGCCTGCTTTTCTAAACTAATACTAGGAATGTTGGTGGTTACAACCTAAAGTTGACTGAAGTAAATGGGAAGCTTTCTACTGATTTCTTTTTTCTCATTCAAGCTAATCGTCACATCTGTGTTACGCATAGATAGCTCAGTTAAAAAAAAGGAGACGAAAAACCAAACAAGTGATTCAGAAGGCAACAGAGATGGGACTAACTGAAAAGCTCCAAAACCCAAGGAAAAGCTCCTTCCAGAAAAAAAAATGTCATCTACATCTGTACAGCAGTAGAGAATCTTGGCAACAAATGCTGCAAGATGAGGGCTATTCCATTTCACGCCCAGTCGAAAGGAGGAGCACACTTACAAAAGGTCTCCAAAGCCCTCTGCCTTACTTTACACAATTCTTTCCATGGAACCTCCCAAATCTCATAGCATGACACGGCATGAGGAAGTTTATTTATTTATTTACTACCCTAAGTTGAATTTTGTGTCAATAAAGACAGAGTATTCATGTTATCTAGAATCATGTTCAATTCTGACTCGAATTTAGTTTAGGTTATTGAGTTGTTTGAGTAGGGAGGTTTTTCATTTGACTGGCCTTTTGTTTGGCTGGTTGTTTTTTGTGGGGACAAAGCAGTGTGAGGGAAGTTGCCTTATTACTTCACGTTACAGATCCAACAAAGTGAGAGCATGAGCCTGAAGGTCCTCCAAAAGGATGGCAGAACATGCAGAAGATGGTTCTGAAGATTTGAAACTGGTGAGATTGTATACAACACGACACTCTATCATTAGCTTACTAATCTTGCAAGGGCAAAAAAAGTCAACTTTGTGCTGGCAGGGAAGAGAGTGGGTAGGATCAAGGCAGGCAAACCATTTGCTCTTCTGTCGGAGAAGAAGCTCAGAAGCAGAGTTCTCCATTTCAGATGGGCAGGAGAAAGGCACTGAAATCACATCATTCACATCTTCCATATACTCACACTGGGCAGAAAGAAGCAACAAAGACACTGTGGAGAAACTTTCTAGTCTGAAGTAATTAGGCACTGATAGAGACATCATTAGCATGAACGCGTGGACAGGAAGGAAATTTGTACTTCTTAAAACAGCATGCAGGCACCATGAAATGAATTCAGCACTCCAAAGGAACATTGCTCCAGCCCCCTGGTAAACAAACACAGACCACTGCTGAGACACAACATTTAGCTCTCTCTCTGAGCAGCGTTACCTTGGGTGGTTAATTGGATAGTGCCATGGTGTAATTGCACACAACTGTTCAGTGTAAAATCCTCAGTTACTGGAATCAAAAAGTTGAGAAAAATAGAGAAAAACTCCAATAATTGTTTTAAAGTTGACAAGATGTTTTTGTTTTCACTGAGCAGACTTCTGCCTTTCGTGTCTGCTATGAACTTATGCTACCAGCATGTCAGCTCCATGAAAAAAGACAACCTTATCAATTTGAGGAGGCAGTGTCAGATTCTAATTGCTGATGTTTCAAATTATCTTTGTCGAGACTCAGTCACTGTCTCCTATATCTATTTTTATAACCCACACCTGCCTACCTAGTTTCAAATTTTAAATCTGTCTAGTAGTGTTACATGGTTTTGAGGGATGGCTCCAATGCACCAAGACCTCACATGAAGAAAATCTTCCTACAACTCTAAACCTCATTGGCACCCTTCTGTATTTCTTCTGCACTTCTAATAAGTGGTACAATCTCCTTAACCTCTTCCAATTAAGGAAATGGTTTACAACACCCAGCCATCACTCCTGATATTAATAAATGAAGTTTTGCAAAGACACAGTACATTCAAAATACTGTGCACCTGTAAAGGCAAGACATGGGCATATGCACTGGCAAGAGAATACTTATCAAGAAACAAATAAAAGCAGATTAACTTTATGGATTATCAGGTCATTTCAAGAATGAGTGAGTTCAGACCTGCATTCCCTCTAAAATCTGGCCTATATTTTTTGCCTTATTTGTTGGGAATTTCCATTCCTGTTAGAATGATCCTGGGCCACTACAAATGAATTGACTCTCAATGACCCTTGCAAAAGTGATTGATATTACTACATAACAAAAAGGCAGTAAAGAATGTGCAGTTCCCCATCTGTATTACAGTCATCATTGCTGGTTTACATTTGCTGGAATTTAAGCACAAAGATAGACTTGATGATTTCTGGTAGAGTAATTCCCCCCCCCCCCACAAAAACATTGCTACACCATCTGATTTTATAGAGGAAGAGTTGGCAGCAACTTCTGCAGTTAAAGCATAGAGTTACAAATATGAATGCTGTTATACTTAATTAGATAGTCTATATACAGTTTTTCTTCATCAACTAATTTATACACAGATTAGGGCTGGTTTATCATGCTATTACATAATTTAGATATGCAAAAATATATTCAATCTGAAAGAAGACAGCTTGCAGTTCAAAGAAAAATATTAATCTGATTAACTTCTAGTTATTTCGGTAAACAAAAATGCAGCTAAACAAATAATCATGCCAGGATTATTAGCCAGCAGTGATCCTGCTACAGCAATGGCAGTAAAATGTTTCAGCAGTGTAGTACATAGCCATGGAGTCCTGAGCGTCTTTAGCTCTTACTCAGTTCATCTGCTTTGTTTTTCCTTTTTTTTTTTTTTTTTTTTTTTTTTGTTAATTCCATGCACATGTCAGTGCTTTGCATTATTGGATTCAGAGAAAGTTTCCACAACATGTTGATGTGTATTTTTAGGGAAAATCTGTTTATTATATGGATACTGAAAACAGCTAAACTGTGTCCAACTTGAGAAGAAATCCCTTCTGTCACATGATATGCAGCCACTTGTAAACCACTCAACATACATGTCTCCTATGGAGCATCCAGATTGTTTGGAAAAAACAAGAAGAATTTAAGAATAAAAAAAAAAAAAAGAAAGAATTTGAATTTTAATCACTTTTGCTGACAAGAGAGTCCAATTTGAGCCCATGGGGAGCTCAGGGAAGGGGATTCCCCTTCAGATGCCCCCATTCCCCCACTCCGACCCTTGCAGCAGGGCTCCCACCTCCTCCTCACTGCCCAGACCCACCTTTTCCCTGCCGCAACCTTCCCTGCCCCTTGGGACTCCTGCCAAAAGCACCGAAACTCATTTAAGTGAGATTCAGTGCTCTTAGCAGGAAATCTGCAGAGCTAACCACAGCTTCATACCAATTGCAGTAGAATCGACCCCACTTGCTAACTTCGAAAGCTGACTGTGAAAAATGCATGTATTTTATGGTTGGCTTTTCGCAAATATTAAAATTAATATTATATGTGTTGTGTTAGAAAGTAATGCTGTATTAATTTTCTTAAGTACTGTGTTAAATATAATTTTAGATTATAAAAATTGTTAAAATAGAAACTAAGCTATGTAAGATGCTTAGTTTAACAGAAAGGGTTTGCAGCGAGATAGCAGCCACAGGACACCTGAATCTTTCAGAGGAAGGCAATTTATTGCCTTCTTATCAGAAGAAACAAACTTCTTCCCACCTTGGAGGCGCTGTTAGGATTAGAAGGAAGAAGCTGACACTGACCAGACGGAATCCTGTGTTTGAATGGAATTTATGCATCATGTATGAAGTGTATGAATATGCATCAGGCTATTGCTTTTAAGGGTTAATCTTTGTTAACGGGGGTCCTTTTTCAGGCTCGTGATGCCCAGAAAAAGGTACCCCAACGTCCGTAACTCTTTGCTTTTATTGTCTCATATTGTCCTAATTAAATTTGTCCAAATTGTTATTATTCTGTGTTACTATTTTTATAACCATTTTATTACTATTAAACTTTTAACATTCTAAAGACAAGTGATTGGCGTTTTTCACACTGACCCTCTCTAATGTCATCCTAATCATTAAGAAGCTATGAACCCGCATTAGCCTTTTAAGCTAAAGAAAGAGGGCTCTCCCCCGCCTTAATGGTAAGCCTCAACTAAATCCTAGCCCCTGAGTTTTCATCATGCTCACTTCATGACTGATCTTCTCTTTAATGATCCAACGCAAACTTCTATCATTCGTATCAATAAACCTGCCATCTAACTGTGAGATGCAAAGCTGTGTTTCTTGTCAGGTACAAACAGGCGACGTGTGTATTTGTGAATGCAAAATGTGTGGACCCTGACAATGGGAGAGCTGTGAATTCTAATAATAACTGAGGAAATTAAGGCATGGGAAAAGGCCTTCGAACCTATCTTTTGTTTGCAATTAACCCTGGTTGATTTAGGAACATTGGAATTAAAGTGTTAAAGATGTTGCTTTTTGCTTGCATTTAATCCATAAAAAGCTCTGCAATAATAACCTTTTGAAGTATAATTTTAGACTATTACTTGTATCCTTGAAACTATAGCTTTGGAATATATATATAAAGGAAATATGCTTATCTCACACCTTATTGAAGCAGAGAAAAACAGCTTGAGAAAGGAAGATGAACATCACCTCAAGGGTTTATGGTTTCGACCAAAGGGAAGCTGGACATCACTGTTATGAGATTTAGAGTCTCTGCAATTAAAAGGTGGACACACATCTGGGGAGCTGGGCCCCACCAGATGTGATTCCTCTTTCTTCTTTGGAAACTGGACCGTCACCATCTGGGGACACTCCTTTGAGATACATCCTGAGAAATTAAAATCACAATCGTGTATAGAATTGTGATGTAATAATTTGGAATAAAAATTGCTGATGAGTAAAAGATTGGAAATAGAAACTGCTGAAAAAAACCTGATGAGTACCCCTATAAATACCTGCAACCATCAATTATCGGTGTGCAGTTGGAGGGAAAACTTCCCCCACTGTACCCAGCGCTGTATTGCTCACACTTTACCATATTAATTAATAAATTGATTGCTGCTTGAATATTGGCCTAGCCAAGCTTCTTATTTATAACACTATACATCCAGAAAACTTCTCTTAACATACATACAATGTAATATAGAGCATTAATTATAAGGGGTATCAAAAGTGGCCCCATGGGGCCCAAATACTCATAAAGCATTTGATGAACAACAAAAGAGAGAGGAAACTCCAACAGAATGACTAGAAAAATTGAGGAAAAATATGAAGTAATATTCAGATATCAACCCGGAAAAAGTAGCCAGACAGATCTTACTAAAAACATATTTTGTCACCCATGCATGGCTAGATGTACTGAGAAAATTAGAGAAATTAGACAATTGGCAAGAAACGGGATCGGAGGATCTCTTAAGAGAAGCACAGAAAGTATACATCAGGAGAGATGAAGAGAAAGCAAAGGAAAAGGACAGAGTAATGTTAAATGCCACTAGAAAAGGACAAATTTGTTTTTATTGTAAAGAAAATGGACACTTCAAGAGAAATTTCCCCCAAAGGGAAGGGGACCTGAAGGTTTTTAAGAATGAGCAAAGAGGGGTGGTAGAGGACTAGAGATGTCAAGGGCTCCACCTCCTGGGGCCAGAATTTGATCAGAAACCCTTAACAAAATAAGTCCTGGAGACAAGAATTAAAATTTTTGGTGAGCGCAGGAGTAAAGAACAAACAACTTGTGCTTATAGAATTGAAAGGGGGCGTGGGAAGAGTCAAAATATGTACAGGCAGTGGGTGCAAAAGGGGAAGGGTTTAAAAGCATTAATTTATAATATTAACCCTAGAGATAATGTACTGATCAAATAATGGAAGGACCAGCTTCCAACCCCTCAGTGGGGCGGTCCCTTCCAGGTACTGCCAACCATTGAACTTCAAGCAGAGATGGAGAGATAACCAAAGAAGCACCAAGAAGTCTGAAGAAGAAAAAGATAGAATCAAGCTCCCACCAGGCAGCTGGAGTATTGTTTTAAGTAAAACTTTGGGAGTTTGAACTGTACCTGTTATTGATGTAATTGTCCTTCTTTAATAGATGGAGATTGCAAGCATCTGTTGAGGGGAGGTACACCGAGGTACACAGAGAACCTTAAGAGGTGCTCAGGAAGCCAAGAAATAGAGGGCAAGACCAGGTTGGTCCCTGTGTTCACCACCGAGAAGATTCCACAGCCCTGCTGCAGGCAGCAATCCCCATGGGCATGGTAAGGTGGGGGCAAAAAGGGCATCACCAGACCTTTATCATTCCTCAGCTGTCTTTTCTCTCCAACACACAATACAGGCGCAATTAACAAGGACTAGAGGGCAAAACCAAATTGGCCTCCCTGCTCACCACTAAGATACACATACTATGGATAGCAACCCCATAGGCATGGTAGATGGAAGTAAAAAGCCATACTGGACCTCTGTGATTCCTTTCTTTGTCTGTCCAACCAATTCATCAATAAGTGGACCTAAGGACAACTTGAGATTTTTTTTCTGTTCCCTCTGTCCCCACCGATATCAAAAGATGCTAGCATGATTCTTTGGAAATTTTTTATTTTGAGAAGAGTAAATTATCAGAATTGTGAAAATAAGTTAATTGTTTGAGCCAAATGACTTATAAAAAGAAAAAGAGGAGGTTGTTATAGATGAGTAATGAGTGGTTGGCTCTCACAATTAAGGGGTGAAAATTATGTATATGCCAAGAGAAGTTTTGTAGATGTATATTTATGTTACTGCAACGTCCTCCTGCTGCACTGTTATTGTGGGATGGCCTTGGTGGTCGAGGCATTTGGGAGGGTTGGCTTGTTATTATAGTAACACCTGATCTCCAAGCAAGGTGTAAGAAAGTGATCTCCACCACTGGACAGCAAGGAAGGAGTCAACTGACAGGACTCTGGAGGGGCTAGAGATATAAAAGGGGGAGCATCCATTTTGAAGATGAGCCACATGGTAGTCACAGGGGGCTCCCAGTGCTGTAATTTTTCCTTATTTAGTCCTTTGTTGTAGTTTTTGTTAAAGTTTAATAAAATCTTAAAAAGTGAGCAGTGATTTTTCACACCTCTACTGATGCCATTTTAATGATTAAAACATGTCCTCTCTTGCCTTCCCTGACAGACTTATTTCTCTTAGAGCTGCAGGAAATTCCCATTCTAACAGCAGCAGACAGACAGCCTGACATCTGTCTTGAGCCCAGCCAGTACTTCAAGATTCACAGATTCTCCAGAACCATGAAGAGGTGGCACCCAATGCTCACAACTCTGCTGATACTCTTTCAAATCAACAAAAGGAAGTGCTCCACAATAAGAAGAATTGTCACTAGAAAAATTAAAACACAGTCTCATCATAAACTTTCTTCCTAAGTTTTCTTGAATAAGTATCAAGGAAAGTTACAGCACACAAATCTCTCTGCTCCTGGAGGCTTCTGATCTACTTACCACTGATATTTGCCCCTGACACAGAAAGGGGATCTATTCCAAGCAAGAAAGTCATTGAAAAAGATCCCAACATGACACAGTCTCTGATTTCCCAGGGAGAAAATGAAGCATGTTTGTTTGAACAGGAGGCACAAAATCCAGCAGGCAGAAAAGTTAACAGATGAAGGGATCTGCTTTTTTAAAAAACTCTTTTTTTGTATCCCATATGTAGTTTTCCTGCCATGTAAATTAAAAGGGACAACAAAGCAAAAAGAGAAAGAATAAAAAAATACCATCAACCTAATATCCTCCAGGGCAAAGGAGTACATCATCCCTACCCTCAAATATCTGACTGAAGCTTTTTATTTTAGTATTCAAAGGAGCAAGGAATGATGCGAATAACACCAGGAAAAGGGGTTGAAACTAGTTAGTGCTGTGTGTATGCAACAGTTTTACCTGTGTTAATAATTACTGGGATATAGTTCTGTATGCAGCAAATTGATTTCCTCTGTTTTTCCTGCAGCAAATGGATGTGGACTAATAATGATTCTTTGATTAGACTCTGAAGGTTTCTATTACACAAGCAATAAATTATTTTGTAGTAATAAGTTGTGTTTAATTTTTGTCAACAAGGCTTGGGGCATAACAATGCAATCTGGACACAGCACTAGAGTTAAATGGAATCAAACATTCTACTTGAGATTTTTACCTCATTCCTTGCACACAGCAGGGCCAAGGCACAAGAACATTCAAAAGACTAAGCCTTCACACTTGTCTAAATTACCTGGTCAGCTTTCCAATACCAGAGTAAGGACTTCTGGACGGAGTCAAAATACAGCTTTTACTCCTTTTATGATACCTTGGTCTCTAACCAGCATGAAGAAGGTGGTTTTAACAAACTTGATATATTCCAGGAGTATATTACATGTGTTTGAGGGTACTTTTCTATCAGTTTTTTGGTTTTGTTTCTCATGAAGCGGTTTATCTCTTAAGAAATTTTAATTATGTAACTAAATTGCATCATCTTTGAAAATAGATTTCTCACCCTTAAGACTTTTCCCTCTAAGGCATATATTACCAGCAATAACAGACTAAAAATATACAAGAAAGTTTTTGAGTGAACTTCCTTGCCCTAGTTATTTGAAATGGGTAAATCCCATGCCAGCAACCTCAATACACATTTGGCAATATGCCTATACTCTATATCATTGTGAACAGAACTTCTCCCAGCGTTGCTGCCATATAGAATTAAATAGGAGATTTTTCAGAAGCCAAGCAAAAATATTTGTTTGGTCTGTGAAAATGGAGGGGAGTAAATCAAAGAGCAGCAATTCACCCCTGTCTAGCAAATGCTAGATGAGCCTCATGGTTAAATATCACTTTGTTATCTTCCATCTTTAGAAGCACATAAAAGCTGAACATTAACAAGAAGGTGTGTAACAAACTGAGTAGATAACATAAGGCATGGCTTATTACATTAATACTACTATTATAAAGGGACCTGATTTTAAGCACGTTCTGAGTAAGTCCTGCCTTAAATTCCCTTCTTAACAAAGAGCACCTCTTCCCCTACTGATCATACTTAATGAAACAGTAGTGAAAATCAGGAAGATCACAAGAAAAAACTGGGAGTTCACCTAGTAATTACATCTCCTGGGACTCCTTTATGTTTTACCATAGGAAACTACAGGTCATCACCATCCCCTTTATTTGCCTTTTACTTATTTGAGCAAATATTTCTGCCTAACAATTTGTAAACATAGTGATTCCCATAGTTACAGTTTTCTGTAAATGTAATGGCTAAAAATCAATAGTCACTGTAATTCTTTTAAAGTTCATTATGAATTTCAATGCAACCAGAACTAGTTAAGATCCCCTGGCTGCAATGACTCAACCACATGAATAAATCTACACAAATGAATAACTATTTTGGGGTCAATGCAATTTTTCACCAGTGTGAAAAAAGTTTCAAAGCTCTTTTTATAAACCAAATATTAGGAACAAGGCAAAAATCCTCCTGGGAGAATTAACACTTTTGTATATTCACTGCTGTAGTTTTGCTCTGACCCATTTTCTGGGGACAACTGTTTAGTCTGTCATGGATTTCTGTAATATCCCCTATCTGACTGCATGCTCAAGAATGCCTCCTACCCATCACTGTGGGAGGCAGCCATAGTGAGGACAGGGCAGGAATGCCATGGGAAGATGCTGTGGTTTGAGACAGCGCGAGAAGCTGGCACAACTTCCCATGATTTCTTGTTTGGTAATGTTATAAATAAGAAGCTTGACTAGGCCAATAATCAAGCAGCAATCTATATATTATTTAATATGGTAAAGTATGAGCAACACAGCGCTGGGTACAGTGGGGGAAGTTTTCTCTCCAACTGCACACTAATAATTGATGGTTACAGGTATTTATAGGGGTACTCATCAGGTTTTTTCAGCAGTTTCTATTTCACTTTTTTTTATCAGCAATTTTTATTCCAAATTATTACATCACAATTCTATACACTATTGTGATTTTAATTTCTCAGGATGTATCTCAAAGGAGTATCCCCACATCGTGACAGTCCAGTTTCCAAAAGAAGAAAGAGGAACCCCTCTGGTGGGGTCCAGCTCCCCAGATGTGTGTCCACCTTTTAATTGCAGAGACTCTAAATCTCATAACAGTGATGTCCAGCTTCCCTTTGGTCGAAACCATAAATCCTTGATGTGATGTTCATCTTCCTTTCTCAAGCTGTTTTTCTCTGCTTCAATAAGGTGTGAGATAAGCATATTTCCTTTATATAAATTCCAAAGCTATAGTTTCAAGGATACAAGTAATATTCTAAAATTATACTTCAAAAGGTTATTATTGCAGAGCTTTTTATGGATTAAATGCAAGCAAAAAGCAACATCTTTAACACTTTAATTCCAATGCTCCTAAATCAACCAGGGTTAATTGCAAACAAAAGATAGGTTCGAAGGCCTTTTTCCATGCTTTATTTTCCTCAGTTATTATTAGAATTCACAGCTCTCCCATTGTCAGGGTCCACACATTTTGCATTCACAAGTACACACGTCACCTGTTCGTACTTGACACGAAACATAGCTTTGCATCTCACAGCTCATGCTGGTCTTAGATCTAAAATCTCTGCCTAAAACGCAGTGCAGAATCTTTCAGGAAAGCAAGCCTCCAGCCTATACAAATAAAATGGCTTGTGGTTCTGCTGCCTTTGACAGATCTGCTGAGCAGCAGCAAAAAGCATTTGGCAGCACTAATCAGGCCGTGTCTGGAGCCCAGGAGCCGGCAGGGAAACTGAAGGATTGTGTCAGTGTCTCCAGAAACCACCAGGTAGTTTTGCTCAATGACTCTGGGGCACGTCATCATCGTCTTCCTGGCAACATTGTTCTCTTGCAGAAGTCTGCCAATTAGATAAAGATTTTGTGGGAAAGCTGAAACAGCAAAGCCCATTTCTTTGGAACGCTAAAGGCTGCTAAAAATCAATGGATGCCCAACATGTAGGCTGTTGTCTCCCAAAGCTTTGCATATCCTATGTCTGGCTGAAAGGTCAGTAATACAATTACTTTATTGGCAGATGTCAATGAACACTTCTTATGCTCTATAATTTTAATTTAAATGCCTTCTCAAACTCAGGTGTTTAACGCTACTATATTTTATTTCAAATATTTTATTACATATTTTTCTTTTACAGTTCACTAGGGCAAATTGGGAAACACCAGGCATCCCTTCTACCACAATTGACATTTTACCCTCCTTGCTTCCCTTTATTATCATTTCAGTTTAGACACAGCACATCATCTCAACGTGCTCATATGGCCAGCCCAAAATTCTGTTGGGTTTCTCACATATCATAGTTTTGTAAGGATCCAAAAAACAGATCTTCCACAGGGAAGAGGGGAAACATTCAAGTTACAACAGGAGATAACGTTCAGTCTTTTCCCCTGGTAGACAATTAAAATTTCTAAGATTCTAGTTTGCAAGGCAGCATCGGTTTAACAGGAGTCAGGATGAAAGCTCTCCTTTGCAAGGTTTTCCATAATTCTCCATTTCATGACTGTTGGTTTTTCCCCTTGGAGGCCAAGTCCCACACAGAACACAGCAAGCCACGCAGACCTCCAGCCTGGGTTACGTCGCCCTGTCACACACCACTCAACTCCAAGCAAAGGAGAAAAGAATAAACAGACCAACTGTCACGTAGGGTTGTTTTTCTCCCCCCTCCAGCAGGGCAGCACTGATGGAGTTGCCCTAAGTAGGCTAGCATGGCGTGAAGCCAGTTTACGTAACCTAATGGAAATTACATGCCAGGAGATGTGGGAGCATTCCTTGAGGGCCCTGTAAAAAAGCACCTCCTTATGTGGTGAGGCACTGTGCTACGGTGATCCCTTCTCACTGCTCTGAAGTTGTATATAATCAATATACAACAGTGTAACAAGGACTGAAAGAGTGGCTGCAAATGCCTTACTGGTGCCAAATACACCATTATACACGTGCCACTGCAGACCCAGGCTTTTAGATTGCCTCAGAATGTTGTTGTAAAGTTATTTTTCTAAATCAGTAAAGAACATAATCTACAAAGAACCTTACAATTAAAGATGTAAATCATTATGTTTCTGAAATAAGAATAAAAGCCTTTTAAGGCTGAGAGAAGAAAGAAAAAAAAATTACAAGAGGCAATTCCAAGGTCAAGGTTTCTGTTTCAAAAAACAAATATTTAAAATCTATGGCCCTATTGTCTTCAACCACACTTAAACTCTAAACTACTTATCAGTTTTCAGATAGCAACCCCGAATTATAATTTTCAAAACATCTGGTCAACCCACTGCAAGAGATCATTATCTTTTACTACCAATTTAATACTACCCATTACAGCGTCTGAAAGTCCAAAGATCCTCTGAGTTTTACCACAAGACAGGTGGAACACCTCTCAATGTGCTTCCCCTCCCTCAATATGGTCTTACTGCAGAAGACCTACTGCAGTAGATGCTTCAATAATATTGCTCCAGAAATTGCCAATAAACCCATAAACGTTGCTTAAATCTCAGTTTTACACTGACTCCTGCTATGGTTTGCTGTGTATTTATAGCTCCGATGATGGTATTAATGCAATGAGGCTCACTCTTACTGTCATGACAATGAAAAAAAAAACATTCTTGCACATGATTGAAGGAAAAATGGGACAGAAAGAAAGAACTTGAGACAAAACTGATGACAACCTTGTAGCACAATATATACACACTGTCACTGACTATGTGTTCTTCTACAGCATTTTACATTATATCCACTTGATAGTCCTCAAAGTCAGTCTTTGATGGGTTTTTCCTTGTAAACTGTTTTTATAATAAACTAGTTGATTCTCACATACCTGTATGCAATCCAAAATTATTGGGAAATTTATAATAATAGAAGCTATAATTTGTAGTACAGTGATTTCCTTATAATTAACTTTGCTATGCATTTTGACAGGCATTCTTTAAGATTGAAACTATGACATTTATGAACACAATTTTAAATTAAGCTTACTCTTGCTGATGAAAAATGGCTCCCTATTGCATAGCCTTCAGTTCTCACTGTCAAAATAATATAAAACCTGAATGTTCTTCTGTCAGAAACTCATCCTGCAGATTTCTTTAGTGTTTCTCCTGGTAAAACAACTTTTGGGTTTATACCCAATTCTGAAATCCTTGACATTACACAGAAGACTTCTCTTTACACCCTACTGAAATACAGGAAAGCCTTTTGCTCTCATAAAGGTTTAACTATTTTCAGTCCTATGCTATTTCCACAAACTTAGGGTTAGCGACAGCAAAGGGCCTGCAGGCAAGAACTAGAAGAGGCATCAAATCACCTGAAATACTCTCTAAGAAATATGAAGTGCTAAAGCAATGAAGTCGAAGATGCATTGGCTTGTCTGGGCTGTTAGGACACAGCCTAAGCAGACCCTTTGTTGTCTGAGTGCCAGCAACACCATTCTTTCTGCGCATCTCCATGAGGAAGGCTGAAGGGAACAGATTTACAGGTACCCTTGTACAGCACCAAGGATGGATCCACAGCAGCTGAGAGCATTTTGGCTTCCATGTCACACCTCAGACATTGCTCTGTAGGCTGGGAGAGATCTCAGGAGTGATCCATCAGCAGCTTTCTGTAATGCAAAATAAAGCTGATAAAAGCAGGGTGTAGGATGCAAACTTGAAGGCAAATTGAGCTTCAGAAAGTTCTTGTGCCTTTAGCTGGTTGCTAATGCCTCCTTTATTTCTCACATGTCCACAAGAAAGTCATATAGTAGTAGCTTCAGATATCCTAAATTCTGTCTGATATTTTTCAGTTTTCACTTCCATCAAGGCTACCATGTTAGAAATACCAGATACGGGTCTGTGAAAAGTTCAGTAGATTTGTTTAGGGGTATTGTGATCCAAAGACTTAAAAGCTGTGGTCATACTGAAGAGAGCCATGAAGCAATCTCCTTTTCTGTTGTCATCTTAGTGATGAGATATGTACTTTAATACCAAGATAAATTCCTTAGTACCATTATGCCCACTGACATATGCACTGACATAGCATTTGGCTTTTAGGAAGGAAGTTTTAAAAAATTCCAAACATCCTTCTCATGCTGTGCTGAAGTCTCTTTTAAGCTTTCCACAGCGAGGTCACCTCAGCTTTGCTGATTTGCAGTAATGAACTTACTTCTTCCTTCCATGATTGTGTATTGTTTAGTGGCTTTGCTCACAACACTGACCATTATGAACCACTCATGGCACCTTGGAGCAACAATTCATTATACAATAAACCATTTCAAAACACCCGAGACACAGAAATGCGATAATCTGTGGTCTAGCATTCTTTTGACTCTTAAAGTTCAGATTTACAGTTACAGTTCCCACTCGTGGAAGCAACGAGGTTTGGGTTCCACTTGGATCTCATCAGAAGAAACCTCAGGTATTTCTCCTGAAGAACTAGAATACAAGGAAGCAGGATTTCCATGGTAGTTACAGAGTAGCTGAGAATGCTGCTAAGTAATAAGAGTTAAACACTCAAAAAGTCTGGGTAATTACGCAACAATTGCTTTTAAATGCAATCCTCTGAAATCTCTTGGCTATATTAACAAATTCATGAAAAAAGGCTACAATACGAATGTTTAGATGCTACTCAAAATTAAGCAGTTCAGTGAATCTTTGTTAAATCATTTTGCTTTTATGCTGTTCCCATCCAGATATAACCCGGCTGAGCAGCTTTTAAAAGTAGTTTAAATTTATAACTAGCTAGGAACTCACAGGTATTTTCATAAAGTATTTTACTTGAATCTCAAGAGATGCTCCAACAACAACGAAATAGGAAACAAAAAAGCAAGATTCAATGTTCCTGTTTACATTTGCAAACTAGACTAGATGAAATATGAAACAGTCCTCGATGTAAACAACTCTTTCATACATTTTAATAAAGAAATTACATTATCCAAGGAACTGCCCTTAGATAGCAAGGGAAAATTGGAAAGTAAAATGCATGACATTTCAAGCAAGTAAAAATGCAATGACATTTTATTCAAAGATCTATCAAAATAAATAAGGAAAACCTTCTCAATCTGCCAATTATTTTGGGTATTAAAGGGGGCGGTGGGGAAAGGCCAGCCTTTGGTTTACACCACATCTGCGTACAGAAGGCTCCATGTGGGAGTTTTTATGGTGAGTCCAGCTTAACATCCATTTAAAATATAAAGAGGGAGCCATTACACAAAGTATTATAACAAGGTCTTGGCCTGTTTGCCTCTTTTCTTGTGTATCTTCTCTCCTCTCTCATAATTCTTCTCAAAGTGAAACAGACTGTCCCATTGGCTTTGCTATGCACAACCTGCTTCATAAAAATTCTATTTCTTCATGTCACACACTTGTTCTTCTTGCACAACTTATGTTCTTCTGAAAATGTACATTTTTATTAACACTGAATATGTGGAAATATCTCTTATTAATGTTACAATTACTTGTTCAAAGAGACAATATTGCTGTGGTTTTTTATATATTCTGTTACATAAAATATTCAAGACTTATCAGGTTCCTGTGCAAATTCATACATCTGCTACAAAATATTCACATGTTCAGACACACTACTGCAATACAAATATCACAAAATAATACCCCAGGTAATCTATAGCACTATCCCCAGATATGGTACCAAAACATGAGCCAATTTACATTTACAGCTCTGGAATCTAATTCCAGGTTTGATGAGTAGTCACACAAAGGCTGTGAGACTAATCTGTCTGTTGCAAGACATTTAAATTCCCTCTTTCACATGCTATTCAAACAAAAGTGAACATCCTGTGACGCCTAAATTGACTCTGATTCCCTACTACTGGATTTTCATCATTTTTTTCTCCTTTTTTAAAAATTAAAAACAAGTACACACTGTTGTATTACTATTCCTTAGCCAGTGATATTTACAGACAGCCTTGTAATAGCGTGCTCTGTGCAGCAAGAATCTCACCTCTCTTCACTCCAGGTGTTTCTGACTGACTCAGCCTCTGGATGTTACAGCTGACCCCTCACCTTTCCTTGTTTCCCCCAGGTCACAGTGCTGAGCCCCTGCCGTGCGCTCCTCCTGATAGTGGAGCCCTGGAAAAAGTTAAAGATAGAATCTAAAATGTTAGGCTTTGTGTTTTCCCAGATCAACTGCACCTGCGTAAGCAGTATGACAAATTATATAATTGTCAGATGTGATGATTGTTTAGTAATTAAATATAATTATTATATAACCATAAGAAGAATAATGAGAAGCTATGTTGGAAATTCAGAGGGGGGCTGAGCTTAGCTGAAATCTATGTGCACAACAGAACAATATAAGTTTAATAATTAACATGAAAGTTATATAACGATAGAGTATAAAAACATGATCATTCTGGATGTATGGTCGGGATCAGATTTGGGTAATACCCCCATTCCCAGAGCTCTTAAATAAAAAGCACTGCATGTAATCGCTCCGTGATTATGTGTTTTTGAATGCTAACACTCCGAGCAGCAGGAAGGTCCCTTCATCCTGCTGAGTGCCAGAGAGGTCTGGCTCGCTTCCTCAGCTCCTCCAACACACCCATGGGGCTCTTCCCAGCAGCCAAGTTCACACTCCCAGCATCACTGACACCTGCATATGTTCTGCCAGAAGTGTCTGGGATGCTGTCAGCAAGTCAGCTCCCCTGTGCTTTCTGTTGCTACAGAAAGACTTTTAGCAGTTCAACTCTATTACAACCACACTTACTGCTGAAAGCCATGAGATAACCTGTATATTAGACAGGAACTAGAACTAGGCTAAGACACAGAAAAGGCAGCTCTGCAGCCTGTAGCCTGTGTTTTATCAAGATAGCAGCAGAGACCAATTCTGAACGTCATCAGTGAAACCGTACCTGAGTCAGTTCCATCCTGCTAAGAGTTCTCCATTTTTTAACTATCTCAGGTGCCCATGAGTTCAAAATCCTTGTGCTGTTTAAGCGTTCATACGTGCGCATACAATGTTGTTATCATCTTGTTGTATTTCATATTTCTAGAGTCCCGTACCTTCTTGGTGATATTTCTTGGGGGCAGTTCTTCACAGCACAGACTTCTTCTCCTGCGTGTTGCTGCTTCTCAGTCAGGGCTCCTTCCAGGCTCTCCCTGACTGGCCAAGCCCACTCCCTTTTATCCCAGTTATCTTCACTAGCTATAGCCCAGTTAAGGACATTGTAGCTGCAGCCCATCAAAAACAACCGGGGCTTATCAGGGCAAGGCCTATATACAGATATTCAAGTACAATGCAGATATTTTACTAGGAATCCTACTATAATACAAAGGACACAGAAGAGTAGCAAGACAAATCCTTTATGAATACAGCATCATACCAGGGCCAGCCAAGTCTTGTCCATCACACTATCAACTTCCAAAACCCAATTTCCACTGTGGCCACAAGAGCACAAACAGGAGAACTCAGAAGCTCCCTGTGAAAAATCGCCCATATCTAAGAAAACAAGGACCGAACAAGCATGTTTCTGCAACACAAAGATGAGTTATGCTTCTTTCATACATAGTTTATATGTTTCAGTCTCTTATCTCAGGCATCCTCGTGAAACAAGAATTGTGGTGCACTCTCAAGAATCTAGAAAATTACCCTATTTTGCATCCACGCTGTCTTCTCTCCAGAGAAGTCCTTTACAGGACAGAAAACACCACTGAGCTTTCAATGATTTAACAGCCCTCCTGCCACTTGGTCACTGTCCTTAGACGTCATAAGCACTCCACAACAGTGCAGGAAAAAGCAAGATGGAAGAGCATCACCCATCATAGCAAGGGTTTGCACTGGTGACAGCAGACAAGGTCAAAGCCTCAGTGAAGTCTGGTTTGTTTGAAAGAAAAAAGGTTATTTTGACAAAGTTATCGTACCACCTAAAAATAACTGAATAATATAATCCTAAATTCCAACTGCACAAATCCAGTATCTCTAACAATTCTTTTCATTTAGTGCATTGAAAATGCCTGACTTCATTGCAATATTTTTTGCACTAAAGAAGCAAGCCATAAACTCTCCAGCAAATGAAAACAAATCTAAAATTTAAATGAGAACTAAGTCAACAATTTGGTGATACAATCATGTATTTTCAATTAGATATTCAGAGTCTGCAAGTGAATTTGTTTAGGCCAATGTATCAGCATCATCAACAAAAAAAAATTCATCATAATTACCACTTTCATCTGGCAGAAATTAGTAGCAGATGTTACAGAACTTTTCCACATTTATATTCATAGATGCTTGACATTCCCCCATTGAGTTCAAAATACGAAAGCACAATGAATAATAGCCCTATGTTTTGAATCATAATCTGCACTTACTTTCAAGTCCCATCCTGGACTGCAGCAGCCACTGCTTTTCAGACTCAGTCTTAGCAAGACAATTTGCTCCACACAAAGGACATGAAACACTGAAATGGAACATTGGCTTGCAGGTGAATTATTGCCCAACCACTGTAAATGTTCCCTGGCCACTCTGATTTCTGTGGACACCACACACTTACCTCACATCATCAGTAAGAAGTCTCAATCCCACCCTGTAGCCCCCTGGTAACCAGAATATTAAATTTTACTTGTAGAATTGGACATGTTTCTAAATTATGTACAACAAACTCTTCTACATTAGCCCAACCAGACTTACAAATACAAATTTTACCGAGTGATGATAGTTTTGTGATTCTGGGTTGAAATAAAACTAACTCAAAAAACAGTGCATGGAAGAAAACAAACACCAGATTAGGCAGGGTAAGGACTCCCAGCACACCCACAGAAGAGGCTGGGGAATGCTCCAGGGAGAAGGTAAGAGGAGTGGGGAGAGAATAATGAACCGCACATATTAATTTTTATTTTCCTTCTAATCAGACAGGTACACCTTTCAGCATCCTAAAAGATACCTCAGGGACACAGAGAAAAAACCTAGAGAAGGCAGCAGTAAGGACGAGAAATTACAAGATCAATCGTGGCACTCTAGCAAGAAGTAAAAAAAAGTCATGGTGCCTTAGATAAAATACTAACAACTCATAGCTAGCAAGGCAGAGAAAAAGTCCTGATGTGTCCTTAATTCCTATTTTACAGTACACAACACAAGCAAAAGACTGCATTGTAGAAAAAAATATACGGACCATATAAACTGGTAATAAACCTGAAATATTCATGCAATGTCACTCTGTCAAAGCATGTTTAGTCTTCCAGCTAAAATACTAGCAAGAAAAATTCCACGGCACTGCAGTTCTCCCATTTATGACTGAAAAAAAACCCCAGAAATACAAGTTTTGTCTCACCAAAATCCTATATTTCCTTAAAATTACAGATTATTATACTTTAATTAAAATGTAGGGAGGGAAGTATATTAATTTGCATCTGATTGCAATTAGAAATAGCTATAAATCTATACTTGGGAGTTAAATATTCCTGCAAACAGGTGTACAATGTCACATTTATTGAACTAGATAAAGGGTATGTTATTTGATGTTAAAGTAACTGGATATCGAGATTGAAAATAAAAAAAAATTGCTGTATATATATCTTTGAATATGTTTGATTAGTTTAAATGTAGTTACATTTATAATTTTGAGTTAATGATGAATAGCAATGTTTTTAATGCAATATAAATGGTTACTGAGAACTGGGAATACATGGAGCTTTGTATTTATTGTTGGTTTACTTGAGGGTCTTTGTTTCTCTTGGTTTTAATACAGTACAAAAAATAGCCCTCCTTGCAAGCATCTGTAAGCAGAGAGACTCTGCTCCCATCCCCAACAATTCTTGCTGTTTTCAAGATACAAATGCAAGAAAGCACTTCAAAACTGCACAGCATAGCCATAAGGCTTTTATCACCATTCTTGTAGGTCTCCTGTTTAATGAAATACCAATAAGAGTGGAAGGAGGTAATTATAAACTGCAACCTGAAGGGCATGAAAGCAGGAACCAGTTGTACTGCTCCCAAAGCTGGCTCAGACATCTAAGAGAAAGGTAAATCTGACAGAGTGTGAGCATTGTAATATTAACTTTTAATGCATTTTAATCAATGTTTTCTAGATTGTTCTGGGAAATGTAATGCAGCAGGGGAAGGCAGCAAGCACTCCCATACCCACTCAACTCCCCTTTACTTTTCATACAACACTCCTGAACATTTGTCTATAAACAGTAGTTTTTACAAACATAAAAGTAAAGGTGACTCACGTCTATCAGCTGCAGCATCCATGGGATGCCTCTGCACCCTCTGGAACTCATTCCTGATTCACAAGGCAAGAATCTCTTCCTTCCCCAACTATGTGCCATTCGTATGCACTTTTCCTTTAGTGTTCTTGGTATTTTCAAACCCTTAGGAGGCTACCCACAGATAAGCACACCCGGCCGAATGCAGGAAGATCCACAAATTTTCCAACAATTAATCTCTCCTTTCAATCAAACAGTTTTATTTCACAAGTAAAGAGTTTCTTCTATCAAGTGAAATTTTGAATAAGTTCTTTGTTAGACAGAAGAGATCCGTGAATTGCCTGGCCTCCCTAAAGACAAGCAGTAATATTACTTTGTGACTCATACACCAAAAAGATGTTGAGAGGGTGGGTTACATTCCATGGCTGTGGAGATTCCGAGGATTTCATCACTGTGAAAAAACCAAGTGCCACATAAACAGAGGTCGTCTATCAAATACAAGGAACATGGCTGTTCCCCTCAAAATTGGAGTTACAGGGTAACAGACAAAGCAATTGCACGCATTTCATATTACATCAGGTCAGGGAAAAGAACAACACAACCACTGTGAAAATGAAAAACGGGGCAGTTGTATCTTAGGGTATTTCTTACACAAAATTCCAGTTCCCATTCCCATTTTAAAAAGGGGGGTATGGAGAGTGGGAAAAAAATTCCTCTATTTTAACTTATCACTACTCAAGTACAAATTCACCTCACTTATTGACAGCAGTTTCCTCTTGGAAGCAACTATTTGCATTTTTTTGTCTTTTCTGCTGGCCAGATCTTTAGACTGTGTTAATCAGGCTGAGGATTTGCATGGTTCCACTTGTCTGAAGCACAGCTGTTCCAGCTTGCACAGGTACCTGCCCACACAGGCAGAGCATATCAGAACAACAAACGTTCCCCTGGAGGCTCCTGTCCCTGCTGTGTCACTGCCCCACAGCTGCCCAGGGACAGGACATGCTCACGCTGTGCCACGCCGAAATCCCCCTCAGGGAAAGCCCAAAAAACCCTTCCTGTGTTTGCCCAAGGTGCTCAGTGCCATGCAGGGACACTTCCTTGGCTTCTGGCTCTCGTGACTGCGCAGTCATTGTTAATGTCACAGAGAGTTCAGAGATCTGAGAGCCCTCATTTCCCTGCTCAGAGCTCCATGTAATCCCTCCAAGAGTTATTCTCTGTGTTTCAGCATTCCATAATAAGTCTTTCCATATCTGAGTTTTCCCTTCGCTGCTTGCAAACTGACATTGTTTAAAGTCAGTGAAGCAGAGAATGCAAAAGACTGAAGTAAATATAGCTAGAGCTAGACTGCCTGATTTAGCTTCAGAAAGGGGGGTGGAGAGACAAAGAGCTGTGAAAACTACACACATTACAATGCTAATTAAACCTTGTCTCTTCCATCTCACTAGAATATTTCAAGTTTTCTGCAAACTGTAGCTCAATGCCAACTTCAGAGCAATCTGTCACTCCAAAGCTTCTCAAATACCCAAGTATAGACTTCTAAGCCTAAATTTAGTCGCCTATTTTGAAAATTTTTATCCTGAAAGGGATTCTGGAGGAAGCTTCTGTATTGTAAACTAGGGTTTGGGTGCATGTTCAGACTGAAGCAAACGACATCATTCAGGAGCAGAGCTTGTTTACTTTAAAATGTCTGTACATCAGACCTGTGCTTTTAACCACACATTCTCACATATTTTTAAAGGGATGTAAGATTTGGGATTAATGGGTTAGGAAATGCAGAAGAGTGCATTGTGCGAACTTCTCCCACACGAGGATAAAAAGATTGCACTGTTTGCTTTTGAAATACTAGAAGGAAGACAAATCCAATCCCACAGAGAGAAGTTATCCTTAATTAAGCAGTACCAAGCCGTCTGTGACAGCCTGGTTGATAAATCACAGCAGAGCGGCTGACGACAACTACAGCAGTAGAACAAAAAAGCCCTAAGTGGCTGGATGTGATCAACATTCAGAGATAGATAAAACATCTTGCACATGTGAAAAAATGCCTTGGTTTTGCTGCTCTTTAGGACCAGAGTTGGTCAGGAAGAACCAACTGGGCTCTCAGTAAACATTAGAAACAACCCCTGCATCCTGTAAGTGGCATATTAAATAATACTGAAAGCTCACATTGGAACTTAAACTATTAGGAGAAAATCATGGAAACTATGCATGGAGAGGGGCCAGAAAGGATTGGATCGCAAAAGAAATTACCTGAGTCAATGAAACTGTAAATGGAACATACTAAAAGGAGATCAAATTGCTGAAGCAAATTTATTTCCACTGAGAAAACTAACCTTTACATTTAAAGTTATTTTCTACTTCTTCCTGAATTTTGTAAGATTCTTCATTTTTGGACGGATACCTTTTGCTAGTTCAGCATTGTTAGTGTAACTGTTGGATTTGTGGAAAGTTCTAAACATGAGCAGAATACAAGATGCAAGCCCTGAGGAAGAGCTGAGGGCTGTCTCCTATGCCAGATCCTGTAGTTGTACACCTGAATTAAAGCTCTCACTCCCATTCACTGCCTTTGTCACTGAACATCAGCAATGGTGAATGCTTGCCCAGCAGATAAGCCCTAGAAGTTGGGTTGTTTATAGAAAACACTTCTACAAACCTTCATTGGACTGAGGATGACTGAGTTTATTTGATTTTAGTAAACAAAATTATGCTTTTAACTGTTTTATTATTTTAAAATAACAGAAGTTTAGGACATTTTAAATCATGAAGTGCATAGAAATTTAAAATTGAACATCAGGCATTAGAAACCTTTTTCTCTTTTCCAAGGAAAACAACTGGGCACCTACAGAACCATTTCAAGATGCTCTTTAAATTACAGTCATATTTTATACAGTGAGTAAAGCTGTCAGTTCCTGACCTCACAGAGCAGACAGCCAGACAACTAACTAAGGCTTCTGCCTATAATGAATTGCAAAAGATGGATTTAAAAACCAAATTGTTTAGGCCTAGCTTTAAAATTAACTGAACTATGGTTTAACTTACATTATCACATGTGAATCAAATTATTTTGTGGGTTTCACAGCTTGTTTCAATACTCTTTCATCACAGTATGTTCAGATTGTTCTAATCAACATCATGAAAGCCAATGTTCCTCCTTGCTGCCACATTCCTGCTCATGACTCTGCAATGGGGAACACAGCAGAAGGAGAATTTAGGAGCATTGTGGTGGAGAATAAAACCTGGCTTCCAGTTTCCAAGTCACATAGACCATGAAGCACTGACAGATACAAAAACTGCAAACAAACCAGCTTTTAGGGCCTGGCCCCTCAATCTTTTCCACCCACATAGAACCTCATGGGCGTGTGGGACATCGTTCAACTCCAAGTCAGTCCTGCTGTGTGACGGTGGTCACAAGGGTTTGAGGTGAAGAGAGAGACAAGAATGTTGATTCCATGACAAGAAGCCTTGATTTATTATTTTAATATATATATTTTACTTTACAACTATACTAAAAAGAATAGAGAGAAAAGTTCTCAGAAGGCTAGCTAAGCTAAGAATAGAAAAGAATGAGTAACAAAGGAGCTCTCTCCAACTCTGTCCCAGAGAGAGCTCGGTCCTTGATTGGCCATTAATTATACACATCCAACATGGGCCAATCAAAGGTGCACCTGTTGCATTTCACAGCAGCAGATAACCATTGCTTACATTCTTTTTCTGGGGCCTCAGCTTCCCAGAAGGGAAAATCCTAAAGAAAGTATTTTCATGGAAAGATGTCTGCGACACTGCTGTACAGAGATTTTTTGACCTGAATAAGCCTTTGGTCATTTAAGTTTACATTTTCTTCACATGAAAATCACAGAGTCTGCTTTAAATGTCTGGAGGAATTGCAACGGGTTGCTACAGCTAAAAGATCACCCATCTGAGAAAGAAAAGTGCAGTTTGCGGTGGAGTTATCCCAATCACATCCATACGAATGATAAGCGCAAGCACAGACTGGAGCAGGTGAGACACTGTGGCCTGTGCGCAGTCCCTCCACACTGACACTGTGCCAGAAAGGAGGACACACACAAGGGATTGTCATCACCCCTTCCTCTCCTGAAGAAAGAGGATGAGGAGCTCACATTGATCTTAACATAGACCAGGACCAAGATGTATTTAATGGTTACCAACTTGTTTAAAGCAGTAGCAAATTGCTGATTTACAGAAGCCCACGACCTGCTGTTAACCTTAGAAACCCACAAACAAGACAGGGACCATCACGATTCCAGAGTCAGGTTTACAATTACTCACATGAATATATAGATGGGGTACTCCAGCCAGCATTAAAATAAGAACAACATTCTCGGTTGGTGCTTTTTCCCTGCCGGAAGTGAAATATATCTTCGTGATTGCAGACATAAGCACACTGGCTCAGACCTTCAACTGGCCTGATAAATGGTATGGTGGTTTTCCAAATCTACTGGGACAAGTCAGGTGACAAACGATTTCCATTAGCTTCAGCAGAATGGAAACAAAACAGATCAATACAAATGATTTGCAGCAAGTTCAGATCATAAATTTCCTTTTGCCCAGTTCCATCATTTTAAAATAGAAGCATTTTCCCCACACAATATGAAAAAAGGCAGTGGTGATCCAAAGACTTGATCATTGCAGTTACAGCAAACTGCTCACAATTTCAGCTTGGAGTGTTTTTTAATCAAACAGTAATTTTCCTCTGTGATACATAATGGTATTTTTTTTTATTATGTCAAACAATAAAAATACTAATTACCATATTATTTTTGGAAATGGAATTGGATCCTACTGTTATGTAAAGCCATAACAGTCCTAAATTCTACTTCTACTTTACTAAAGTTACCTGTTAATTTTACTCTTCCTGTCTTTTGTCTATAACCATTTCTAAATCCTGTTTTTGAAAAACATTTTGGGAGTCCCCAATTCTTGTATCTTTGAGTTCAAACAACAGATTATGACCAAAGTACATCTTGCACATAGCTCCTTGTTCTACATAGCTGGCTATACTAACTATTTCACAAACTAGAATCCCAAAATGTACTCATCCTCTGTATTGTAGAGAAGATACAATGATTTATGAATCCAATGAGGAATTAATCTGTACTAATGAAAAAGACATTCATAAACAAAAAAACATTCAGTGAGGCAGGAAAATGATTTAATTCCTTCAGGGTAGGCTCATTGTACCCCACTTTCAGAGGTACATAATACACATCTACATGTTGTGGGGAAAATTGCCTTGTAAATAGTTAATGTAGTGCCAAATAAATATAGATGTTTGTTATATGTAGTCATATTGTCTTGATATTTCTATACAGTTATCAATATCGATGATGCCTCCTTAGTGGATTCAGTCAAGTGATGGGATCCCATCTAGAAACAAAGCTTAAGAAATCTGAACTGAATCAAAACAGTGTCAGGGCTTAGAAGATATATATCAAGTACTGTCGTCTATTGGTACATACTAAATATTTATCTGGAGGAAAAAAGCTCGGCAAAATGTAATTTTAGAATTTATTTAAATAAACTAGAGCAGTCTTAGCTGAAAGTTGTCTAATTATATGGAAGCTAGTTAGAATCAAGTAGCCTCTCCTTCAAAAGGTAGAATAAAAAGCTAAGAAAAAATTCATTTTACTTAAGACAGAATTTCACCAATATTGCACAATGCTCTGTGCTGTAAATTACTTCAAATACAAAGAACCATTAATCCATGAACACTAAGAAATCCAAATTCAAAGACACAGCACCTGATGAAGACCAACCTGCTGTTGCATTTTTAAACGGGATGTGACAGGAAATAGCATGATTTTATTTAATCATGGGGAAAAGCAGAATGGATTTGAACACAAATTTCTTGCGTCAATATGAGACTTACTGTTGGACTTAGATTTTACCTCCGTCTCTTCCCTCTCGCCCCACAAAGTTTCTCAGCAAAGTTGGCTTTTTTGCATGCATAGCTTTTCCTGTGTCTCAGCTGAACACAGAAATGCAGGTTCTGTACCTCCATTTCAGAGCAGGCCACACAAACCCCTCTGCTGTAACCTGCTGAATACTGGAGCATGGCATTGCCTTTGTGTGACTCAGGTACTGCCTTGGCAAACCCTGTGATGGCTCTGCTCTGCTCTGGACACTTAAGGACATTTGCTGAGGAGTTTCTCTTAAGAGTCATCTTCAAGGCACTATCCTGTCCAATACTAAAAAAATCAAACAATACAATGCAGAGAGGTGGGTTTAATTCAACTATTTCAATCTGTCAGGAAGCACAAGCTACACTGGAGGGTGGGGAGCATCTATGTGCTGTCCATCAGTATTATTCTGGATCTCCCCATTGCCATTCCCCCCTGATGCTCTTTGTTCAATCCAATGCAAGTAATTTTACTATTTTAAGTCAAAAGGTCAGATTTTTTTTTAATTCCTAAATTGATCTAGATCACAGAAATTAACTTCCATCCCCCCAGCAGATATGTAGTGAAAAAGCAGTTAATCCAGTTCACAGTATATTTCATAAGTTGCTTTAACATCCAGGAAGAAGGTTTTGAAATCAGTTCAGCAAATGTCAGCTGTGACGCACTGCAAGACTGAGTAAAATGCAGCCATTTTGAGCATTTCAGAGGCAGTGCTCACGAAAACAATAATGAATTGTTTTCATTCAATGTGTATTCTTATGCCCATATAGAAATAAATGCAATGCCTATACCACTAATGCTGATAATTCATATTTTAACTTTGGTATTTTTCAGCTTTGCAGGTGTGTGTTGGGGAGATATGACAAAACCACCAACAGGAGGGACTGCAAGAGGCTGTCTTTTTTAAAATAGCTTTTCTAAAAGCCTCCATTAGGCTTCCAGCTTCTCAGGAGGAAAAAAAAAAAAAACAAAGAAAAACAGAAAGAAGAGATGTGCCTCCAAAATAGTGAGCAAATGGTCACTTTAGGACTGCAGCTGTTTCTCTCTGCAGGAGGTACAGACAAGACACCAGAAGAGTATTTGGCAAAGACGTTCAATACGTTGAGAAATACATAATGTGTGATCTATGGTGCTGTGCTTTTCCCTTAAACAAATCCCATTCCCAGATGGCCTGCAAGATATTAAACTATTGCTTGTGTTTGCAGTTCCAGCTGGAGACTGTATATAAACAAAACTACTTCTGTAAGTCTCCTTGCAGTACAGTACAATGTTTATTCTTACTTATAAATAAGTCCCTTGAACAACATTAGATAAAGATAAATGTAAAATATATCAAATTTTAACACTAACTTATCATTTCACTGCAGTTATTAAAAACCATAATATAAAGCAAGGAAAACTTTCCTTGATCCAGCCTACTAAAAAGAAAAATCAGGCATTCTAACTAGGTGCTATCTACCCTCCAGGCTTTAGAAGACTTCTCTAAACACCAAACCATAAATGAAAGCAGAAACAAAGATCCAGTGAACCCAGGAAACTTCTCAACTTGTAACAATTTAATTAATAACTTGACTAAATACACTACAAAGCATACAGCCTTTGGTACTCTAACTGGTTGCATAATCTTTAATTAAACAGTTGCATCTAAAACAAAAACGAAGTTGGAAATGAGTGAGGAAAACCACACTCTGCAAGAAGAATTCCCTGGGTGCAACAGATATTTGGAATTGTTGGGCTCCTAATTAAGCTTCCATTAAGGTACATAAGGGGAAAAAAGTGATCTCAGATATTGAGAGAATAGACTAGATCTAGAGACAGCCAAGTATTTTAAAGGAATTAAAAGACAGGAGAATGCTGAAAATGTCCTTGAGATAGCAAGACCTGGACTCAGAGAGCAGGAGCAGCATCAGTGCCATATCAGCACCCAGGGACAGAGGCAGCTGGCCAAGCCCTTGACAGCTCTCCACTCTGGGGACTGCAGGAGAGGAAAAACAGTTGAGTGTGGCGGTGGTCACAAGGGTTGGAGGTGGAGAGAGAGACGAGAATCTTGACCTCATGCTCAGAAGGCTTGATTTATTATTTTATGATACATATATTACATTATAACTATACTAAAAAGAAATAGAAGGAAAGTTCTCAGAAGGCTAGCTAAGCTAAGAATAGAAAAGAATGAATAACAAAGATCTGTCCCTCGGCAGAGAGCGAGACCCAGCTCTGCCGTGAGTGGTGAGTAAATCCAAACATCCACCCGTGACCAATCACCGATCCACCTGTTGCATTCCACAGCAGCAGAGAACCATTGTTTACATTCTTCTTCTGGGGCCACAGCTTCCCAGAAGGGAAAATCCTAAAGAAAGAATTTTTATGAAAGGATGTCTGTGACAGCTGAGACCACGCAACTTAAGAGAAATCATTCTCCATGGCTTTGTTTAGGGGTGAGACCTGATTAAAAAAAGGAAGGCCCTTTCTCCCAAGTGGTATGGAAAGTCAGCCCTACTAAGCACTCCCTTCTTATCTGTGTTATGGAACTCAGCTGCATCCCCTAGGCCTTTCAGAAAGCAACATTAACATTTCTGTGTTGGGAAATTTGAAGGTCTTTTCCTTTCTCTAAACTTCGAATCCTGTTTTTACTTTCTGCCTTTCTGGATTGTGGTAATCCGTCTGCTTGTTCTCTGCTGCTTTCCTTCATTTCTCCTCAGAGCTCTCCAAATTAAAGACAACATCAAAGCATGGAATTTCACACACACAGTGCTTCTGTGATCACTTGTTTGTTGACAGGACTTCAAAGCCCATTCCAGATTCTGGAATAGTACATGGATGTCAGTAACACATACGTGTGCAAATGATGGTCAGGAAGAGCCACACGGTTGCTACCCCAGCTGTGGGACAGAACTCATTCTATCAGCCTGGGCTTAAGGGAACACACCAGGGCATTCCTCGACACAGGAGGATATTGAGTGTTCTGCTAAGTTGCTCTCTATTTGTTCCCATCCCTTTCTGCTACTTCCCTCTCCTCCTTTGTTCCTGCAGGTTAGTGTCTAACAGCTGTTCTTGGAACTCGCAGCTCATGCAACCCAGTGTTTGTTTTAGCTTTACAGATAGGCGCTTTTTTATGTTTTTTTCTGATGCTAGCCTCTTCCTGCTCATTTTACTTCTGCTGTCAACAAACTAGTATAACAAATCACTATAGGTATAGGTAAATAGATAAAGCGTAAAAAAATGCAGGGATTATTCTACACGTGTTCTGCTTAAAGCAGGAAATAAATGAAGGCCTCTATTGACAGAAAAACCTCAACACTATGAACAGCATCTAGCACAACAGATAGCGTCCATCCACTTTCTTTACTTTTTTTTGAGCAGAAGAGTGTCTTTTAATTTACATGTATAACAAGCATTAGCATACTGACACAGCCCATGCTTCCATTTGTCTAAATACAATTCCACGATACTGGATGTAAGTACCACTGCAGGCAACTGATTGTCTCCGTTTTCCTTACACCTGTAATATGAAACTCTTTTGGCATTTGCTGCGCTGCTAAGATGATTGGGATCAAATATTCCAAAATCTAAGACTGATATTGCAAGAGCACTTTTGGTCATTATTCAAAATGTTCTAATACCTTACTGCACTCAACAATACATTCCAAATTCATTCTTTTATCTAGACTGCAGCATCTTTAGGTTCTTTGCCTGAATCTGTACCATCAGCCCCATCCCAGCAGAACCCAAAGGAACAGGGAAGAGATGAAAACAAACAAACACCAAAAAAAGCCCACATAGTTGGATGTGACAGCGTGGTCAGAGAGAAAGAAAACTAGATAAGTTTTCCCATTAATCAGTCTGGGAAGCTTTAGGGAGCTGGAAAAAAAATAATGATAATCAAATATTAAACACAGGTGGTGTTTTTTAACAAGTTGTTTTTCTCATACAGTTTTTTACAGATGGGTGTCTGCTTAATTAGGCATTCATGTGAAACGTGTTGATTAAATGACCAATCAGGTCCACCTGTAAGTGAACCAAGGTATAAAAAGGAGAGGATTGAATAAACAGGCTACTTTTGCCCTTTACCTTCTGATCTGACTTTATGGTGACACACACAGAAAACCAACAGAGTAATGAAATACCCACAAACTTCACAGCATAAAGCCCCATAATTTAATGCCACACCTCAAGACAGTATCATCCCCACCTGTGCAGGCAACCCTCTCTTTCCCAAGCCCCAGCAGTGAAGTTGCCATTAAAATGAAGGTACCAGAGCTGCAAGGATTTTAACTCCTGCCCTTCCCCTTGCAGACACAGAGGCCATCCCCATAACCTTCCCCACCAGCTCTGCCTGTGAGCCCACAGGTCCTTCTGTAGCACAAACAACTGAATTTCAGTCAGCATTCTAAACCCAGCCTGCTGGAATTTACTTATTTAGCTGTCAGTGACCTGAGCATTTCACAGTCCTGTTCTCCTGCCTTTTCCCCCCTCTAGCTTTACCAAAAAAAAACCACTTTTCAATTCAGTTCTTTTAGCTTCATTGCCACTTTCTCTTTCCTAGGAAGCCATTACCTTTTTGACCATCTATCCTAAACTAAAACAAACCCCTGCAAATCAACCAAAAAATTCCACCCAGCTCAAAACCAGCCTTGCCTTTGTTTTCTCTAAACCAGGGATGTGCAACACTTGGATTAAACAAAAGCCTTTTGTTTTATTGACTGTAAAGGCATTTCAGTTTAAGAGATCACTGAGAGACTTCCTGGGCTGATTCAGCCCTCTGATTATTACCCACTGCTGATATTCCAGGCTGGCAGTGATGAGATTGAGAAGAGGAGTGTCAAGGCAATTAGAAAGGACTTCAGAGTACTGGGTCAGGTAGTTGATAGGGCAGGAGTAGAGGTAGTGTTCTGCTCAGTCCCTTTGGTGGCAGAGGAAAATGATGAAAGAAACAGAAGAATCCGCATCATCAACAAGTGTCTTAAGGGTTGGTGTCATCGGCAAAATTTTGGATTCTTTGATCATGGGGAAACTTTTACAGCATTTTCTCTGCTGGAACCAGATGGGGTACACCTCTCTGTTAAGGGCAAAAGGTTTTTAGCTCACGAACTGGCAGACCTCATTCAGAGAGCTTTAAACTAGGTTTGAAGGGGGAAGGGGAACCAGCTGAGCTAACTGGAAACAGGCCCAAGAATTGCAAGGCTAAGATAGGGGTGAAGTCAGTAGCCCAGATGAGGTGCATGTATACCAATGCACGCAGTTTGGGCAACAGACAAGAAGAGCTGGAGGCTATGGTGCAACTGCAAAGTTATGATGTAGTTGCCATCACGGAAACGTGGTGGGATGACTCACATAACTGGAGTACTGCACTGGATGGATACAAGCTCTTCAGGAGAGACAGGAAAGGAAGAAGAGGAGGTGGGGTGGCCCTTTATATTAAGCAAACTTTTGATGCCATCGAAATTGAAACCAAGGAAGATGGAGTTGAATGTCTATGGGTAAGATTTAAGGGGAAGGCCAACAAGGCTGACACCATACTGGGAGTCTGTTATCGTCCACCCGACCAGGAAGAAGAAGTAGATGACTTATTTTATAAGCAGCTAGGTAATGTCTCAAGATCATCAGCCCTTGTTCTTGTGGGTGACTTCAACCTACCAGACATCTGCTGGGAACTTAATACAGCAATAAAGAGGCAGTCTAGGAAATTCTTAGAATGTATGGAAGACAACTTTTTGTTGCAGCTGGTGGGTGAACACACCAGGAGAGGCACTATGTTAGATCTGCTGTTTGGAAATAGAGATGGGCTGGTGGGAGATGTGGTGGTTGGAGGTCGCTTGGGGCAGAGTGATCATGAAATAATAGAGTTCTCAATATTTGGTGAAGTCAGGAAGAGCGCTAGTAAAACTCTTGCATTGGACTTCCGGAGGGCAGACTTTGGCCTGTTTAGGAGACTTATTCAGAGCATCCCTTGGGAAGCAGTCCTTAAAAACAAAGGAGTTCAGGAAGGTGGGCATACCTCAAAACAGAGATCTTGAGGGCGCAGGAACAGACCATCCCTGTGTGCTGAAAGATCAGTCAACGGGGTAAACGTCCAGCCTGGCTGGGCAAGGAGGTTTTGGAGGAACTTAAGAATAAAAAGAGGATGTATCAGTGTTGGAAGAAGGGTCAGGTCTCTAAGGAAGTATTCAAGAAGGCTGCTAGAGCATGCAGAAAAAAAATTAGAGAGACCAAAGCTCAGTTTGAACTTAGAATGGCGACTTCTGTAAAGAATAATAAAAAATGTTTTTATAAATACATTAATGGTAGAAAGAAAGGCAAGACCAGCCTTTGTTCTTTATTGGACAAAGGAGAGAACTTAGTATTTGCAGACGAGGAAAAGGCAGAAGTGTTTAATGCCTATTTTGCCTCAGTTTTTAGTGGGAAGATGACTCGCCCTCAAGACACCTGCCCGCCTGGTCTGGTTGATGGTGTCAGACAGCAGAATGGACCCCACATTATCCAAGAGGAGGCTGTCATAGAACTACTGAAATGCTTGGATATTCATAAATCTATGGGACCAGACGGGATCCACCCCAGGGTAATGAGAGAGCTGGCAAATGAGCTTGCAAAGCCACTCTCCATCATTTACCAACAGTCCTGGCTCACTGGTGAGGTTCCGGATGACTGGAAGCTGGCCAACGTTATACTCACTTACAAAAAAGGTGCAAAGGAGGATCCTGGTAATTATACACCAGTTAGCCTGACCTCAGTACCTGGCAAAATAATGGAACAGTTTATATTGTGCGCCATCATGCAAAATTTACAGGATGGCCAGGGTATCAGACCCAGCCAGCATGGATTTAGGAGGGGTAGATCATGTTTGACCAACCTGGTCACCTTTTATGACCAGGTAACCCGCCTAGTGGATGCAGGGAAGGCTGTAGATGTTGTTTACTTGGATTTCAGCAAGGCCTTTGACACTGTCTCCCACAGCATACTCCTAGACAAACTTGCAGGCTGTGGCTTGGACAGGAGCACTCTTTGCTGGGTTCAGAACTGGCTGGATGGCCGGGCCCAGAGAGTGGTGGTGAATGGTGCTGCATCCAGGTGGTGACCAGTCACCAGTGGTTTCCCTCAGGGGTCTGTGCTGGGGCCAGTTCTGTTTAATATTTTTATTGATGACATGGATGAGGGTTTAGAGTCTTTTATCAGCAAATTTGCAGATGACACTAAGCTGGGAACATGTGTTGATCTGTTAGAGGGACGTAGGGCTTTGCAGAGGGACTTGGAATGGTTGGATGGATGGGCAGAATCTAATGGCATGAAGTTCACTAAGTCCAAGTGCCGAGTCTTGCACTTTGGCCACAATAACCCCCTGCAACTATATAAGCTAGGAACGGTGCGGCTGGACAGTGCCCAGGTGGAAAGGGACCTGGGGGTGCTGGTTGACAGTCGATTGAACATGAGCCAGCAGTGTGCCCAGGTGGCCAAGAAGGCCAATGGCATCCTGACTAGTATCAGGAACGGTGTGGCCAGCAGGAGCAGGGAGGTCATTCTGCCCCTGTACTCCGCACTGGTGAGGCCTCACCTGGAGTATTGCATCTAGTTCTGGGCCCCTCACTTTAGGAGGGATGTTGAGATGCTTGAGAGTGTCCAGAGGAGAGCAACGAGGCTGGTGAGGGGCTTGGAACACAAGCCGTATGAGGAACGACTGAGGGAGTTGGGGTTGTTCATCCTGGAGAAAAGGAGACTCAGGGGCGACCTTATCACTCTCTTCAACTTCCTGAAGGGTGGCTGTGGTGAGCTGGGGGTCGGTTTCTTTCTCCGGGCAACAACAGACAGAACAAGAGGACGCAGTCTCAAGCTGCACCAAGGGAGATGCAAGCTAGAATTAAGGAGGAAGTATTTTACAGAAAGAGTGGTGAAATACTGGAATCATCTACGCAGGGTGGTGGTGGAGTCATCATCCCTTGAAGAGTCTAAAAAAAGACTGGATATGGCACTTGGTGCCATGATCTAGTTAAGGTGTTAGAACATGGGTTGGACTCGATGATCTTACAGGTCTCTTCCAGCCTAGAATTTCTGTGATTCTGTGATCTCATGCTTCTGGAAGGAAGCCACGTTAGAATAATTCTTCTACAAATCAGTCCTGTTTCATTAACACAACAATTGGCTTAAGGGGTAGATAACATCCTAGTGATCACAAAAAGACATGGAAAAGTCAAGCAGCTCTATTGATCTGCGAGATCTTCCTGCCAGCAGAGTACTGCAATCACCCCACACCGAATTCTTAAACACATGACATAGGTACACTTTAGCTGGTGTCAGCTGTGTCACTTACACCAGCCCAAGTCAGTCCCCACAACACACACCAACATCCAGAAATAACAGGAGTTGTGAAAGTCTGCTTTAATCTCTCCAGTGGATTTAGGATTTCTTTGTTAATAGAACTTGCAATTAGGATTAAGTACAAATTCTGCTTTGACGGCCTATCAAATGATAACCAGCATGAAGCACAACAATGAGAAGATGGAGAAGGGCACGGGTCAGCATTAAATTGGCTGGATTCCCACACTGCACACGCCCAGCATGAGCCACAGCCTTAGCTAAAGCCAGAGCTGCCAGCATTATTCCTAACATAAAAAGCAGTCAGCCTGATCACTGAACACATATTGGTCATTTCAACAATATGAAGCAGCAAAGTTGGGCACTGAAGAATTCTAATCTGCAGAGCAGTATTAACTGAGCATAAATCTGCAATGAAGCCTTTGGCTGGGGATAAGGCTGCTGGAAAACACAGCCAACCCAACTGCACCAAGAGCACCAGCAGAACACTCCCTTCCCCACAGAGAACACAAAGGCCTTTCCCTGGCAGAGACCTGCAGCTCCACTTCCTTGGCTCCTGCCAATCCCACCGCCTAGCCAGAGGCCAGAGCCTGTGCTGGAGACGCTGCTGTGGCAGGGAAGAGGCACAGCTGAGCGCTGACACCAATGTGACAGAGGCGCTCTGCTGCATGTGCCGCGCTCCGGCCGGGATGCACGAGGTGCAGGCCACGCTTGCTAGCAATAAAGCTATTTGTGCCTTGTCCTGGGTTGAATATGTGATGCTTTTATCCCCAATCGTCTCATTCTGGTTAATGTTGAATAATAAGTTTTGTACCTTTAAGCGTGTTCCAGAGAGTGAAGGGGGGGAGAGAAGAAGCGCGCAGTTTGTTTTCAGACACTGCACTCCTCCTCCACATTCCTGCTCCTGGACTGTGTTGTCTGCGGATGGACAGACAGCCGGACAGAGCTCTTCTTTTGTTTTTTAGTTAGTTTTAGCTAGCTGAGGCAGAGAAGTTCCCTGGACTGTTTTTTTTCTTTTCTTTAGACCTCTTGAAACTGCTCTGGACTGAACACCCAGCAGAGCACCGGCAGCTGCACCTGTGGCCCACCGGGCCGGGCCTGGCCTGCGACAAACCAGCACCAGAGGGACTGATCAGAGACTGAGTGAGCTGAGCTTCAGCCTGGGGTTTTCTCAGTTTGTCATCTCTTTTAGAGTGGCACAGGGTCTCATTGTTTGATATTGTTTTAGTTTTATTGTTTAATAAACGTTTTTTTTCCACCTTTCTCCAAGGAGGTATTTTTTCCTCCCGGACCAGGTGAGGGGAAGGGCCAATTGGATTTGTTTTTTCCCACTGGAGCTCCTTTGGGGGATTCTTCCCCAAATTTGCTCTAAACCTGGACATGCCTGCTTCATTCCCCTCACACACAGTTCCATAAGTACAGCAACACTCCTCAGTCAGCTTTCCCATCAGTGAGCCCAGCTGTGGAAATTGCACTGCTACCCAGAGATGCTATCGGGAGATTATGGCCTTTCAAAGCACCGCTGACAAACACTCTCCTGCTCCATTCTCCTCTCATTGGCCTCATGAATGAGGAATAAACTGGCAAATGCCAGAGGACTGGTATTAAATTTAAAACCAGAAAATCTCACCATTCCCTGCCCCCTAAAAAGCAGACAAACAAAAACACAAACTAAGACATTGGTTACAAATAAGTTGGTAAAAACACTCACGTGAAAGCAGGCAATGTAAATACAGAACCACAACAACTTACTTGAGGTCAAAGCAAAACCCACCATTTCTGGTCACTCCAGAAGTCTCCATCTTGCCACAAATAAATATTTCAAATATAAATGCTTGTGGAAGGTTCCCAAAATTTAGCTCACATTAATATGCCTTTTGTTTGATGTTTGCCCTGTTGAGAGACTAAAGTCTTCTTAGAATAACTGTGATGTTATCTTTTTTTAATGCCTATTGAGAGTAAAGCAGCTAATACATGTAAACAGAACTAAATATATACTCATTCTTATTATAAATTGATTTGGAGCCTGAGTGCAAAGGAAAACAAACTATATTCCCTCAACAAATAGATACTTGGTTAATTCCTACCAACTCCCAAAGCTCTGTGGAAGAAACCGTGTAAGGCCAAACAATGCAAAGTCAGTGGATTCCTTGCATTTCCCCCCCTATAAAAAGGGAGAATGAATACCTACTGCATCATAATATCCCATCTTCTTTAGAAAGTGACGATAAAAATACAGAAATCTGCATCCTGGGAGGAGGGGAGGGAATCACATTTGAACAGTTGTGTTATTTTATCAGGTAGGAAGTGTGAGAGCCTTGCTTGGCTTTTTTCACTGCCGATTCTTCAGCACCAGGACTGAACTTCAGCCCTTGGTCTTGTGTCATTCTCAGCCACAGCCTGCAGCCCGAAGAGACTTCTGACACAGAAAAGAACACCTGAATTTCCCTACACTTGAGCTTTTCTAAGACAAACATTGGCAATATGTTGAAGCACATCAACATTTTCCAGAGCATTCCAAGGTGCCAGATACAATTTCTAGAATTTGTTTTCAAAAGTCACAGATGTGCCCAACAGATCTGTTGCCTTTCTATTTCACATTAGATAAATATCAGTCAAAAATTTCCAGCACTTTGAACATTCCAAGTGTTTCCTACATTTGCACACTGACGTTTGCACTTATTTAGAAATACACAGCATTTTAAATGAACAAAAAGCAATACTAAAACAGAGCCAAGTGCTTTGAGGAAAAAAAAATCTTTTCAACTTTCAACAAGGTATACAGATGAGAAATCAGTCTTTTTAGATGCAGCTTCTTAGATACCATTTTCATGTAATGTTCTTAAAGTAGAAGAAAACTTCTCTTTTTATTAGCAGAAGAAAAGCCAAAAGCGGAGTATGGTCTACTCAGATTCTCCTTTTGGGTTCATATGAACCCAAATTAATTCATATGAACCCAAACTAAGGTCTCCTTCAAGGTAAAAATCACTAATATTTTGAGAAATAAATGTTATACCCACCTCACAGAGGATCATAATTAAAATGGAAAATTCATCTTTCTAGTCTATTAATATTCACAGAACCAGAACCCAACATGCCTTCAAGCCTCAGTCTGTAGAATGCTGAACCTAATTTGTTTGAGGTGCAGTAGTAAAGTTCTTGTAGAATTGCTACAGGACATTTGAAGATTAAACCAAAAGAATTATAATTTATGTGATTTGGCACATAACCACTAACTCATTGCTGCAGAATTTGATAAGGCTCTTATCTTTCAAGCAAACCACGCTACAGGAATGTGCAAATCACAAGCTGGTACCCTTTTAGCTTCCCCTTCTTCCAGGGTAAAGGCCAGAGTGCCCATGTTCAATAAGGATGAGGGCAGTTCATGATGTCATCCCCATTCCACATTCCAGCTGAAGCAGATTCAACATGCAGCATGCTAAACCTGAATGTGTGGAGGTTTTTTGTTTGGGTTTTTTTTTTTTTTTTTTTTTCCCTTCCTTTAACCGGGTGGACAAACTATTGTGGACAAACTGCCCATTTAATTTATTCTGGGGGTAGAAAGCAGAGAGCACCTCAGAGCAAACACACTTCCTCCATTCCTAACACTGCCCACAACCTCGCCTCTAGCTCTTAGGGGGAGCATCCTAAGCCAGAATGGCTGGTTCATATGATATTTCAAGTGCCTTCAATTCCATTCCTTTCTGTCAAAAAATTCAAGTGCAAGCTGTCCCCTGCCCAGCACCCTCTCCCTCCCCACAGATGCCTATTGCCAGCCAGGGGTGTATGTACAAATCACACTCGGGACGGGACTGCTGGGAACGTGCCTTGAGCTGTTGTATGTTCCAGCATCAGTCTCATTACATGGTTATGACAATGGGAAGATGCCAGCAGCTCACATCCTAGGCAGCAGACCAAGAGCTCAATGTTACAACTTACTTTGTAAGTTTTTTGACCAATCACATAAAGCAAAAGCACATTGACAGTAGTTCTATCCAACCACCATAAGCACGTACCTTTGGTTAACACAATGCTTGCTTATTTCTAATACAATACCTACTTGTAAGCCTTCAAACACAATGCACAAAGCCCCAGTATTAAGCTTAGAACTTCCTAACATTTTGCTAGATGTACTTTGCTGTAGCTTAGGGAGTTATTCTAGACAAGCATTAATACACAGACCATTGTTCTATTTGTCCTTACTTTTCTGCTTCTTGCATAATTTTTCTGCTGACCAATCTCATAGCTGCTGCTTAGCTCTAATCACAGTTCTGCTGTCTCTGAGGCCTGCCTTTTGCAGCTTTCCCAAATCCCCCTGATTTATGGATTCCTGCAGATGCCCCCTTCATGCTCTGCTGGGCACAGCTCAGTGTCTGAGCCATGAAGCTGCACGGTGACCCTTGGACAGAGCTGTTCTGCACTGAAGTAGGGTCCCCGCTCCAGGACAACAACTCCCCCTCAACTGAGTCCATTAGTTTGCAGCAAAGTACTGAATTTGTTTTACTCCTGCCTAAAATGAGATCCTCTTGTATATCATTAACGATATTCAGTACATTCACTGCTTTGTAACAGCATAATGGACTAGAAACCATTTTCACAACTCGCAATGCTCTGGGCTCCATCCGTTGCTACTTGAAGAATAAATCAACATGTCTGGAATATTTCACATTCTCTGTGGTGAGATAAATGACTGAGCACACAGAGCAAGAGAGATGCAATTCTAACATGCTTAGTGCACTCTTTTCTAAGAGTGTATCTCCTATGACACACCCTACAGAAAACAAATCTGTATTAAAGGAGACTGAATTTTGTTAGCCACCAAGACAAAATACTAAACAGAAATGTAAAGATGGTCAAATAGAAATTAATCAATCTGATACTCTAAACTCCCTCAAGTGACCTAAGAACATAAAACCATTTCCCTTTAGCTCTCTATGGAAATTTAATTTACCTCAGTAGCCACCTGCACCCAAAATGTTAATATTCTCCAATTCACAAATTCTTCCTTCCCTTCTCCACCTGTTTACACAGGCCCTGCACAGGAAATGCTCCCATACACCTCAGAGAGCATTAGTCATGGCTACATGCCAGTAATGGATACACCACGGCCTTCCCAATTAAACAGCAGACAGCACCTGTACCACAGCGCAGACAAATAGCAAGTAAGTACAAATATTTACTTAATTGAAAAGCCTTTCTGTGTCTATATAAAATACACACACAAGCTCCTAAATAGGTTTTCAGTGTTGTCCTTAAATGTTCCTTTTATTTGTGCTTTACACGACTTGTAGTTTTTCACAATTAATATAAACTCCAGATACCCAGCAGGGGTGTTGTTACATTCCAGCTATTGAGATGATTCCATGATTCCATCTGTGATCCAATACAAACCTGCTGTAGTGCTGGGCCTCTCTTCATGTACCTGAAAGCTCTGCATTACAAAAGCACTCATCCCTTTGTTCCTGATCTGCATTTCACCCTTCCTAACCTTTTCCAACTTACCTTTGTTTCAAGGAGATGAATCTGACACACCAAGCCCACAATTCAGAGACTGAAAGGATGATCAAACGAGCACAGAATCAAGGACGCAACACAGGACACGAACTCCAGATCAGTAATGAAACCATCACAGCCTTGTTCCAAACCTCCCAAGCCCTCTCCTGCCAGGTGCAGCAGCTCAAGAGCAGCAGCACTGTGACAGCGTTATATTGCTCTCCACTCTGCAGCCAGCCTGGTGTCTGCCAACTTGTACATCTTTGTCCAGTACTCCAGTGCATAGTAAAAATACACATACTATTTGCTTAAGTTCCACAGCTTATGCTAAACTTTGGGTTGTCAAAGCATCTGGAAGACGAGCAGTAATGTGTCTGACAGGGGCAGGGAAAAAATTATTTTGTCCTCTTTCTAATACAGATCTACCAGTAATGCTGCCGAATATTTCCTCCCACAACTCAGCACCATCTCTCTTCTCCTCATCACCCTGCCACTGCCCCTACATCTACTCTTATAAAAGTACTTTATCATGGTTTGCTCTAAAGATTTTTCCCCATGAAAAATCTCAGTCTAATGGAGCATTCCATCAAGAGGCCCACAGCACACAGCCAGGACTCTGAAAGGGGATTTGGTGATAGATAAAGGTAATTATACTGTAACATTGCCATACCACAATTTAAGGCTATGTCAGCACTTCCCCCCCTTTAAGAGGCTTATAAGTCTGAAAGTCTCTGGCCTGAAACTTGATAAATATATCCAGTGAAAAATAATCTGAATTGTAGAGTCAATGAGATGCCTTGAATTGAAAAGCAGTCACACCAAAAGTAGTCTTGAACTCGTAGTGGATGGAAGATTAGATATGAGTTGCAAAGAGATCTAAAAATAAATCACTTCATGCATAGTTTGAAGAACTGCCAGAGGATAAAGCTTTTAGAATACATACTACAAGTTTCTTGGTAAAATTATAACCAAGAATGAAAAGTATGCCTGAACACATGTTCCAGACCTCAGCAACTGCTGATTGGAAGTTTTAGCAAACCAACAAGCAAACCAACAAGTTCTAGCAAACCTGTCCTTTCTCCAGGGCAGCCTTCCTATTGCATACTACTATTCTTCCCCCATCCAAGTGTTTTAGGGAACCCACTGGAACTGTACAATATACATTTTTGCATTAATACTCCGTACATAAGCCCTGAAATCACACCTGTACTTCACAGACACCACTCAGGGCCTGGCCATACAGTTAGATACAGGCCAGGTGAGCATGGCCTGCTGGCCAGGTACACAGCACTAACCCAGCTCTGGTCCAGGAGTGCTGTAGGCACATCAGCTGGGTGATGCACCTGAGCCAGGGCTTCACTAGTGAATACCTCAGAGACAAGGAGAAAAAAACCCCCCCCAAAAAAAGAACACAAAAAAAGGAAAAAGGAAAAGGAAGTAAAACGAAGAAACTAAACAAAACAGGGAGGAGAGGGTGTCATGGTCCAGCTGCCATGACCTCAGGACGGGACCAGCCAGGGGTTGTGGGAAAGAAGTAATAGGGAGGGTTTGACAAAGTAGTCCGGAATAAACTGTTAATAATGAAGCAATGAAAACACAAGCAGCAGTACAGGGTGTCCTCTGAAGACCTGACAATGGGGCAAACTCAACAATATATATGGTTTCATCTGAGGCCAGGGAATCAGTCATCAGAGAACTAAGAACATTTTCTTATGTGTAACATGCTACAAACCAATGAAGAACAGGAACTAGAGACATAACCTTATGTTATGGAACAACACGGAACAACAACATTAACATAACCATTCCCATTATCCCATTCTTCTCACCATAACTTAGCCAGACATTTTCCTTCCTAACATCCCATTTCCCATGGCCTTAAGTTGAGGCCTTTGTTGTCAATGAAGGCCAGCTCACCACCCATCCCAACCAGCTGAACTCCCACAAGGGAAGAACTCCCAACCCACACACAGTAAAAGTAAGCCACAGCCTTCTGCAGTTGCCACACTCTAAGGATATTCAGTTTGTGCCAACACAGTTTAGTTACAAATTCAGAAATACTGAACTGGACTATCTGTAATTTGGCTGCACACTCCCATAAACAGCCCCCAGTAGCTGAATTTGAGCATCCTGAACCAGAGCTGTGTCCAGGCTCCAGCTCATTTGGCAAAGCACCTTGGCCAGTGTGAAGATACTGATTTGCCTCAGTTTCCATCAGAGAACAGGGCCTGTGATGGCTGGCACAGATCAAGACATGGCTGTGGAGTTGAAGTGCAACTTGAGCTATAAAAGGACTCAACAGCAGCATCACAGACATTTTGGATTGTGCCTTGCAAAGTTGTAACAATGAACTGCACTACATTTCTGAAGTCCCCGAATTAATTGGTTTTACCATCAAGCTCCTATCAATTCTACAGCACCTTCTGGAGCAGGACAGAAAACAAGAGCCATGACAGGCCTGCCTTCCCCTCCCAGGCTGTAATTTCTACATTGTGTCTTTTAAAATAACAGCAAAAAATGTCGCTATTTGTGTCTTCAATGGAAATAAGAAAGAAATTTCACGTAGCCATAAATCATTGCCTAGCTGCAATCTGTCCTCATTAGCTATGAAACAGGATCTCTCCATTTCACACGTGTCTCTCATACATTGGGAAAAATACCACTCAAGTCAGTAAAGTTACACATTTTTTGATTTTTAAAAACTAAAGAAGAAAACCAATATTCAGCATTTCTTCTGAAAAATCACCCCTAACAGCAGGAACAGTTCCACCTCACAACCAACCCCATAAAACAACACACCAAAAAAAACCCCATTCTGATAATCCCATCACCACTTCAGAGCCAGTCCTTGAAGGAGCAGAGATCTACCTGTCATTTATCAGACACCATAAAAATACAACCTGGCATCAGCTGCGTTAATAAAAATTATATCAGTGGGCAGAACTCCCTCTTTATTGGAAATCTGCAGGATACAGAGAGAGAAAGTTACTCAACATTATTTCTCTTAGAGTAAACTTCTGGGGAATTAGACCTTAGATTAGGTGTGGTTCCAGGTGTACAGGAAAAGGAAAGAATGAACACACCTCTTACCACTAGTCCATGGCCGATAAAAATGCAAGCACAGTCAACACAGAAGTTGGGACTTTTGGCTGATCAAACTGATCCTGGAGAGGTTTTATGTGCTGCCAAGAGCCTCCCTGCCATTCACACCCACATGAGGGAGCAGGGAGAATTGCTGCCTCGAGAGGCTTTAGGAGAAGGAGGGCAACATGCACATTAAATTGTACTAAACGCAGAGATTGCAATGGAGAAACCACAGAGGCAATAATCCCAATGAGGCTTCTGGAGGAATGAGATACTTATCCAGCTCTGCAGATTTAGAGAGGATGGAACCAAAAGGACATGGGAATGTCACTAAGAGCATTTCAGAAGAGCTTTTTGATATGGGTGCTTGGAAAATCAAACACAAACTCACTCTGGCCATTGTCATTTGCAATCACAGAGTAAGAAAAGGATGAAGTAAAAAGAGAGCAAATGGTTTCTTTATAAGGAAATAGAGACATAATTTTTTTCTTATCACCACAATCCATGGAGAGTCTATGAACAAGGTGATCTTATTACCTCCCTATATACATGATAATTGTAGAAGAAGGTGACACCAAGTACACATGTGTCAAGCAGGAGGAAAAAAATTGAGGAAAGTCTCACAGACTGAAAACAAGGACAATGTACGAAGATAAAGTAACAGTGGAAAAAAGGAATATACTAACCAAGCTTATATATTAAACAAAAATGATAGAAAGTTTATTTTAGGGGAAATTACATTACAGTAGTAATGTAATTACTACTGTACAGTAGTAAGAATCAAGTTATTCTTCAATTCCCTTCTTTCCACTTTCTGTTTAAGATAGTCCACGAGTAGCCACAGTGAGACTGGAGACTATAAAAGGCACCTGTTGACAAAAGGTCTTTTATTTTACAGAGTTAAAAGAAGACAGCACTCAGTAGTTAAAGAAGGTCCCATTAAAATTCACATAGCTATTGATCTTAGCCCTGCTCCAGTGAACCCTCTTTCTGCTTCTAGCTCATAAACGAGATGACATAGAAAAGGACTAGTGACTTTTGTATGATATCTTTTGGAGAAATTTTCTTAGAATCCTAAAACTGCATCGAGTGTTCATAGAACAAACAGACTTAATGTGGTCATGTCCGGCAGATGGCACAACCCATTTGCCAGTTATTTTACATGGGGGAGATAAACCAGACAGATGGGTTCTACTTAACAGAAACTCAGGTTTTCCACCTGGAAACCAATACGCATCATCATTCTATATCTACCTGTCTTGCAGGTGACAGAGCATTAACTTTGTACTCCGTATAAGCACAGGCCAATCTAAACACCCTCAGCTGACACTTCTTGCAACCCTGAGGGGGCTGAACCTCTCTGAACACATCCAGGGCTGCAAAGAAATGATGCTCCCCAGGCACTGGAGTGTCTGCCTCTGGGACACCTGCAAGGCTGCCAGGCTAAAGCCTCACCTTCTTGATCACCAACATAAACTTGCAAAATAAACTATAAAATTGGGCTCCAACTTGCAACACTTTTAGGCAGCAAATTATGAAACAGTTGAGCTAAATTTTAACATTTGAGTGGGGAAAAGGCTGTTAAAACACATGCACCAGAGAAAATGGAAATGCCTCTGTTAAAGAGCTTAGACAACAACTGACTGTGGCCAGAAAATTCTGGATGAGGTCAAAGCCCAGCCCGTTTCCCTGACATCGTCTCCCAGCAAATTTCAGGTCACAGTGCCCACAGTGGTAATACCAGGAATTATATTTGTCAGCATTAGAAGAGGTAGGAATACTGTCCCCTCCCTCCTTAGCCCACCAGCCTTTTCTGTCAGGCTGGGTCACAACGATACACTGGCTTGCCATTCTTAAACTATACCTGCAGGAGAGAAGCACACCTGTGTGGGATAAACTGTCCCACCTGGGATTATCACTTGCTCACCTGGGAAAGGGCAGGAGCTGAGGTTGCTCAGATGGGAGGCATTAAAACTGCTGCTTTTACTACTGCCCTCTCAGTCAAGAAACTCGTTACATAAACCAAGCAGCCAAAAATCAGTAATTGTGCAAAAACGTGGCTTTCTTATCTACTTATTTGCAACCTGATGCAAAACTGATAATGCCTAAGTACAAGAGTCACTCTATATACAAGCATGCCAAAACTAGGATATTTGATAAACTCAAATATTATATACCTTTCATTGGACTAAATTTTGAATAAGGGACAACACACTGGTAATATTAAGCTTAAGAGAGCAACCAAGACCATTCAGGGTATATAACTAGTGTTTTTCTTGCAGGAATAAAATATAGAAATATAGTTCAAGGAGTCCTTTAATCTGTTAATAGTTTTGTTCTTGTAAAACAGGGGGAAAAACCCTCACAAGCCATGGCAGAACACTTTGACAGAATTATTTTGTGATCTCCTCTTTTTCAGCAGAGACCACTTCAAAACATTAATTTGCTTCAGGGATTTGTTTTAAGCTGAGCAGGTTCCTACACAGTTTCTTTTCAAGACAGAGACTAGGTTGTGGATGGTTTCAATTCCCCTTTCCTAGTCATCTCACTCCATAAAGTATAAATAATTACAGAACTTGCCTATAAACAAATGAAAAAAGTCTCCTAAGCCTTTCCTTTCTGCTATACTAGTGATTTCCCTGGAAGGCAGTATATAGCCTGATTTCTACCACAAAAATTCAGTTAGAAGGGATGTCCTTACTGACAGGTTTTTATCTAGCCCCGAGCCAGCCTCCCAGGCTTGACCCCATCCTTGCAGCTCTCTCACTGCCAGGAAGTTCCCAACCTGTTACCTTGTATCTTGCCAAAATAGGACTTTTTAACTTTTTGTTTGAGCCAGTGCAGACAGAGGGAAGAACACATGGACTGTTCAGTTTTCAGAATCCATTTTGGGCCTTCTCTCCTCATCCAAACGCTCTACCACCTTGAGGCTTCATCTCTGGACAGTTTTTCTCAGCCACATTCGCAACTCATCTGCTCTACTGACTTTCTAGATGGGTAATTTACTGCTCTTCAGGTAAAACTGTACCTAGCTGTACTTATTTCATGAGTGTTTCCATTGCTGGTTCTAGGGAATCTTTCATGAGATATCCAAAGCTGTACTAAAATTACCGCCACTGTTTCTCCTGTCCTATTTTTCCCCTCAGAAGGAAGTCAAGTGTGTTTACCAATGACAAATTGTGTCCTTGTCAGTGTGGGCTACTGATGGAGCTACTGGAGACTGGGTGAACTCTTAGAACTACGGCACCACAGCAGGAGTGGGGAACAGCTGAGGTTTGGGTTTTACCTGCAGCTGAACCTGAGGAGCAGGAGGGTACAACAGAACTAACCACGTCACAAGGAATCAATAAAATAAAGTCAAACTGCAACAAGCTACTATTTCCTTGTCTTATCAGTGCTGACAGGAAGATTAATTCTTAAGTTCTTTTGTTTTATTTATACTCATAGTTACATTTTATATAATATAGTTGTGCTTGATCTGTACATATGCCACTCAGCCCAGGAGCAATAAGAAGATGTAATGCCCGTGCACTGACAAAACAGTTCATTGACTTCAACCAAGATGGAAACCAGGAACCCTACACCTTACACCTTTAAAACTTTCTGATTGTGGAAAAACTTAAGTTGAAATCAGAAGGGCAGCTCCTATCGCAGGAACAGCTTAGGATGGCCGCATTTCCACCAAGAAAACAACCAAATACCTATAAGCCATTAAATCTACAGGCCAAACAGTTCAGTTCAGCATTAACCCTATTTATACTGCAAACCAGTGCCACCTGTCAGGACCCCACCTTGCAAACAGCATCAAGAATGACTGTCCTTTCTCTTTAAACTCACAGCTGAGGTCATGATCGGGGACAAAAGGAGGACAAGTTGTGAGAATAGGGGGAAAGGGGAAAAACTACTTTTTATTGTCTGGTAAAGGCCTAACTACAGTTTGCCAGGTGCAGCTAAGAGAGCAGAAAAGATGTAACAGGTGCTGTTAAATTCTGTCAGTTGAGAAGTACACACAGTTTACACAGACATCCACCAATTTCACATTGCAACTTTTAGGCTCTATTTTGATTCATGGACTAATACTTTCTGCAGATTGAAACTTCAAAACATATTTAAGTTTTTTTTTTTAAATGCACTCAACAGCAACTCTCCAAAAGAAAAGTTATGTTACTCAATGGTTATTTCTTCAATGTAGTTTGTGCTGGTATCTCTTATCAATATATAAGTAAAAACTGTGTTTAATGAAACAAATGCAAGATTTATTGATTTTTCAGACTAGAAAAAAGGAGTTTAACACAAATAAAAAAGGCAAAATCCCAGCCCAGGAACTCAGTAACAAATCCCCGAGATTTCCACTCTCACTGTGTTGGAGAAGACGTGGACAAAATCCTGCGTGGGTAGGAATCCTAAATTGCAAAAAAGGTGTGAAGAAGGACCACATGCTATGTGAAGTCAACTGCTTTCCAACCTTATCTTTTTCTTTCAGTAATGAAGAATGTATTACAGTGTAGAGATTCTAGAACATTTGCCATTCCTTTATTCAAGCCATAATATAAGTAAAAATCCCCAACAACCTGCACCAATGCTCACAGGTGGCTTTGGAATGCCATTAATTCCTCCTGAGGATTCAGCTCCGGAGCCAAGAAATGCATTTTTCTATCATTAATATTTGTTTAACAAAACACTTCATAGAGAATTCAGCACTTGATTCTCTCTTCCCAATACAGATTTCTGCAGACATTCCTCCTTAAAGCAGAGAAATGGAATGCTGTTATGCTCCTCTGGATATACCAACGTGAAGACTTGAGGAATATAAATTAAATGGCTATAACATCACAATAGAGCTAGTACCTGCTGCATTCAGAAATAAACTAGGTATTAAAAACTACACGTGCAGAAAGATTCAGCAAAGACTGATAATATAAGGTACAAGTCTGATTTTAAGAACCAGAGCAACAGTGTCATCCAGTATGAGATGGCACAGCTCAGCGGGCATCCAAGCTCCTCTACATTTCAACTGAAATGCAGTGAAATGCAACAGCGTGACACAAATGCAAAAAATAATAGTATTAGCAATGCTCAGATATAGCCATGTCTTATCCTTTCTACTCTCTTAGATACAAATCTCACCTCTTTTAGGCATTCTCTCAAGATAAGCATAAAAATATATCACCTTCCTCATTCCAGCTCTGCAGCTTGGAAGAGAAAAAATGAGGATGGCATGGAGTACAATGTGCAGAAACTTCTTACACTTCACTGCATGATCCAGATTTGTCAGATGTGAAAGACCACTGCCACCATCTGGCGCCTTCTCAAGTCTTGTATCTTCCTTTCTAATCAGAAAGCAATTCACCCTTTATCAAATTCAGTACAGAAAAGAGGAAAATGGAAGAGAAGCAGTACTGAACAAAAGCTCAGGAGGCTTAAAAAGCCCTTTCAGCACAGCTGTTGCAAAAGGAGGCCAATATTTTGATGGAGCAAAACACAAGTATTGAAGTGGAGAAGGATTAAGAAAATAAAATAAACAAGCAAGGTCTTGTCAAAGAAAAAGGCTAAGATTTAGAAAAAGACTAAACCAGGATTCAAATCAGATCCATAAACATCTAAGGAGTTACGAACTTTTAAAAATATTTTTCCAAGTACTGCTCACAAGAAGGTTGGGAATCATCCAAAAAAAGCATTAGCTATTCTTATGAGCTTCACACATGAGAAAAAAAAAAATCACAGTTCAGAAGTTCTTATTTTCCTTCAGTCATTACTCTCAGAAAACAAAATCAGTTCCTGGTACTGTACTCAATTTAAGAATTTTACCCAAAACCCAGATAAGCATCTTGCTTTTAAAACTGTTTTATATGTATTTCAACTGATTTTACATTGTATTTGAGGATGTTTGGGAACTCTCTGGGATAATCGTATCCATACCATTCTTGAGGTCAGGGAACATGACAGCATTCATTAATATTTCCTCTCTCCCTTCTTCTAGTGGATCCTTTAAGTGGGAGCTACTTAATTGTCACAGACATATCTTCATAAAAATCCTTTCTTTAGGATTTTTCCCCCTTCTGAGAAGCTGTGGCCTCAGCCACAAAATGTGAGCAATGGTTATCTGCTGCTGTGGAATGCAGCAGGTGGATGCGTGATTGGTCTTGGGTGAATGTTTGGATTTACTGACCACTCACGGCAGAGCTGGGTCTCACTCTCTGCTGAGACACAGACCTTTGTTTATTCAATCTTTTTCTATTCTTAGCTCAGCTAGCTTCTGAGAACTTTCCTTCTATTCTTTGTAGAATAGTCATAATGTAATATATATCATAAAATAATAAATCAAGCCTTCTGAACATGAGGTCAAGATTCTCGCCTCTCTCTTCACCCTGAAAAACACTTGCAAGCTCTGTAGCACTTAATTTCTGTGCTTTGCTGTGGTCAGATGAGTTTTCCATCCCATTGGTGGCAAGAGCAATCACAGCCCTGCTCGAGGTGCAGAACCCACTGTGGAAATCCCTCCCCTGCCCATTTCTGGACACCAACACGGTGGAAAAGCCCCTGTGGCCTTCCTGTGCTCAAGGAGAAGGAGCACTTTATGACATGTGGGAAACTAAAGAGCAAAGACACGAGTTAGGCAGCACCACAGCATTGAGCCTGTGCAGCCAAGGCAGGATCTGCAGTGCCCCAAAGCAAGGGAAGTGCATGGGGACCAGCAGGTCCTGGCCTCTGCTTGGTCAGGGTCTGACATCATGCTCCACTCTGACACCCAACACTTCTCAATAAAGGGCTGGCCTGGCTTGTAGCATGCTGGGGTGACAGAAGGCACACGGTGATGCTGTCGGTGACAGCACAGGGAGCATCATGTCCCCAGGAACGTCTCTGCAGAGCCCCAGCTCCACCCAGGCACAGCACACATTCAGAAGTAATGTGCAACCCTCACCAGCCCCCGTGCACAGCCACACCAGGGGACTTCAGGCTGCTTTCAGCCTGCTCCCAACCTGGACACACTGCTTGGAAACATGCACGGTGTCACGGCAGTGACCAGGGTTGCAGGATGAAGAGAGAGGCGAGAATGCTGACCTCATGTTCAGAAGGCTTGATTTATTATTTTATGATATATATATTACATTATGACTATACTAAAAGAAATAGAAAGTTCTCAGAAGGCTAGCTAAGCTAAGAATAGAAAAGAATGAATAACAAAGGTCTGTGTCTCAGCACAGAGTGCGACCCAGCTCTGCCGTGAGTGGTCAGTAAATCCAAACATTCACCTGAGACCAATCATGGATTCACCTGTTGCATTCCACAGCAGCAGATAACCATTGCTTACATTTTGTTGCTGAGGCCACAGCTTCTCAGAAGGGGGAAAAATCCCAAAGACAGGATTTTTATGAAAAGATGTCTGTGACAGCACAGATGTCCCAATTCCCTCTCACGCAGCATCCTGCATTTCCATCTCCAACGTGCCTTCCCCTCTCCTGCCTTCTGTGGCTCACCCTGCCAAAACAGCTGTAAAGGGTACAGCAAGTATCAGGAGTTTTGCTCAGCTAACAACAGAAATACACTGTAATTCTTTGCAAGTGGGAAATGGAAGCTGTAAATATGAATATTAGACATGGATAAAATTAGCAGGCAAGGCAAAACTGAGAATAGCATATACACAGCCAATTTTATTCAACTGTGGTTAATCAAAATCCAGGCACCTTAACATTCAAAGCACAGACACATTCACTTTTCCATCTTCCTTGAAGTGATAGCTGCACAAGCTGCAAGCTTGCGAGTCCCCAGCAGGACGTACAACTTGTGCTACAGCAAAAGTCCTTGCAGCTTCTGGAGATGCACCTCTTGCCTAATTACCCAGCAGTTCATTTGCAAAGCCATCAATCCACAGGACCTCCTTATGGTTGTGGGTTCTGTCATTCTGACTCTACTCTTCAGATTCCCTCCTGGAGGCAGCCTGCAACATTCTGTCACAAAGCTATAAGGATGAATTATTGGGTGGATGTTGCCAATACAGCTTTGCATTAATTATTCATAATCATGGTAAAATATTTTCCATATTCATAACTTAGCAAATTAATAATTTAGGTGCATGTTAATCCAAATATGATGATTCACACAGCAGCCCACGTGATGTAGCATTTAATCACGCCTTGAAAGTTAAGACACCTGTCCCATGAAGTTTACAAGAGCAATATCTAAACTGCAACAAGTTTATAGCAAAGTAACACAATAAATCTATATTCATATCAGTTGGATCCATCTTTGTCATTTCTGCTCAGTAGCATCATTTAATTGCTTTCCACTGTTCACTTCTCATTGGGCCAGCTTCATTGAAAGAGGGGTTTATGTAAGCAGCTTTTTAAAACATTAACTTCTAAAAAGCGTGAAGCTGGATAATGATAAATGGAGATGCACATATGTGGTGAGTCCAGCACTAGCAAAATGTCTATGTACCCTTTAGAATTATTTATTCATTTTCTTGCTGTGAGAGAGAATTAGGAGGAAGGCAAAGCAAGCTTAAAACTTTAAAGGGGTCTTAAAAAGAAAGATTCATTAACAGTAACTAAAAGAAAAAATAATAAGAATCAGAACAAAACCTACAGAACACTTCTGCTCCCCTTACAACTTTTTCTTTCCCAATAACAACATACAGAAACAATTCAGTCAGTTTATCAATTCTAGTTTATCTTTCTTCCGTTCACTTAGGGGAAGGAGTCCCTCTTGTCAATTTATGGAGACTTCTTCACAGGAAAACAGTTCTCTCATGGCTTTTAATTTTCACAAATAGCAGCTGCCTGGAAAATCTGCAGTTGTGAAGTCTCTCCCATTTTTCACAGCTCTTCCCACAGTTGTGTTTATGGGCCATGTTAACTTAGGGGGTTCTATTTTAAAGATTACTTAAGAGTAAAGGTTCTCTTTATCTATCTTTGAAATCATCTCTGGGAACAGAGGTGGTCTTCTTCTGTCCCTGGGGGCACAGGGTCTCTCTGTTCAAACTCCTCATGGGATCACAGCTACCTAAACATCCGCTTGCTTTAGCTTTGCTTATATCTACAATTTGAACAATTCATCTCCCCATAATTTTCAATGTGTTACATACAACCGAGACGGGGGCTGGGCTGGTCCTGTTACCTATTTGCCAGCCAGAAGGGAAAGAAAGATTTCCTGGGGTCTGTTCATTTTTACATGTGCATTCACAGAGGCATGTCAGCTTTCTCAGTGGTTTAACAGATTGTCACTTCTCACAACTAATTACTGATTGGTTTTTTTTTGTCAGACACAGCAATCTGCTAGCAGCTTCTCTTAGAACCTCACTACCTCACCTCCGTGATGCAAAACCAGCACAACATATATTGTACATGCTGTAATTGATATGTCGGAGTAACAAAGCGGTATTTCTGTAAATGCAGATTTGAAAGGTGGAAATAAGCAGTATTTATTTGGATCATCTGTTAGTAGGTGTTGGTATTCTCAAAAACACCTGGTGAAAATCTAAACCCCTGCTGAGGTAAATGGAAACATTCTGAGTCTACCAAAGTAAGATCTGAAGCCCAAAGCAGTAACCTGTTGATACTTTCCCTCCCAATGCCATGTAAGGGTTTTGTTCTATATTAGCTCCCAGAAAAGTCTGCTCTGTGAGACAGCAAAGTTTGCTCTTTGTGCAAAAGGCAAATAATTCCAAGACTTTACTAAAAAAAGATGTATTTTATAAAAATATGATTTTCCTTTCCACAAAACTAGAAAACACTGTCTTTTTTTAAAACACGTCATTCAGGTTTTTGCTATTTCAGAGGCAGGGTCAGGCAAGTCCTAGGTCCATACACTATGGACGTACCCCACGTATTTCATGATTGTAATATGACTAATGGGGGGGAGTGGGCAGGAGACAAAGACCACTCACCTCAGTGTTCATGGGGCAACTGAGAGAATTTATTTCCCAAGCCCTTCCTTATGTGGGGCATTTGAAAAGCCTGGTCTGGATGCTTTCATTGGAGATACAGTCTGGATGCTTTCTGGATATGTTCATCTCTACACGCCTTCAGGTTCTGGCCAGAGATATGCTTGCAGAGAGATGTGACTGGGCAAGACCCCTGTCAGTCAACCCAGGGGCTGGTTATTTTGCCTAGCACAAACCAGCTAGCATATGGCAGCACATGATAATGTAAGAAGCAAGTTTTTTTACAGTCTGAAACAACTTTCCTAAGGAGGTGGCAGAGACACCACCACTGGCAGTTTTTAAGACATATCTGGACAAAGGGCTAGATAATCTCACCTAGGCTCCCTTTCCCACAAAAGCTGAGGCAGATGATCTCCAAGGTTCCTTCAAATGTGGGCTTCTCGATGATGATTCTGTGACTACTGGCCCAGTGCCCATAGCACAGCCCAAGAGCCAAAAACTATACTTTTTTTATAAAAAAAGGGCTTTTCACTAGCACACTTTCCGTGCTGTCTGGCTAGGACTTTCATGCAGGAGCTCCAGCACATTATTCCTTGTCCCTAAACATAAGGAGGGAAGTAGATCATTACTGAGGGCTCCACAGATCTCTTTTGCATCTGAGAGCTGATGTCTTCACCAAACCTTCCTGTTTTGCTTCATATTGGCAAACCTATGCATGCGTAGTTTTTCCAAGATCGTATTTCATGTATCCCTCACCACTTTTCTCTTTCCTCCAGGCTACTTTTACCTGGCTTATAAGCTGCTGTTAGACCAGAGCCTGAACTCCAGGCTCCATCTGGCAGCATGACAAGCAGAGTGGGCAGATGACTCCCCCTTTCCTGCAGAAATATAAATCTCCCTCAGACATCTTAGCAATGTTAATACTTTTCATAAAAGCTTGGCCTTGCTGGCATTGGGATTCAGGTGAACAGAGCATGGTAACTCCCAGCATTCTCTTCTGATGGGGCATTCTGTATCCTGTGTCTGTGCAGATGCTGTTCTTACACTTCTCACTGTCCAACTGCTGAATTTACTGTGCCAGTAAAATTGGATGCTTTGGCAGGGGGATGTTGATTTTGAATTCTATTCCTTCCAAGTTTTGTATTGTGCCAATTTGTTAAGTGTACTCTCCAGTCCCTTCCCTCAATTCATTCACAAGTAAAAGCCATACTTGAGCAGTACCAAGCCCAGGCCGGCCAGCTGAGGAACACCCATCCTCTTTCACAGCTGCCACTTACAACTATTCCCCAAATGCAGTTTTCAGCCACTCACACACCACCAGTAGCTGTTCTCACTGACAAAGTCCCTCATAAACCCCCAAATACAGCTGGCAGTCTCTCATTTGCCATTCTGTAGCAGCCAGAGCTGCCTCCATCACAGCTGGCTTCAGCCCATGGCAGTGCAGTTTACCTGCGCAAGCAGCACACACTGACTCCACCAGGCAGAACACTTCTACAGCTGCAGTAATTGATTGCCTTTGCAACAAACACACTCTGCCAGCTTCATTTTTCAGGAAAAAAACCATCAGATTGGAACAGATGGGGGCAGACCAAAACAGATTGCACAGAACAGGCACAGTCTAATGGTGGATTGGTAATACTGAGCAAATATAAGAAGCCCATGTGCTTTGTGTCTGAATTGGAAACAGAGCTCTTCAATTGCAGCTCTCAAATGCTGGTGTAAACACTCTTCTGTCTGTTCTGACAGCTAATGGCAAACAATCACATTTGCAGTAGCTTTACTTGGGGCTCAATGCTGCAGTTATGACCAGAATCACAGATCTGCATAAAGATGAGCTCCTTGCTCATGGAAAGCAAGGAGATGCAAGCACAGAGGGTGTCCTCAAGCCACAGCTGCTCCATCACTCCACAGCTCATGCCTCACCTGGTCACCAATACTGTATCCACAAAGTCAGCTATGTTCAGCAATGCCGTTCCATCCACAACCATCTTTTGATGAACATAGAATCAATCTTCCACTTGGGAGATGATGATACAGAAAGCGGTTCTGGTAAAGAAAAAGTAAACTTTTTGAATGAAGCTTTCTACATCAATGAAAATATTTTTTGGTACATTGAGGCAAAACAGGAATCCAGATAAAAACGTAAGTAGCCTGTCCATTCCAAATCAGTTCATTTCTATTCTTTCCTCTGCATGATTTTAAATGCCGGTTCTACCCCCTTCGCCTTGTATTTCTAAGATGCAAGGAATATTTCCATCTTAAATCTTCATTCTTGGTTTAATTATATTAGTGGAGCATTTTTTTTTTTGTAGTGATGTAGTGCAATGAGCATCCATCAAATTGTTCTGTATTTTCACTCTCTGTGATCCTACTCAGTGTTGGTGCAGGGAGAGTTACACTCATAACACTGACTTTTTTTGGTGACTTAATCTAATAATCAATCTTTTCTTTACATGGCAGGCTAAACATAGTGTTTCCATCCTGTCTCTATGCAGCACTGAGGAAAACACAGACCTAGGGGGAAGGACAGCCTCCCCTCAGTCCTTCTGACAGGTTTTCTATATAGCTTTCTTCAGGCCAGTGCACAAAAATCCCACAAGTAGCACTTCATGATGAATTTCCACTTTTGGTAAAACTCTTCCTGATTCATCCTTGGCTCTGAGAACTTTTGGCACTGCCTTGTGTCCAATCACCCATGCAATAGCTGAAATCTGAGTTTAAAAAGAAGGTTCCCTTTAATAGAAAGGATGAAGATTTCCTTGTCTGCAGGAAAATTTTATCCTTCTCTACACCTTAGCATGTTTATTTACAAGCAACTCATTGGCTTTTCAGCACATCTACCCTAATCGCTCACTTCAACAAAGCCCTGGCAATCAATTGACAGCTATCAAACCCCAGCCACACTCTGCAGAGTAAAAAGAACAGTTTTGGAAGGACTCCTTTCAACCCCTTTTGGAGGTACTAGCATTTGAGGGATCACCACTGAATCTTTATTCTGATAGAAAGATGTCTGAGCTGTGATCCCTCATCCTCTGAATTTTAAGAGCTATGGTGACCTTCAGCGATTTTGGTATTTACCACGAAACCAAGCACAATCCCATGAGCCTTGTTTCTGTCGTGGAAGTAGCATGCACCTGCAATACCTAATCCTACATGTCCCACTCCAATTTAAGGCCAAAAAGAAGTCACCCTAGCTGAATACATAATCCAAGGACTGTGGAGGGATAGAATGTAAGAAAATAGTGCAGAAGGTAATCTCACACCTGAGGAGTTGCAGCTGCACTAATCACCAAAGATTAGGAACAGGCCTGCCCTTAATAAGCCACAGCTGTGTCCAATAAGAAGACAAATGCTACAAAAGAGTGGGTTAGCTGGGTGAGGAGAGTGTTGGAGTTTGTTGGTTGTACTGTGAAGAAGAAAGATTCAGTGCTGTGAGGAGCTGCACGTGAGAAATCACCCAGAAGGTATGGGACTTTTGCAATAAGATGGCAACAAAGGAGCACCACTGTGCGTACTCAAAAGGCTGCATACTGTATACATCAGTTAATCTCTCACTTTTGGTCAAAAAAAGAAAAAATAAGCAAAAAAAAAAAGCTTGTGAGTTCAAAGAGAGAACCACACACATGACTGTGTCAGTGCTTAACTCAGCCTCCTCCTGGGTACTTTGTACAGATCCAGCCTCTGAGAATAAGCATACTGTGTGTTTTGGAAAGCAGAAAGGTAGAGTAGATGATCAGATCTCCCTCTGTGGAAGGAACAATTAGGCAGGTTAAGGCTCTCCCTTGTAAGACTCGTGACTAAGCAACAATACAACAAGGTTCTGCCAACTCAGCAGTGCGACAGGAAGGTGAATAAGAAATGACCGTTAACCATCTCACATTAGCGATAAGAAACAGGGGACATCAAATGAAATTATCTGCAATAGACCCAAACCAAACAATTACGAAGACTTCACAAAACTGACTAGATTGGGGAGCTCATTTCCCTGGTGGCTGCAATGAGAACATTTAAAAGGGGTCAGTTAGCAATCAGTTACATGAATAGATTTTTTTTAAAAAACTTCATTTGGCCCTAAGTGCAAAGGTGCCATCACCTCTCCCTGAAGGTATCTCTGCTCTATTTCAGGAGACAGTTTTCTGAAACATTATTCCTCTTCATTTTCTCTGCTTCCTCAGGCACCTGCTACCAGCCACTGCCAGACAGAGCCACCCTTATGCCTTGGGACAAGTGTTAAAATAGTCTATACCTTAAAAAATGATGTAATCAAACCTGAAGTGAGTGCTGTTGCAATAGCCCTGATGCCCAGGAGCCTTGAGATCCACACACAAGACAGATTGCTTCTTTTATTAGGGTGTTCCCTTTTCATGACAAAATTAGGGTTAGCTTTTTTTCTTCCCACAGTACCAAGACCTTCAGTGTCCTTAAAGCCTCGAGGTACAAAAATGATTTTCCTTTGCAGCAGCGCAGTTCAGTTTGTGTTACAGCCCAAGGCGTGAGGAACAGGGAGTGCACTTTCCCCAGGAAAGGGTCACAAATGAGCTGGGATGGCAGCTGTCCCACACCACCCCGGGCTGGCAGAGGAAACCACAGCTATACCACAAACTCCTTCAAGTGATTCAGCCCATTCTTCAGCAGAGGTGCCAAGAAAGTCCAGCTGCCAGGCTTGGCACAGAGGCAGGACAAGGAGTACTCCTGCCGTGCATGGGGGCCAACACTACCTGAGTGCTGCAGACACTGATAAATAAAATGCATCTTGACACCAAAAATCCATCCTTTACACCCCTGTGAAAAGACTGCATCAAAGTTATGTCCTATTTCACTTGGAAAAAAGCAGCAACTTTCACCTTAATCCTTAAGGACTTTCACTTTAGAAGGGGAAGAGGAACCATCCCCTTCTAATTTGATGTATTAATTGATTTAATTAACCAAGTTGGGTTAATCTAGCCAAAATCATACAAAACATACAAAAGCTGTCTGGTTGTCACTTCTTGTGTCTATTTCTCCTCCAACCCAGTAAACAAATTGACTTGCCCTCTTTTCTTTGTGATCATTATTTGAACTGCATAGTTTCAATATAGCTTGAATATAATTTAAATTTTGCTTAGCTAATTTTCATTCTATTATCTCTTGTTCTCTGGGCAAGAATATATTTGATCTTGAGAGTAAAATTGTTATAATTAAGTCTGTGTTTTTAAAGGTAATATGAATTAGTAATTGAATTAGAATGAAGTAATATGTAACTGCTTGCATGGCATTATATAGATAGAATAATAACTCGCTTGTCTGAGCAGCACACCAGGACAGATTAGTTGTTACCCAAAGAAGTTTTGTTATTCAGATTTTAGAGCCCATTGAAATCCTACATGATGCTTAAATATATTACAAAAGTCTCCACAGAAATACAAGTCTATAATAAAGATGCAATTGGAAATGTCAGCCTTTCAGCTCAAACTGAAGCTTTGAACACTCACCTCCCAGCCTGAATCCCCAAGCTGATGGCCAAGATGCTGCCTAAGGCAAAGACAATCCTTTAACCTCTTTTTACCTCACTGTGACACACAAGTGGAATAAACAAAAAAGATGGGTTCATGGAAGGAAGAATGAAATCCCAATTGAATTACTACAACCCAAAATTTCCTGTGCTTTGTGTTTAGGACATCAGGTCTGAGCAACTTAGGTTTGGCCTGGAACTGAAAAGACCACTTTTTACTTCAAAACCTGCACCTATTTATCTAAGGCCAATTATGTGAACATCTTGGCAGCAAAAGACTAACAAATGCACGGTAGATTCACCTGCCCTCTTTAATACAAATGATATTTACTTTTTTTAATTCCTTTCTATATTCTTGACCAGCCAGTGAGAATGAGGCAAGTGCATGGGAGGCCTGCACTGCTATGTCAGGCAATTTAGCTTCTGAAAAGCATAATCCTGTTACTTGCACATGTTTTTCTTTACATAGCACATGTGAATTCCATGTGACTTTTATATTTCACAAGTTAAATTATGCCCCTAATTGATAGTTCATAATAAAATGCCTGGACGAGCCCAGGCTGCTCTGATATGCTGGAGATTTTAGATTTAAGTTAAGTTAGGGATTGATTTCCATTTCAAAAGTGTTTTTGAAATTTATCAAGTGAAATACAGATACTATTTTCAAAAAGGGACACAAAAGATGAGAACAAAAACTGTTTGGTCAGGCAGTTGATGTTTAGACAGCAGAAGGGTTACACATATGAAAATGTTTTTCACTGTTACTGTCCTCTTGATTTAAGAGAACAGTAGGGTGGTCATTTCAACAACTCTTCTATATGAGCACATGCTGATGGGTGGAATTAGATTTTCTGCTACATTATCTATATAATACATTATCTATATCTACATTATCTATAAAAAAAAACAAGAAAAAGTTGTAAGTTGTGGAATAAAGATCATATGGTCGTTTTGTTACTGCTTAGTAGGACATTCTATAATGACCAAGAGTTGAGAAATACTGTTACTCCTAAATTAACAGGAAGACATTAGTTGGCTTTGAAAGCTGTTACAAAGGGCAGTCTCCCTTTTGAACAGTTTATCCTTGTATAAATTCTGTTTACACTTCCATAAACTCCATAGCACAACTTCTCTGTTCACAAACACAGCACAGGCATCAGCTGGATGTTTTTTATGTTCAAGCTCAAGTAGCTGCTAAAAATACTCAAGAAATTTTAATCTAATGCTGCTGAGAATGAAAAGACTTTAAAATGGAAAAATGAAGGAAGATTTGGCCTATTTTGTTCTGTTCTGCTAGAATTATAAGAAAAAAAGCAAGGTTATCTTTTTGAAGAAAATGCTTTACTGGTAAATGAACCACCTGCCTTCTGATTCTGCCTGCCATGGGCTTACAATTGCTGATCTTTCATGGCCCCTCCATTCTTCTCAGGAAGATCTCATTTCTTCTCACCTACACAGCTTTGCTCTGAGCAGCTGCTGCTGCCTCCTATCTGTTACCCAGTCTCAAGAATTTTCCACTGATGGAAGCTACAAAAGAGCACAAGTGTGTTCACAGGGGAAATACCACACAAAGCCACGGGTGTCTGACACCACTCACAAGAGCTGGGCAAGAACAAAGCCTCTCAGCAGAGACACATCTGGTTTAAAATACAGGGGACGAGGAGGGAAGGGGGGACAGGCCTGCCTAGGATCAGATTTACAGAGACCAAATGATATGTGGTGTAACAGAAAGCAAAAAAATTCAATTTAATATAGCATCCTGCATACAAGGTATCATCTAGCAGTTTACAGAGAGATAAGAGACTAAGATAATGCTTTGGAAAATTGGATGCTGTGACTCATAAAAGAAAAACAGGAAAATACACAAATAAAGTTGAAGCTATTCAGATAAAAGAAAACTGCTGAATTTAAAAGCATCTAGAATACAAGCATATGTTCTTACAGAAGAGACACAACTAAAGAAAGAAATGAACCTCAAACAATTAAAGGCTTCTTTAAGCATAAAAAGGCCCAGTGTTTATCAAAGCATCCCTGTACAAGAAGTATTAGGCTGATGGAAAACAAGTTTAACCTGGTGGAACTGGAACCACACAAAAATTTCAACTTTTCAAGGTGTCCAACACCTCTCTCTGCCTTGAGTAAAACTTTAAATGGAGATTAAAAAAAACAGACAAAATTTTCTGAAACATAATAACCCCTGCCTTGGAATCAGATCTATTTGGATTAAATCTAATTTTATTTAGACACAATGTCATAAAATTCTGTGTTGAAGTAAGGGAGATGGGAATAAAAAAGGCATGATAAAAGCATGAATCAATCAAAAGCAACAAATATAATGAGAGAGCTGAAAGCACAGAGTCACAATTTCTGGATGCACAGAAGTAATAAAAACCGTCTATTTACATGCAAAAATCAAGTTGAAAATTGTGACAACGCCACATTTTTAATAGTAACTTCAGAAAAAGGAACAGGCATGTCACAAGGTCAAGCGCCAGGGGCAGAGCTTGAGAGGAGTCCACACATAATCTGTCTGGGTGTCACAGACATCTTTTGTGAAAAATCCTCTCTTTAGGAATTTTCCTTCTGGGAAGCTGAGGCCCCAGAAAAAGAATGTAAAGAATGGTTATCTGCTATTGTGAAATGCAACAGGTGCACCTGTGATTGGCCCATGTTGCATGTGTCCAATTAAGGGCCAATCAAAGGCCGAGCTCTCTCTGGGACAGAATCAGAGAGAGCTCCTTTGTTTATTCATTCCTATTCGATTCTTAAGCATAGCAAGCTTCTGAACTTTTCTCTCTACTCCTATTAGCATAGTCATAATGTAACATATATATCATAAAATAATAAATTCAGCCTTCTGATCACAGAGTCAAGATTCTCGTCTCTCTCTTCACCCTGCAACCCTTGCAAGCCCTGTAACATCTGGGCAGCTCAGAAGCCTGGGAAGCAGCAGAGCTGGCAGTGCTGGGACGCTGCCCCTGGATGTGCCAGTACAGAGCTGTGGCACACCAGTACTGGGGGACGCTCTTCAAGAGGAAACCAGCCGCTCTCAACACTGGGAATCACACAATTGCCAGCAGAAAGAGCACGAAGGGTGTTCTCACACGCCACTTGGAAGGGCAGATGAGCAGCATTTCAGGGCAGGAGCAACAACCAACACGGCCTTGACCACCTGCAGTTTCTGCTGCTGGCAGCGAACAGCTGCACTGTGACCGTGGTCACAAGGGTTTGCAGGTGAAGAGAGAGGCGAGAATGTTGGTTCTATGATCAGAAGGCTTGATTTATTATTTTATGATATATATATATACTACATTATAACTATACTAAAAAGAAATAGAAGGAAAAGCTCTCAGAAGGCTAGCTAAGCTAAGAATAGAAAAGAATGATCACTAAGGCAGCTGGCTCAGACCGAGAGTGAGAGCCAGCTCTGCCATGAGTGGTCAGTAAATCCAAACATCCACAGGAGACCAATCACGGATCCACCTGTTGCATTCTACACCCGCAGATAACCATTGTTTACATTTTGTTGCTGAAACTTCTCAGCTTCAGCAGGAAAAATCCTAACGGAAGGATTTTAATGAAAAGAGGTCTGCGACACTGCACAGGGACAGCTGAGGGGAAGCAGTGGCAGGATCATAAAGGGGAATTAGTGATTCTTTCTTTTAGGTGGGAGGTTTTATCCTAGAAACAGAAAGTAGTGGACCCACAGGACCAGCAGAGTCTGGATGGACAGGTCAGTGACAGGACAAGGTACTAAGACAGTAACTGACAGCATTGCAGAGGCTATCACCTGAACAAGCTCCATTAACTCTTTCAAAACTAAACTTGTGAGAAGTGCCAGAGTGTGGCAAAAGCTACTGCAATTCTGGAAACCAAATTACAAACCAAGGCTCCCAAAAAGTGGTGACCAGGCTGCTCCCATGCCCAAGTGACAATAGCCTGCCCTGATCCATATCCCACAGAGGACCCAGACCTGCTGCAGCTTGCCAAGTGCCCCACTCCTGCCCCACATCAGGCAGGAGGCAGCCACTGCCCAGATTGTCACCTCCACCTTGCATGAGGCTTGTCACTCATCCCTCCTCTCTCCTGGCGCACACCTATGTCAAAAACCTCCAAACTTCCTTCCAAGATTATTGCCCATGGATTCATTTTCCTACCATGTCTATCTTATTCTAACTCACATTAACACAGCATGGTAAACAGCCCTGCTTTTCTCAGCATACAACACTGGTCAACATCAACTATGGCCACTGGAAAAGACCATCTCCTCTCACTGGAGCCACTCACTTGCCATCAGGTATTCTCAGCCCTCTCCCCTTTGCACCAAAGTCCTTCAGCCTGATTGCTTTGGAGCAACAAAAGGTGCAGCTGCATGAACAGCGACTCCCGAGCAATCACTGCCATTTGGTTTCACCCTAGTTCAATGAAGGAATTAAGCTGAAAGCTAGGAACAGTTAAAGGATCTTTCCAGGATGTTTTTCCCAGAGAGCACTGCACTCCAGCATTCACCCTGTGAGATGGAGGTCCGAGTACATGAGGTGCCCACTGGAGTCGCACTACTGATAATCCTTTCAAAATCACAACATTCATCCACTGTTTCCATCAAAAAGAAAATGACGTGAAAATTAGGGTGTTTCAGTTCTCATAGAACTGCTGCAGAACAAATTATCATCTCAGCTATTCTTCTATGAGCACCTTCAGGAATATCTTTTGCCATTGAATCTTGTAAAAAAACCACAGCTTAGGAGAAAATATATGTATTGGATCTATTTTTCTTCCAAGAAGGACAGAAAATGTCTCAATTTTGCAAGCACAGTAGTCTTATGACACTAAACATATTTTGCATGAGCTAAAGCTGTTGTGTATACTAAAATGATCAGTGTTGAAAGCTGCTGAAATGATTTCCACAGCTAGAAACTGCTTTTGCAAGGCTTAAAACTATTTCCTTCTATATTTTTATAGATTGGGAATCAGCCATTAAGATGAATATGTTCAAAATACTAAGTGCTTTTCTGGCATTTTGATTTCTAGGGTATACAAAAATATTCTGAACATGCCGAAAGTCACATTTGCAAATAAATGCAAGTACCTAACTAGCTCCAAAATTAGCAGGAAATTTCCTATGATGTAGCACAATAATAACCAAACATATTTGAGAGGTTAGATGATAGATTGAATTCCTCTAGTATTTTATGAAAAAACATAAGTTGACTATATTTATTGAGCAATAGCACCAGCTGTAAAACAGTTTCAGATACAGTGAAATTTTGGTCTAAATTGGACTCACCACAGGTGAGTCCAATTTAGACCAAAACCCCACACAGCTGACCCACAAATAATGAGAACAGGTAACTGCTGTAATGCTTCAGCACCTGAACCCTGTGATGAGAAGCATGAAAACAAGCTTGCTTTTACAACGTTTTCCTACTCCAGAAACAGAGAATTTCCCAGGACAAATATTAATTGTGATAGATATGTCTTGGAAGTGAAAGAACTGCTATTACTTTTTACATAAAGATGTGTTGCAAATTTCAGTTGTAAAGATGACAAATTAGCTGTACTGAAATCATGCATTTCCACAAAAGCTCCTGCTCTACATTTGTGTTTGTACAGAGCTGAGTTGCTCCCTTATGGATGTAAGCGTACATAAAACTGAAAAATTACGAGTTAAACTGGGACTCTTAAACATCTTCCTGATGTGCTCTAAGGCAGTTGATTTTGGTGCAAGGTTTAACTGCATTTCTATTAACCTACTGCAGCCATTAGAGTTTTATTCCATTAATTTACAGTAAATGATGTTGGCTTGATCACTGGTTAAAAATATTTTTGAAAAGCAGAAGCTTTGCTGCAGTACTCACTCTTCCAGCAATAAGACAAATAGTTATCCCAATTCTGTGTATGGGGCAAAAGATAACCAGTCAATACTTGAACCACACTACTTAAGAGCCTTGAAAATTAAATTACATTGCAGCTCAATGTAATTTAAGACATGAGAGAAATCAGAGGTGCTCACAGATTTTAATTAAAGTAATTTCTATAGTCAGACCTTGCCCTTTCCTCACCCTGCTGCTACTATTCCTTTAACGTTTATACACTGCATTGCATAAAACCATAAAAACAACTAAATTTATTTAATCTTATTTACAGTAGAATAGTTTTTAAATAAACGAGGACAGTTTCCCATTTTAAATAAAGAACTGGTTTAGACAATGGCATTTCAGAAACTCAAGCACACTCATGGCATAATTTCATTGACAAGTTGCCATAGAAATAGCCAGCTCAAATGCATGCTACATCTCAGTCACAAAAGTAGTTCAATATTCTTCAACCAGTTTCAAGGGGGGGTCATGAAGCCGATGGACAAAGCAGCAGGTAAAAGTAACAAAAAAGGCTTTGCAGGGAAGCTGCTGGAGTCAGGAGCCTGCGGCACTGAGGGAAGGCACAGCTGTGGGGTCACGGGGCACCCCCAAAGCCTCCCTGCCCAGAGCAGCCTCCTGGTGCTCGCAGGGCCCTGCAGGGAGCAGCTGCAGTGGTGGGGTCAAGGGCACTGCCAGGAGCTGAAGCAAAGTGAAAATTTTCCAGGAAAGAAATCCATTTTAGTTTAGGTGAAATGCACATTTTTGAGTTGAGTCTGTGGTTGGAAACCATAGTTATTTAGCCAGACTGCAAGGCCTAAGCTCAGTGAAGTTACTCCAGCAAAGGACAGAGATAAAGGGGGGGGGGAGACAGAAGATGATAGAGAGAGACAGGGATTGCTGTAAGGGCAAGTGAACCTGACCTTGGAATTCTTTCTGATAAAAAGGAACTAGTGGTAAAAGTCACACAAAACCCATAAAAATGAATATGTACGCACCTATTGTGAAACTGTATGCATATGTATTTAAGAGAGAGATAAAAAGAGACCTGAAGTTTTCAGAGGTACTCGTGCCTTTTTTGAGGAGAGCAATCTCTGCATGCATCCAGTGCTGTAATAAACATACCAGCTTTACAACTTGCACAAAGTTGTGAAGTTTTCTTCTTTTCTCCACAAACAGAGCGGAGCTCGGCTCCCATACCTGCCAAGGGCTGCCAGGCACCTCAGCAGGCAACTGCATGGCTACTGAGGCATGGGAGGGATGGTTCATGTGGCCAAACATACCAGGAAAAGTAAAAACAAAAAAAACAACCCCACCCAGTGGGTGTAAAGCACCCGAAGGGCTCTGCAGAGCTGGGCTGGGCTGCACAGCAGAGCAAACAAACCCTCACAAAGCTGAACAATCTCCAGACTAATACAGCTCCCTTGAACACAGCCAAGATATTCCCTGATGAAAAAGTATAGTAGGAGTCCTAGTAAAATATATGTATTGTATAAGTGGCCTTGCCCCAGTCCTAGTTGTTCTAAATGGGCTGCAGCTTTGATGCCCTTAATTGGGCGGCAGCTGTGGCTAATGAAGATAACTGGGATAAAAGGGGGTGGGCTGGGTGGTCAGGAAGAGCCTTGGAGGAGCCCTGACAAAGAAGCAGGAACTGCACTGCTGTGAAGAGCTGCACGTGAGAAAATCAGCAAGAAGGTATGGGACTCTAGAAATATGATAACAACATATGAATAGTAACAAGTGGTGACCCCGACGTGATAGAGGATAGGACAGACACTGTGGCAGCCTGAGAGCTGGGACTCTAGAAATATAACAACAACAAAAAAGCAAAATCTCATTGTCAGCTTTCCCTTACCTTTTATCCCCGTAAGCAGATGGGGCTCAAGCCAGCTGCCAGGCTGGGCCACTCTGGGGGCAAACATGAGGACAATGCCCACACTGCGATGGGGCAGACAAGGCAGGATGGGCTCAAGGGCTGCTCCTCAGGGCAACTGACCCCAGTCAGGGGGGTTGGGGCAGGTACAGGCTCAGGGGCAGCTCCTCAAGGCAATTCACCTCAGTCAGGGCCCAAGCAGGAGCTTCCATGGTTTTCTTTCCAGCCAACATCAGTTCCTCCCGCTGGAAATGTGGCAGCAGAATACCATGATTGATAGTGCCAAAGGCAGCTCCCAAAGGCTGGAGTAGCCAGTGGTCATTCATTTTCCATGACAAATTCCATATCTTGTTCTATTTTTTAATATATTCAACAATTAATTTGTTATTCAGAAGTTGTTTTTCTAGCTTGTTTCAATTCCCCAGGTGAAACAGTCATGATTGCAAACTTTGTATCTGCATCCTGCAAATATATTGAAATACGTATTTTAACAGCTTTTCAAGAGATATTGGATAGCAAGGAACTCTGCCACCAGAAGCCTTATGGAGATAAAATTTAGCTCACAGTCAACAAAATTATGATAAATTGAATTAGGAATTCAATATTTTTCATCGTCTGCAGGCCACTTAATGCTACATATAGCCAGCACCATTAACATTTATATGCAGAAAGTGCCCAATTGCACTTCCTTAGGAAGTAACTGGATTTATGCTACAGTGTGTTTAGCCTTTTCTACCTTGCTTGACACATTTTGAATCCTTAAAGTGAGAAATAATCTATTTTCCTTCCTCGGTGAGGTTTTTCTGGTTACAGCTGGTTGAATGATAATTTTTTTGCTGAGTAAAAGTTCTTAGGTTTTCAGTTTCTAACTATGGCAGCATATGCAATTAGGAGCTATTGTGTGCCACACCTTAATCAACCTCTCATTAATATTCTTATCACCATAATTTTACCAAAAAAATAATTCTTTTTGTGTGAAATAATCCAAAGGGGAAAAAAAAATTCAGTCTCAAGACTGCATTACAGTGTTCTCTTCACCCAGCGTGTTAAGAGGAAAGTATTACTAACTGTTGTAGTAACAAAAATCTTTGTTACCAGCATTATTTACAGTTTTGAGCAGGATGCATCACCACCCAGAACTCATAACCACCTTTGAAACCTTTGATAATTTTTATTTTCATTCTGGATTACTTCTGTCATGAAGAAGATGACACTGAATAGACTTTTCCCCCTTCACAAACTCTTTTATTTCTTTTGGGCTATAGAAAGAGGAGTTCCCACCCCTGTTTCTGTGTCTCCATAGCAATCCTTCTACATCAGAAAGAGCAGGCAGACAATTAGTGTTTAGGTTTGTTTTGGTTTTGGGGTTTTTTTTTGTAAGTGCAACAGGAGGTAAAGGGTTATATGATGTTTAAACACGAGAAAGGCATTTGTTTAGTCACAGCAACATTTTGAGGATTTGGAGAAAAGGAAGGAAAACCCCTGAATCCTCATGCGTAGTTACATAAGTGGCATGTTGCCCTCATGTTTCAAAGGAATCTAATTTTCTTTTGTGGTCCTGAAATATATCAGCTGACAATTCTTGATGTTATGGACTTTAGTTTAGACCCATGTCTTTATTTAAGCAGTGAATAAGCCAGACACCTGAGTTCTGGAAAATCATATGCCAGTACTGATTTTCTTACTGGTAATAAGTTACTACCAGTAGCAGCAGTAGCAATGCTGTGAAAGCTGCTTTCATAATGGTATTTCATTTGGGGACATTTTGCAATGAAAAATACAGAAACTACAGTCATACATTTACCTGCTTAAAGAGAAGACAAATTAGACTAAATTAGCCTAATTAGACTAAATTTCTCTAGTATAGCTTTAGTTCTAAGAATACTACACTGGCACTTTGGCACAGAAGTTCCTCTGCCAGGTGCAAAACAAAAAAGCCATAATTCGAACAAGAGCAAGGAAAAATGTGACAAGCTGTGGATTAAAGGAATGAGCTGTGGGGAAGACAAGCAGAACATGAGTGGTATTAGTGTGAGGCAAACACAGAGGATGAAAAAATAAGGAAACATGGGAAGATGGAAAAAAGACAATTGCTTTTGATACAGAATACAGTCAGAGTACGTTGCTGAATATGACAAAAAAAAGTTGAAAGAAAACCACCCAATCATTATTTAATAATATTATGGCTTAATGCTTGTTTAGTTTTCATTGAAATTTTCTTATCTGACACTAACAGTGCCAGACGCTGGAAGTTTCCTGGCAGAAGCTGATGACAGGTGTCTGATTTGGAATTATGCTGCCAGTGTGCCATAAAGGGTCTCACCTAACATGACAATTATACCCAACTCAAATGTTAGATGCTGGATTTGAGCTTGGACTGAAAAGAAACCCATAGATAGTAAAAGTGGAATTGCATAATTAGGATGTGTATATATCCTTAATTACAGCATGAAGTGGCACAGTGGAGAGGAGGATTAAATTATCATCCAAGACAGATCTGTTTCTTTTTCTCTTGTGTGCAAACACAAATACTGAGAAGCCTTAATTAGAGCCATATGGCCAGTGCATGGAGCCACTGCAGGGTATTGTTAATGCAGTTTGAGTGCCCAAACTATGCTCATTCACATGTTCTTGAATTACTCTGAATAGTTACAGATAATAGCAATCAACTTTGGAAATACTTGTTGCAAAGACCATTGGTTTTTCAAGAATGCTAATGCTCCTGTGCTGTGTCTAACCACAAAATTCTAAGCACACCAATTTCACATCACAGAAACATGCATCCACAGAGTGGCTCTGGTCTGGTTACCTTCACAAGAACATGCTAAGTTTTTAAAGAAGCCCAGAAAGCCCCTCCAGGTTTAGGTTAAATTACTGATCCAGGCATCTGTCATGTGCCATAGTATCATTTGGAGATAGTGCATAGGGGCACTCAGCATCTTATAAAATTAATCCAATATATTTTAGAAGAGTCACAGGTCAACAAATAATGTAGTAAGCAGCACAAAATTTACCCAAACAAATTAGGAAACTGGTGGAAGGTTCAGTAGAGAGCTAATGCATGTAAACACTGATTTCAGGCGCAAAGACAGATGAAAATAGTTCAGTGCTAGCAGAACTTCATCTCTAGATTATATTCTAGTGAAAAATCTTAAAATATACTTCAAATGTGCTGAATGCCGCTTTGACTGTGTATTACCTCATCACTTGATGCTCCAGAAGACAGATGTTTCTTTTACTGGTGGGTAATGAAGAATAAAGGCAAACTTAACAAGATGCTCAACTGAAAGTAGGAAAAGTCCTGCGTTATAAGGCAATACTTAATAAATGGCCCAGGAGCTGCCCTGGCCATGCCAATTGGGCTCTGCCAGAAGTCCTCCCGTGTACTCAACAGTAATTGTTGCTAAGAGATTTGGGAGGTAGGGAGGGGGAATAGCACAAGTAAGAGTATTTTTACTGTCCATTAAAAAAAAAAAAAAGCAACAACAACAACAAAAAAACCAAAAACAAAACAAACAAAAAAAAAAAACAACAACAAAAAACAAACAAACAAACAAAAAAAACCACCCTAAACCAAAAACACCCCAAAAACAAACCCAGGGAACACTTTCTTTACAAAATGAAAAGATATGAAAAGATTTATAAGGCCAAAATGGTATCACAAGTGAAGAATTATGTAAAGAGGTTCCTCATTTGATCATATATGATATTAAAATATAGGGATAACATTGCAGATACCAGAATTTTTTGTTTTCCATTAGCTTTCATTCAGATTTGAAATTAGGAAAGATTAAAAAATCTTCAGGAGCAGTACCTTCTTTCCATGTTTACTGCAAGACACCACAATAAATCAAACACACGCTGTACCTTCAGAGCCTCATTATTATCAAGAATTGTCTGTTATTTCTATCACTGTCCTTCTTTTTATTTCCCTTGTGTGTTTCAGATCTATCTCCCATTAACTAGAGAGAGTAAAAAGCTGAGAAGGGAGACAGCAGAAATAATGAAAAGAATGTTTTCTGCTCTGTGGCTGTATAGACTGTGGTGGACTGACCCTGCTCATATGCTTGCTGTTCCTGTAGCTGCTGTCCAAAGTCACTAGGCAGGATATTAAGGAACTCCTTGCTTCTGCTTAAAAAAATTTTAAAATTAAGAAAAAAAAAAAAATCAAAGAAACTGAAATCTCACCAAAAGCTCCTGCTCAGCGAAATATTCTGGTTTGCACTATTTTCTTATGAATAAATTTAATAAACCAAACAATCTTGTTAGCACACTTTGATGTACTCTGGAACTGTGCATATAGGGTCATTATGACATTGATTAAGTGAATAGTGTATGAAGAAACACAGTGTTTCTGAAACCTGCTCCAAAACTGAGATATATTTGTAACAAGGATTCCTGATTTAATTCTCCAGTAATTCTATATGCATGAAGTAAACAAGGTTTCCCTTCCAAAGAATTTCTCCCTATATTATTTTTTAATATTATTTCTTCTATATATGCAAAGTAAGTATCTAGAAACAGCATTAGCTTAAAAGTCAGTTTGAAAACTATGTTAAATTTGTTTCACAAGTTTTCAAATATTTTAAGCTTGCATTTCTGGACACCACTTACAACTGTAATTAACACAAAAAAAACCAGCCTTGCTAGAAAGTTCTTATTAGTATAGATACTTGAGTGTTGTATTCATATTATTATATATCATATTTCTGCAATACATATATTTACTCAGGCCCCTATATTTCCCCCTTTTATTTTAACACATTTTTCAATTGCACAGTTACAATACACAAACCTGTCCCAGCTCTCAGGCTGCCACAGCTCTCAGCTGTCCTATCTTCTATCACGTCGGGGTCACCAATAGTTTTATTCATATTGTTGTTATCATATTTCTACAATACATATATTTACTCAGGCCCCTATATTTGAGAACATTTTCTCTTATAATAACATATGGCAAACAGAGAGCAGAAGATATGGCCTGGATGCCCACCCAGTCAGCACTTTTTGAAGGCCCTTACTCATTACTTAAAAGGGCCTCCCAATAATTGTGTCACAGGAGGACAGTGGGAATTGTTTGCTTACACTGTTCTAGGGGGATTTTATTATTTATTATTTATTACCTGCAGTCTTGGCACCAGGAGGGAATGTTTGGTAAAAGTGCTCCTGTGCAAGCAGGGAACTCTCCACTGTGCTGTGCAGGACATCCCTGGCAGCAGCATCTTCTCCTCTCTGAGTTAAAACCCAGCTGAATAAATCTGATGGCAGCTAAGTCACCCAAAGCCCTGCTGGATGCTTGAACAAAACATCCCGTCTGTTTACTACTAAAGTTGCTCTGGTAAGTTATAAGTAATTTTCAAAGGATGATTTCCTCTAAACATTGAAAATATTTAAAGGATTGTAATTTGAAAAACATAATAAGCTATAAAAGTAGTATTTCAGTCCCAATAATTGTAATTCAATATGCAGGAAAAGGGCTTCACTGGGAGTGTCACTGAACTATAATCTCCATTGGAAGACAAAGTATCCAATAATAAACATCACTAGGACCCAACTAACAGTAGAAAGAGACTAAACCTTGGACTGCTTTGAAAGATGTGTTAGAAGTATTGCTGAGACAATTTAACCATCAACAAAACCTTGCAACATGCAGGTCTAACTAAATTATGTCTCTCAATTGTCACAGCATAGTAAATGCTGTTGAAGAAATTAATGGGAATGTGCACTCAATAGAAGTTTGTAATACTTACAAAATAAATTTATATCAATTTTTTTTCCCAATGTGTCTTTAAATCAATTTAAAAACTTATAGAGACATTTCTCCTGCTAGCATATAGCTGGCCTCAGAAAAAATGTGCCATCTTCCCTTGAGAATGTCTTTTTGACAGTCTAGCAATAAGTTAAACAGTATTGCAAAGGAAGTTTTTCAGGGAAAAACCCTCATAAGAACAAAATAATAATAATAAAATCCCCCTAGAACTGTAAGCTTATTAGAAAAATGAAATCAGCTGTAACTATCATCACACACAAAGAATCACAGGGAGGTCTCCATGAAAGTACAGAAATGGATGGGGTTCTGAGCAAGCTGGTCTCATGGATGGTGTCCCTGCTCATGGCAGGGAGTTGGAATGAGGTAAGCTTTAGGGCCCCATCCAACCTAATCCCATTCTGGGACTCTGTGATGGAGTATTTTACCTATAATCTTCTTCTAGATCAAAGAAGTACAAACCCTCTAACTCTCCAACACTGCAAAGAGGGAGCTGGCATGGAGCATGCTGTGGGAGGCTGCCTTTGGACACTCCGAGAGCACATGCTGGATCCCAAAGTGAGCACAGCTGCAGCTTTGGTGACACTTTGGGATGTGAATGCTTTTTCCACAAGCCACTGCTCCGACACCTCTGTGTCTGCCATCTAAATTGAAGGGACATGCCAGACATCCCAGGAAGCAGAAGTGCTGGAACTGTGGTGTTCAGCAGGAAGAACACACAAGCACAGCCCAACACCCTGCAGTGGCTTGCCTAGGCACAGCCAGCCCAGCTGGAGGCTCATCCCTGGATAAAATAACTCTAGTGCTGGCAGGGTGAAATGGGAAGCTGCATATTTAATATGGCAGAAAAATAAAATACCATGCAGTGTGTTGGATGTATTTTAGAAAACAAAACTATTGCAAAACCATACCATTGCTCTTGTGCCTCTCCTGAGAGTGTGCCCTCTTGTTCTGAATTATACAGTTCTCCCTATGACAAAGCCTTCTAATTTGTCAAGTTAACATAAAAACATATAAGTTACATGTGCCCTGGGGTGACTTCATGATGCGTGTATCCCCATTTGCCTGTTTGGCCCAGAATTAAGTTTTGCACCTTCAAGACTGGTTCTGAGAGCAAAGGTGATGGGAGACAAGAAGCACACATTTTGTTTTCAGAAACTGCACTTGCTCCCCTGCATCCTTCTCCTGGACAGTGCTGTCTGCAGCATGGACAGACAGTGGGACAGAGCTTTCCTTTGCTTTTAGTTAGTTTTTCGCTAGCTGAGGCAGAGAAGTTCCCTGGACTGTGGGTTTTCTTTTTCTTGGAACTGTTTGAACCTGCTCTGGACTGAACACCCAGCAGAGCACTGGCAGCTCCACCTGTGGCCCACCAGGCTGGGCCTGGGCTGTGGCGTTTCTAGCACTCGAGGGACTGATAAGAGACTGATAAGGGACCGAGTGCACCAAGTTACAGCCCATGGAGGGACTTTCTGAGTGTGTCATCTCTTGGGAGCAGCAAGAGATTTTATCACTTAATATTGTTCATTTTTTGTGCTGGTGAATGCCTTGCCTGTTAAATAAACAGGTTTTCCCACTTTCCTCCAAGGAAATCTTTTCCCAAACCAGTCCGGGGAGGGGCTACTTGAATCTGCTTTCTAGAGAATCCCCTTTGGAAATTTTCTCCCACATTTTTCCCTAAACCAGGACAACATATTAAAAATGTACAAACCCAGTATCACACTTCAAAGTGTGATGTTGTCTTCCAGTGGAAGTTCTAGACATTGGCCCTCCTCACTGTTAGGACAGTCTGCATGACAGAAATCTCCTCTTGATCACATAATCTTTTTACTACTAAAAGAAGATAATTATCAGTAGCACTAGTGTTAAGAATTGCCAAAGTGGGGACAGGCCCTGATATTTTAAAACCTTGGATGCCTTTGTTAATTGAACAGGAGCATTTCTCTTTTGCCACATCTGTTGTGTTCTCCCGACTGCACACAGCTCATAGCTTTCACCAAGTTGAGTGATCCCACCTCACAGTAAAATATCACCTCAATAAACTCAATAAAATATGCAAGCACCCAAAACTGAGAATATCAGCCAGAAACTGGCTGTCAAAATTACTCCCTCCCTCTGGCAGCAGGATGTTTTCTGGTATTTATGAATTTTCAGGTGGTTCCATTCAGTGACACTGGTTATCTTAATTTAACCTCTGCTCTCATTAATTTATTCTCACTTCCTTTTTGCTCTCTTAATTGCAGGTCTTAGGTTACCCATATCTAAAAACAAAGAGAAAAACAATAACAAGTCCAGAAAATGAAACAAGGCATTGGCAATGCTTCTGTGTACTTACCCTAAATCCTCCTTCTTTGGAGGGATAAAACATCTTTGTTCAGTAGCTGGCATCCATGTTAATTGTATTTTTTAAAACCTAATTTCAAGATACACAGAAATTAGTTATTCTCTCTCTGTATTACATATGGAAAGGATCCAAGCCCTGGGCCATTCCAGAGATTAAAGCTGATCTACTACACTCTGCCAGGCTGTCAGCATTTAAAGTCAGCAAGTACAAGGCCTGGAAGCAGCAACACTTCAGATTTCAAAGTTTTATCATCTTTTTTAGTTCTAACTAGTTCCATTTAATTAGTGTGTAGTTTCCTACCAAAATCTTTTAGGAGATTTATTTATTCAGACTGTTACATTTTTTTTATTTTGGAAATACAGAACTATTAATATTTGAATGCCTAACTCATGTCTACTTTCACTAGACTTATGGATTTTCTCTAATGGGACTTTTGACACAAATGGTTTAGTTTAGGGTTGTTTAGCGTCTGCAGGAATTTTTACATTCATCACAATTTTTACATACATACATCAATTAGTCTATCTTAGTAACCTCTAAGTTCCAATTTCTTGATAATTTATATAATTTATATTTTTAGAACAATAAATATATAAAAATAAAAAAAATAAACCAACTTTATATCATTTAGGTCCTTCAGACCAGGATTATTTTTCAACTCTTCTTTATGAAAGAAAGTAAAAAATAGTAAATATCTCCCCTTTTACAAAGACATGGATGGGATTTACAAACACATATTATTGCTTTGCCTCATGGTCTCAATGAACAGGCTGAGGGAAGTGAAACTGTACATTTACCTTCAGCAATCTGTGGTACAGAATAATATGCAAATGCATATTGTCACAGGCTGTCTTTCTGAGTGAACACCTTGGGTCTGACACTCAAAGGCCACACAGAGCCTCTGGCACAAATGAGAGAACAGAATGGAAATGGCTTTTTCATTTATTTTCCCAGTTCCAGGACTCTCTTCATTATATTCTCTCGGAAGTTTGGCAGCAGAAACTTTTAGCTTTGTTCAGGGTTTGAAACTGGGAGTGGAGAGGGCAGAGGAAGAAACACCAAGTCACTCTGTGGTCCAGCAAATGAATTCCTAACAGAATGCCATACTTGAGAGGTGAAATAACTGGGCCATGGTAGGAGAATGATGTCCCAGTCAGACCCAGCCTGGACAATGCTGCTCAAGTCTGAGACAAAGAGTGATAGTGACCATTCTGATTGTTATGTTGGCTCTGGTTCCAAAAAGAAAACCTGGAGCTATTTTAGAGTTTGAATAGCATGTGTTTCAAACAGCCAATAACGAACATTTGTTTGTCGTCATTCATGAAGATACTGTGGGGAATCTTCCACTCCTCTCTTCTTAACAAACAAGTCTCTGGGTGAGAAAAACTTACCAGGCAGCATGTACAGCCCTGAGAACAGCACAGAACAAAGACTGATTCAAACACTTTACAAAACTTTAAAGAGCTGGCTTTTCTCTTTCTCTTGTGATAAGACAGGAACATTTTTATGAACCTTGGAATGAGGGAACAAGCACAAATGACACATTCCTTTCTTCAGGCTCCTTGCCGCTTTCTGTTATGAGCATTTTTGGTTGAACTGGTGAAATTAAGACCTGCTGTAAAGAACATAGGGGGCATTGGAGTGCTTGATAATCTCAAGTAGATGGATGCACTTCTTCCAGTTCAGAGGTGAACTCGGTCCCATCCTATGTACCCACCAAATTCCTAAATAAAATTTGTGCTGCTTCAAAGTCTAAGCATTGCCCTGTAACAATACTTGGATTAGAACAAAGGCAGGAGAAAGGAAACTGGTTTTAGCAGTTACTATGAGCATGTTCATGTGACCAGTGCTTAATTAGGTTGTGCCATGGTTCCAATCTGACACTCCATTAAGTGAGAATGTTACCCGATTTTCTGTTGGAAAGCTCAAAAAGCCTTCATGTCTGAAAAAATAACTTTATCATTCTTCCTGGTTCATTTGTGCTCTCACTCAGCTGTGCTCTTTGGCAGCTCAGTGTCAGCAACCCCAGGGGTACCTGTGTGTACTCCTCCTTTACAATTTTTGTATGCCTGCTAATTCTTCCATTCAAATATTCTTTTGCAAGAGAAATACCACTTCCAGACAAGTGAAAAATTAGGATTTATACCTCCACACATTGACAGATGAGGGCTGGCCCCTTCTGAATGGCCAGCTCAGCAATCCACATGCAGCGACTGTGGTGTGTCCTCTCTCCGAGAGTCCTTAATATTTCATCAGGGTTTCACATTCCACACAGAATTCAGACTGCAAGAGCTGTCCAAGGGAAACAAACACTCACAGCTTATGTTTTCAGGGCACTTTAAATCCTTCTGGTAACTTTGAAAATCTTGGCCTTCGTAGTTACTGTTTCTCTGTACTTAGGAAAACTGAGAGAAGAAATCTTGCTCTGAGTAAAAATCAGCACAGCAGCAAAACTGCTGTTAATTTCAAGGGCACCAAGAATTCACTCGGACCTTGGCTGACTTGGACCACAGGTTTGTAATCATGGGGCAGCATTTTCTACAGACACAGAAACCACTCAAGGCAGTAATGCCCTGCCAGGGCGCTGTCCTTTGAGTTCTGCTCATTGAGACAGCTACACTTTTCTGAGTGCTTATGCCATGCTCAGGTCCATTTTTATCTGTTTTCCAGACAGTGTATGAATTGAACATCCCACATGGACAGACACCATTACTTAAGCCCAGATTGCTCTGTTCTTAGTGTTGCTGTTCTGAAACTCCTTTGCAGGTTATTCCCCACCATGCAGTCCATGGCACTCATACACAGTGTTCCACACCACACCCAAAGTTTGATGCCTTCTTCCATAAATACCAAAATGCATGCAAATTTGCATACCTTTGCATATGTATCTTCATGCATATACTTTTAAGAGGAATAAAATACAGAAAACACTGCAAATCTTGGTTTTCCTGCTTCTTAAAAGTACCATCAATTGCAAATACTCTTACTGTATCTTGGAACTGGTCAATTTACTTACTATTTGTTAATAAAAAGTATTAACAAGAGACAGGCGTGGGTTTGAATCTACATTTGAAAAGGTAACAGGCCAAGAGCTTCTCAAATGAGAAATTACTGAACTAGTTGAAACAAAATAAGCACACCCCTGAGACAGTCCAGCCGAAACTTTCCTTTAAAATGTCTGGGAGTGCTCAGTGCCTGGCAATTTCCAGTCAATTTGTCAGAAGGAATTAGCAGCTGTGCTTTCACTGTGCATCTCAAATGCATAAAATTCATCCATAAATGGGCATTAAGACAAGTAAAAACATTGGGAATTGCAGGAGGCAAAAGAACCCGTTAGAGGAACGAAGTTCTATATTGAGTAGTATTGAGAAAATTAGAGGGTTTAACAGCTTAATATTGGGAATGCAATGGGAAAATAGTCAAGCAAAGCAATACATAGAAAATATTTAGCACAGTTATCTTTCACTTTCTGCCTTCCTGCACTAACAATGAGCATGAGGAAAGAAGGCTGTGGGACTTGATGCATCAACCACCTGCAGATAGTCACCCACAGCAACAGACTTTCAGTCCGTTTATCAGGAGCATCTTGCACCACCTATGAACCACAAAGGCAAACATTTCTTGTGGCAAAAGCATCAAAGCCAAAGAAGTGCCAACAGCAAAGCTCACAGGGTCTGAGATAAATGCAGCTTTAGGCTTAGCACAGAATCACTGTCATAAATATCCCATCCTGAACAAAATGCCTCATTAAGAGTTCAAACAGGTAAGACAGCTATCCTTACTGTACTTCCACAATTAGATAAGATAGTTTTATCCTCTTTCCTGTTTTGAAAAGTGCCCATCCTCCAGCCTTCTCTTGGCATTAATGAAAACGTTGTGATCTGCCATGTTAAGCCTATTCCCACTGCTGCTTTCTTTAATCCTGTGCATGCAGCTCAGCACACGTACCTGCCCACGCTATTTTACTGCTTTCCTATTGTTTTATAGGGCCTGGCTGACACATAACAAGTCAGCTGCAATTTAAAATGCAAGAAGATGCCATTATTCATCAGAAACCTATTTAACCTTTACATTAAAGAAGAGGCTGAGTAAACTACAAATATGTTTTCCTTCCTGTACCTGGGACAATTCCAGTTCACTGCTTTAACCTTTCGGAATTGCCCCGTGTATTCTTAAATGCATTTTATAGCAAAAAGAAAATTTCACAGGCAGTAGTACACTTAAATATTTATTCAGGTCACACATCATTCTGCCATTCATTGAACAGTAAGTAGCAATGAAAACCACTGCTTACATTATTCATTAGATGCAAGAGGGGGAGTGGAGCTCAGGAAATACTACCCCGTGCTAATCTCTGGTTCAGGGAGTTACAAGCTACTCACAGTTGAGCAGGTTTTTCTGTGAACAGATGGTTGTATATCAGACCTTCAAGTGACAAATGTCAGTCCTGAGTGCACCCAACACTCCGAATGAGGGCCCTAGTTTCCATAAGCAGTATTTCAAGCTTCCTCAAATTCATAACTTAATTGGTTTATGCTGCTTCTTTATTTTGGGGCTACATGGAAACTTGGGAAGGTTATTACAACTCACAGCTTTGTAATCCAGGTGTTAGCCAAAAGCAGCACTTTTGGCCTGTGTACTCTAGGTCCACACAGTATCTACAGATCTTATTCTTAACCTTCAGGGATGGAAATTAGGGGGGAGGTACCTCTCTCTCACAAGAATTACTATAAATAGTTTGTAGGAAACAGAAAATACCTCTAAGAAAGCACTGAGGAACACATCAACTTGCAGTTTAATGAAGAGGGTCCCCTGAAAGTTCAATGGACTTCAAACTCCAAAGAAAGTTTTCTGTGGCAGCGGTGAGATGAAACACCTTTCCTCTGGTTGCCTTTAGCACTATGGCACAGTGTTCTCACGGCAACTGAGAGAAAGAGCAGGAGGTGGCGTGAACATGGATGTGAGGCAAATGTGCTACAGCAGTCATCTCCAGACAAGTCTGGTTCATGCTTTAATGACACCACTTTTAAGACAGAAGCCCAGGATTATAAAAAGTAACACATTTCTTGATCAGTTACAAAAGACACATCCAATTGCTCTGAAAGACATTTGATTAATAGAACATTCCTCAGCATTTCAAAGGTTAAAATAACAAATTGAAGAAGCACAAGGTAATTGCTCTGGTTGAACAAGGGCTGGGGATTTTTTTAATGTTTAAAGAGAGAAAATAATTTCAAAGCTCCATCATGGTTTTCTGCATTAACCTCCAGCTTCTCCCCTGTAATGATGATAGATAATGAATTACAGTACTTAATGCTTCCAGAAGAACGAGAGGGGAAAGTTCATTTGCCTTTTTGAAGCATCATCTTACAGAGACACAGATGCATCTGCAGGATCAGGTTGACTTTTACCAAAGTCCCACCACATGGAAGTCTCTGTTGCTCTGGGCCAGCATGGTGCTTGTCACTATCAGAGAACAAATTCACTTCCTTGCATTTGTTTTTGAAAATATTTCCAGTCTCACACTGGGAACTGCTGAGCTCTCCACTAGCAAGGCAGAAGGAATTACATTCCTGATATTATATTGCTCTCCAAACAAAGAGATAAAACTAAAGTCACTGCTAGCCAATGGCAGTGTTCCACCTGTGATTACATTTTCACTTTTGCTCTTCCTGCACTTTGGAATGTCGTTCCCCAAATGATGCCACTGGAACAGGGAAATCTCAACAGCAAGGTACAAATCCACAAGAGTAAGGGGATTTGAATCTAATCCAACAGCTCCATAAACCATTTTCAAAGTTTTGGGCAGAGCTTTTGTAGATTTTTTTTTTCATTTGCTTCTCTTAGCTTTGTCAAAGTGACAAATCAATTATTTGCATAACTGTTCCCATAGAGCAGGCACGGTATTTTAGTTAACCTGACTAAAGGCACCATCTGGACCAGAGGAACGATTTGTTTCATCACAAGTGTTATGAGAACAGTTGAGAGAAAATCCTAATTCATACACAAGGGAAGTCCAATTTTGAAATAATTTCTCTAGAATTTATCAGATATGAATTTAAAGTAAGGATGACACACTTGCAGCAGTCACTTGAATACCAATAACCTGTAATGTTTTTCCAGTGCCATATTACTTGAAATTTAGGAACAAGTTTTACTAGAATATTCAGATACATTTATTTCCTGTGGGATTTTAAAGTCATGTAATAGGAGATGCTATAAAAGGAAAGGTATCTTAATGCATTAGCTGTTATGTTACCTTTGTTTCAAATGAGTACATTTTTCGGTCTCACAACAACACGCAAAAAATAAAACCCAGAAAAGAAAATGGTGCCAGAACATGCCTGGCCAGGAGGCTGTGAGGAGTGTGCTTTCCTTGCTCAGCATCTCCCAGGTATTTCCAGACAGCTGTCATACCCTAGCATGCAAGCATCCCAGACTCCAGGATCCTTTGCCCTTCAGAATCTCTCAGGAGCACCCTGCTCCCACCTTGGGTCAGGTATGGGGCTGATCAGGTTGCTCAGGTCACACCAAGCTCCTAGTGCTTTCTGCAGTAAATTCAGTATTGGAAACACATCAGTAACCAGCTAGTTGGCATTTGTAACTTTTTAGATCCTGATTTCATTACGAACAATGAGAACCAGGCAGTCCTAAAGTAGCAGGAGGATGAGAGGATTTCAGTTCCACAGCATACCAGAGACTGGATGGTTTGGGTAATGTTACTGAACACTGCATTTTTCCTGCTGTGCCTCAAACTGTAACCAGCAGAACTATTGCTCAATTTTCATTATTGCCCTCAATCACTTTCAAGTGTGCACAACGTGGAGACTTCATAAAAATGCACATCCAGCACTTCACCATCCCCTGTCAGAGGTTTTATTATGCTAGTCATAGATCTTATATGTTAGCAGTGCTAATAGATTTTCCCCTAAGATTATATCTCCCATTCCTTTCCGGATTCTTTTTAATTATTTTCAAGTTAGCATTACTTTTCCTTTCTGATGCAGAGTTCTGCTATTTCAAGTGAGTTTTTAAATTTTATTCCTGGGATCAGTCTTCAGAAGACAACTCTTGGAAGGTTTCACTATCAAATGTGAACTTAGTTTTGTTTCATATTACAGGCTTTTAAATGTAGGTACTGACCCTACAGTTCACCCTAAACTTTTTTGCCTCTAAGAAACGAGGACTTCAAAAGTGTATATTTTTCACACGTCTCTGCCACATTCTTTCCTAATTTGTCTTGGTTTCATAGAAACTTGGCGACTCCAGAAAAAGTGAGGTTTGGTTATAATATAAGACATTTCAACTATGTTCACTATGTTCAACTCTGTTCACTGTAGATAAAGCAAAACTGGATGGAAAAACAGGCTCAACACTCAGAGAAAACTGTCTTGACTTGGCTGAAGGATCATTTCAAGTTATTTCTAATTTTACCTTCCCTTGCCTTCAACCAATGCGGCACTAGCCTGTCTAATGATGTGGAAGTAGTTGGCAGGAACAGACCAGGTGACAGCCTGCTTTGATCCCCTGCTCTTTGGCAAGCCTCAGAGATGCATTGTGACTTCAGATTTGCAGGGTTTTCAAAAGTTTGTGTGGCAGCACACTCATTGTTTGAATAGCAATATTCTGGCTCAGCATGGAGGAGTGGCATCACCCCTTCATTACTGTTCCAAAATTGAATCAGCATATCAGAAATAGAGTACAATCACTCAAAGCCCCTGTTGCCAGCTTCTGAGCTATATAAAACGACTGAATCCATCTGTAATTCCAAGACAGGTTGTTAAATCCCTGTGGGTTATTTCCTACTTTATGCCTACACAGGAAAACAAAACAACCAAGACCTACTCTGAAACACCACCAAAATTCAGTCTGAGGTGGTTTCTCCTCTGTTTCAGAAAATACTGTATTTTATAATTTGTCAAGCTTGCACATCAGAAATGATAGTACATCTGCAGGAGCACATCATACGGGTCACTTAATTCAGTCTAATTTGAAATAAGTGATGTCAACTTGCACCATACGCAAATAAAAATGGAAAGATGAAGAGCTCAATCTGAAATTTCAAGTATGAATACCGGAAATAATGAAGCGCTCTATATCATAAAGAGTTTTCTTTTTCATCTGTATAAATAACCATTTTTCAAAAAAAAAAAAAAGACATAGTCCTTTGTCAACAATGTAATGACATATTCTTAGCTAGTAAGATTAAGAGTACTATCCCCCAGGTAGTGGGATCATCTCCTGTGAGCTTCAGGCACCTCCTTGGCCCCAAGAGGCACAGCTCCTCTGTTTTTCCACGAAGGGATGGGGCTCCCAGGTGTGCTGCCCTTGGCTGAGTGCAGCAAGGCGTCCCATTAAACCTCTGCACTGCTCTTATGGAAGCTCTCAACACAACACCAGTCCCAAACACATCAGCACATGCACTGTCCTCACCTCCCTGGTTTTTCTGTGACAAACATCCAACCGTAACTAATCATCAGATAAGGCAGGGTTTACCAGGTTGCAGTTTTCTAAGTTGCCTCTAACGATGCCCATATCACTTGTCTCAATATCTAATTATGTTCCTTGACACACACTTGGTCTGATTGGTGATATCAGCAGCTGCACTGCAAATCCCTCTCAGGATTACGGCCTACTCAAAAACAAACAGTGTGAAACAGATTTCCAGATAAAAATATATATATATATATATATATATATATAAAAATTTTAATTTAAAGGTAACTTTTAGGGTGAAGAATATGCTTGTGAGCTTTTGTGTCCACCTTCCTGTGAAACAAAGATTTAAATGCCTTTCCTTTTCACCCACCTTCATTCACTTTTAGACAAACTGGTTTTGCTGGTGGCATGGGGAGGACAGTGATTCTGGCACTGCCAGTAAAATAAGCTGAATTTTGAACAATTGAGCAGTGAAGACCCTGGAGGCAGTGTGCCTGGAACTCTTCAGTTTCAGTAAACCTCTATCACGGTCGGCCTTAGGAGAGAGGGGAAATCATGGTTTCTCAGTCAGTTCTGCAATTCATTCCATTAGGATGGGTGCTGCTCAGCTGACTGTAGGCAGAACAAAGCTGGCGGCTGCTGGGCTGAAATGGCCACAAAACCTCCTGTGCCGTGCCCAACAGCAGAGCCTGAGCTACTGCTGTCAGATAAGAACTGCACTCATCCTGCTGTGACACCAGGCACTGCAGAGCAGCATTTGGAAAATGCAATGTAGGGTGTGCTTAAGGAGAGACTGGGGGGACTCATCTCCCACCACGATGGTTTCCCTACATGGGTGTTACCGGGCTTGCAAGGGTTCCTCAGGGGTGAAGAGATAGATGAGAATCTTGATCTCGTTATCAGAAGGCTGGATTTATTAATTTATGATATATATTACATTATGACTATGCTAATAGGAATAGAGAGAGAAGTTCAGAAGCTGCTATGCTAAGAATAGAATTGGAATGAATCAACAAGGGAGCTCTCTCTGATTCTGTCCCAGAGAGAGCTTGGCCCCTGATTGGCCCTTAATTGTAAACATGCAACATGGGCCAATCCCAGGTGCACCTGCTGCATTCCACAGCAGCAGATAACCAGTGTTTACATTCTCCTTCTGGGGCCTCAGCTTCCCAGAAGAGGGAAAAATCCTAAAGAAAGGATTTTTCACAAAAGATGTCTGTGACACATGGGCACATCAAACCTTGCTTGTCTCGGGCCAGAGGGAAGCAAGAATCACGTTTGTAAAAAGCACAAGGAGATAAAGGCTTAAGCGTCATTTTCTCTGGGAAAATAGGAGAAAAATGGCTTTCTTCCATAGCACCCTCAACAGAGAGAGACATTTATCTCTGCAGTGGTTTGTCAAACAGATTCAACAAGACCTGCAGCACTGCACTGCCCCAGGCACAAAAATGCTGTTCTGCAGTAAGCCACATCGTGATGTAATGTGCATATACATATCCTATCTCCTGTTTCTATAGGAGACAAAATTCATGACAGTAGATTTTTTCTGTTTTACCTACAGAAAAGATGAAGTGAAAATGATCTCCCTCCCTACCTCTCCTCTAGGGAGAAGGTGGCTGTCTCGGAGCATGACATTATCTCATTGGAATATCTGGTGGCTGATGCTATCAGCCTTTATAAAGTAACAAAATTTATTTTTCTGTGATCTAAAGGATCAGGATGGCTGCAATTCTCTGAAAATATCACCTGGCGTTCCTCTGTGATATTCCATCTCTGCTGGGTTTGGTAACAGTGTAAGGTTTGGGTCTTTCTTCCATTGAAAGAAATACAGGTTATTAAAATGATATAAGAGAGGCAAATTAATAAAATAAAATGGCTGAGTCACTGAGACATGCTAACAATCCTCAAGGTCTGATGTCATGGTTGCCACATGCACAGGGGAACACTGAAGTGAAAGGAAATGTAATGACAGAAAATAAAGACGTAACTTTTAGCTTCAATTTATGCTTTGAAAATGGAAACCACAGAAGTGTTGCACTTTGGAGAGCAAACATGCAATAACCCTCCTACTGACCTCTGCATGGAAGTGCTGAGAAATTCCATACTTAAAAAGAATGTAATTAGCAATAGTGATTAAGAATCATTCAATAATAAGCACTTGAGAAAAACATTTGTTCTTGAGAGCTTTCAATTAACAATGAGAAAAAGATTAGAGCAAGAATGATTCAGATCAGTAATATGATACTTTGGAACAGAAATTGGATCCGCTTTTACCTGTGGAAAGTCAGGCATGTCCTAGGTTCTAACTGTAATTCCAGTATTGGAAAAGACAAGAACAAAAGATAGAGAGCAGAACTCAAGAATATTCTGGGCCAAGAAATAAATAAGCAGGTATTGATATGCAAATTTCTGAGAAGAAAATAGCTGTATAGCATTTAGAAACGTAATATAATGAACTGTTAATTCTAACAAAACTTAAACACTGCAAGGTTACCCCAGAGAGATCTTATCACATTCCTAGGATAGTGTCCAGATGATCTCAGCTTCCCACCTCTGAATCCTCATATCCAAAGCCTCGCTCACTGACTTGTGCTAGCAGGCACTGCTACAACTCTGGCTCACCAAAGTGAACACTCACCAATATCAGTCTCAAACAGAGATCTCCACCTCTTTTTTTCATAAATTGAATCTTTCACCTCTGGTCCTTATGCTAACTTCTAATAGTTTTTCACTGGCTCCTGTCTGCAATTTCTCTGTGTCTCTACTCTGTCCACTTTACTGTGGTGACTCCCAAGCCTTTCTGAAACTCCTCTTTTATTGTTTTATAGCATATGCTATTGCTCCTTGGAAGACTGAGAAGATCTCCTGAACTACTAATAAAGGCACAAGGCTGTTCACCTTCACATGGCCACACTCTCATGATGTCTTTTCATATAGAACTGTAAGGCAAAAATCAGAGCAGTGTAGGAAGTGTGTCCATCATCAACACCACTAGGGGTGTGAATCCACCCTATTTCATTTTACAAGCTATTGTGAAAACACAAAACTATCACGACCACTGGGTTTCGGTGCTTTTCTCCACAGATTTGTTCATTATTCCTCTCTTCAGTTAATGCACTCTGCAGGCCAAGACACATGTGCTTGCCCAAGTGACAGGCTCAGCATTGCCTGGCACATTCAAAATTCACAGACCAAGGAGAGTTTGGAGCACTTCATGTCTGAAGTGATTTCTGGAGTCAGTGTTTCACAAACTGTGCTGAAACTTTTTAATAAAACAGCCGGAGCATTCACATAATTAAGCCAAATGTCACTTCCAGGATGTTTCCAAGTCAGAGAGATTGGTTTTATAGCAGGCACTCATGCAATGTTCCCAGCCTCATTCTCCCTCATTCAAGATGTGTTCATACCTGTCCAGAAACTCATTGCTTGCTTTTGACCTAAATGCATTTTTCTTCTTCATGTTTTCCAAGTCCGTAAATCTGTTCATTACCTTATGCAATTTATTGCCTCCCTTGAATACTGCATTGTTTAGCAGCTTTTTGGTACTCTTTGCCACATGTGACTCTCCCCTTCTTTGACAGCACAGGCTGTTCCACACATGACACTGCTCATCAGTGCCAGTCAGGAATCAGTTTCCCTGCATTCAGTTTTACCCTGATTCAAGCCACAGAATCAGACACATTGGCAAGATTTCTGCATATGCAGCTAAAGAAAACCTACACACCAAGTTTTCTATTCAGTTGGTTTCTTATATAATACTACTCACTCTTTTTGGAGATGCGGGAACAAGGACAGAGAAAAGAGGAGACAAAAGAACCTCCTGACTAGATTCACATAATTTCTTATGCATAATGTAATTAACAAAAGTTACATGGCTCACCAAAGGGCAAAGTTTTTTCCCTGCGTGACATAAATAGTTTTGTCCTTTCTCCTGCCCTTGTTTACTGGCCTCAGCCAGGCCAGGTGCCACCCTGGTGCAGGGCACACACACAGACCAGGCTCAGCACCACAAGAGGGCTGGCTGGCACGGAGACCGTGCAGGAGCAGCTGCCTGAGCTCACAGTTGCCCAGTGGGACTCCCAATCCTGCAAAGATGTGGGATTGATTGCAAGCCAAAGGAGTCCCTCCTGTTATGTTCGCCCAATTATCCCATCATAAAAAAAAAACCCCAAACAATATTAAAAGTAGTAACAATTTTAATCGAATAGTTTAAAAAAATACAATTGGATACAATATAATTTGGTTAAAATAAGGGATAATTTGGTTCCAATAATAGTGCATAAGCAAAAGATAACCGCGGGGTATGGAAGGCAGAGTTCTGGGACCCTTGCCACTTCACGTACAAGCTTGCCAAGTGAAAAACACCCCTTATATGCCATGTGTCAATGCCATCTCCTCCCATTTTCAGTTCATCATATCTCTATCTCTGCCCTCATTGCCACCACTCGGTTTGGTGGTCGCACAAGTCTTTGGGGGTCGTTTTGGATGAAGGCCTCTCCTCTTCCTCTTTGTCCTTCAATTCACCTTTGGGTTACACATGCGCACCAAGCCAGTACAATGTAAGCCAAGACTAACGTATCACTGCATCTACATATCAAGGCAATAAATCCCTTATAATTAGCATTTTCTGGGACCCAACCGGGTTCTTGCTCATTTTTAGCAACTGTATCTTCAGCTTCTTTCCTGTGGTCCTTGAGAACATCTGCTGGGAAGGGCGGGGTGGAGCCCCTCCTCTCCCTCTCTTCTTTGGCATTACAACTTTTAACTATTTTATTATTCCCAAATATTAATTACTGTATCAATATTGATTACTGTTTCAATTTTTATCAGCACGAATCATACCTATTTATCATACTTACAGTGGTGCCCTGGGCAGCACCTCAGCAAGAGGGAAGCTGTGTGAACACCTGCTCATGTGTGTGTTGACTTGATTGATTCAAGGCTTCATTCACCAGTCAAAGTGCGGAATCAATTTCATATAAATTGGAACATAGGTACAAAATCTTACCACTGCCTAAAGATATATTTCCATTACTATGTTCTCCGTTTCTTTCAATCAGCTTGCTATTTATGGGGTGGCTGGAAAAGAATCCTATACGTAATTTATAAGCATTGATTTTAAGCAAGTAATTCAATTCATAACCATGAATTACCTAAGAAAATAGGGTGTTTATCTTATTTTTTCTCTCCAAAGAAAATTAGGTGTTTAATTATTGATGGGATTTTATTGTAAAATTCAGCAAACATGTCCTAAAAAGTAAGAAAGGGAGACAGAGATAACTACCCTTTGTACAGTTAAACAATGTCAATAATAATTCCAGTGTTTTCTGTATTTCTTAATGTAAGGAAGTATTGGTGCTGGTTTAGAAAGATAGCCATATCCAATAAAAGCCAAATAGTCCCTCATTCCAGTATTTTCTGTATTTACATCTGAAAAAGGCTCATTTTCACCAGAGGCCTTTATCCTCTGTCTAGAGCAGTTCTGCTCTGCAGACCACTCATTATGGCAACAGGCTGCACTGAAAAACGCAGATCAATTACTCAATGGCATTCACTTACCAATATTGATTAGGCCATGCATTGTTTGACTTCCCCTGTGATTCCTTCTGTCACAAGGAAATAGTTGCACCCCTTCTGAAGGGCAGAGGGAAACGGGATTCATGAAAATGAAATTACTTTGAGGTTCATAAAAACCCAATGTCACTTGAATGGAAAATGGTCAATGAAATACTTAAAGAGAAAAACATAAAAAAACAGCACAAGCCCAGACCTTTGCTCTTACCTTGCAGCTCTGTGGTGAGATGATTTTGCACAGTATCTACCATATAAGCTAATGATCAGATCAAGAATATCCAGGGATCGAACTCACCCAAAGTACTGGCTATCAAGCACTCATTTAGATAATGCTTTTTTTCCCCTTCAGTCTGGATCACTTACATGTTCACACAGGTCCTGTTTCAATTTCTTGGATTTTTGGTTACCCCCAATTTTTTTGTTATACTTAGCCTTAAACATGGGCATCTTTTTTTTCATATATAGCCAAGAGTATACACTGTTGTTCTGTTAACACATTCTTCTGATGAATCTGTTGCTTTAGCAGTCCTCAAAATGTCAGCTTTTTCATTACTGCAATATTTTTACTCCATTAAAAAAACTTACAACTGACTAATATTTTTTTATGGGTTATCAGTTACAATCCATTTATATCCAGGCAAAGTGCAACAGTTTATAAAGTTGTGTGTTGTATGGTATGGGACTGATGAGATGCTATAACCTATTAAGCAAAAAATATTTTCCTTAGTCTGCTCTTCTGAAATTATTCTTACAGCTGAGACAGTGTCATGGTCAGGCCAAAGCCTGGCTGCCTACAACTGCATTCCTGCTTGTGTTTATTGCTCTGGCTAAGGAAGCCATCAGTAAATGCTTCAAGAGTCAGTGTAGTTAATTCTTTACAGCTGTTCCACTAGAATAAATACAGGCACCAGAGGGACTGTGCACCAGTGGGAAAGGTGTGTGTGTCATCTGCCCACAGAGCTACTTGGAGCTGGCAGGATCACTTTTGCATCGGTAATTCTTCTGGAAAGAGGATTTACAAGCTGGTTTTGGAATGGCAGGTATGCAAGGGGGAAATGACAGTTAAATCCCAAAGGCAGACTACAATGCAGAAAAAATCCTGGGCATTAATTTGAAGTTTCTAATCCAGTCCTCTGGAGTTTTTAATTTTAATTAAGGGTGCTTTTAGAAGACATAGTGCAGGTCTGATTCCTTAGCTCAGGGAACACTGAAGATAGAGAGAATAGAAGATGTTAATGTATCATAGAGATTCATGGGTGTTCCAGGATTTAATCCAAAAGGAAAACATCAAGAAATTTACCAGTTTCAAGGTGGTCAAAAACCTCTTCATGTTGGCTGGAATCTCTCTGATTTTTCTCTGGTCCATTTCACATTTTTGGCTCATCTGTGTCTTCGCAGTTCTGTAATTTGAAAAGTAAGGCTGATTTTTGATTGGCAAAAGATTCATACAGAAATATTTCTTCTTGCTTCAAATTTCTCTTGAAGCAAGCCCAAGACAATCTTAGGGTCATTGGGTGAAGAAGCCTGTCCGTGCTGTCTCTGTCAGTGAAATACAAAATCCAAAGAGCAGGTACCTCCATACATTTGCATCAATAACATTTCTAAATTGTTTTTCTTTCCATTAATATCTTGTTAACTGCCACACTTGCACATGGCTTCTGAAAACTACTACATTTCAAATAACCCAATGCATTCTTAACAAAATTAGAACAAAGATAGTAAAGGTATTTTGTTTGCTTTGTTTCTCACCCAGTTTCGTCAATAATTACGACATATTACCTGTAACTCTGTTGCTTTCATAAAAGCTTTTTATTCATGACTTTGGGGATATATTTTGAGAAGGTACTAAATTTAGAAACTGACTGTCCATCGATTTTTTTAACTTACCAAAGCTTCTCTTTCGTTCACATAAAGGGGGAAAAATAGGAAAAAAAACCCCAGTAGGTGGGTAACTGAATTCAAGATATAATATCCTGCAGATTTCAATGTCCTACTCAGTTTTCTGTTTTTTTAAATTGCATTTTCATTTCCCTTCCAGTCTCTAGCAGAGGCAGGCCAGCAGTCCCTTCAGCATCTCAAAGTGACTGTGTGCTCCACACAGCAACTGGGGAAGGATGTTGGTTTAAAAAGCACACAGTAACCCCATGAAGAGGTAATGTGCTATGCACAGTCCCTGCTTTCTTTGCATTTAGGGAAATGTATAGAGGCATGAAATGCATTTTAATATGTCTATGAACTATTTTTCCATAATTTTAAGTTTTTGATCATTTTAGAGCATAGATGTTCTTTCCCAGCTAAATAAAATGGTGCATATAACACATGGGCAGATTTACTTAATAGTACAGTAGATATGGGTTCTAATTGTCCTGGTTTGGAAAGACAAGTGTCTGCTAAGGAAAGCAGAAGCCTCCCATGAAATGGAAAATGTAAACCCCCTCCCTCCGAATTGCTATAAATTTTAAATTAAGGGTCTCTCAGGCAAAAACATGGGAGCAGGAATAACAGTTCTTTATTAGGGAAGAAAATGAAAAGATAAAATAAACAATGCAGTAAGCCAAAACTACACTGACAAGCATCGGAATACAAGCTGACAGCCTGTGGGTCAGGGTGCTGGTAGCAGTCCCATTGGAAATGTGGCTCAGCCCTCCTGCAGTGTCAGGGGTGGTTCTGTTGGAGCAGGGATGCTGTAGAAAGGTGGAGTCTTCTTCTGAAGATCCAGGGGCAGAGGCAGCTGCTGTTCCTCTGGGCAATCCAGTAGAGAAGCCATGCTGGTGTTCCAGAATCTCCAGATTATATCCAGGTAGGAATGCTTGGCTCCTCCCTCTGGGCGGAGCATCTCACAATGGGATGCTGTAGTTCTTATCAGTCGTGCAGTGACATTCAATAGCTGTTATCAGCAGGTGTCTCCCTGGAGGGAGGATTGGTTGTGAAAGAGATAAGGAAAACTGCCCTCTTAACAGAAGAAAACTGCCACCCAGATGGCAAATGGAATACAATTTGCTTAGCAATCCAGGACATTAGCATACCTTAAATATCACTAAAACCAGAACAGAGCAGTACAGAAGTTGTTCTGCTTAAGTATTGTAACACCATAGGAATGCTTGAGGGGAGAAAGAAGTACAATACTCGCACTTGGTATTCACAGCCTGTTCATTACACATTTCTAGAAATGTGCCCCCCACCCTTAATTAAAAAGAAAGCTGAAAGAGTGGGAGGAACAAAAATGTTCTCAACTTCAATGACACTATTGGAAAATAATTCTTTCCAAACTGCTTATCTGTTAAAAAAAAGCTGGCAAGCTACCAGGGTCTTGATTGCTGTAAGCAATTTTATAACTGCTCTATACAGATAAATTTAACAAAGAAATTAATTTCAGTCTCATAATAAGTCTCATCTCATTACCAAAACATCTGTACTGCAATGGAACCTTGTGCAAAGAACTGCTGGGAGAGGATTTTGTCTGCAGACACTCAACAACTACCTAGAAAAACTCCATCTCAGAATGCTGAATGCCATTTAACACTTCCTTCTAAATATAATTCCTCCTAATTGTAAAATAGAAGGAGAAATACTGTGAAATGAAGTGAAAGTCTTCCCTGTTTCTCTTATATTTAGCCCACAGGATTTGAGGAAAGCTCCCTGGCTGGGTGGGTTACCTGGAACACCCTGAAGCTGGTACAAACAGGTCCCTGAAGCGCCTGGACAGAAGGACAAGGCACAGCTACGGAGGGAGCCAACCAGGCAAGGTGCCCTCTGTGACCTGTTGCTTGTTCACAGAGAGGCTCTCATGACTGATGTGGCCATTAGTGGCCATCTTGGCCCCAGTGACCATAAAGCAATGGAGTTTAAACTACGGAAAGTGCCACCAAGATTCCATCTTGTCATGCGATGGGTGAGCAACTGGGCCCCAAGGGTTACAGCGAGAGGGTCACATCAGGCTGGCGACCAGTCAGCACTGGGGCTCTGCAGGGCTCCCTGTGCTCTCCAGAATCCTTCTCAGCAATGCAGAACTAGGATATCTTCAAAGTAAGTTTACCAGCACCATCAGACTGGGAGGAGCTGACTCCCTCTGCAGGTATCTCCCTGCAGAGATACCTCAACAAACCAGGGAGCTGGGCAATCACCAGGTGCAATGTGGGCAATTATAGCACACATGAGCACACAATAATTTCTGCAGAGCGCCCAATTACTTCATGCGCCAGTGCCCTTGTGGGTCCCTTTCAAGCTGGGATATTCAATGTTTCCTAAAAAAAGTGGCCTCCCCCTCCTTTACAGCACCATGCTGCCTTTTACTGTGACTCCTCTTCACTCCAAACATTTCTATTACATCCCCAACTCCTCCAACAAGTCTTTGAAAACACTGGAAAATACAACATGACCAAGATCCAAAATTGAAACTTGACAGCAGATAGAGCGATAAGCTCTGGAAGCTTTGAGCCAATTTATGGTCACTGTGCTTTGCAAAGAAAGGCACAAAACAATAACAGGGTGAGTAGGAGCCCATCAATCCTGGCACGGCAGCACTCATGCTTGCAGCTCTCAGATGACTCTGCCTGAGCAGCAGCCTTATGAATAGCCTGGCTTTTTTTCTTTTACTGTTCTTACTGGTGTTCTTGTTATGGCACATCAACCAGGGTATAAAAAAATAAGGACGTGATATATCCCGATGAAAATCCTGCTATGGATTTCAGTTTTGTAAACGCGCAGCTTGGCTGCACAGAATCTCATCTTTGAGAGCCGCAATGCCATTTTCTGCTCCAAGACATCCCATCCAACAAGCTGCAGAGAGCAGATTTACTGGCACAGAAGGCATTTTGTCATGGCTACTCCTCACACATTTGCTACTCTACTTGACCATGCAAATCAATATCTCTTCACAGAGCACATGCTGTGAGCAGTTAGAAAACAGAGCATTTTCTTCAATCCAGCACATCATTGCAACTTCAAATTCCTGTATTTTTTTTTCAATTACAGAATTATTCTGTTCATCAATTTTGCTTCCTTGGCATATAATTTTACATATATGTAATATAGCAAATAAAATTTTTGGTTTATAGCAAATAAACTCTGGTTCTTGAACTTTTCCACAGAAAATTAAAATTTCCTGTAAGATTTTTTTGGCTGTAACTAAATTTGTCTGATTTTTAACCTAACTTTCCTGACCTATCTCCTCAAATATGTTTTTTTCTTCATTGTTGCTTTTCTTGTTTCCACAGCAACCTTTTCATGACTCTCATTAAGCCTTTTTTCCTGTTTTCTTCAAATTCCATAAGGAAATAATGACTTTAGAGTTTTATTTTATTGTGGTCTTTATGTTGTAACAAATGCAGAGATTTTTTTTTATTTATGTTTTAAAACAGAACAAGGATTGCAGTACAATGATCATCTCCATCTCTCTTGCAATAATTAGTTAATTCAGTAAAATTTCATTTAAATCAGTAGTAGTATCATCAGCCTATCATTTCACCAGGTTCCAAAACCATCATAAGCTTTTTACAGTCCTAAGTGGGGCAGGAATCTTCTCTGGGCCCTTTTTAAATACTTCATTTGAGAACATATATCAGCAGCACTGAAGGATGGCATCCATTTAATTTAAATTTTTTCAATAAATACTAAATAAAGGAAGTCTCCTGTGATTACTATAACCCAGTTCCTACCTAGGGGAAAAACACTGAAAAAACATTTTCAACATCACAGTTGAAAATGTTGACAGTAATCCACATAAAGACTGCTTACTCTCATCCAGGTTGTAGAAGGTACAAAGGAAAACAGAGACATAAGCCGTAAGCTTTGTCCATTTATGCCATTATTGCCACCCATTTCTTCCCTTTCCTTGTTTCTTGCTCCCAGTATATTTTCTTAGACGCACTAGAAGTTACTGCACATATTGATATGTGCTTGCATGTCTCTGTGCTGTAACTGCCAAAAGTACATCAAAATATTGGAATAGCTCATTTAAAACAATGGGGAAATCATGTCAGGTTCTGTGCAACCGTTTCCAGAAGAGATGAAAATAGACCTTTCCCCCACCCGAGACTGCAACTGAAGTCAAAGACAAGTCTGTTTAGGAGCTGTTGTAGCTCATAAACTAATCCAGATGGACAAGGGGCTGATTCTCTCTAAGCAAAACGCAGTTGAAGTTCAGAGCTACATCTTCCTCTGACGCCAACAGGTAACAAACAAAACCTCAGTTAGAATTCATTGCAAGCACTATTAGATTGAATGTTCTGTTTCATATAAATAAATAATAAAGACAGGAAGTCTGCATCTCAACTGTTTCTGGACATTGTTTACACTTATTCTACTTCAATATTGGTGACAGATGTGGAGTGGAGAAGGGGACTGTCCCTGGCAATGTGCATTTTACACACTGTGACAAGTGGCTTCCAAACCTCAGCTGAGTAGGAAAACGCGACTGAGAACATTAAGCTCAAATTCCAGCCCAGACTTTTGCCTATCACAGCTTGTCTTCCTCTCCTCCACTAAAAGCAAATGCAACATTCAATGTCACTTTTGAATTTATTGAAAAACTTATGCCTGAGTCTTCTCAAAATCATTCTCTTTATGGCCTGATTTTTTCTGAACAGGTTGTTAATGGGACCTGTTTGGGGTTTTCCTACCTTAAAGTCAAGTAATTTCTCAGTTTCCAGACCTCCTCATGTTTTATGCCACTTGCATCAAAGGGTAGATTTGCTAGAGCAGCTGTTCCTTCAATATTCAGCAGATTTCAAGCTTTTAAAATGGTTATCAGTAAAACCAGAACAAACCTCAGGGACTGTTAATTTCCCCAGATCAAATAGCTACTTTAAAAGAACATATTCCTATACTATGTGTGAAACAAAAGTGCAGCCAAATTAGAAGTTCTCATGAAAGATTCTTCTTTGCAAATACACCTTTCTACTGAGGCCTGACCTTTTAGGAAAGTTACCAATTTTAATTAAAAAAAAAAATAACAAACTCACCGACAAAGATCCCTCAGCTCCAAATTGAGTTTTCAGTCCAAACCAGATAAAAAATTTCTGTGCACCCATTCAGAGCCCACATAGACTCTCGATCCTGTAACTTGACCAGGGAAGTGAGAGCTACACTTATGCCAGCTGTCACAGGGACCTGACAGGAACAGAGCTTTTAATGTTCGCCGGGAGTTCATGCTTCCAGCAGAGTTTTAGTCAGCTCTGGCTTTCTGGTTTGCAGAAAAACACACATTTTATTCTTCTGTGGCCCTTAGGAAGTTTTTCTCTTCAGCACCTCTGAGGTTTGGCTGGGTCTGCTCCCTGCTCACCTGAGCAGCTTCTCAGTTTCTCTGTGTGAGCTACAAATTCTCAAAAGGTTTCAACAAGCCTTTCCTTTCTGAACCTCACCTGCCTATCCCTCTAAGAACATGGAAAGCTTCCCTCCCCTAACAGGGGCTGCATCCTAAACCATCTCTAGGTGCAGCCCAAACTTTGCTTGAAGGAAAAGAGCAATACATGGTTTTATGTAATTTTAAGCACTGGAGCATGTGAGTACTGCAGAACCACGTGGCAAAGCAAGGGAAATCAAATCTGGCATCAAACCCTACACGCTGGCTACATCAGGGACACATCAGGATCCCAGAGTCCAGCTCCCAGCCCCATGCAGGATACCCCAGGTCACACCCTGTGCCTGCGAGCACTGACACAGCTACCAGAGACACCCTGAGCCCAGAACAGCACAGACCAAAGTGCTCAAATGTGCCAAATCAGCTGCACGTCAGCAGAGTCACACACCCCTGCCTACAGCACACCTGGACAGAACCAGTGCAGAGCTGCTGGGATTACAACTTTGACAAGTGTTATGTTTGCCCAATTATCCCATCATAAAAAAAGCCCCAAACAATATTAAAATTAGTAACAATTTTAATTGAATGGTTAAAATAAAAAATATAAAATTGGATGCAATATAATTTGATTAAAATAAGGGATAATTTGGTTCCAATAATAGCGCATAAGCAAAAGATAACCACGGGGTATGGAGGGCAGGGCTCTTGGACCCTTGCCACCTCACGTACAAGCTTGCCAAGTGAAAATCACCCCGTATATGCCATGTGTCAATGCCATCTCCTCCCATTTTTGGTTCGTCATGTCTCTATCTCTGCCCTCATCACCACCTTTACCACGCATGTGCCACCACTCTGTTCGGTGGTTGCACAAGTCTTTGAAGGTCGTCTGATGAAGATTTCGTAGTCTTCCTCTTTGTCCTTTAATTCACCTTTGGGTTACACATGCGCACCAAGCCAGTACAATGTAAGCCAAGACTAACGTATCACTGCATCTACATATCAAGGCAATAAATCCCTTATAATTAGCATTTTCTGGGACCCAACCAGGTTCTTGGTCATTTTTAGCAACTGCATCTTCGGCTTCTTTCCTGTGGTCCTTGAGAACATCTGCTGGGAAGGGCAGGGTGGAGCCCCTCCTCTCCCTCTCTCCTTTGGCATTACCTTACTACTTTTAACTGTTTTATTATTCCCAAATATTAATTACTGTATCAATATTGATTACTATTTCAATTTTTATCAGCACAAATCATACCTATTTATAACACAAGGAACTTTCAGTCTAGATTTAGTATCTCCTAGAGACCAGGAATTGCCCACAATCACAGGTTTTCCTCTTTAATGTCACAATTGGTGTTTTTGATCATGGCATGATCTTCAAAGCCATGGAAAGTTTGTGGAGCTGAGATTTTTGTTTAGCAAGTCAAAATACTTGTGCAACTTTTCAAAATTATATAAAAGTTATGGACAGGAGAAAATTTACTCCTGACAGGTACTGTAGATATTTTCTTCATCTTCATAATAGTAATACCTGTTTAAATACCTTTCATTCTAACTCTAAGACTTATCTGCTCTTGAAAATTGAATTTCAATGCCTCAACTGAGCCCTGAATAATTCTTATGAAAATTAACACTTGTCCATCAGAAATAAAGTACATTTAGACATTTTAGGTTGAATTTCTTGATACCATCCTTTCCATATAAGCTAATTTTAAAGAATTCTGATTGAATGGCATTGCTGCTTTCCTCAGCTCATGGATTATGCTAGAGATAAGTAAGCCATTTCTTTCAACTGCAAATTGCAAACTTTGGGATTAATTGTAAAAAAAACTGTAATTTAATTGTGAGAGGAAAGTAGACATGTAGGCTGCTAAAAGCAAATCAGGTGCTGAACAGTAACGCAGTAATTTCCTTACGAGCTGCCAAATAATTCTGAGAGAAATAGAAATTGCGTGCTGAGTAATACCTACTTAAAATAGCCCTCTTCAGCCCTCCGATGAGTCAGGGACTAGAGAGGCTCTGTTCTCTGCTGTTCTCCCTCACAGGATGGATCTAAGACTCCACTTCAACCCCACAAAGCTTTGGCCTGCCTGCAGGCAGTCTGCACCTCAGCACTCTGCACATCCTCTTTTATCCTACACTTTTATTGGATTTAGTTCCAACGTTATGGCAGGCCCGCAGCAATCTGAGATGTACACATCGCAAAATTACAACCACAACAAATTCACTGGACTTCTTCAAGGAATTTTCGTGCCCAGGTTTTCGTGGTGTATTCCTCTCTAATTGGTGCCATTTGCTCCATACCATTTCCTGGGAAGTCCCTGTTTTACAGATTCACTCAAAGCGCTTTTCACAGTATTGTAAGAAGCTTGGTCATAAACTTTGCAGTTCATTTAAGCCAGTGGTGCCTGAGGAGCTGAGCCTACAAAAGACTGAGTAATAAAAGGTTTTTCACCAGCTCCATTAGGGCCAGTAGGTTTTTATTTGTGTTCTTTCAGTGCCTTTTAGGAAATGCTGCAGAAACAGGAGAATTTCGCCTGTTACCTGTTAGCAACTACTGAGGGAGCAGCACAGACTTGCTGCAGCCCATTTAGGACCAGAAGACATTTCTGAAAGGCATTAAACTCAAAAGGTGGTGCTATAAACCAGACTACAGTCCAAAAGTCCACATACAGCCCACCTGGAAATTGACCTACAAATAGCTACACATTGTCAACAACCTGCTTCTCCAATTAGCACATTTACACCAACAGCTCAGTGCTTGCTGATTTCCACTAAAACAATGACTTTTTGAACATCCAGGTTTACAGAATAAATCCAATTCTTAACCCCAGCTGCACTGTTAAAGCAAGATTAATCAAAATTTATCTGCTTTCTACATTGTTTACAAGATGACTCAGCTGTTTGTATGCAGGGAACTTTTGTCAGACTTACATAAGACATGTCTGTTTTCTAGCTTAAGCTTTCAGTTTTATTTTAACATCAGATCTAGTAATAAGTTTAAGGTTAAATCAATTAGTCTTAAAACCATTTTTGTCCTTCACTCGTGCCAGATCACCTCAGTACAAGGCACTTAATTTGCTTTGGCTTTCAGTTTTAAATCAATCACTTCAAAAGTTCTTACACATTATTCTTGTAACTTTTTTCGTTAATAATGAAAGACACAATGACAATTAGATCTAAACTAAAAAAGCTTAAACATTCTAAAGCCATCTGATTTCATTATGCAAATTAGATAACATGTTAATAACAACACATTCCATTTCAGTAATATGACTTGACTTTGTACTTAAGTCATTTCAACTTCATTAAAGATGTAGAAAGTGGAAGAGTCAATTTAGGTCATAGTCAGGTAGCACACACATGCGGAAATACGCCATAAGGAATACCTGTGATAACAATCAAATAAAACTTTCAATGTATTTATTAGTTGCCCTCTTAGTTTAATGTGTGAAGTGAAGGATGTACTTGCAGCTTTATTGTCTGTGTCATTGTACAACCCATTTTTTTAAAAATCAGCTGTCCTGGCCCCACAAGCTCACTGGGGCATTTGAGCTTTTTGCACAAAGGAGCTGCTCCCTTCCAGCTGGACAGAGAGACACAGCCCTCCTGTTCCACTGTCAGCTCAGCTCCCTGGCTCGCAGCAGCCAGGACACAGGAGGCTGATTTTCACCAAGGCATGTCAGAGGCGCCCATTTGCCTTGCCAGAACTGCTGAGGAGACAAACCAGGCTGGGATCCAGGGCCAGCAATCCCGGCACTGCGGGGCTGTTGCTCTTTGAAGGGACTGGAGCAGCTGAAGAGCACTGACCGCTCCGGCTGTTCGTCTCTGCACGGTCACGTGTAGGATGGCCCTGGGACAGCCCGCGCTCCAGAGGACCAGTCTGGACTCTTCAGATTTTCAGTCTTTGATACTGTTTATTATTTCTTACCTACAAAATTTTCTTCCAGCCCGACAGAGGTCTGACCAGCAAGGCAGCCAAGGGCACTCTGGCCTCCCACTGGGCGGTCGTCCATTTTTATACTAAAAACTAAGTACATCATATTTACCTTTATTTCCCAATACCTTTCACCCATATTAGCAAGTGCACCTTCACCAAGAACCAATCCCAAAGTGCCAACATCACCACAGAAAATGGGTGACAAGAAGAAGAAGAAGAAGAAGAAGAAGGACAAGATTTTGCATGGCTTTGCAAGGGTCTTCAGGGGTGAAGAGATAGACGAGAATCTTGGCTTCATGATCTGAAGGCTGGATTTATTATTTTATGATATATAATCGATTATGACTGTGCTAATAGGAATAGAAAGAAAAGTTCAGAAGCTGCTATGCTAAGAATAGAATAGGAATAGAATAAACAAGGGAGTTCTTTGTGAATCTGTCCCAGAGAGCTTGGTCCCCTGATTGGCCCTTAATTGTAAACATGGAACATGGGCCAATCACAGATGCACCTGTTACATTCCACAGCAGCAGATAACAATTGTTTACATTCTTCTTCTGGGGCCTCAGCTTCCCAGAAGAGGGAAAAATCCTAAAAAAAGGATTTTTATGAAAAGATGCTGGTGACAGACAAGACACGCCCTGATCCCTCCATCTTGTCTCCATAACCCCCCTGTACCAAAATCCTAAAATCTGTATTTCCACCCTGTGAATACTTACACCATTTATCCCCAAGTGATTCTCTTGTCCTCATACAGGTAGCACATCCCTTGCAGGGACAAAATCCAACCACCAAGCACTCCTGGCAACATTCCAGGATTTCCGAGCCCCCCCCAAGGGTTGTCTCGGTAACTCTGGACATCCAGAGTGATGTGCTGAGTTCCCACAAAGCGCCTTTGGTTCCTGTGGCGCCGCTCATCTGCCCGACAGTGCCTCACATTCTCTCAGCACTCTCCTCAGTCATTAGCACAACCTGCTGAACTCCAACTCTGGTCATATTGATTCACAAGCAGCTGACTCTGCTGTCTCAGGCTTCCAGCATGACTTCACAGGGGCTGCTGCTCAGCTTGCTCAAATAATGGAATACCAACAATCCGGATGCAATTTTTCTAAAGGCTGCCTTGAAAGAAGAATGCTCTCTGATGGGAAAGGAAAGAAAGGTATTTTGATTTGAGGAAACATATTCTATGTTAGCTTGTTTTCATACAAATCCAAAAATAGACATTCAGATCAAAGTAGCATTTCAACTTCCACTTAAATAAGATGCAAAAGCTTTTAATAAACAAGGGCTTTAACTGAAAAGTGTCAATCAGTTTTGCAGTAATATGATACTTGTCACCGACATCTTTTCATTAAAATCCTTTCTTTAGGATTTTCCCTTCTGGGAAGCTGTGGCCCCAGCAACAAAATGTAAGCAATGGTGATCTGCTGCCGTGGAATGCAACAGGTGGGTCCATGATTGGTCTCGGGTGGATGTTTGGATTTACTGACCACTCACGGCAGAGCTGGGTCTCACTCTCTGCTGAGACACAGCCCTTTGTTATTCATTCTTTTTCTATTCTTAGCTTAGCTAGCTTCTGAGAACTTTCCTTCTATTTCTTTTAGTATAGTCATAATGCAATATATATATATCATAAAATAAATCAAGCCTTCTGAATATGAGGTCAACGTTCTTGCCTCTCTCTTCATCCTGCAACGCTTGTGACCACTGTGACAGATACTTTTTTGGGTTGGAATGCAATGAAAGAGCTCTTACACCAGCAAAAAATATTTTCTATATAGATATAAGAATAAAGTGTTAAAATATGGGGCTAAAATTGACTTATAATCCTTGACTGTACACATGCAGCCTTGCTGAAGGCCACACAGATGTAAATCAACTAAATTTTAGTTTTGATCTCATTTTTCAGTATCTGCCAGCTTTAATTATCTTTTCATAATATTCATCTTACTACAACAATTTTGATGCTACCTCAGGAGATTTTCAATTTACTTCCCATTTTATTTAGCATTTACACTTTGGTGGAATGTTGAAGTCATCGTCAGGATTAGGTCCCATTCCATGAAACACCACATGTGCTAATCCTTTTTAAAAGCTTGTTATTACTCAGTCTCTGTGGGAGACAGCCCTTGCCAGGCTTTTCAAAGACAAAGTACTTCCAACATGGAATTTATAACTGTAACATAGTTATTTGTTTCTTATATTGTAAAAATTACATGTTATAATTGCAGACCCTGCATAAATTCAATATGCATTCAGTCCTCATAGAAGTTTCCCTTTTTCGCAATAATTAACAGATTTATACAATGAACCAAATCTGAACAGGTTCAGCTGAGATGAGTGTAAACATCTGTGACTGTTGAACTTCACTGTCATCAAATAAACACCCAATGAAAGTTGGCAATAATTTATGGAGGACAATACCTGTATCATTTCCGAGCACAGGTGTAAATGTGTCTAGGGCAAGAGCTCCTTTCCAAGTGAATTCAAATCCTGAGGAAAGGCAGTACCTGCTGCAGTAAAAGCAGTGAATAGGGCAGCAGTTGTACAGAACAATGTGCAGGACTGCCCAACAGAGGGGCACAAAAAAGAAATCGTGGGCAGTCCTCATATTCCATTTCCAAGCACATCCTGTTTACCAAGCAACATCCTGGATTTTGAATTATCTCATTGATAGTCAACTCGGAAGAAAATATGAAAATGTCACACTGAGCGATGCAAAGTAAACTTAAATTTTTAGTGTGAGGACAAATGGCACCATCCACTAGGGAGAAAGCTGGGCAAAGAAATATCACATTTGCCAAAGCTCACAGTCAAGGCAAACAAATGAACGCAGCTGTTGTACCACAGAGCAGATATTGCTCCTTTTGACCAAAATGCTTGCATAAAGGCATAGATATGATTAAATTATAACTCAGTCACCATTAAGAAAATCTCTCTCTAATGTTACTTTTGTTGCACAATAAGAATTCTTGCTTGATGCAGCATCTTACTTATCCTGCTTAGATCTTCTGATGTGACTCAGTGTTCCGAGTGAACGTAGGTTTATAGTATCACAAATGTTTTATAAATAAGGACATCTTTATTATTGCTATTAATTATCTACTCAATAACTCTTAGGTTTCCCAGAGAGGAGCGTGTCTTTACCATTGATTGTCAGTGAAAAAGAAATAAGGACACATTCTCAATAAGATCTTCCGTAAGTCTATGTAACTTCTTAGTGGGACAAATTTGCAAAGTAAAAAAACATTACAAGAGTAAGTGTCCATAAACTTCTTTGTACTAAGTTACTGTGTTATCACACGGTTTGGTCATGCCACCTGAAAATCTTCATTTTCCTTCCCTCTTATTCTACATTTCAGAGTCTGAACTAACACTAGTAACTTCTCCACAAAGCCATAGAAACTGGGAATACATATTTAATAGTCAAAGGACCCGAAGACAACATCCTTACAAGCTTTGGAATTTTGTGGAGACTGACAAATCTGTTTAAGGCCACTCCTTGAGCTTTTTCAAATTTCTGTGCAAGTCACTCATCTTTTAAAGGCCATGAACTGTTTACTATTGTTATTTGTGTAAGTCACATACACACATTCTGCTCCATGCTGCCCGTGCTGCAAACAACTATGCCCCCCAAAGAGACCTTTATTTCAACAACTACTTGACTGAGTGGAAAGAATAGCCAAAGGGACAAAAGAGAATCATTTCACATAAACTGTTAAAAAAAGAAAAGTAATATTCAAGCAGTTGTACCAATTGTTAGTAAATTTTACATGGCTGGAAAATTCCACAAGATTTACAGCTCTTCCTTTATAGAATAGGCATAATTCCTATACAGTCTCATGCCTGTAACCCTTCCCAAAATCACGCTTTAGTGCCTACTCTGCAATGTGTGTAATAATATCACGTACGTCCAAATATTTCTACAGAATACACACCAGTTAACATCCACTTTCACACTCTGTGATCAAGGCCTCTGTCCTGGTTTAGGGCAAATTTGGCAGAAATCACCACACCTGGGATACTCAATGCAGAGAAGCAGATCTGTGTTCCTGCTGTGGTTTGGCCATCTCCCTTCTGTCCTGCATGCAGGGCTGGATGGGGTCCTGCAGTGTGCCTGCACTCCCTCCTGCTCAGTGCTGTGCCAAGTTCTGCCGCACTTGGCATCTCTGCTCCCGCTTGTTAGGATTCCCTTTGGTGCTTTGGATTTGCTGCCTCCAGCAACAGCCTGGGGAAACACCAGCACTTGAAAAAAAAATCTCCCTTTTGGGAAGGAGTTGTCAGCTTCCTCAGAGAGGAATCCCTCTGGCTAACAGGTGCTCCTGATGGGGTACGGCAAGCACACAGTGTTTCCTGGCTGTGAACTGCAATCAAACTGACAATTATGCGTTTTCTCGTGTCCTTGACAAAAGTTCATTCAGCCACAACATTAGGCTGATTGTTTTTTTTCCTGCCACCTTCCTACACATAATTTTATGTTACAAATTAAGTCTTTCCCTTCCTCCCCAACAAAATTCGTGCAATAACCGGGTTTCAGAGCACTTGGCGAGTTCAGCAGATTTGTAAAAGTAACAGTTGGCACAGGCATCTACTTGCTTTCCCCTACACACAGTGAAGGTTTCAAGGCCCAAATAGAGCTCAGTAGTGGGAGAGGTGATTATTATTCTACACTGCATGTGTCTGCAGCGCAGATATCCCCTGCAGGGGAACCAGCCAGGAAAGATGCCCCTATGCTTTTTTGAACAGAGACTTATATTATAAAAATTGTTACAGGTGGATGCTACTAGATATTTGGTGGATGTTTTTCAGGCCTCACAAATTGTCCAGGTTTTGGCTGGGATAGAATTAATATTTTAGCATATGCTCAATATATAAACTGAGGGGGGAGCCACCTGGAAGGGGCTGACTGCTGTTTAGGGATCAGCTGGGCATCAGTCAGCAAGCAGAGAGTGCCTGTATTGTGCATTAATTCTTTGGTTTTGGCAGTTTTTTGCCCTGAGTTTTATTGATTTTTATTCCTATTAGTAGCAGCATTATATGTTGATCATTAGTATTTTTATTTTTCACTTTGTTTCAATTACTAAAATGCTCTTTTCTCAACCCCCAAGTTTCTTCCTTGTTCCCTGTCTCTTCTTCCAGTCCCACAGCAGCAGGGATGTGAGTGAGTAGCTGCATGGTACTTAGCTGTCTCACCCAAGTGAAATCACGACAGTCCTGTTCTGCTGCCAGTGTAGGGCTTGGAGGTTTGCTGTAACAGCAGATGTGAGCAGAGCATGTTAAACCAGATTTGCTATAAGCACCCATTGCACTGGTTTAATAACCACTGGCGCCGCTGTGGATTTATTTGCTCTCCTAGCTGCTGTGCTTGTGATCAGGGTTGTGCTGTCACACCACGCTTGCTGTCGGTTTTTCCTGGGGTGATGCTTATCACTAAGGTTATCATTTTGGGGGTACATTGCAGCATTGTCTTCTGATCCCATAGAACTGCTAGTCGTGACATTACCGTGATATGTGCCCTCTTTATTCTGGGAGCCGTCTATTGGGAACTAACAACAATTACACTTTGGGGCTTTTCTCCTCAGAGAGCCAGCCTACGGGGCAGCAGCTTCCTGCACCTTCCTGTTTGCCTTTCAGAATCTTTTTTCTCCTCCAGCCTGATTACAGTAGCACTTGAAAAACTTTAAATACTTTGAATATCCTTTGAATACCCTAGAATGCAGCCTGTTCCTTTTGCTAGGAACCAGCATGCTGCTGAATATGGTTCAGGTCTTGTTTAAGGGAAACAACTGTTTAGGAATGCCTCCAAGAGAACTGTCTCAAGGCTGGATAGTTACGAGTGTTGGGATAATACAGGCAATTGCTTAGGACTGTGCTGCTGCTACCACCTCTTCATTTCTCCTTCCTTTTCCCCGAGGTTCTCAAGCACACGTCTTCCCCCCAGGATGACTCCTTTGACTGTCCCCTGCCTCTGAGCTGTCGTTGCTGTCTCCTGCTAAATAATAAGAAGCTGCAATCACCTCCTATTTCTTTCTGCCCTCCTGCCATCCCTCATTTTACTGCCTGTGATGGTTTTGTATGGGAGGCATTCACAGAAGTGATGCAAAGCATCCAGCCACTGGAAAGCTGGACACGCCTCTGTGAAAAACACGTTAAAGACAAAAGAAACCCACGAATTTTCTCTTTTTTCTTCTAGCCAGCAAAGAGGTTCCCGTGGTTATCGTTTGCTTATGCACTATTATTGGAACCAAATTATCCCTTATTTTAATCAAATTATATTGTATCCAATTTTATTTTGTTTTTTTATTTTAACCATTCAATTAAAATTGCTACTACTTTTAATATTGTTTGGGGTTTTTTTATGGTGGGATAATTGGGCAAACATAACAAGAGGAAGGAACAAGATGCATGTAGAGGAGCAACGTGAAGAAGCCGACGTCAGTGAAGAAGAAGTCAAGTACCGGACAGGAGGGATGAGGAGATGCTCTTAGTTTTAGGCTGAAATCCTCTTGTAAAACTAGGGAGAAGGAACTCTTTTTCCCCTATAACACATGAAAGTATGGGGAGAAGAAAGTGTTCAAATTGTAGATATCGAGCAAAGGCCTCCATGCTGAAGTAAGCAGATATTAAAATAGCTGTGATCCTATAAGAAGTTTGAACAGAGAGAGAGAAAAGAGTGATGAAGATCTTTTGCCCCCAGGAAGAAAAGATGAAGATCTCTGTTGTTAGAGATTAGGATGATTTCAAAGATAGATAATGAGAACCTTTGCTTTTGAACAGCTTATCTTTAAAAGAGTATCCGAGTTGACAGTACAAGTTAACATAACTCATAGACACAACTGTGGGAAAAGCTTGTGGAAAATGGGATTTCATGATTGCCCATTTCCCCAGGCAGCTGCTATGTGTGGAAAACTGAGAGCCATGAGAAAACTGTTTTCTTGTAGAAAAGTCTCCATAACATTATCAAGACAGACTTCTCTCCCTAAGTGAGCTGAAGAAAGACTATTCTACAGGTAGTAAATTGACTGAAAATTTTAGGTTTTGTCTCTACACTGTCAGTGGAAAAGAAAGGGTTGTGGGGGGAGGAGAAGTATCCTGAAGGTTTTGTTCTGATTCTTATTACTCTTTCTTTTAGTTACTGTTAATAATTTTTTCTTTATACCCTTTTAAAGTTTTGAGTCTGCTTTGCCTTTCTCCTAGTCCTATATCACAGCAGAGATTAGTAAGTACATTCTAGTGAGTGCACTGGTGATTGGGCAGCACTGAACCCATCACATTAATGGGTGCATTGGCCAGGAAATCTCTAATTGGTGAGCCAAAACCAGTACATTGTCATTGAAAATTTTAACAGAGGAAGCACTCAAATGACTTTGGCAGAGCCACATAGAATTTGTCCAGTGTAGGCAGAAAAGGTGCGTTATACAGATGCACATGGTAAAAATCATTCCTAGGATGCTAAACCCTTATTCAAGCAAAGCATATATCCTTGCAGATTCTTTACCATTGGGATCTTATGGTGACAATAAGTAAAAATGTTCAAAAAGGGAGCGTTACAAAATCTTCTTTGGTTGTGTTAAATGCTAGGCTTGGAAAGAAATTAGGGTAAGAATGTATGTTAGGAAAAACCCTCAGGACCCAGAGCCCAAATGAAAACATCACTCAGGAATGAATTGTTCAAACCTGTAAGCTCACTTTTCTTGCTGCCTCTCTTGCCATACTAGCAAATCCTCAGTGATCATTTGTCAATTATGGGATCTTATTGCTGGAGAAAAAAGCTGGGAACATGAAGTACTGGTGTTTTCCAACTGAATCCTGTATTTCTACACCACTCCTTGAACATGGCCCAGCACTGACGGACACTTTAGGGAACCTCTGCCCAACAGCATGGAAAAGCCCTGAACTCCTGCTACTTGTAACAGATCTTCCAAAATGAACCTGAATCAAAACATTTCCTCCAAGACTTAACAAAACTCATATGCCATAAAGAGACACAAAAATATTAGGACACAATCTCATCTCACAAGTTACATCCAACCGAAACATTAAGAGTTCGTCCCCAAAAGCCTGTGCTCCATCATCCCCAGTCCAGGCAGCATCACCCCACTACAGATATTCACTATATACAATAGCCATGCATCAGTTAGCATGCTGCCTCATCCTACCTACTCAAAAAGTCATGGTATATATCATTTCTAGTCCTCTGTACTCACAATAATCCTTTGAGTTCTTGTTTATGGGCTGGCTTTAAACAATACAGAAGATTTATTGTCACAAATAAGTTTTACTGTCATTTTTGCTCAGTTCCAGTTGGGCAATCCACAGGCTGCATTATAATTATGTAGAAGTAGGGGGTCAAAAACTACAGATCAGGTTAAAGACACTGCAGGTGGGCAGTTTAATGAGTTCTTAATTGAGTAGTGGGAGAGCATAAAAAGGAAGTGCAAAGAGTGATTACAGGGCTCTTTCTGCAAAGGGACCAGTGGATGCACTGAACTCTATAATCAAGAATAAAGAAAAGAAAAGTTTACCTCTAATTTTCTCTGCACTATAGCCTTGTTCTTCATGCTCAGAATGTAAGATTAAAACTTGTACCATCAGGTAAACAGACAAAATTAATATTTTTTGAGATGAGCTTGTTTTAAGGTTTAGCTTGCAAAACAAAACAAAACAAAAAAAAAAAACCAAAACCAAAAAAAAAAAAAAAAAAAAAAAAAAGAAACTAGATAAAAAATAACTTTGATCTGAAAAATACATTGCCTTCACTCCTGTCTGCAAATCGGTCAGATTCCTCTCTGGCTTCTGCTATTGAATTAACTTCATAGTGTAACTGCAGAGGGGAAAATGGAAGGAGACTCCATATGGAAGGGAAATGACAACTACTTGGGGTTTATTTTGGTTTCTCTCCTCTCTCCAAGAAACAAACACCACAAAACCCCAAAGCCTCTTGTCTCTGTTCAGGGAAGCCACCTACAATAAGACAGTGCAGCAATATTACTGCTTTGGCAGGCACTGCAGGAAAACAGTCACACATTTTAATAAATACTCAGGAGAATTTATATATTGCAGCTACCTGCAGTCCTGGATATCCTGGACATTGACTTCACCCCCACATGTAAATCTGAGAAGTGCTCAGAGCTACTTCCACCTTCATTGGAGCAAAAAAAGTCACTGAAAGCCCAGTGCACGATCACTTAGCAAAACTCTATTTATTTCTCAAAACAATATGACTAAAAAAAAGTAAAAATTCAAGCATCTTCACTAGTAGTTCACTGCAGTTCAATTGTTTCTTGAAATGTCAGGGGTTTCATACAAATTTAGTATTTAGAAATCTGAAATTAATGAGAAAGCACAATCTGCCTCAACTTCTGAGGAAATAAGAAATTTTTATACATAAAGGTTTCTTCACTATCACCTCAGTTTTATGAGAAAAGTTTTTTATTTGTATAGCTACATCAAACTCCTCTAATCACTTTGTATACTACATGGGCTTTATTTTTTTAATCTAAGGATTTTTTTTCAAGTTCTTTTACATCAGGCTTTAAAACTTCAAAGTTTTTGTTGTTGTTGTTGTTATTGTTTTCTCCCACAAACAAACTTTTAACCGCATGTTGCTGGCCAGCTACATTTCAGAAAGCCACAGCAGCCTCAAATTCACCAAGCTGGTGGCAGTTACTGATTTTCTCCCAGTATTGTGGGCTCTGTTTCTGACTCCAAGAGTCCTTACTGTGTTCTGTACAAGCAAACAAGCACATTTGTCCAGGAGGTGCCCATTGGCATCACCACTTTACTGCTGAAATACCCCCACATTAGTACTCCCTAAATGAAGGTCAGGTTCTTTAACCTATTATCCATCATCATTACTTACTATCTCATGGGTAAAGCAACATGTGTTTTTTTAAAGCAATTTGCTGATAGCAAAATCTACAATGGAAATCTTTAACTGCATTTCAAAGGACCTTGTCACCCACATCAGGATTGCACTTAAATACTAAAGACCAAAGCTCAGATCACAGATCGGGGAAATTATTGTTATAAACCCCAGCCAGAAAAATGAATAAAAGGCAGCTCACAATAACTTTTCAGGGAGTGAAAGAAATACATGAGGTCATTTCATGTTGATTGTGCTTTCTGTTTTTTTCTTTGATATTTCACAATTGTTTCAAATTCAGCTCTAGCAAGTGAATTCTCCCATCCTGGGGATGTTGATGCAACTACCTTCGAAAACCACCAGAAGACAAGATTTCAAGGGTTGTGCTTTCCAAAAGGTATTTTTTCTTTAATAAACTTTACTTCTTCATATCCTATCCCATCTCTGAAGCTTTATTGAGCAAGACCTAAAAAACTGGTACTATGCACAGTCTTTTTAAACTATGAGTTTATATTTTGTTATTAAATCAATATGAAGAGCTGATTTTTTTCCTTACATCCAATTAATAGATTGTAAAATCCACATTCATGGACTTCAAGTTTAAAGAAAAAAAAAAATCTGATATATCTAGTTTATGGAACACTGGGAAAATTTGTCCTGCCCTTCCTTCCAGCTAAATAAACACCCTCAACTTGTGTATCTCCAAATTCAGGGCTTCCTGCCAGCTTTCCAAATCACTAATACATTGATTGCAAAAAGCATTGTTAACAGTTGCTGAGATTATTTTAGGTTGGAAATCTGCAACATTTGAAGACTTCAAATCAGGAACATTCAGAGAAAACAGAGCCTAAAACAATAACAGTTTAGGTATTTTGTTGTGTTAAGTAGTCTAAGGCCAAGGAAGTTTAGGGTAATAAAAGAAAACTTGCTGTGAAGATAATTACAGGTAACTGGCCAGGCCCTGGATGGACCAGCTGGCCTCCATCCAGGGATTCCATCAGGATTCATGGTGGCAACTAACAGAAAAAAGTTGCTGTAAGGTGACCTGTTACTGCAGTTACTACACCAACAAAACCAAACCCAAACAAGCACCGAAACAGAGATGAGCTCTTAACCACAAACCACTGCTTAACAAAAGAGAACCAAAAAAGCTGAACCAAAGCAATATCTAAGAGAAATCTAAAAGTCTAACTGCAAAGTTGTCCCTCAAAACCAATTAAAACACTCAACAAAACCACTGATCTGCTGAATTCACAAGCATCAATCTGTAGAAATTGCAGTGTTTAGTTACACATCCCAATTTAAAAATTCAACAATTTAATTTTTCCTGTGACAACATCTAGATATTTGGAAAATGAGTTATTACCCAATGAATAAACCAAAATCTTGGAGTTAAATACACCTTCCACATTCTTATCACAGATTGATGAGTCCGCTTATACATCCTAACTTCTTTCTCTGGTGGTGTAACTTCATGCTGAAAAAGATAATTCTGCATAACACATCAGGTTTTAGATAGCATCTTCTCATTTTTGCTCTAAGACATTATCACTGCCTATTTCATTACATCATATCAATGGAGGTTCTATGTGGCAATGCCTGATGAGGCACACCATTTATAAGGTAAAATTGCAAATAAAGCCCTTTACCTGTAATTTAAGCTTAATACCAGAAAAGCTCTATCATCTACTCCGGAGTAGAGACACACTTTTGGTTCTGCCTTTGTTTCATTTTATCTTCTCACTATGCACAGCGATACATAGAGACAAAGCAAGGGATATCTATTGATATACAAAAGAGACAAATTTCTATCCTTTCACCTTTACTATACAGTAGCTGTGCAGAAAAAAGCTTCTTAAAGAAAATGCGAATTGATGTCTGAAACTGGTTTTGAAAAGCCGCCCTGTACCAGAAATTCCCAGGGATGGATAAATCAGAGATAGCTATTTTTATAAAGCAATTTTTTAAGAGGAAATAATCAGGGGGACTATTAGTCCTCAACTACTTATTGCTGCAAGGACTACAGCTGCCCACACTTCTGTGAGTGAGACAAATTGAAGTGGGTAAATATATTGGAAAAAATTGTACAATCAACTAGTGCCAATTTTTCGATATTAACTCCAATTTACAAAAAGGCTACTTTTGTAACATCGTTTTGTGAAGTTACAAAACAGTTTTTCTATTTATTTCAATCAGGCATGTTAATTAATTTCAGCCTTTGGCAGTCATGTCACCTAAAAGTTTGTATCATTGGGGTATATATCTATTTTTCTGTATCCCATTCATATGAGAAAAATTGACAAAACCACAAAAAAGTTGGAATGATAAAGGTTGTCAGGGTAACAAATTATGCACACAGGCAAAAGGGTAAAATATAATTATGCAGATGGCAAAATAAAAGAAGGTAATTTACAACTGCTGCAGAAAATTACTGGCTTAATAAGCATATCCCATAAATCAGTTAGTTAACAACCTAATTTATAACTTTCTGAAAAAGTGCAAAGACAAAGTAGAGACTAGGAGTTTAAGTGCCTCATGTCTTTCAGCAATGCACGTACTAAGGACAACATTTATACACCAGTAGCTCATTAAGTAATTTGATGCCACATGATTACCCCACTCCCCTCTGCCCTAATAAGCAACTACTTCTTCTGATGACTGATTCTTTTGAACAGGGAAAATAGGAAAATGTTTGCCATGCAGAAATGGCAGAGGTCCATAGGTGTGAGGTTATCAGCTGAAAACCTATTATTTTTTACAAACATCAGCAAACACTCCTAAGGCCACAGTGACTGAGGCCCTCCAGTGCATTCTTACAAGTCCATTGGAAAACACCATAGGAACTGAGACCTGTCTTCTCCCTGCACACCAAGAGGCACATCTGAGTATGCTTTTTTGAAAAGCTACACAGAATTAACTATTTTAATAATAAGACACTTAGAGGGATTTTAAAAAATTTAAAAAAAAAAAATTGGTAACTCAGAAGGAATGAGTAAGGTCATGGTAGTTTCTGAGCCCCTAATTTAACAAATTAATCCATCACAACATGAAAGTTAAACATATCTCTAAGTCCTATTGACTTGCTGAAGATTCAGTCAAAGGTTTAAAGGGGAAAGGGAAAAGACCATGATTTTTGTGCACAAGGGTGTTTGAGAAGGAGTATAGGTGTTAGATTAAAAATAAAAAATGCAAGAACACATGGCACACACAGAGAAGCTACCTGACACTGAGGCGTTCAGGAAAGGTTTTAAATTTCCAAGGAAAAAAGTGATCACCTGTGTGGCATACCGATAATACCAAACAGTAGCGTGGAATACAGTAGGGTGCAGGAGCAGGTACAGGTAGAGATCCAACATTCAGCACTGTGACTGCGGTGGTAGAGCTGCAGCATTTGCTGCAAGGAGGGAAGCAGCAGACTTTGGAGTCTGTATTAAGGTTTCAGAAACAGTCTTGGCAGGAATAAATAACAGGTAACTGCAAGGGCAGTTCATTTGTGACATTAAGTCATTAGACTGATTATGTGTCCATCTGCTCTGCTTTGCAAATTGGCCTTCTGTGAGCATTAGCAATCATAAACTCGGATATATTGTGACAGAGGCTAGGAAATACATGTACAAACAGTCATGAGCACGGCCCTGGGAGCATTACAGCTACTCAGTGTCATAAACGCTGATGACTGAATCATGCAATTAGCTGACTGCAAGTAAGCACCTTCAGAGAAAACAGAATACACGACCTACATCGAGGAAATAAAGGGGTTTTCAGTGTAAATATGTGTAAAGGCCTTTAGTCTACCAAACAGAGAGAGCTGTCAGTGAGGAGAGGGCTCGGCACTGTAACTGTTTATCAGCACCACCACCTTGGCATCACTTCTCACTTGCACAGTGGATTCCAGTACAGACAAAGGCGCCAGTCATTTGTCTCTGCTTCTCCTTCCACCCGCGGGTCTGAACCCGTGCTTGTCTCTGTGCAGTAAAATGTAGCAATACCAAAGCATTGCAAAGCACGCTCTGACCCTGCCCTGGAACAGGGGCTCCTCTGCTGCAGAGCTACACCCCCTTCGCCCTCTCCTTTGTGTATATAGGTCCAAGAATCCTGTTCTATGTTGGCATCAGCTCAGGGAGCCAAATCCATTCCTGCCACCCTCACAGGGATAAGCTTGGTGCAGGTGTTTAAGATCCAAATGAAAACCGTGTTCAAGGAGTTAGAAATCCTCTGGATGTCAAGGAAGGAGAACCCCTCCAAGTGCCATTTACTGGTTTGTACATGATGACAGCTGATAGTTGAATTATTTACAGAGTGAGCAATTGTACTGTAACAGTATTTTTGTTAGCTATGTATTCATGTCAAGGGAAGCAAAAATAGTACAGTTCTAATGGATACATTTCCATTAGTACATTCTATGTTTTTCTCATTCTGCCCTAAGGCTATCATTAACTATGGTAACGAAGGAAATTAAAATGATTCCTGTTGCCTCTCTTCTTTATTAATATTCAATGATTTTTAATTTGAAAGCTTTAATCCATTCTTTCATAAAAAGGATAAAGCAGTAATTCTTAAAAGCTTTTTGCCATTTTTTTTTCAGTCATGCCTTTATGCAACAAATTACCAAAACCCACATAGGAATTTTGTTTCTTGTACGTACTTGCCTGTTTCATCAGTATTCAGAGAACTAACTATGGACTATGAACCTGCACCCATCACCAGCACAAGGAGTGATTCAATACAGCACATATGCATGTTGCTCTATAAACAAATAATTACGTTGTTTCTTGTTCAACAAAGCATTAAAGCAAAAGCCATTTACTACTATAAGCTGTGCTCACTGCCAGGAATAATCTTTCTGTTATTTAAATGAGACTAATAAAGGTAGAAAACATGCAGCCTATGAGTGGTTTAGGAGGAGAATCCAAGCTTGATGGGCTTTTGTTTTCATCCAGCCATGAAAAAAGGGGAGGCAGACATGGATTGTGGAAGTCCATCCTCTGCGGCTGGCTTGGGAGCTAAGCCCAGGCTGACCTCAACACAGACATCAGTGCCTGCTGAGGGAGGGCATTGCTGGGTGCCAGAAGCAAAGCTTTTCACAGTCTCTCTAGAGATATGCTGTCACAATTCTGACCGAAAACCATTCACCACCCCCATCCTTATCCAGGTCTGTCACATTGTTCCTTCCCACACCGGTCTGGTCTTTGGGGTCAGCACAAGCATCTGCCTTGGTCACTTCAGAGCCACGTAGAAAACAGGTAGAGAATTGGAAAAAATAAATCACTCCCCACCACCCCAGCTGAGGAGCTGAAGTAGCTCATTTTCTGATTTCACTGATCTTCATTAAATACACTGCCCCAAAGCCTTCCAAGTACTGACCAGACATGAACTGAAGTTAGAGTGGCACATATAACCCAAACTACTCTTCTCCTGGAAAGTGGTATTTGAATAACACACAGAGAACATTAGAGCATGAGAACCATTAGCTATGCCTAGTCCTTCATGTGTACTGAATTTCCTCATGACACTTACCAAAACACAATTAGTCAATATTTTGAAAAATATTTTTTAATATATTAAAAATTTTGCATCACGACAAAAGTTTGGAACAATTCTCCTCTGGATACAAATGAGCAAACTCCCTTTTCCCTAGACACAGCAGCCATAAAGTATGGAAGGCAGGTCTTTCTGAGTCCTAATCAGAGGGGGCAGGGGTGGGACACACCATCTTCCAACTTCAGAGGAGAAGGTATGTGCAAGAGAAGTTACAGGGTATGTTTTAACAGGCAGGGTAACTGCCTCCAACAAATATATATGTCTGGATATTGATTTGCAAAATTCAGATCTTCTGATTCATCCACCTTTCCCACTGGAACTGTTCCATTATGTATAAACACCCACATATTTGTTTACACACACATCTGCAGACAAAGAGAAGAGGGACCTGAAGGCTGGGTCTGTTTTTGAAGTAGAGGAAAGCTGAGTCAAGTCTGCACTCCAAGAACAGCAGGATTTTGACCCACACTGACCTTACCTCCCCACAGGTCACCCTGTAGACTCAGCTGCTGGGCTGTGCTGATAATGGCTGGAGTTACTTCTTTGAACAGAACAGCTAAGAAAAGCTTCAAGTTCAATTAACTAGCTTCCATTTCATTTATCTATCTTGAGTGAAAAAAAAAAAAAAAATAAAACCCCTGACCCAATTATTTCATACATAAAAGAAGCCTTTGTAGCAGGTGTAATATTCCTAAGAGGTGATTAATGAGAAATATACATCAGACCTTAACAGGAATGAGGCTTTGATGTTACTGGATTACCTGGCGTGCCACTGAAGAATAAGATATCAAGGGAAAGACTGAGCAGGCATTGCATCTCTACTGGGGGATGCTACAATTGGATAGGACACAGGCTCCTGGGCTGTTGTATTCAACCCAACAGGCAAACACACAACAGGACACCCAAAACCCACAGAGCCAGGTTCCCCCAGCTCTGCCCAGAAAGGACCCACCTCCTGCTAACTAGGGTGGGCTTTGGCTCCAGGGAATTTACTTCAGCACCAAACCCTGCCAGGTTTCACAGTCCTTAAGATAAACTAAACAACATTCTAAACAACAGCTAAGGTAGAAATAAAATATGTTTTTAAAAGCCAGTGTCTGAAAAATATAAAGTAGGCTTTTCGTTTCTCCAGGACACGGAACTTATCTGAACCAAGAGGATGTAAACAGATTTCCAAGAAATGTAGCATTCAGAAGAGTTGCTTGATCAGTCAGTCTTTAAAATTCACAGTGATAGGGGACATGTGTGTGAAGGCCATTTGATCAGGATGAACACAGCACTACTGCACAAAATCATCATTGTTAACCAGAGGACCAACGAAAACTCCCTCTCCTTTCCAAAAGCAGAGGGAACTCCTTTTGCCTTGGGCTCTCCAACTTGCTTAAACTTAACTTTGCCATCTTTCTTTCTATTACTTGACTGGCACAGTGAGAGTTCTCCCACTTTGATTTATTGTAGCCACAGGAATGGGAGCAACTATATATTCACGTCTTTGTGCATATAGCAATAAGCACAGGAGGAAACACATCTTTACAATAAAACCTTTCCAAATTCAAAACAGAAAATGGCCACATTCTTCACATGCAATATCCTGGTAATGAAAGAGGTAAATGACCAAAAACTGTAACAGACAGGAAACCATACATCCTTTTTTTCATTTCTTGCTATTTAAAAAGCCTACAAAAACCCCTCCAAAATACAGCTGCCTATTGCTGTATCAAAATGAATATTTTTCAAATGCAACAGCATCTGAAAGGCTAAAAGTGTTCTCTTGTTTCAGACTCAAAAGTGATTTTCATAGTTAAGTATATTACTACTGTTTAACAAGGGAATAAAAGCATTTTCTGAGTGAACATCTAATTCCCTGTGTGAGAGCCAATAAAAATGAACCAAGACACCAGCCCCCAAGGAAATCAGGTAGGGCTGCCATGCTCCAAGACAGTTCTTGAGCACTTCCCATAAGTTACCAACATTGTGCCGTGCCTTTATGCACCTACTGCAAACTGATTAAAATCTGTGCATTATATCTACTTGTACTTGAACCTGGCTTAAGTTCATGTGAGTTTGGGAGGGTTGTACTTGCAAAAAACATTAACAAAATATTAATACCCACAGGCTGGCTGAGATTAAATCTTAAACATAAACTGATGGCATGGGGGCAAGGGGCAAGAAGGAAAAAAAAAAAAAAAGAGGAGGACAAGGAAAAGAAATGAGCTTTGTATAGCAGAACATGATGAAAAACTTGTCACTGAAGCATCAGCTTGAAACACCAACACCTGCCCTGTCAAACCCTGTTTAGGAACTGTACACAGAAGTGACTAATATTGTACTCATTGTGGACAACGCTTTCCAATAAAAATGTGAAATGTGTGTGCTGATTTTTCACTGCAACAGGAATGTGCTTTGATCTGTTTCTCAATGTATTAGAATGATTATTGCATAGAGGTCTCTTTGAAATGTAAGAAAAAAGAAGTTTTAAACAGAGAATACCAGAATTAAAATCTCCCTTTATGTACACGGTTTCCAGCAGTATTGCAAACACCCTACACAGTTCAAACCCAGTCTAGACGCCAGTGCTCTGCAGAAGCAGAGAATGCCTGTACTGGTTTAAGCTTTGATCCTCTTGACAAATTTGCTAACAAGAGAGTTGACTGCTGCCTGACTGCTTTTATGGATGTTTGTGAACTCCGTTGGTTTGCCCAGCTTAAGTAATAAGAGAGATTTTGACATTTACCTATCAAGAGACCACAGGGTTTTCACTGGAAGAGAAGAGGCTTTCACCTCAGAGCTCCACATATAAAAGAGCTTTAACAAATTTCCAATTTAACAAATTGGATACACCCAAGCCTAGAATAATCCCCTCCTTGGAACCAGACACATTAGCACACTGTGTTAACCAAGGAGCTAAGGGACAGATGATACTTCTTGAAGACTGAACACCTGAAATTTTAGTGTTACTTTTATAAATAGTGTCAACATCATGACGTAGGTTATCAGCTGTTTTAAAAAATCATAAAGGCGCAAACTAAACCCTTTTTGAAAGACCAGGACTGAGATTACAAACAACACCAGTTCAGTCCCCTAACGCAGGTGATTTATGGTACAGTCTTGATCAATACAACTGGGCCATCCTGAGTCTCATCTGAGTCTACTTCATCCTTGACATCCTTTACAGAGATTAAGCTGGATTCAACTAATGAGGAATTCAGTCAATTTTTGGTTTGTTTTGCTTACTAATTCTGTACATTTTAAATCTTGCTCTGGAAGTCTTAGTTCCTTCTGTGTGCTTTTCACCGTAGAATTGAAGATAACCATCCAAAATAATTTTTGCAAAGAGTACTCTTTTACACAATTGCTCTTCACCAGCTTCAGTGCAAAGTCATGTGAGTTAATTTGTGGCTCTTTAACATAAAGGCTGTTTAATTTGACTTAGCTGACTTTGCAATGAAGCAGAAAAGATCACTGCATGATGAATTCCACAAGGATGAGATGACACAGCTTTTAGCATATGGAAAATAAGAAGCTGATAAGAAAGTGAGGGGAAAGGCAGCATTATCTTAAGTACTGCAGCTGTTCCTAGACTGGAAAAATATATTCCATGCCTACTGCACTTGAGCTTTCTTTTCCAATTGCTCCTCAAATTGACTGTACCTTCAGGACAGCAGTCTTAAGAATGGGAATCATCTGAGGCGCATACAATCATTCTCTCCCCAGAGCATCACTCATTAGAAACTCAGTATTTTTAAAGCAAACATGGCCCTGGTTTGTGTCATGGTTACGAGTGTCCAGAAAGTGAAAGTGGTTTAGCAAAAAGCTTATGAGAAATTTTGGGTCAAGTCACTGATCTCACCATTGTTGAGGAGCTCACCAGAGAAGGCCAGGCAAGGAGCCCATTTCCTGTGCAGAATCCAGCCTTAGGAGGAGGTGGTCTTGGCATTTCCATGGCGATGGGAAGTGTGGGAAGCCCCGACAAGGAAGGTGAGGGAGCAGTCCCAGGGACCACATGGCGTGGCACCATGGCTGTGGGATTCTCACCTAGCTTGGTGGTGCAGGGAGCGATTGGACTGGCTGCCACAAGGTCTGGTCCTCCAGAGCAAGGCGGCATGGTGTACCCACTTGGACTGGCGATACGACAGCCCGTGGCAGCTGGATAGTGACTCAGCTTGGCACAGCAGTCTGGAGTGGGCACAGAGAATCTCGGCGCTGCCAGAGCTGCACAGATCATTGGAGCCATGTTGGTCACCATGGCTCCACATGCTGGATTGTGTAATCCATTCTGCTGTCTCTCTGGGCATTGTCAGCAGCTGTGGTGTAGGCAGCCCTCTGATTGTCTGTTTGCTGGGATTCCCCCACTCCCTGGGGCTGTGCTGCTCCCCATGATTGCCCTGCAGCGGTCAGCCGCAGTTTCACTTCAGTAGGGGCGTTTTCACAGTGGACAAGGCCGGCCAGCACCAGTGCAGGGGGGCACAGTGAAGTGGCTGTGCTGCCACTCAGTGTAGCTTGGCAATGCTGTGTTTCACTGCCACCTTGCCCTGAGGGGGATTGTCCTGCAAGAAGAGCGTTCTGGTGTGTGCTGGCCCTGTGGCTTAGCACAGTGAGAGAATTCCCAAATCGGCATATCATCCCTGCCCAGTGAAGCTTCCTAGCTCTGCACGGAGGTTTCATGACCCTCGGTGGATGCTCTGCCCATCCTTTTTTGCCCTCATAATTTATCTGTTTTAACAAATCCAGGACGATTCTCCATGGCTTTATAACATTGATGGCTGTGTCATTGCCAGTGGAAGCTGCTGCACATATACATTGTTACGGATATGAACGAGGCCAAACTTTCTCCAGAGAAAGAGGTTCTCGTTTATTAAAATAGCTACAAGGAACGGAGTGCCCAGGATAAGCCCAGGCACCCATACAGCGAGCCAAAAACGAAAACAGTGCGCTCACCCCAAGTGCACTGGGTTCTCCCAAACAACAAGTACCCCAAAAGAAAAAGAACCCCAACCCAAATGAACTCCCCACATTTATAGTCCCCCTCAAGTCCAAGATTGGTGCATTTTGGATCCTCATGATGATTGGTCCATTTCCAGGCTTCTCATTGGTCTTTACCGCTGTTCATTCTGGACCAATCGTTTCTGCAGGGCTTCGAATGATTGGTCAGATGTTTCATCCAATCTCTCTTTGACCTTGCCTTGCCCGATCAGACCCCTGTTTCACCAAACCCTGGACCCTTCTAGCATATTCTTATAAGCCCCTCCCCTTTAACATAATACAAATAATAGAACATAATTAATACAATATAATTTAACTATATCCTATTTTAACTTAACTTAACTTTTACCTATAACATACATCATCCAGCCTGATGCCAAATCAATGTGTAATGATGTTCCTTTGGACACATCAATTTCATGGCTCTTGCACCATGTGTGCAGGGCTTGCAGAGCCCGCTCATCGTAATGAATCACTCTTTTTTTGAGAAAGGAAGTCCATACCTAAGAATGGGGTCTTCTGGTGCTGAAGTCCAGGTCCCCATAGTCCTGATGGCAATTACAATCAACAAAAACAGGGTTGGAAACTCCGCAGCACTCTCTGCTTTCAGCTGAGGGGAAGTTCACTGCAGCTTTCCACTGCAGTAGTTCCACTGCAATACCATTATTTACCCAGCATTTCTGGCTCTGATGCCGTGTATTCTGGCTCTAACACCAAAGTCCCAGTTCTGACACCAAAGTCTCAGCTATTATGCTAAAGTCCTGGCTATTATGCTGTTTGTTCCAGTTTTGACACTGAATTCCCAGCTCTACACTGTTTGTCCCAGTTCTGACACTGAATTCCCAGTTCTAATACTGAATTCCTGTCTCCACACCATTTATCCTGGTTCTGACACCGTATTCCCAGCTATTACACCATTTGTTTCCCTTGCTCTGTGTGCTGGATCATGTCGGGGTCACCACATGTGAGTGCATGGGGGAGTGGGTTGGCAACAGACACCACTCACCCGATGTTCATGTGGCAACAGATATCATTTATAGTCCAGCTCTTCCTTATAAAGGGCATTCAGAAAGCCCAGTCTGGATAGCCTATTGCTCTGATCTTTATGCCCCCCAAATCTTGTACCAGTGATATGCCTGCAGCCTTAGGAAAGATGTGATTGGACGAAGCCCCTGCTACTCAACCTGGTTAATTTGCCCAGTACTAGGGGCTGGTTAATTTGCCTAGTACAAGCCAGCTTGTACTGTGAAATGTGGCAATATGTGTTCTTTATGTTGAGTCCACTTACAATTATATATTTAAAGAATTAATGGTTAGAATGTTGCTATTAATACATTATCTAGTTCCAAACATCTTTTAATAAACCAAAATGGTATTTTATGAGGCACGATTAAAAGTCACCATGTCTGACAAATGTGATAAATTTATAATCACAATCTTATTATAATTAAAACAGAAATATTGACGTGAAAAACCTATATCCAACATTCTCAATAATCTCTAATTAGTCCATTTGCAGCAGCTTTTAACTGTTGTCTAGAAAAGCTTGCACTTCTCTTTAAAAATGAATTAATTTTGCAATTCGTGCAATAAATTTGAAACTAGAAACCACACACTGGTCAGGAACAAAAGGTGATTCAGTGAGTGCAAAGCATCAGGCTACTGCCATGCCTTCTCACCTTTTTCTGAGATGCTTTTGAAGTGAGAGTCCTGCAGCTACAGGGAGATGCTGCAGGAGCTCCTGGAACACCAAAGCCAGTGCAGGAAGTGACCTGGATGAGCGCTCAGAGACATGGAGCTGACACAAATCATCTTGAAGAATGAGCTGCATCACTAATTATGGAATTACAGTTTTGGTCAGTAATTATAGGATGCAAATTTTTGCTTTTAAGATTATTTCAGTTGCAAAGCCAGGAAGGCCTTAGCACTGTTACACCTTTCATCTGTTAATTGAGGTCATTCTGTTCCTGGACCTCTTCACTGCACATTCTGAGTGGCCTGTTAACAGAGCTAAGTGAGTAATACTGACGAGCTATCAGTCACCAGGCAAAGTTGTCCAGGAGTATAGGGGATCCAGGTCTAGACTCACTATAATTAGGGCATTACAAAAAACCCAAGACAACTCATGGATCATCCTGAAGATATTTGTTTTGGTGTCCAACAACCTGTTGAGTCACCAAAGCAGTTTTCTTATCGCAGCAGTTTCCTGGTTCCATGGAGTCAGGTGTGCACTCATGGATAACACTTGTTCAGGGGAGATGCACTTAAGTGCATGAATTTCTCTTCTACAACCTTATTCTATCACGTAAATCTTCCAAGTGAAACTTCAACTGCAGTGTATTTCCCCATGGCCACTGATAAAATTCTTTGAGGATCTCCAAGTAAAATAAACTGATCAATTGAGGAGCAGTTCAGTATGCTAAGCATGAACAGTGCAGATTGACTTAAAATACATTTATGATTCCTTCTGGAAAGAAATGGAGTTGTAATTGAGATTTTTTCATTCACTGTCCTGAGAGAGAGAGAGAGAGTGTTAACCCTGTATGGGTGACCTACACTGCATACAACAGACTCCAGGTCACACACTGAGCAACCATATATCCATTTGGAAACTCAGATTAATTTTAAATGGGACTCTTACTTGGAGATGAAAACTTTCAGTGGAAATCCTATTAATTCACATACACCTTTCCTGAGAATCCTCGTAACCAATACACAGTAATGTTATCCTAAGGGATTGCGACCTATGCCAGAGTGTTAATTTGCAAGTTGCAGCAGAGATAAAGTCAATCAATTTCTTGTCTACCTCTGCACATAGACCCTTTCTACAACCCCCTTTTCCCCCCTCTACTAAGAAAAGTCTAATTTAAAATAATTTGAGTGTGTTTCCTATCTATAGGGAAAACATAAGTTCATTGCAACTTCCAATAAGAAAAGAACAGGACATGGTCTTGAGCAACAGAAGGAAAGAGACTCCAAAAGTTTAACAGAATAGCAATGTTTTAAGAAGGAAAAACTTCACCGTATACCTAAGACAGCACCATCCATTCAGACCTACCTGTTCAACAAAGAATTATTGAGCAGTCTAGACATTTGTCTGAGGCAGTAATTTGCCTTCTACTCTAGGAGACCTACAGGAGTTCTTAAAGATTTTTACCAACATTTTGGTCCCTGTCATCCCTAGAAAATACATTTATCACTTTTCCTGTGCTGCTTTTCAGCTGCAACCTCAAATTTGCACAGCAACAAAGGAGACTGTAAGTAAGAGCTCTGAAGGCCAACCTGAACAGTGCATCTCAGTACTCACAGGTGGGAAGAGCAGGGCATCCACAGAATTACCACAGCCATGGCACTCCAAAGGAAGAGGAATGGGAGCCCATGCAGCACCTCTTTCTCTCCCAGGGTCATATGAGTCCACTCTGGCTCGGCAGTGCCCTTGGTCACTGTGTTAGACCATTGAACCCAAAGCACAGAACAGTGTAACTCCAAAGAAATATACAGAAAATATAATACAAAATACATCTATGTATGTATGTGTGCACATCTATCCATCTTCTATCTATCTATCTATCTATCTATCTATCTATCTATCTATCTATCTATCTATCTATCTATCTATCTATCTATCTGATGTAACTATATATGAGGGTAAAAATCAGGATCCCTGAACAAGCAAGGAGACAATTTCTCAGGAGGAGAGACTAAAAGTTGGATGAAACCAGCGTTAGGATGTGTTAGGATGAGGAGGAACTGGTATCCATGTGGAAAAGAGAGCATGAAATAAAGTTTTCAGTGAGATGCCAAACTGAGAGAAATATTTATAATGTGCAATTCATCATGCAGCGAACCCATCTCAGAGGGTTGGAGCATGTGAGGGGACCAAAAAAGCACTGACTGAGGCAGCAGAGTAGCGCTGCAGAGTGGCTAAAGCTCCTGTGCTGACACTTTCCAAAGTAATTTTAAGAGCAGACAGCTCCTCATGCCACCAGATTCCCTACAGTGTCTTGCTGAAGAAACTGGAGAGATACCTCACCCTCCTTTAAGCATCCACCTGTGAGAAAAGCTGTGTCAGGTAAGCAACACCCAGCAGCAGCTCGTGTCCACAGTGATTTGTAATAAGCAGGACACAAACAGCCCTGGCACAGACTAAAAGGCTCTTCATTAGGTCTTCTAGTTGGATTTAGGGAAGGGCTCCTATCTGTTCTTGCACTACAAATCTTCATCAACTCTTGCTGAGCCAGGACACAGCAAATTTACCTCACAATGTCTGAAGGATTAAGGAGAAGGATTTATTTTATGCATACATGGGCCAGGAGAGGACCAGAAAAAAACAGAAGAAAGATCCTTCATGCTCCAAAAAAAGCCTTTTTCAAGATGTCAAGTGTACAGTGGGCTGATTTCCTCCATGACCCTGCACGGGAGAGAAGTGCCAAGCACAGCATGTCTTTTCTGGCTGAGCTTAAGAGCTCACCTCGCCATTTGATTTTCACAAGTGTTAAAACAGAAGACCAGCCCTGATGGTCACAGTGCTTTAGCATCTGCTCCTTTGTTGATCTTGGTGGCTTCTCAAGGACTTTGTTGAGTGAAAACCCTGCCTGAGGGTTTCCCCCAGCCTGAGGAAAGGAGCAGAGGTAACACTCTCAGCTGCTTCATCTCTTCTGCCTTGTAACAGCCAAGGAGAAAGAGACATTTGTGCAGACTTAGTAGGGGAAAGTCTTAATCCAAAACAAAGGTATCTCAAGGAGAAGTGTGGGAGATTTGGGAACAGGGGAGTCATTTGTTCTTCACAGACAATTATTGGCAATGAATCATTTACAAGGAGTATAATGAGACACTGGAGAGTGTGATACTGAATTAAAAATTATAGTCTTGATCTTTATCCTTCTCCATTTTCTACCTTAATAAAATTGCATGGGATTTTCCTAGATAGGAGAAGCCTTTGCTGCTAATTAAATTATCTTTACACATTTGAAGGTAAGACTATAACATTTGGAGAATTAACACACAGGAGCAGAAGGTAGCAGAATAGCAAGCCTCAACCAAGACACAATTATTTCATGGTTTTGCAACTACCAAATTGATATCTTCAGATTTTAGCTTTTATATTTTTCATATGTTTGTAATCCTATAATTCTTTAGTGTATAGTTCTAAACTCCACATACAGTGTTAGTAGCTACTGCTTTCTCACTTTGATCAGAAAAAACAATTCCTCTCTGTGCCAGGAAATCAACCTCACTGTCTCAGGCCCTGAGAAGTGTGAACAAAAGTGAGTTGGGGGGAGCAAACTTGGGGTAAATTACTTCATTACCTGAAGCTGTAATTGGAAGATTAACCTCCAATATGCAAATGGACCAAACTTACAAAAGTGTGAAAAGTTGTGATCCATTGTCCATTTTTGAGTGTAGCCCCTGAGGGGTCTTTGTCTGCCCTAAATGTACCCGAAGACCTTCCAATAAATATAACTGCTTTTTAGTCCCTTAATTTTGTCTGGCCTCTGTTTTTAGGTAGTCGTCAAAAGGCATCAAAATTCATTTCTACATGAAAAATACAGCTTTAGGGAAATACTAGTTTTAATAATGTGTATTTATGGGAGACCAAATTGTCTTGTTTCAATTAGTTTGGATCAAATATAATTGCTGGGTGGGATGCCAGCAAGAAATTCTGCTTTGAATTCAGCTGTCAACTCCTGCTTTTTACAAGCTGCAGAATGGAACTGCCATGTCCTCCTATCACATACATAGGATCAACTCCTAGATCTGACCAAAAACTTCCCACAGTACTTCTTCTTCTTGCCTAGCCATCACTCTGTGTCATGAGAGATGGGATCAGTCAACAAGCAGGGACAGAGTTCACCAACACTGCTGCTAGCACCGCTGGCAGCTTAGCTGAATGAGCTCAAATTTAGCCATAAGTGCAGCCAAAGAAGTCAACACTTTCATTTTTCCCAAATCAGGTTTTTAAATATTTTAACTAATTGATGCAATTTAAGAAGGAAAAATGCTGAAATATATCATTTTTCTACAAAACAGAAATGTCAAGTGTTGCACAGCTCTGGATTTTGCCGCCAATGGTTTGAATGACAAAATAAAGCATGATTATCACTTCCATCCACAGCCAAGTACATGCTTGACCCAACATATTGATCTACTGCTTTTAATTTTGCTTTCTTACTTGTTGCAATCCAGAATCTTCCAAAGTACTTCTCTGTAAATGTATGCTGAATTGTTAATTTTTTTCCCCTCCATTCTCCATATGCTTTTAGCACTGGAGTCAAATCTTTACAAACTATTGACATGAAGGCTAGTTTAACAAATACTTTCTTTCTTAATAACTTTACTTTGCCATATTTTCTATCAGCTTATCGCCAGCCAGGGGTGAATGTACAAATCACAAACGGGACAAGACTGCTGTGGAACTTGAGCTGTTGTATTTTCCAGCATCAGTCTCATTACATTGTTATGACAATGGGAAGATGCCAGCAGCTCACATCCCAGGCAGCAGACCAAGAGCTCAATGTTACAACTTACTTGTAAGTTTTTTGCCCAATCACACAAAGCAAAAGCACATTGACAATAGTTCTATCCAAGCACTATAAGCGCATGGTACCTTTGGTTAACACAATGCTTGCTTATTTCTAATACAATACCTACTTGTAAGCCTTAAAACATAATGCACAGAGCTCCTTTATTAAGCTTCAAACTTCCTAACATCTTGCTAGGTAAACTTTTCTGTAGCTTAGGGAGTCTTATTGAGTCATACTAATGCTTGTCTTATTCTAGACAAGCATTAATACACAGACCATTTTTCTATTTGTCCTTGCTTTTCTACTTTTTAAATAATTTTTCTGCTGACCTATCTCATGGCTACTGCTTAGCTCCAATCACAGTTCTGATGTCTCTGAGGCCTGCCTTTTGCAGCTTTCCCCAAACCCTCTGATTTTGTGGATTCCCACATCAGTTTTCCCTGGGGCCAGGATGACAAATACCTGCACACTTAAACCTCTTCCCTGGCACACTTAAACTGTCTTTCCCAAAATGCCCCACTTCCAGTAATTGACCAAGTCCTGGGCCCAGCACCAAGATCATGACAGCCAACACAGCTGCTGAATACCCCCAGGAGCTCTGCATCAGTCTTTTACTGCAGCTGCCTGCCTTCATGTAACATAGGGCATAAATGAGATTCTTACAGACAGTAAGAAAATTCCCATCATTCCACTTACAGAAGGTGGTGAGATCAACAAGATCTTCTCCCCAAAAACACACTGTGGTTTTCATCATTTGTTTTCACAGAGACTGCAGTAAGGCACACTGCTACAAAGATGCTCTGATGCACAGCTCACAGCAGGCACGTAAGTAAGTAGTGGTGCTGAACTAGTGAGCAAAGGTGAGTCTGTAATGGATAACTCAGCTGCTTTTAGCATGACAACACACAACACATAAAATCTTCATTCTTCTCTAAAAACTTTAGAAAAGCTTAATAATAATTTTTTTCAGTTTTTATAAGAGTCCTAGTACACCACAGTTCAGAATACGTGCAGCAAATTCCACCTCAGTGTGAATTTTTCTAGGAAGTCCAGAAAATATGGGTTAACTGCCTAAATGATGACACGGACATAAATGTAATGGAGAGAACAGAACTGCTGTAATTTCTGATACAATCCTATCAATATGGTCAGTAGATAAAGGTTGCCTCACGAGTTTTACTTTTTATTTTCATTCTCCTTTTCTCAGTTAGATTTTTTGGAGGTTCCTGTCATTTCCCTAGCTTTTGTAATGCAGTCCTACAAAATGTACCTCTTTGCTCATAGTGTGCTACTAACACCAGGTGACAGTCATGAGGCAATCCTTGCTGCAGGCAACTGGTGCAGAACCCAAAATCATTGGCCAACAGTTATTTGAAGGACAGGCTTGCACACAAGCTGAGATGAAATGAAAGAGTAAATTTATTCAAAATTGAAAGAAATGTTAACTGAGAAAAGATGCAGGAGATTCCAGCTCAGTTACACATGCATGAGCTACTAGCACAACCTCTGAAGTCTAGTCTGATCTGACCCTTAATTGCAGCACCCTGAAGTTGGCTGAAACATCTGAGAATATCAAATACTTCATCAACAGTCCTATTAACTGGTGTAGGCTACAAATAGCTCACAGTTTGTGCATTCCTTACTTTGCCTGCCACTTTTGAAAGATGGAGATGAAGAGACACATTGCTCCTAGGAAGGTTGCTAGCTGGCCAGCTCAAGGCAGTGTCAGCACCAAGGGCTGGCAATACCCCTAAACTGGAACACAGCAGGGGCTGTTTCTTCTCCCTCTCCAGACTCACCAAACCTCCACCCCATGAAGATGAGGCCATCTGATCTCTAATAGTGCCCAAAATACTCTGCAATATAAGCATCCAGCTACTCTGCAGCAGGCTGAGGCTGGGGGCTTATTTTAGATAAGGAAGCAGAAATGAGATGGATAACCAGCAAGTAATGGGCAGAGCCAAAAAGGCAGGCCAGGTTTCTCAAATATATTTTCTGTTGGTCTACACTGACTGCAAGTAAACAATTTACAGTCTCATAATGCCAATTTTTTAAGCCAATGATGCCTTCTGTGTCTCTTCACCATGAGAGTTATTATCAGGCAAACTACATTTGTCATAACTGTTCCAGTCATTACTTCATTCAACTTTATGGTATGCTAGCACATTTCTGATAAAGAAAACATATAATGTTCATTGAAAAGGAGAAGTCAAAGAAAAATCCAGTTTTCAGCAGATCCAGCTACTAATATAAACCAGTTCGGTCAGTCAGTTTACTGCAGTTCCAGCTTTGTCTACTGTTTTCTACAATATACGGGAATATAAAATGTCCATTACTGTCCTTTTGATAGAGTAGACCGATTCATTATTATTCACCTATGCAGAATTTCATATAAATTACCTGCAATTACCTCTCCATGATGAAAGCCAGTTAGTGGCAAGTCTCAGCAGAGAAGTGAAGACTTCCCAGACGATGCAACACAGCACCCTTTCCTCTCACAGGGAACTTGCAAAGTGGGTCTGAAATGCTGCTTTTCCTAAGCTGAAGGACTTATTTTGGAACTTTCTAAGTCTACAAACCTGCGTTCCAAAACACAGCATCCATTTCATCAAGGAGGAGCAAGTCCTGTGGAAATTTTTTTTTTTGAAAGACTGAGTTTCATCATTTCTAAAATGCTTTTTACTTCCTCTGCCCCAAAAGAATTAAGAAACTTTCTGGCAGTGGTCCAGCTACAAAACAACAAACCACAGCTCTGTGCACTTGTATTAATATATTAATCCCAACTAAATTCTCCAGGTTTCAGTAGTTTATGTATGATATTTGCTTCAAAAGCAGTAATTTCTTCTGCCTTCACCTGATCTCACAGCCTAGTAAGAGGAAATTAGGCATCACATTTCTCTGCCCTAAGCACTGAGTTTTGGAGAAGGTGCCAATGTACCTGAAGGCATTCCTTGCCCTCTCCTAGGTTATGGACAGAGACTGAAATCAAAGCAGTGCTGTTCCTCCACACCTGCACAGAGCCCACCTGAGCTGAATCAGTTCCTAGACCCCAAACAGCAGCAGTGGGTGAGGGTGATAGGAAGAAGGAGTCAAGACCAATCTAAGATTTTTATTTTATTTAAGTTTTAAAAAGAAGACACCACATGAAAGATCCCTCTAGCATTTAAATGCTGTGAACTTCTCTCCTTTTTCTCATATTTGTCTTATGCTGTATTAATTAAGAATTCATATTTGTCTTATGCTGTATTAACACCGCACTGTGATGCAAATCAAATCAGCTTATCTACTGTGCAAAATGAATACATGTCCTGCAAACAAAAGTCTTTTGAACTGGTTATTGAGGGAATTTATTGAGACCTTTCTTCATCTTCCTGCTCTTGACTCAGTCTTGAGGTGGCATTTAAAAGCACTGACTGTGACTTATAAGTACTGAGTGGTATTTAGCTTGCCATTACACTCAAGGGCTGATTTACGTATTTATTTATTTATATTAAACCTTGGAAACCTTTTTCCTTTAATTGCTTGTGTAGTGGTTTTGGTTCACCAATTTGAGATTTCCTGGCTAAATGCACTAATTAATGTGGCGGGTCTAGTCCTGGCTAAATGCTAGTGCACTCATTATAACATACATATTTTCTGCAGTGAGATAGGATTAAGAGAAAGGTTAAGCAGGCTCAAAACTTTAAAAGGGTATAAAGAAAGCTTTATTAACAGTAACTAAAAGAAAGAAAAATAAGAATCATAATAAAACCTTTAGAACCCTTCTCCTCCCTCCTACAACCTTTTCTTTCCCACGCACAATGTACAGAAACAGTTCAGTCAGTTTATCACTTCTAGAATGGTTTGTCTTCATTTAGGGAGAGGAGTCCCTCTTGTCAATTTATGGAGACTTTTCCATAAGAAAACAGTTCTCTCATGGCTTTTAATTTTCACAAATAGCAGCTGCCTGGAAAATCTGCAATCATGAAGTCCTTCCCATTTTTACAGCTTTCCCCACAGCTGTGCTTATGGGCCATGTTAACTTATGGAGTACTATTTTAAAGATAAACTGTATAAGAGCAAAGGTTCTCCTAATCTATTTCTGAGATCATATTTATCTTTGAGAACAGAGATCTTCTTCTTTCCCTGGGGCAGAGAGTCTTCATCACTCTTCTCTCTTTTTCTGTTCAAACTTCTCATGGGATTATACATCTGTTTGCATCTGAAGCAACATCTGTTTACTTTAGCATGGAAGCCTTTGCTGATATTTACAATTTGAACACTTTATCTCCCCATACTTTTTCAATGAGTTATAGGGAAAAAGAGTCTGATGTATCAATTACATCTTTCTCTATATGTTTATAGGAGGATTTCAGCCCTAAGATTAAGGCATCTTTTCATCTTCCCCATCTGAGATTTTACTCTTTTTTTCACTGATTGTTTTTTCATGTGTTTTCATGTTGTTCCTTTACTTGTTCTTACTTTGTCATTTTCTCTCGTTCAAGGGAAGATTGAAGGTTTACAAGCTTGATTTGGGCACTGAAAGAGTTCAGATCTCACCCAAGACTTGCAGATAGATGGTGATCCCTGTCGGGCTGTGGCTGGAGCTGTTTGTGGTAGAGGCTGTGCTGGAGGGGGAGCAGCTAAGATCTCAGCAGCCAAGTCAGAACTTGGCAGCAGTTCTGGTAGCTGCAGAAAAATCTCAACAGTGGTAGGATATTGGCTGAGCTGGCCCAGCCCTAGAGTGCTCCCGGGCCCGGTGGATCCCATCTTGGCCTGGACTGGCAACAGGGCAGGGTTTAGTAACAGCAAGATGTCGGCAGCCATGGCACTCCCGGGCCCAGTGGATCCCATCTTGGCCTGGACTGGCAACAGGGCAGGGTTTAGTAACAGCAAGATGTCGGCAGCCATGGCGCTCCCGGGCCCAGTGGATCCCAGCTTGGCCTGGACTGGCAACAGGGCAGGGCTTAGTAACAGCAAGATGTCAGCAGCCATGGCGCAGCCCAGCCCGGCCTCGGCCCTGCGGCCTCCCCTCTCCTGCCCGGACACCATGCTGGGAGGGGAGGGGGAACTTCTCTCTCCAAAAGCCAGAAGCAACCGAGTGATTTCCTGGGCTTCCTTTGTTTTTAAATGTGCTTTTCCATAGGGGTGTGCTGAACTATTTTAAGTGGTCTAGCCAGGTGTCAATCTGAGCTAGCTGAGTTCAGGACTAGCTAGTTCCTTGGTTCCAGCAGGTCCCCACAGGAAACCACCCCGTACAACTGAAAACCAGGCTTTCATCAAACCATGGCAGCTCCCTGAACCTGAGTGTCTGCCTGGCCTGTTAACTCTGATCCTGTGGCTAAACTGGTTCAGTTTCCACCATTCAGTGCTGCCAGCACACATCCCACTACACAAAATGACTACACTTATTCCTACTGCAGTTTTTAGCTTTCAGGTGTCACTTCAGTCTATGCAAAGTCACTGGAAGACTAGGCTTGAATTCTCCCCTCCATGGTTTCAGCTTCAGGTTTCACATCTATTTAGAGAAACTGATAGTACCAACATCCCAAAGCCTAAGGTTTCCACAAATGTTCAAGTTATGCTGCTAGAACAACTCCTTACTCTTATATTTCCTGTATTTTTTGGTATCAGTGGGGTAAATGAGCAGAAGCATTAATTTGAATTTCTTCATTTTGGTGTAAAATATTTTTTAAACAGAAAATTCCACCTTTCTGTTTTCCTGCTTTTTTTCTGTCTCCTTTGAGGCTTCTTAAGTGATAAAAAATTGCAGTCTTGTGTCACTATAGGACACGAAAGAACAGAAGCTCACACCGCTGTTCTCAAGGTGAAGAAAAAAAGTAATTTTATTTTCTGACTCCAAAATTTATAGTTTTCCAAAAGTGACAGCGGATTGGAGGGTGACAGTGACACCTCTCCAATGACAATGGTCAAACCAACAATCCATCAACTCTTTCCTCCTCCATAACGGGATGCAAAACAATGAGTTATTTACAGAAAGGGTGTGAGAAAGTTCACTACAAGAATGTCAACATCAGAAGGCTTAGAAAGTCTTAAAAAAACAGTGACAGTCTTGTCTCTCTTTACACCAGCTTTAGTCTTTTCCCATCAAGGTGATATCATTGCAGACTGCGCAGAGCACAAATAACAAATTTAATTGAGAGCAACAATACTGTCCCATTAACGTTTATGGACTTCTGACAAGGATGAGAGAAGGCATTCCAGGCTCACCTTAAGTGTTTATAGTCACTAAGTTGATCCCACTGAGGACTGTGTTCTTGTTATTCTTTTTGATCAGAGGGCTGGCATGCCCCTCACAATGGTTTTGCCAGCACTGTCATTTTCTAGCATATCCTCCTGCCTCCTGACACCTGTGGAGATGTGGCAGCCTCCCCCTCAATGCTCCATGTGTTTTCCATGCAGTCCACTTCACCTGAAGGTCTATCCTTTGTTTTGTCCCCATATGGAATCTGTGCATCCTTTTGCATGTAGTTATTTTACTCAATAGTCCAGGTAGTTCAGGAGGATGGAGGAGTGGCTGTGAGGAATAATCCAGCCTGTGCTAGAGAGATTTTTGTACTAGAGTTCTCTTTGAAGGGACTGGGATCACCATTACTCATGGATTACAGATGTGACTGCCAGGTTATGTTGCCCCTTTATCGAGCTGGTCCCTGGCGAGCCCTCTATCCTTCCACACTACCCAGCAAACACGCAATTTTCCTGTGGGTGCTAATCTGCTGGGCTTGAGAATATCTTCTTTTTCTTCAGTGGTTTCTCTCCAAGTACAGGCATTATCTCCCAGTTCCTTTATGCTCCACCTTCTGGCCTGCTGATCACTGTGTCTATACAGATTTTATTGATGATCCTTTTAGATCTCTTCTCAGCTGAGACCATCACAGAAAAAGCATTATATACGTACACACATGCTCATTTGGGGTAAGGTTAGTTTTTGCCACAGTAATAGTCTGGGCTATGCTTTGGATTTGTGCTGGAATCAGTGTTGGTACCACAGGGATGGTTTGGGCCTTGGTAGCACAGGGATGTTTTAGGCATTGGTAGCACAGGGATGTGTTGGGCCTTGGTAGAACAGGGATGTTTTGGGCACTGGCAGCACAGGGATGGTTTGGGCATTGGCAGCACAGGAATGTTTTGGGCACTGGCAGCACAGGGATGTTTTGGGCATTGCTGAGCAGAGCTCACACAGAGCCAAGGCCTCCTCTGACCCTCACCCAGCCCCACCAGTGAGGGGCTGGGAGGGGACAGAGCCAGGACAGCCAGGCCCAAGTGACCCAAGGGATTTCCCAGCCCATGAGGGGCCGTGCTCAATACACAGAGCTGGGGGAGGAGAAGGAAGTGGGGACATTTGGACACCTGCCAGTCCATGGGCAGTAGGAGATGAATTCCTTGTTCTGTGTTCATTCTACGTACAGTTGTTGCTTTACCTATTAAACTGTCTGTCTCTCAGCCCTGAGTTTTCTCACTGTTACTCTTCCAGTTCTCTCCCTCATCCCAGAGGGGAGGAGTGAGCAAGCAGCCATGTGGCCCTGAGCTGCTGGATAGGGGTAAATCACTCAGCACTCCTGGGGCTCTCTGGGATCAAAGACTTCTGGGCCCAGTCACCTGCCCCTCTAGAAATAAAATCCACAACAAGAGGTGGTAACCAGGGAGCCACCCTGGGCATCCTCCCTTTCCTTCCTGGTGGCTTTGCAAAATGCCTCACCCCAAAGAGCTCTGCCAAGGTGCTGATGCTTTTGTGCCTCTGAGGAAACACAGCGCATCCCCTGCTTGTCCTCCACCAGGGCTGCACCTCTGGGAATGAGCACTTAGATCATAGCCCCATTTTTCACTATGTTTCCATGGAACCTAGACTACAAAAATTCTGTATTATGCCAGTTTTGACCCTGTCTTAGAGTCTTGTCTACACACAAGTAAAATGAAATTTTTATGGACATGTTATTCTGGTTTCCAATTAGCATACTTCATTCTATTACATCCTTTAGGAGATGTAAAAGAATCACTATTACCAAATTAGACATACCACATCATGGCTAATATCTAGCTGTCCAAAGCAACTTAAGATAATAGGATCATAGCAGAAAGGAAAAACTTTAATATCTTCTGAAAATCTTAAAAGAGAAAGTATACTTACTTCATAAAACATGTATTAGGCAGTAAAACCCTTCTGCACTTAAAAATTTTCAGGCCAAGACTTTGAAACTGTATGTTTGAGTTCAAAATCCCTTTGGTTTTTTGTTATGCCTTCTCCTCTTCCTCCCCTTCCTCTCTCCATCTTTGAAGTTTGGCAAGGCCACAATATAATTTTGCTCAAATAAGTATTGAAGTTTAGAATAATTTTCTAACGAAAATTTGTCAGCATTTTCCAACTTCTATTTATTGCTCAGTAACCTTAAGTTTACTCAAGCATAACTGCAGATGAAATGTGACACAAAGCAAGGAAAGAACAGGACAGAAATCTCCTAACAGTTCCTGACCCTGAGTATAAAATCTATTTCTGGACTGAGGATAAACAGAGGACCTAAAGAAACCTATTCCCTAGGTTTTGTCAGAAAACAAAGAGGTGGTAAAGAATAAGGAAAACCATACTGTCTGACCACCCAGCTCAGATTTCCACGTGTTTCCTTATCACGGCCATGCAGACAGTTTGCCAAAGGCTACTTTAATTTCAAATACAGAACCATACACTCTGACATACTTATGAGAAATGTTCTTGTCATAATGCATCTCTACATTTATATTTTGCATGCCAAACTGTAGAAAATAATTATTAAAAAATTTATGCCTGCATTTCTGCTTGAAATCTAATCTCTGCTATGGAGATAGTTCCTCAACAAGGCAAAGGGAAGGTGGATGTCTTTGATATCTTCTCCCTCCTTTTTTTAGCTCTTTCAGATGAGTTTTTATGGAGTTATGGTCAGGAAGATGTGGATACACCTCAGAGAGCAGATACTCCATAGCTGAAAAATTAGTAAGAAGTAGAATTAGAGAATTTATATAAAAAATAGAACTTGTATTCTGCTAAATATCTATTCCTGTGGAAAATCCTAATGTTCCCAATCCGTGACATGGTAACTAGGACTTGTGAGATTTTTTTCCCGACTTGCTTTACTTATACCTACACTAACTGAATAGCAGTACATCAGGATAAATCTCAGGCTCTCTGCCGTGAGTGGATTAACCTTTCTAATTGCTGATCAATTATTTTTCAGCTCATTTCTCATTCTAGTACCCAGTGATTTCCCTAATTCAGACAATATGGCCTTCAAAAGTACATGGAAAAAAAAGGGCATTTGATAAATCTGAAACCTACCTCTAAAAAACACTTTGCAGAAAGTGGCTGACTCACCAAATCGCCCTCTGCCTCCTCAGCTGCAGGCATGGAACTAGAAGAACCCATGTTGCAGACACACTGTTCAAGATAAAATTACCCAGGAAAGATAAATCAAAATGAGTCTCATCTCCACATGACTGATCATCACAACCACTTAGGGCACCACTTGACCTGAGCAGCTGTACAAGCTGGAGCCATCGCTGTGGCCAGAAATGTCGGAAAAGAGAAATACTTTCCTTTTCATTCAGCTTTGGTTATCAACCCAGGGATCTGATTTCAGAGAAGGAATAATTTAGTGCCTACAAATGGGTGCCCTACAAACACGAGGCATTTATTCTTCAGGTTTTATTTTGTGTGGATGCAATTAACCTCCTCCTGGGGTAGCCAACTGGGGCAACTTCTCCAGCAACTTACTCTTCTGATCTGATTTATATAAACTGCTATGGAAAAAAGAAGAAAAAATTCCAAACCTCATATAAAACCCCCATCAACTCACAAAAAGAAATCCCCCAAACAAAGTCCCCCAGCATAAAGAATGCAGACAACTAGACAACTTTATCACTGTTATATTCCACATATAATACAGGCTTTCCATACTACTTAAAAATAAATATATAAGAAAAGCAGCAGCACAAAGCACATCTCCTCAGCTCAACAAATAAAGCACATATTGTCCATTTTGAAAAGCTACACTAAACATCCACTACCATTACCAAAAATCATTGTCCCAGAACAGTGAATTTTCAGTAGAAAAAAGCCATCTATGTCAGAAAAGTTTTAAACTTACATTAGAGGAAAAGGAGCTGCTACATGTTGTCAGTTATTTCTCAGACATTTCCCAAGGTTCTTCTCTGTATTCATTATATATCAGTTTACACAAACTTGATTGTAACATTTTTCCTTTGTCAGTATAAGTGTTCTTTTCATATTTGAGGATACTAAGGATCTCTGGGTGGCATTTATTTTGGAACTCTGATTTCCTCTGTTGTTTTTATGAGAAAAAATTCATCAGCATTTTCTGAGATCTGTAAGGTTATTTTGACAGTTTGTGTTTTCCTTAAAATTTGTAAGGAGAGACAAATTATGTGAAAGACACCTATCTATCTGGCTAAGCTCAACCATGCAGCACTTAGTAAGAAAAGATCGCACATGAGGAAAATTAAATTGCTATATAGGAACTTCCACTTGGTTAATTTAAAGCATGGGTAAAGGTGCTAAGCAGGGCAGGAATGCCAGGGCAGGAATGCCGGGCAGGGCTCCACAGCTGCAAGGGCTGGGTGCCTCTGCACAGCAAATGTTAAATACGGTACTGCGAAAAAATCAATACCTGGAGAGGTTAAGAGAAAGGATAGAAAATCACTGCTTAGAGCCAGTAAGACATAAAGTCCAAACTCAATTTATTTTTGAAATTAGATACCTCAAATGCAGCAGGTTACTCAGCCAGCTCTTACACCCTGGCCTTTTGTTTCCACCTGCAGATCTTGCAGAAGGCAGCCAACAAAAGCAGCAGACAACAATGCTGCTACCCCAGTTTATAGCCACTATTTCCCAATAATTCATTTATTGATCACGGAAGTGGTAAATGTCTGTCTATCCTTGAGAAGAGACAACAACAACAACAACACAGAAGTCCTCACAAAATGATTAATGAGATAATACAGTCACCTAGCTAAAGCTATAGAACACAATATTTACATGCAGTCTCACAAGATGAATGGACCCTTCTTTATGACACTCTCTTAGCTTGGCTATAACACTGCAACCTGTGAATCCCAGTTTTGATAAATTAACATCCAGATCACAATCCACGGCAAAAAGGATTTGAAACAGCAGCATGGGGCAGGTACTGAACATAAATCAGCCCAGTTTTTTGGGCATCAGGAGCCAGTAGGTATGAGGCAGAAATCCTGCCACTATAAATTACTCTTGGGTCAAATATAGTGAAAGGCCTTGCCTGACATCCATGGAACAGTTCACACATCTGGGTAAAGCACTACTATTGCCACTATGCAGCACTTTACACACACCTTGCATGCATGAAATCCTAAGTCTCAGGGCAGATAACAAAGAGAACAGCGATTGACTGGAATCAAGGAATTTTTCCTTCTCAGTAGAAGAGTGGGGTAATTTCACAGACAGACGAAGTAGACAGAAGAGACAAAAAAGCTTTTGAAGATAAAGGGGCTGAGGGTTCTCCTTTCTCTAAAAGCAGCAGTGCAGTGGGAGGGAGGCACTGCCTCCTCAGCTGTGAGACACCTGCTGGAACTCCTGAAGGAACTCCCACTTCCCATTTAAATGTTGATGAAGTGAAAGACAAAATAAGGAACTTAAAGAGATGTAACATGACCACTAAACAACACTTTTTCCTTCATAAATGAAACCTTTCCAACATAGTCCATCACTGTACCATATGGACCTTACATATTTGTTTTGGTCTCTGTTACCTACTTTGAATCTACAGTCAAACAGAATTACCTCCCAGGATTTGACATTTGTACTAAGAGATGGTAGGATTTTACTTATACTACTTTAAATTAATCATCCTTTTCTCCATTTCCTGCTTCTGAAATATAAAATTGCATCCAGTACACAGTGTCACATTGTTATTGGTAATTTTACATTTTGCTACCTCCACCTCCAGTAAAAACACATTCCCTGAATTGCATTTATATATATATGAGTTACAGTGCAATGAAAGAGCATAGTGTGCTTTAAAAATTATCTTTAGAACTTTGTTGAAAAGAATACCCAGACTGTAAAACTCCTCCATACCTCTATGAATCAATAATGTAGCTGGATCATAAATTAATTCTTAATGGTATTTTGCTAAATTGAAAAAAAGACAGTTCCATTACTACAGACAGTAACCTAAATTCACAGATACAAAACGACTTCCCATTCAGTTATAAAGAACTGAAAGACAACAATTCAGCTTTAAAATGGGAATATATTTTGAAGATATCCCATTAAAACATGAAAGGTGTTGAAAGGAATCAACTTGACAAATCATTCCACAACCAGTGCCACCTATGTGTATGGTCTTTGGAATTTTACTCATGGCAAATATCGTTACATTTTGTACTTTAAAATATATTTGTACCAAGATATAAAGCACTGAAGAAACTAGATTAGCATAATAGGGTTTCTATATATATATATCCTTTACTGGAATTAAAAGTGAACAGGTAAAATATATGAAAGTGTGTGGCAAATTACCACGGCCATTAATCTACCTCTTTTGTACCTTTTGATATTAGATATAAACATATTTCTTGAGGGTTAGAGGGAAGAATAGGGGATAAACTCTGGAGAAAGAAGCTGCTTGTGTAGCCTTTCCTGCCAGAAGCACAGCACTGGCTGCTGAGAACTACTCAGTAATGGAAACATGCCAATACTTTTGACATGTCTATGGATTTTAGAGCCCATGAACGCAGGTCTGGGCTCTAAATCTTAAATTTCCACATTATGAGAGGGCTTGAAGATTAGAAAAGATACATGAAAATTTCTGTAAGCTAGACTACATGCATAAGTAGATGTGTACATGTGCCTTATTAAATTTCTGTAAACATTTGCCAATTATATTGATGCTAATTCTTTGTACAAATGAATATAATAAGTTCTTGTGATGTAGTTAATGACTTAAGATCACACTTTGTTAAGAGTATATAAGCTGGAGAACACACAGAACAAAAAACTTTTTTCTTCTTAGACCCTAATCACATGTGTATGTCACATCCAACCTAACAATAACACCATAGATCAATTAAAATCAAACACAGTATTCTGAAAAGTTAGAGAAGTCAAAAAAAAAAAAGTCTTTGCACTCTTTTGAGTGCCTGAGTGCAGAGTCAGAAGATAAAGAATGAGCCCAAGTGTCAAATTAAAAGAGCAATAGCTATGAGCTTCTTTGGAGTAGTAGAGGACACAGACTCAGCCTGTGAGTCTATGCACAAGCAGCACAAATATTTTCAATGCACAATGAAAACAATAACAAATGACCTAACTTTGAGCTGCTTCACAAAATGTCCAATTTAATAAAGATTCTCATATCTTAAATATGCATCTGAGGAACTGCAATGTCTAGTACTAAAGTGAAGGCACTGACAAAGTGTATGAGGAATTTGGGGGAAGGAAGTAAGTAAGGCATTTTATTATCAGTAACAAAAAAAAAAATCATGAAAGGGAAAAAAACTCCTCCAAACATTCAAAACCAGAGAAGACAGGAAAATGAGTGACCTGTACAGCGATATTGTATGTTAAGGAGATGTAAGGGTGGAAACATCTCAGCAAGCACCACAGAACCCATGACACTTGCGATGTCTAGCTTAAAGCAGCAACAAACGATTGCAGTATTACCCTTTAGCTGAACAGGAGGACCACACTAACCACAGGATGCCAGGGGAGATCAGAGAGTGTAATAAACAAATAGCCAACAGGGAAGCTTCAGTTACTGTTCACAAACTGGGCAAAGATCATTTGCTCAGATGCTACAGTAATGGTGTGAAGCAGCTCCCTGCGAGCTCATGAGCAGGAGGCAAGATCCTAATTGGTCCTGAGTCAGGACTGGTCAATCAGAATCACAGAACTAGCAACAATCAGTGCAGAATTGACCACAAAGTAGCTAGTGATATCTCCTGCAAGAGTAACGATAAAAAAATTAAAAGGAAAACCAATCCTTTGGTGGCGCTCAATTTCCGGGAGGCAGATTACATAAAAATTAGGAAACTTACTAAAAGGCAGATAAAAATAACATTTTAAAGACTTGAATACTAAGAGACAGTGGTGAAGACTGCTGAAGGGCATCTTGCTGGAGTTGCTGGGCCAGTGAAGGCTGCCATGGTGAGGAGCTGGAGAAGAAGCAGGAAACCAAAGCAGCTGATCAGCACAGTGTGGGGTTTTTAGAAGCAAGACGACAGACTTTAAAAGCTGAAGTTGCATTGAAATGAGGAAAATTAAATGGTACATCAAATGCAAAACCATACCAAGACTGGCAAAAGCTCAGCCAAGCAAAATGGAACCAAAACTTAAATGAAATCCTTCTTCATTGGAAGCACCAAAGGCTCATTAGATACCCAACATCCAGGGCACAAAGAACACTCAAAGAACAGGGCTGCCACTGGGGAGATGATCCATTTCTTTTCAATATTGTTCACTGTGAAAGAAATTGGAAAGATACATTTGGAATTCAAGAAACTGCAGGATCAGAAGTACAGTAAGTAGAAAAAATGAACAACAAACCCACTAGCATTAAACCCACTTCACCTGAGTAGTCAAGTGAAGTAGAAAATTACATCTGCTGTGTAGGTAGTCACATGCTTTAATCACTCTGGTAAGGACCAGAAGGTGGGAGCTCTTTATATTGCATAGAAAAATAAGAGCTGGGAAAAAACCAAGGGTATTATGATCTTAGCATCTACTAAAAAAATTAGTAAAAACAGGTAGTGACACAGATTAGAACCAAGAAGGTCATGGCTGGGCACAACATGCACAAAAATATATTACATGCTGAGACAATAGTTGGTAGATCTAGAAGCTTACAAAGGCTCACATTTACGGGAAATATTCCTGCTATGAGTTAGCAAAGAGGTTGAAATCACATCCAGCTCAGGAGAGTCACAGAGATGAATGTAGCTGAAGGTGGGAAATAGGTACTTGCTTGCTGTGCTTTCACTCTTTCTTGAATATCTACTTACAGACACTGTGGCCAATAGGACACTGAGCAAAATCAATCTTGTTTTGACCCATGAGGGACAAGTCTTTTCTTCCAGCATTATAAGCACTGAGCTGGCAATGTACAAGTCCAGACCAGAAAGCACACCAAGCCCCCAGATTTTCCTTGGGGGACACTGATTGCTGTATTCCTTAGGGCTGTGCTGAGTCCTTGCAATCAATGTGGGACCAGGATCAGAAGTCATCTTGCCAGCATCAACCCTGAATCACAATGGCCCTAAATCACACTGAGCTAAATTTAAACCGAGATGGCATAAAAGTATTGCTTCCCTGACATTTACACATAAACTGAGCTCTGAGTTCATTTCTTGTTCTCCTCCTGTTGAAATGTATTGGAGTCCATCAGAGACCAGATCCTTACTGTATTGATCCAAATCTTGTGGGGGGAAAAGCATACTGGCATTAAATTTTTAAAATAAACATTACTTTAAAAATGCAGAGTGTGAAAACCTTGCTACTTGTTAGAGTGCAATTTGGACACAAATAAGGTAAAAGGATATAGTATCACTAAACTAGGATTCACAAGTAAAGCTGAGAACATAATTAGAACACAAAGATCACAGACAAAGAGGAGAAAGCACAAGTAAACCAATTCTCTTTATTACCAGTCTTTTCTTGTTATTTAGAGGTCTTTATAAAAAGAAATTAAAACAAATAATAATTGAACATAGAGCTGGCCATATAGCATAGAAAAAAAACTTAAAGCAGAAGAAATCAGTACCCTGCTCCTGTGACATTAATGAGAAAAGACACCTTCTCTCTTTCAACAGATTGTGTCTTACACTGCCTGGACATCTGGGAGAAGGTGATGATTGTTTGTTTTGTAGGGTTTGTGAGGGCATGGAAGGGGTAGGGGTTGAGTTCAAACTCTTCTATTTTTCTACATCAACTCTAGGCAATCCGCATATTTCAAAAGGTAAAAGTTAATATTGAAAAGACTGGTTATGTCCCAAATCTTACACTAGACGAGCCATTTGTAGAACTAAATCACAGCTAAACCAGGTGCCATTTTATGGAAGGTTTTTGCCTTTTTCAGGAAGACATTGCTATGGTAACACTAAATGATCCCCACTCTCTAACTTTTTCTGTCTCTACACAAAATTCTTGCCAGTTTAGGATCAGGAAAGAGGTCTTATTCACTGCTCTGGTGCAGAATGGAAAAGAGGTTGCTTCCTTGCCTTGAATTCTTCATTATTTACAGGAAGACAGTCTTTTTCTATTTCAAAGTCATTATTAACTAGAACAATCAAATGTTACACAATGATTTAATTAACGAATTGCATATAATTATATTCCAATTTCTCAGTAAAGTGCAGAGTCAAGCTCAAGGCCAAAAATATAAGACCAAAAACAAAAATCAGGAAGTTCAAAAAGAGAAACCATTACCTCTTTCAAACTGTCATGTCCACTTGTGCCCTGATGGCTTTCTTCAGGGCAACAAGAAACAATGGCACCATCACACCAGAGAAATAATCACTCTTGATTGTGGTGAAGGACTTGTTGATGAAGAGCCATCTAAAGCATTTAATTGTCAGTGTTTCCCCATCAGCAAAGAACTTGGAGTTACCTCTGGTATGTCTTTACCTTTCATTTCAAATAAGGCCGGAGCAGGGTGCTGGTTCACATGGGAAGTGTCAAAGTGCAGAGACTAAAGAAACACTGCACCCAAAGGTAAAAGTATTTACATAGAATTGAAAGCAAGTTAGATTTTGAAAGAAGATGCAAAAAAAAAAAAAAAAAAAAAAACGCAAAGGGAAAAAGAATACATTGCTGCTATAGAACAGTGACAGGGATTGTTTTTAAAGCAGTATCAAATAAAAAACCTAGTAAAAAACCAAACCCTTAGAAATCACCTACTTCTGGAGTTAGTACAGTTGATGCTATAAACCACATAATAAACATATATGTATACATGCACAGAGATATAAAGACAGAGATATATACAAGGTAATCTAGGTAGATATTATCAAAATTAATCTCAATCAAAATTAAACTCATTATCTCCTGCAAGAAGGAAGGAGATACAAGGACTCACCTTGTGTCAGAAAACAGGCACAAATATTTCTTATAATTTCAAAAATCCCTGTTATAACTATTTTTTTAATTATTTAATTTTCTAGAAGCATCAACATCAAATCTTTTGTGAAGTTGCAGAAATCATCCAGGGATCTTCAGACACCTCATAAAAAGGCACCCTTAATCAAGCCCTTAATGGTCATGAAGTTCTAAGGGGGAATTTCTTCCTTTCTGCATAATGGGGATGAATAAAAAAACCAGTCTTTATATCAGGAGCTCTGTTAATACAGGGATTGATAGGGTGGCCATACACAGAAGCAATATTAGGGCTATCCTAATTACATATAGGACTAAATAAGTAAAGAAAATATTCTGGGGTACAATCTAGACAGAGCAAAGCTCACAGAAAATATAATACTAGCTACAGGCACCTGTGCTAAGTAGCTATGTATATTGATCTCATAAAAATGATCAGAGCATTGTTTTGTTTTTCAGGAGCAGGAGGTGTAAAACTGCCCTACCAAATGTAGTAGATGATTGAAGAACTGTTTACTGCTTTCTTAACTCCCAGCTTCATTTCCACAAAGCCAATTTTTAATATTGTCCTGTATAAACAAAAATGAACTCTAAATTAACATTAACAGCTTTTTAAAATGCTTTAGAAAAACCATTTTGGTGAACTGCTTTGCAGCTGCTAGAAGTGGTGCCAAAAATTAAAATGTTACTTTTATGTATGTTTTATTTTTTCTGTTGCTAGAACACTTAGTTCCAGAAACATAATTTTGAAGACACTTGTACTCTATGTGACCTTGTCTTTGAGGCTTTACTGGCAGATAATTTTACACCACCTAGCTAAGTCTTATTATATCATAATTATGCTTGTCACATAGGATCTCAAATGAAATTAATGAAATACTATCAACCCAAGACAAGAGCTATGAGAATCAGTACAATTTTCCCTGTGATCATTTGCTTTTGCTAATATTTATTTCCACCACTTAAACTCCAATATCAGGTATCTAAAGAAATAAATAAATCAGGGAAATTAAGTTCAATGTACAAATATTTTGATTAAACGCTATCTTTGGTTTCAGATTTTTCACTGCAAGTTCATCACAGTCCTCTGTAGCCAAGAAAAAAAAATAAACTGAAACTGGTGAAGATAAAAAATAGTGAAGATAAATTAGGCTGGAAATTAACAAAAGCACAGTCCTATCTGCCTGATTGGTTTCAGACAAATAGGAGAAAGAAATAACTCAAATGCAACAAAGTTCTTCCTTGAGGCTTGCATAAATTAAAGCTGTTAAATGCAATTATCTCTAGAAACATGAGCACACCAAATACTGATAGTTAGATTTGATTGCTAAGAAGAGGCAGATGCAGGAACTGCAAAACCTGGATGATATTTTCAGGATTCTGTCTCCATGAGTCAGAGATGTTATTAGGTAATTATTTTTTCTGCTTTTTGTCTTCCCACTGCTTTGCACTCAGACGCCCAAGTCTCAGTAGAAGTAGTAACACCCCACCAGGCCTGCCTTGCTGAGAAGCATCTACTGTATTTTCCTGTATTTATTGTAAAAATGAAGTAAATAATCTGAGCAGAAAGAGCTATGAAAACCTTCCATGGAAACAAAATGGAATCTCTGCTGTATGCGGCATTAGTTTGGAGCAAAGGGAAGGATTAAAATTTTTCTATCACACATCACCACTGGATTCACCTACAACTCACTAAGCCTGTCCACTCAGGGATGAGCATTAAAAGTGGCTCAAACCACAGCTTCTTAAGATGGAATCACTCCCATCAAGCCACTGCTGGCTGCCAGTGTGTGACAGCTCTCCACATGACCCATTTTCCCTGCTGTTTAAGCCCATGCCTGATGGCTCTGTCTCTCGGACACCAGAGGAGAGAGGCAAGCATAGGGCAGACATTCCTGTATGCATGGATTCAAATACACCCTCAGGTTCAGGCTCAGCTCAGCCCAGTTCCTTATGAGCAGCTACACGACCCACAGCATCCCAGTAGATGCAGAGCATTGCCCAGTCATGTCATGCAACAGAATAACTCTGCAGCTGCCCCCAGTCACACCAGGATTCCATCTATCTGGGTTAAAAATACAACAATGTGGAGGCCCTGAGTAAATGTATGTATTGTAAACATATGCATGGCATTAAAAGATCTCTGTATTGTAGAAGCGACCCTGCCCTGATCCTAGTTATTGTAAATGGGCTGCAGCTGTGATGTGCTTAATTGGGCAGCAGCTGTAGCCCATGGAGGTAGCTGGGATAAAAGGGGGGTGAGGCATTCAGAGAGGGCTGGAGAGGAGTCCTGGCAGAGAAGCAAAACAACACTGCTGTGAAGATTATAACAGCTGGTGACCCCGATGTGATGAAGAACACGCAGCCATAAGAAAACACTGAGAGAAGGTATGGGACCCCCAGACACGATAGAAGATAGGACAGCCGAGAGCTGTGGCAGCCTGAGAGCTGGGACTTTAGAATATAATATGGCCTTTGAATTAAGGAGCTGTAACAGCTGAGAGCTGTGAGAATATGGCCTTTGAGGAAAGGAGTCTGGGAACATCTAGGGTTTTGTATGTATTCAAGACAGCCGTGAGCTGTGGCAGCCTGAGAGCTGGGACAGATATGTGTATTGTAATTGTATAATTGTTAAAAGAAAAAGGGGAAATGTGAGGGGCCTGAGCAAATATATGTATTGTAAACATATGTATGGCAGTAAAAGATCTCTGTATTGTAGAAGTGACCCTGCCCTGATCCTAGTTATTGTAAATGGGCTGCAGCTGTGATGTCCTTGATTGGGCAGCAGCTGTAGCCTGTGGAGATAAAAGCTGGGATAAAAGGGGGTGAGGCATTCAGAGAGGGCTGGAGAGGAGTCCTGGCAGAGAAGCAACAACAACACTGCTGTGAAGATTACAACACAACAAAGGTGAAAGAAAAGGTAGAAAAGATATCAAGACATTGCAGTCTTACTTGAGTTTAAGTAGCTGCTAAGTCTCAGCAATTCAAGCCACTTCCCTTTGTAATATTACAGCATCTCAGGACCCAGGATCTAGGTGAAATAATTCACTTTGAGTGCACAACGAGTGCACAACCTGAAAATTACTTGAAGAATAGCCTAAAAACATTCCCTGAAGGAAGTGTTTGTAAACTGTACACTGTGCAAATGTTGGTAAATGTTCTAGCAAATGACTATTCTGGACAATGTAATTGTTCTCTAATGAATTGCCTAATTTTAAGATTAAAGCCACTGAAGTGTAAAATGCGGGACCTATAAATTTAGCTCAAGTGCTGTCGCTCCATAGCATCTTCCCCATGGAAGAGATGTACAAACAGCCACAGTGGCTCTACCTTCCCTAAGAAGATAAAAGAAATAGACCCATTAAGGGGGAGGAAATCATCAAGCCACCACTGAGGGTCTCTCAAGGTCACCAGCCTCTCTCTGCTACACATCAAGAGCTTACCTTAGGCCTCTCCGGTTGTACCAGATGTTAAGTACTATTGGATGTTTGCTTTGAGAAGATCTGATTTTCAACCTGGACTTTCCAAACACAAGCCATATCTGTCCAAGCCAAGTGAAACAAATTAATTTCCACCAGTTAAATTCAACCAATTTAACAGCTGTCTGCATAGAAACATACTATTGACCTTAACCATATCTGATGATCCTGGCGTGCAAAACCTGTTTGATTTTGGACATAATTTCTTACAGTGTGTCAGGCATCACTGTTTCTGTGTCAGTTCTATAAACCTCAAATAGGAGTGCACTGCATTTTGTTCTTCAAAATGCTTTAAACACTTTTAGAGTAGAACACTAACAATTTCTATGTATCTTTTAGATACTTTCTGAACATTTATTGAGCATTTATTGCATTCTGTTTCTGTGTGAAACAGGTATTTCCAGACCAGTCTAAGACTTGTTCTTTAAGTTCAGGGGGAAAAAAGTTTACAGTGGAAGCTTCACTGTATAAATCTTGGTTTTAAAAATGTTATTTAGGAATGTTCTTATCACCACCTAGAGAAATCTCTCTAGCTTAGTCATAAAGTGTTCTCCAAGGAGCTGGGAGGGGACAGAGCCAGGACAGCTGAGCCCAAGTGACCCAAGGGATTTCCCAGCCCATGTGGGGCAGTGCTCAGCACACAGAGCTGGGGGGAGGAGAGGGAAGTGGGGACATTGAGACACCTGTCAGTGCATGGGAAGTGGGGAATTAATTCCTTATTCTATTTTCCTGCATGTGCAGCTGTTGCTTTACCTATTCAACTGTCTGCAGCTCAGCCCCTGAGTTCTCACTGTTATGCCTCCAATTCTACCCCAACCCACTGGGAAGGAATGAATGAGCAGCCATGTGGGGCTGATCTGGTTGCTGGGCTGAAACCAGGACAAGGAGTAAGTGCTTTTACATCTGAATATGCTAGTTTAGAAAACACAGGTAGCTAATATTTACTGATTTGAACTGCCTTTATCCTAGCAGTTTGCATGAAGATTACGCATTCATTTCAGCTATACCTGTTGTTCCTTATATGTAAGTATAAATATATATCATAACAGGAAGACTACATTTTCTGTACTGCAAGGTTTTCTTCTGTATTTTGAAGATAAAGTTAATTTTATTTGTTGAATCTAATGAGATCTGGAAAATGTAGTGAGAAGTGAAACTTCACTTGTTTGGTTGCTAAGCAACAGGCTCATACATGAGCTGACTGATCATTACATTAGTACTTTTCCTATCAGCAAATTACCTAGCTGGAGGCAAAAGCCTGCCTGGTTTCCTCTTCCAGTTTTGCAACTAAAAGTATTTAACAATATTTGGAATACATGAGACATTCCAAAGATTTTTATTATTTCTGTCCTAGCTATTTTAAACAATCTGTCAGCTTTCCCAAGCAGCAGCATCCATTTCAGACTGCAGGGCACATTCACAGGCATCATCTAATAAAGGAGCTCCTCTGAATCTAGAGTAAATAGACTCTCAGGTAACTCTTGAGGAAATAATATAATAAACATTGTCTGGCCTCCAAAGCAGTGATTCACCCTTAGGGCACAACTGTCCCTACCGTAGCTAAAACAAAGATTTTGTTTCCAAACCTAAGACCCTTCACAATCCTGGGACTGTCAGCAGTGTGCAAGGCTTGCAGTCAGCTACATGGTCACCTCCAGCAGGATAAAACGTCTCAAACTTCAGAGATATTTAAGAGGGATAGTTAAAATGCTATGCTGGATCAGGGATAAAGACACACAGCAATGGAAGGCCAGGGTCTAATTAGTTTGCTTCATTCACCCACACAAGAAGAATCAATTGAAGAATACATGCCTAAATCATTTTTGTCTAAGTCACCAGATGGTCCTTCTCTTAAGCTACTGTACACCACATAAAATGCTAAATGAAACTTTCTCTGAATCTTTAATCCCCTAACGTTGCCACCCCAACCCCAAAATAAATAAAATAAGTAAACTTAACTTTCCAGAGTATTTTGAAATTGCAGGCATTTGCACAATGCTGTAAGACAACTACAAATAAGCAGCCATATAGCATCAAATAATTCTTACTTTTCTTCCTGGAAGGAGTTCTCCGTTCTCTGGCACCCAGCTGGAAGTACCCCTCTCCTCCCTGCTCCTCAGTGTCACTCTAATATTATGTTCACATAAATGCAAAGGGACATCACCAATGTCACCCTAAGAATGGAGCAGCACACATCCAGCAGGAAGCCTACAGTCTGCAGGTGTTAATCAAGGGCACCTTGGGTGCAGCCCCGTCTGCATCCAGTGCTAATTAATATTTCCAGTGGTGATCTGGAAATAGGCATTTGGTGGAAGACATCACATAGTAGGGAGTTGCAGGTATCTGTAATAGAGTAATAAAGGAGGTGAAAAGCTTTCAGGAACAATAACATGTGGAAACAGAAAAGAACTAAACAAAAGGATTGGCATGGATTAACTCAACAAATTTATTTCCATATTTAGTCAGTATTTTAACACAGAAAAGGAGCCAGATTTCCTTTCTAGATGGAGACATGGCTCTGCAAGGCAAGAGTTTTAAGTATGTATCTAAATTTTGCAGCTAGTATCAATATTTTTGGGAAGTCAGGAAAAGCAAAACTAAGATGAGATTGGAATCAGCGTTCTGTAGCCCTCTTCTGGTTGAAATCATTCCATGACTTAAAACCCCCAATCTACTCTAAATAGTCTAATTTTGCAAGGATAATTGCATTTGTTGCTGACACTAATTATCCATTTCTGATTCCCAAGATAGTTTCTTTTCTTCATAAACTACAATAGAATAGACTACGTAAAAGCAATAGGATGTGCATAGTTTGCCCACTAGAAAAGCCATAATTATCAGACTACTCACTGCAATATTACTGTTGTGCTGCTCTGATCGGAGGGTGAAAAAGAGCTTTCTTTGTTATTTTAAATAAAAGCTAAATAAATTCACACCAAACAATCTTCTTCCATTTCACCCAGTTTAAGGACAATTTCAGCTTACTTTAACTTTTTTATTCTCCTGCAGACCATTTTGTCCTTCATCATCTTGTGTTGGATTTCTGCACACCTAATTTCTTTGAGGAAAGTCAACAGTGTGACACAAGACTCACCTTTTCTCTCATTATATAATGAAAAGACATTATGAGTCCTTTCTCTTTTAGCTCTAAATAGCTGCAGGTAATAGGTGAGTCATCAGTGCAATGCCATTATGCCAAACAAATGACATTACACTGCACTGAAATTGTTGACATTTTTCTACAGTATTAAATCTAGAAGCTTCACTCAAACTAATATTTACTTACTTGAACCAGATAAAGATATTGCACAGTATTATACAGTAATGCTAAATCATTCCAAAAAAGTCAACCTGCTAATGCTCACTGCTGTAAATATCCCTTCTAAGATACTCAGCTGATAACAAGGAACTGGCAAAACAGCACAGCTAGGTCCTAATGGTGTTTTCCACACCAGCTTTTACAGTCAAACAACCACTTAGAAAGACAACATTTGAATACTTACCTAGGCACAGAAAGTACAGAGTATTGTAAAGCGTTGGGTGGAATGATCATCATCCAGTTTTTGGAGGGCTTTTATTGGAAGTGCTACACTAATTGCTTAGGATATATGGGTGTCACGGCTCACTTGTCAGCATGCATGGACTGGAAGAATTACGGGAAAATAAGAAGTCACTTTTCTTGCTAGAAATTACAGTTAAAAGCTTAGGACAAAATCTTAACTTGAGTACCGCAACAGCAGGAGAAATAAATCACATATAAGTAGAAACTTTGTGCTTTCTATTCATGTCAAATTACTTCTACAGAACAAACTTTCATCCATGAAAATGAACACACAAATAGAAGACAGCACACATATCCCCCTGACACCAGGTTGTACATGCTGTGACTCATTTCAAGGCCACCGAAAAGAAGAATGTGACTGTCACAAAGGCTTGCTGGGGCTGTAGGGCCAAGGGATTTATGTAGGTGCCAGCAGGTGAGTGGTGCAGGTGTCCCTCCAAATTGTGGCCTCAGGAAGATGAGGCATCTGGCAGGGGAGCACAGGTTTGCTCCCAATTCAATTTGCTCATTTTCACAGTCTGTATCAGCAAAGATAAAAGGTTAATCATATCACTATATTTACTCAAAAATCTTTTTGTGTAATTTATTTACTGCTGGCATTATTTATACTGGCTTAGCAGATGCAGAACTTTTCCGCTGTGTAAGAGGCATAAAGAGCAGTACAACCATGTTCATTAATTCTGTCCAATATCCCGCTCAGACCATGCTTTGTGTCCTTGTGTAAAGTATACAAATGAGGCTGGAGACTGGAAAAAGCAAGTACAGAAGTCTGACCGGGAGCCAGAATCATCCTCTGCAACCCAAACTCTTAGGTGTTTAAATTACTCTTATGTGTAAATCAGGTGAAACCCAGAGTCCACTTTGTAGAGAGAAAGGCGGGGGGGGAAAGGGGGGATCCCAAGAATTTTGAGCTCATATGTATAAAATAACTGGAGATTTTTTTATGAACTTACCATTTTCCTCTAACTTCCAAGGACTGGTAGTTACTTCAGTGTAGGCAGTTTGACTTCAAAACTCTTTTCACAAAAATTATTATATACTGCTACTTTACTGTATTTAAATCCCTATGAATTGAGTTAGGAACATATCCATAAAATTACAGCATTAAATTTTTATACTTCATGTTTTAAGAAAATAAAGACAGCAGGTCCTAAGATCACTTTACTGTGACAAATTGTCTCTTTCTGCTCCCTTGAAATTGGCCTGTGAGACTCATCAAATCCCCAGCTTTGTTAGTGCTGGAAGAATTTATTTAAAAGTGCACACTGTCATTATATACTTACAGAGAGGTATATTTTAGGATTATGCAAGTGCTTGATAGATAATTGGTTCTTTCTTTTTGCATCATCCTAAGTTTTCTGAGAAAACAGAAAGATTAAAATTGCACAAAAATCTGAGTAATCTTTATAAAACAACAGTAGAAGGAGTGAATACAACTTCTAATTAAATGAATGTGACCTTCTTAAAATTGTCAATCAAAATTAATTTTCTGCAAAATACAATGGGAATTACTTTTTTTTAAATAATTGGTGTCTATGAAAATCTTGAAAATCTATGAAGATCTTGAAAATTTGCTCATTTCAAGAAATGCTACTAGGGTTAAGCTCAAGTTTCCAGGAGTCAATTTTACTGCATAGAAAGAACTACTCGATTGTAAGCTAACAAACATTGAAAATACCTCATAGGAAGCAGAATATCCTTACAATTCATAAATGGACTCCATAAGGATTTAGCAAGACTTTAACATACCTAGATTGTGAAATATCAAGAGAGATGAAAAAGACATTCTGGCACATTTAATACTCTTTATGTTACAGATTACAGGGCTCCAAAGGGAATTTGTGTCACAAAGTCACAAGGATTGTGCACTCTAAAAATAGAGTAGAAAACAGTTTGCTTGGTGGTCTTAGCACTTTTCATTAAAGCTTCCCAAGAGCTTCCATGTGCTGGAACAGCCATGTAAACTTGATAGATGTGCACTATTTCTGCCTTACCCTGGTCATCCAACTCACCTTGGAGGGCAAGGAAGCCCTTTCAGCTCCTGTCCCATCCACCCTCCTGTCCTCACGAGTTGCACACACCAGCCTGGGAACTGGAAGCCTCAGCAGAAAGCAGTCATAAAGGGCAGTACAGAGATGGTGTTTGTGACAGGGATGTCTGGAGTCTCTAAAACTCCAGAACTCACAGGCTGACAGAGAAGGTCTGGAGACCACAGCAGCACGAGCTTTCAAAGACAAGGACTGAGCCCTAGAATTAATAACTGCAATTAATTATAATATTGTGTCCCAGAAATGTTTAAACAACTAACTACTGTAATTAAACATTCATTAAGTATTTGGTTCTTGACTTTAACTATTATCAGTACACAGTAAAATGACATCCCTAATCAGCACTACAGAGGAATAATGTTCTGCAGAGGAACGTGGATCTATGCTTTCTTTTCCCTTTATTTGACAGACAGCAGAGTAAATAGTCATTTTCCCTGGCACTTCAGCTGCAACAACAATCTATGTGAAAAAATAGTTTAATGGAGTCCTCTTTATGCCAAAAGAGAGTGCAAACCCAAAGCAATCAGGTTACTGCGATTTGATGGAAGCTGACAGGTTTGCTCAGTATTGTAAGGAATGTGCTTACTAGCCCAGGCTGTGCTGCTGCACAGAGACCTTTCTGCACAGAGAAGCCTGAGGAAAACCCAGTGCAAGAAGGATGTGAGAAGGATGCCCAGAACAAAGAGCAACTGACAGCTGCTGGAGCCAAGATGCCCCTCTGCACTTTCCCACTTTCCTGCCTGAGAAATGCTCAGTGGTTTCTGCTAAGCTTCCAAGATATCTGATGCAAAGTAGACAGTGCATTACCACATGCTTAAAACAACACCTGCCAAGGTTTAAAAATAACAGAGACATATTGAATTTTGTAAATAAACACCCCAACAGATTCTCAAAGCTACTGCGTTCAGCAGTGTTTTGGTGCACACAAACATGCTTTCCTGGATGCTGTCAAACTGCCAGCGTCCTGTACAAATTTCATTAAGTTTTACTCTTTTGTATCACCACCAACACCACCTCTATTACATCTTCTTGGACATGCTAAGTTGTCACTGAGTTTCGTTATCCCTTTGAGACATTTGAGTACCATTTGTGAGCAATGATTAATATCCTCTGCCTACAGCAGTTGGCAATAGTTCAAGTCACACCAGAAGCTCAGAATCAGCTATTGACAGCTATGATTTTTTTTTGTTAGTCTGCATACAGATCTTTTTCCAATAGGAACAGCTGGAATCTCACCAGTTGCCAAGCAATGTTGCTCAGTTCCCTCTGTGAAGGCAAAACTTCATTTGCAAGTGTTTGTTAACCTTTTTACCATTCCTCCCTCTAACACATGGCTGGGCTAGTTAGTTGTGGTAACCTTTGCTTTGCTATTATTCTTGTTTTGTATTGGGAGCACATGTTTTACATGTTATAAATCAATTACAGTTTAGTAGAAATATATGTGAGTTTCCCACTTAATACTCCAATTGCAAAAGTCCATTTAAAAAGTCTTTTTCTGAAGGAAATCAATCACCTCCAACACGACAATATTTTCAAAAATCCCCTCACTCATTACTTAGAGTGTTTTCAAAGGTCAGTACATTTCCTGGCAAGCAAGTAATGAGTCATAAGCAATTTATTAACTTTCATTATCAAAGTAATACTAAAAAGTCTAATATCATTACATCTGATTTGATAAAAATGTCCTACATTTCTGATCTGTATAATAAAAGGGATCATAGTTTCTGATTGTTGCCCAGATTTCAGTTTAACCCAACTATTTTTTTTATTTTATTTTATTTTATTTTATTTTATTTTATTTTATTTTATTTTATTTTATTTTATTTTATTTTATTTTATTTTATTTTATTTTATCTTGTTTTATTTTATTTTATTTTATCTTGTTTTATTTTATCTTGTTCTTAAAGGCTTTTCATTATCTTCTCTTTTCTGTTGCCTCCCCACCTCACAAGAAAAGCAGACCTGAAATCTTCCTTCAGGATTAACCTCTGTCAAGTTCTAAACACAAAACACTTCTAAAAAAACACTAAGCCTTTCAAAGACAAAGTACTATAAAACAAACAAAAAGGCATTCACTGAAGAGGATGTATTAAGGAAATTCCTTTGGAGGCAGTTTGTGTCAAGTAAATTGAGAGTTTTTTTCAGAGTTACTGCTTCTGTTCCTCTGCAGCAAGATTTCCAAGAACTAGCATTTGCCAAGTGGATGTACTCCCTTTTCAAATCCTGTGCCAAGGGCCCTAAATTAGCATCAATTATAATCCCTTTAAAACAAACAGCAAGAGCAAACAAAAACAAGAGCAAAGGAGCGCCAACACAGCGTTCCTCACTCGGATCCCTATTCCCTATCATCTTTTATGGACCCCAATACACTCCCAAAGCTATTAATTGGATGGATACATCAATTATTGTATCCATTGGAGAGAATAGAGCCTGCAGTGACAAAGAAGGAGTAGGGCTGTCACAGTCATAGTGTGAAGTGTGAACAGGTGGAAATCCCTGTCTGGCTTATGAAACACCTGCTGCACCATGAGGCAAGGTGCTGGCACTACAGCAACTGGACAGATCGGCTGAGAATACTGTTGTAAAATGTTTAGACAAAATAAGAAGTAACTTGATTGAGATGTAGGAGGGTCTTGTCCACATACCTTCATAACCACTAAATTAAATTTCATTTCAGGAAAACTAATACTGAAAATTACCATCAGAGATAGTAAATACAATTGCCAGCAAAAACTAAAAAAATGCCTAACTATTGCATCCTTTCGTTTGTTTTCATTTAAATGAGAAAAGAGATTTTTCAATGTCTTTAAATCAGAAATCAGTTCATCCTCCCTCCCAAAATCAACTGCTCACAGAGTACCGCCCCTTCCTCCAGCCAGCCCTCATAGCCAGACCTACTGTTCCCTTATTTGCATTACTGCTACCCTAAGCTCAGATAGGAGGCTTTAATGCAGCACATAAACCCTGTGATGGGTCTCCTATCATGCTAAAACAAGTGTTCAATTCCATGCATGCAGTTCTGGCAAGCAGGAGAAAGCAAAGGGAATAGCAGTCACTAGAAACCCTTCAGAACACTTCTGTTTTCATGCTGCTTGTAACCCTTTAGTTACTGTGTGACTACACAGGCATGCAGAGACAGTTATCTTCCACATCCGTGGAAGGAAAACACAGGAAAAACATTTTTCCCACAAAGTGCAGGCTGTGCAGATATGGCTCAGGCTGTATCTCTGAGCTCATCAGGTCTCCCACGAAGAGAAATATCTTGCCAGAGTGATGTGACATCTAAACCTAGACACAGAACGTGATTTTCAAGTTATGAGTCCAATACTTTCAACAGGATGAATATTTTCAAAGGCATGATGATAAAAGTGGGCCGAGGAAGCAGCGTCTCTCCCATTCATGGATTTGGTATCATTAAAGAAATTTAAATACATTAAAAATAAGTTTGTTATTGGGAGAGATAATGAGCTGATCAACAGCATAAAACGAAGATATTACAGCAGAAATGCTCTCTCTGCAGGAAGAAAAAAAGGAGGGGAAAACCCTCAACATAGTATAAAGAATATAACAATCAACACAAAAAGGGATTAACAGTGGAAGGGGGAAAAAAGGAAATTTGGGACTCCAGCAGAAATAAAAATGTCCATAATGATAAATACTTTGGATACTTACTGTCCCTAATATTCCCACATTTATAAGTTTTGGCAGAATGTAATGCAAGGAAAGCATAATTCAGCACCAAGATCTACACATAAGGAGGAGATTAAAAAAAAAAAAAAAAAGCCAGACAGACATAGTAGACACAGTCAGGATGCCAAGATAACAAAAGCACTGTTAGTGGGAAGAAATCCTTAAAAATTGTTTTCAAGAAAAGCAAAAATAACCCCTCCCCTCAAAACCTGAATCATGCTGTTTCTGTTGGCACTGCAACAGCAACATTTCAATTATTCACAGAGGGAACCAGACTACCAGGATAAGGCTGAACTGCAGCCAGCATCTGAAATTTAGTCTCATCCCATGAGAATATATCAATGTGATGTTATTACACATTATATGTTCTATATATCCTCATTCTTCATTAAAAAAAAAAATACTTAGAGATGCTACTAGAAGCAAGCGCTGATCATTAAGTGAATCTATTTGGCATTTCCAACCAAAATTCTCAGTGCACCAGCTGGCAACTTATGAACTGCTTTAAATACCTAGCAGGGTGTTGTCTCCATGAGCTTGCCTGTAACCTAGTTTCTGTGATGGGCAATTTTGCGGCACTCAGTTTTCTGAGGGTATTTGTTCCTATCTGAGGGTAGGAACAAATCACAATTCTTCACAAGTTTTACTTTTCTGACCTTGCAGTTGTGTTTTGTCTTAGCCACTGCAAAGCATTAAACCCAACCACTTAGAGTACCAAAGAAACAGCTGCAGAATTAAAATGCTATTTATTCCCTGCTAATTTCTCAGTGGATCTCCACTTGCAAACACAGTTTATATGAAATAAAACTCTTCTCCAAACTGTACTGCAACTTTAAAAGGACATAAATTGTCATTTAAAAAAAGGAACAGCAAACATAAGCACGGTCAGATTAAATATTTTATTAGATTTGACAAATTCTTCCCTCACACTCCTATTTCCTACAATTAATGACAAATCTGATAACAAGTGTTGTGACTTTATTGGAAAAAATAATTTCAATTTTAGAAGCAAGATGCATTACTAACCTAGGGAAACTAATTAATTTTGCTCCAAGCATTCTTTACAGAGACGTTTGTTTTGAGCAGTTTTCAGTTTAATGAACCAGCTTCAAGCAGGGGAAATGCAGCATTAATGAAAGGAAAACTACTTGCTTTTTGGTTTGTTTTGACAAGTTTTTGTTTTGACCTTAAGATGGGTTATTTGAAGGTAATTCAGTTCTGGTGTTTGTGCACCTCTTGAGCAGTGAAGGCTGCAGCTAGGAGTGCCTACTTGGTTTCTCTCCTTCCCCCCTACAGGAAAGAGAAGCCAACCTTTCTGTTACCTTACAGCCCATAAGACTATCTAATAAATAACTGTATTTATCAGCCCTACAGACTAACAGAATCAGGGAACACAAACAGAGCATGTGAGTAAAGATACAGAAAGAAAGGGCAGCAACCATTCCTCTTCAAGTACCCCTCCATCAGCTGAACAGCACATTCTCTCTCAAAGCCTCCTCCACTGAAGGAAACAGTACAGAAATTCTGCTGAAGATGCTAGCAAGATCTACCTTTACACTGAAAATCAGCCAGCCACTTTTACCCTTGTCCTCTTAAGAGCGTGACAGCTTTGGACCAAGTCAAACCAACCGAACTTTAAAAATATAGGCCAAGCCTTCCATGAGTCCTGTAAAAAACATTTGAAACTTTAACAGAACTGGATCTGCCTACTCATGGTCTGGACTGTGATCTTCCAGTTGACTATGAGGATACTGATACTCCTCATAGACATTGCTGGGTACTGAATGATATCTTATGATACTGAAAAATAAAGGACTTTGAGATAACTTCTTTGGTATATCTCAGTGTTACCAGGAGAATTTAAAATAGTAGGTGCCATACAGACTCAATCTTCTATGTAGAAATCTGGAGGGTTATGTCCAGTAATCCAAAGGACATAATTTTTATTATGAAAGTTTCAGACATCAGAAGACCGGCAGGATCCAAAACTTTAACATCAAACTCTGTGCTCAAGAGAAATCCTCAGTTTATACAAATTGAAGTAATTGTAACAAGGAAATATAGGTCTATAATATACTAAAGTAAAAATTCACAGACTTTCGCCTTCTACAGAGCACTTTCAAAAAGACATTATTACTGATGCTCAAGAAAAGTACTTGCAATTTGATTAAAATGAAAGTACACAAACCCTTTACACCTTTCAATACCTTTGCAGTGGTAGAGTCAATACCAGTGGGTTTAGTGTTCAGCGGTATTGCAGGCTAAATCTGCACAACAGGCTTATGTAATGAGGAGTTGGCTCCACAGCCTAGACAGATCACCTCCCCTCTAACTTTCTTTCACAGGACAGAGACAGAAGTGGGCTTTGCCACCTCAGCAAGCACACTGCAGTGATACAGAGACAGCAACCATGAAATAGTGATGTCCTGGTACGTACAGAGACTCACCCTTGACCCCTGACTCCACAGCAACTCCTTGGTTATTCTCCCCTTTTCAGCAGAAGTACAATTATATCAGAGTGAGGAAAAAAAGCAGGGGAAACCCACTTCCCCCTCTCACCCTATAAATTACTGCCAGCCCAGTCATAGCCCCCTCTCTTTTAATTCTGTTTAGTACAGGTTCCCTGACGGACTGCAGCACCATTACAGTAATAGCCTGCCATTTCTGTTGGAGCAGTAGAGTAACCCATTTCAGAGTCAAACCTAGCAACTATTAATTACTAACTTTAACAAGTTAAAGAAATGAAAATACATTCTCATTAAAGAAATGAAAATACATTTTCTCAAGGAAATAAGGATATGCAATCATTCCATCATATATCATATATAACTCCCTCTTCCTCACTGCATTTTCAGTGAATGTCAACCCACTTGAGATACAGATGGAAGTTTGTATGGATTAAACCCCAACACCACCTGTGCAGCAGCATCTGGGGTTTTGGTGTTGGTTTTCTTTTTGTTTCAGTTTGGTGTTGGTTTTGGTTTTTTGCTGTTGTTTTTGGGGTTTGGTTTGGTTTAGTTTTGGGTTTATTTTTTTCTTTAACTCTAGGGAATCACCCAATAGTTTCCATGTGTTCTTTTACACTGCTGATGCTGGTAAATGTAGTATTTGAGAAAACAAGTTGGACAAGGGAGGTGCCTTAGGCTGGAAATGCAGGATGTGGCTGGGGGTGTGTATTCTATTGCCATCTGATAGAGGTGGGACAGTTATCTTCTGTTAATTGGCCAGTTTTCTTTATCTCTTCCTCAACCAATCCTCCCTCCAGGAAATATCTTCTGCTAATGGACCAGTGAGTGTTCCTGCATGGCTGACAAAATTACATCATTCCATTGGGAGAAGCTCCACCCAGGGGGAGGAGCCAAGCATTCCTACCTGGATATAATCAGAGATTTGGAACACCACAGGCAGCCTTTTCCCACTGGATTCCCAGAGGAAGACCAGACCCATCTACACCACCACTGGACCTTCAGAAGAAAACTACACCCTTCTACAGGACCACTGCTTCGATAGAATCACACCTGTCACTGCAGGAGGACTGCAGCCACCATTTAATCAGAATGCTACCAACACCATGACCCACAGGGTGTCAGGTCGTATTCTGACTCTGTCAGTTGTTTTTTTGTACTATTGCTTTTGTACTCTTAATTTTCCTAGCAAAGAACTGTCACCAGATAACTAGCTATCAAGCCCCAAGATTGACTGACAGGGGCATCTCCAAATCAGATCTCGTATAAAGATGCCAGCATTTCACTAGCCAGATCCGAGGGGGCATGGAGTTCAGACCAATTAGAATATCCAGATCAGGTCTTTCAAAAGTCTTTATAAGGGGTAGCCTACAGAATAAACTCCTCTGTTGCTACATGATCGTCTGGAGGTGAGTTGCCGTTGTCTCCTTGTCCCTCAACCCCCTCATGAGTAACGTAACAAAGAACTGTTATTCATATATCTTTGCCCGAGAGTGCCTTAATTTCAAAATTATAACAATTCGGAGGGAGGGGTTTTATGTTCTCTATTTCAAGGGAGGCCCCTGCATTCCTTAGCAGACACCTGTCTTTTCAAACCAAGACGGGAGGAAACCTCCTATCTCACAAAATAGATTTTCCAGGTGCCCAAGAGCTCACACCCTATCTCTGCATACTGCACCCACACTCTGCAGGATGGTATATCTCAGTGGTACAGAAATAGCCAGTAGAAGAGCCCATTTAGTTTCTGATTGTCACTCCAAACTAACACTGATTTACAAGCACTGCTGCTTAGCTTTTGCAGAAGAGGTAGTAGGATACTGCCCCAGCCCATAGCTGGCATGGGGAGGCAGCAGAGAGTGAGGGCAGGAGGGCAAGTAAAAGATTTGGTTTGTTCATGCCTGAGCTGTGCTGCTGATATTCTGCATGGGTGGTATGGCTGCAGGTATGGCTACTAATCTCCCTTACAGTAAGTGCTTGGATCTGTACCCATGCAAATACTTAGTCTGATTTCACTTGAAAATCCTGATGGGAGTGATCTGGAATGGACTCACTAAGTGGCCTTTTTCCAAGTCCTGTTTAATTCCTCTGCATTTAGCAAACAAAGCATAAGGCCACTTTCATCCATGTTTGTCCAGAAGATCCTTCAGCTCTCACTTCTTGGCTGAATGAGCAGTTTAACATACTGGTCCCTAGCCCTCACTAAGGTTTGTGAAACTGTTTGCTCTTCCTCTGATTCCTCTGGTTTCTCCTAGAAGAAGTTCTCCATGATTATTGTTTAGCTTGCAGCAGCTATGCCAGTTCAGTGCTTTTGAAATTATGGATTCTGTTTATAGGTTACCAAAATTCCACTAGGAATACATACAATAGTCTAGTTTTTGTAAAATCCTTCTCTACTTATAAGTGTTTACTCAGGGCAGTGCAGGATCTCCCTTCAAAATACAGCAAATGCCTGTTTCTGCAGAAATAAATTACTGTCTAATGATTTCAACATCCAAAATGCTACATCTAAATGAGTGGCTATATGTATTTTGAATTCAGATACTTTTCTGTTTGTAGAGCATTTTTTTATGCCTGAGATGCATTTAAATATAAATTGCAGTACTTAATGCCAAGTTTTATGCCATTCACAATCCATTAAGTATTTTATTACATATATTGTAGAAGAAAGAAATTTATAGTCTTCATTTATAGTATTAATAAGGAATGATGAAAAACACTATAAAAATGTCTTACTTTTTGGGTTATGAGAAGGTTTACTGCTAAAGCATAGTTACCAGTCATGTTTTAATGCTTTACTATAATAAAAGACAGGATCTGAGTGCAGTAATATATAAAATTAAAAGAAGCCCTACTAAAATGACAGAGGCTTTCCTATTCAGACACAAACAATTACAGGCTTAGCATATTCTCAGTTGTTTTCTAAGCTGTGGGAGCATGTGGAAATAAATTTTGCTTTGTTAATTTTAAAGCATTTGCCAGGTGCTTCTTCATAGGAGATTTCCAAAACATACTTCACTTTTTGATAATGTGGGAAAAACACACACACGAAAGCTTTATTCCTTGCATCCATTTTCCTAGGTCATCCCAGACCAACTATGTTTCTTTTCCCTTGCTTTCTGACTGTGAAAGTCAGGAATCAGCAAGGAAATATAAACTTTCCTCTTAATGTTTCGCTTGTTGTTTTTTTTTTCCAGTTACCTCTCAAAATTTCATTTCCTATTACTAGCTAGAAAAAAATAATATTTTTGGGAAAAAATTTCTTGTGTTATGCTGTCCTCAGAAATGCCATCTTCACAGTTCCTCAGTGTCTTGCCAAATAAGAAAAGAAGAGAAGACAATCTTCTTTGCACATATATGGGGGAATGCTCATTGCTTTTTTTTAAAAAAAATAATTGGAAAGCACCAAAGCCAATAAACACTTCGAAGAAATATTGCCATATGTTTTGATGATCCCTCCACTATAACCAACACTCTGGGCAAGACAGCGAGTTGAGAATGTGAAAGGATATTTTTTGATCAGTTCAGGTCTTGATCTGACTCCTAGTCTGTCTTGCTGTTTCCAGATGCATTGCTAAGTCCTCAGTCAATCTGTGTTCAGCTGCTGTTATTCCAAACCTGAGTGAAATTCAATCAAGCACACCTCAGCAGATCTCCATAGAAGTCTCTGACATGAAGTTACTGTCTCAGCTGGTTGAATATTTATGGGAAGTGGGAACCAAACCTTAACTCATGGCATTACCTGCATCAGTCTTTCCATTTTCTGTCCCTGGAATATTAGAGTGTCTCTCACTAGGGCAGAAGGTTTGAGGACAGCATGACCCCAAAGACAAATGATCCCATATAACACAGGGAAAACAGAGGCAGGAGTGACTTTCACAGAGTAAACTACCTCTGTGATAAAGCACCAAGATAATGCTGATCTCTGGAGCACTATTTTTTAGCTAATGCACATAAATCTAAAACTGCTTCCTTGCATACTTAAAATGAAAGTAGGCAATCCTGAAAGATCATAAGTCCTTGAATTTCTAATGTTATGGTTTTAGGAATCTTTAAAGGTATTAAAGCAATTTTCCTAAGAGAAAATAGTTTGAAAGTATACCTTTAAGCTAACACAGACCTTTGTGGCACAAAACCATCAAAAGCTAAGACACTTCTGAATTCCATAATCTTTTTTCTGTTTGGTTTTGTTTTATTTTTTTATTTTTTTTACAGCATGAATCTTCCCTTCATTAAGTAAAGGGTAAACAAAGGCACAGAGAAACTAAGCAAGTATACCAATCTTACAGTGAAGTAAATAAAACCACAGAAACACCAAAGTCCCAGTTCTTAGCCATACACATTAACCAAGAATTGAACCCCTAGCCTTGCTCCAACTTACCTACCAGATTTATTTTTACTGGGGTGTACTAGTAATAGTATTGCCTTTTCAATTTTGTAGATAGAATGAGAAGTTGGAGAACTTCATCAAGACCATTTTCTTTTCCAACTTGTCAAGTACATCTTATCTTTATATAGTAACAGAAAATATTTATTTTAAATAAAGACAAAATTACAGCTTATAAAGAGATTGTTATATGGAAATAAATCAATGCCTTCATACCGGTATCACTATGATAGCTATTTCAGCTTACCCCATTAATTCTACTTTCTTTAGCAACTTCTTAACAAATTCCATTTGCTATAATGTTTCCTTAATATTTCTACTGAGTTGGTACTTGAAATTCCTTCGTCAAGTCTGTTTCCTCTCTGTTACAAGATGCCCTTGATCTGTTCCAACTTACTTCCTCTCATCCTAAGCTCTCAAAATCCATTGACATCTTAGGCTATCCAATCCATGCTCACACTGATCACCCTTTAAAGTTAGGGCTTAATCACAATTAAATGCTTTTCTGGAATGCATCGAACAAGTAGGTTGCTTCCTTAACAACTTAGCATACTACATGAAAAAGCAATTACAACAGAAGAAGAAGACAAAGAAGGTGAAGATAAAAACCGACATCTAAAAAAGCAAAAAACCCCAAGAGCTTGGTTCAGTGGCTACATCTCAACTTCCTGTGCGCATTCTTCCAAACCTGGATGTTACAAAGCACTAGAATGAGAGCTGTGGAAGTGAACTGCTTTCCTCTCCAGGTCCATGCAAGGTGCATCATGCTCTGGCAGTGATTTATTTTCTCCCCTTCATTCTCCTCTGGCAGCGAGTATGGTCTGTGCAGCAGAGATCACACAACCCACATCATCCCAAACAGCTGCAGCTTTGTTTGTGCTTGAGGGCAGTGCCTATAATCACAAAGGCTTAATTAAACATCACCCCTCTGCTCTTCAGTAGAGTCATAAAATACAATGTACTACCTACATGCCTCTGGTTAACAGCAGTTGGAAAAGGTAATAAGAAAAAGACCACATTAATCTCTTTGCCCTTGCTCACTTAGTGGTACTGTACCTTTAAATTTAGCCAAGTCAACCCTCTTTCCTTAAGGAAAGAAGGCTGAAAAGCCTGAGCTTCTTCCTGAAGACCCCCACAGGAGTCAGTGGTGAAGAATTCTTGAGGCAATGTTTTTATCATCCTTTTGCAGCTAGAAAATGCCAGAAGATAAGCTATTGAAATTCACAGTGCAACTCCTACTTCGTGAAGCCAGTTTCTTTCCTACCCTAAACAAAACATGTCAGGCACAGAAAAGCAAAAGGATCCAAAGGACCAAGCCCTCCAATCCTACTCGGGTAAAAGCTCAAGGAAGAACCAGGCAGGAATGATTTCTCACAAGGCGGGCATTAAACCCGCACAGCAACAACCACACTGAGAGATCATTCAATTATCAGGGGGTGCAGTTAAGTATCTTTCTTCCACAGCCATTGCCTTGGCCCTGCTCAATGCTTTCTCTAGTTTAAAGATGAAAAACAAGCAGGGTTGTCAGGGATTACATTAGTAATTTCTTGGGGTGGGGGGTAGGGGATTCAGAGAAAAGACAGAAAAAATCAGTAGAGGGAAATGACAGACCTCTCTTGCAACATTCTCATACAAAATCTTCATTCCAGTAGAATTATTATCAAGATAAAGAATAAAATAAGTCAGTCAAAATGTTCTTTTTATTTTTTTCACCACTGGTGTTAGGACAAGAGACAAGTCTTGTACAAATGGTAAATATATTTATTGCACAGGAGCTTCTATATTTTCCATCTGTAAAAGGAGAAAACATTCATTCATTGCCTTGGGTCTATTAGGACGTGGAAGAAACTGTTCATTCTATTCAAGAAATTAAAACTCTTCTTTTATTCTAACTAAAAATTATGCTTCAAAGTGTTACTCCTCTAGAATGCTCAAGGAGGAAAAACTAAAGTAATGGGGATCACAGAGAACACCCATATCCTATACAAAACAACAGCCTCTTAACCAATCCCACTGATCTAGAGATGTAACAAGGGATAACAAGAAGAAAGGGAAAAGCTGAAGTAATAACTACTCTATAGCCATTTTCTGCCTTGATGAGGCAGGGAAAACCAAGAATAAATAACTGCAGAAGGCAGTCTCACCACCATTTCAGATGCAATATATCCAGGGTTTTGCTTGTAACCCTGCAGGATTTTGTATGTGACCAGTCTCATTACTATGATTATGAAGCATGGACAGACAACTCTTCAACTAATAAGAGTTGAAAAGAGGGTGTATTTATTACAGTGCTGGACACATGGAGAGTTGTGGAGAGTTTTGTCAAAGAGTGGCTTGAGGAGAGAGGACACAGCTGAATTAATTTGGTAAAGATGTCCTAACTAGGGCAGAGGCCTTTTTGCAGGCAGGGTGTCTGTTGGGAATGTAGCTGACTAGAAGTACAAGACCGTGGTTAATTCCAAATCTTGCACCTGCAAAGATAACGCGTCCTTGGGCCTAGTGGAGTATGATAAAGAAATAGACAGCAAGACGTGAGAAGTAGAGAACGTAGGCCCAAAGGAATGAGGGTGAGTTAATGGTATAGTTTAACCAATAAATTGCTTGGCTTACAGAATATTCATAAGCTTATTATTTGCTGTATAAGTGTTTGATGCTTTCTTCAATAAACTGGACCTGTGATGAACTATCTGGTGTCCTGGTCTCCTTCCTTCGACAGAGAGTAACCTCCCAAAGACGTGTAAAAAAAGTTACAATCTCCTGCTCTCTGTTTATCCAAAAATGTTTTACATATTCAGATGGTTTTCAGGATGGTTTGTACAGCACCTGTTACATAAACATTAGCTCTCAACTCATAATAATAATAAATATAATAACATAAATGAATGTGCCTTACATCTGTGTAATTGTCCTCTTTAATTGGGTTGGTGGGCTTCTGAAGAGGAAGTAAGACACCTTCCTCATGGTAAACTCTTCAACCATGTCAGGTTGGCAGGGCTTCTTGGCCTGCTGGTCACAGTCCAAACCTCCTTTCATTCTTAGAAGTCCGTGCTATTTATGGTTCCTGCATTCTTACAATACTCCATATATCACCTGTCATTCCCAACCTTGTTTCAGTTATCCCACTTGGTATCAATTAGTTTCTTGGTAAGCTCTAATCATGGTATATGATCTTTACTAACTGTATTTCTAACTTAACCCCTTAATTCATTTAAGCTCTTAATTAAAATATATATATAGTATTCACTATCTTATCTGCATTTGCTAGCTCAACCCCTTGACTCAATTAGAAATGCTGACCTAGGCACTAGTCCTATTCCACAGGATAGAAATTCGCAAGACTAGCGTTAAGAGAGCTGGGCACACAAGGCAACATCTGTTTCAACAACCTTAACCTCACATGCACTATTTAAATTCTCCAAACTCCACCACAAGAAGCAGGAATAAGGGCTTCAGGGCTTTTCAACACATCCGACAGGAGCAGTACAAGGACAGGTGTCCTGTGCTTCCTCTTAGAGAGTTGGCAGGAAGGATTCCCAAATCAACAGCTGGTGGTTCTGCTAACTAGAAGAGACTCTCCCATTTTAACCTCTCTCCTGCATCATTTACTTCTAGTTCTTCCAATTAAACTTTTTAATTTTGGGGCAGTGTTAACGAGATCCTTTCCTGAACACCTGCAGTTTTCTCAGGGATCTGTTCTATCCTTTAAAGGTTCCCCTTGCAAGCCATTACCCTCAGAGCTGCACATGAATGAGATCCCCTGCATTAACAGAACCCTTCTTGCTCCCTTGAGTGCATTTGGCCCAATTTCTGACTTAAAAAACCAAACAAAAACAAAACAAATCAACACCTAAGCCCAAACACTGCAGAATCTCCTGTCACTCATACACTAGGCAAGCTTCCCCATTCTCCTCATGGGTCACATAATCATGGGGTGTAAGTCAGGTGGGCAGTCCCAAAGTTAAGAGCCATTTGTTGGTCACACCAACACTCCTGGGCCTTCTTTCATTTATACACTTTAAAATACAAAAGCATTTAAATCCTAGCCTCCTGATTCCTCAGTGTTGTTAAGAGAACTCCTTCAGAACAGACAACAAACTAGTTGGCCAGAAGCCTGGGTCCCTGGGAAAACCACGTTAATAAATATGAAAATTTGGAGGAAGGAGGAAAAGAAAAGAAAAAAAAAATACAAACATTGACTTTTCATTTGCTGGAGTGTTCAAAATGTTGGCTTTTAAACAAGGCTACTGAGAAACACCTAAAGATTGCTCCACTACCTCTCTCCAAAAGAGATTTCAGCTTTGCCCTTGCAGCAAGTATTTTTCATTCTGGTCATACTGCCTTTATTGATGAAAAAAGTACACTCAACTATCAAAAAATTACTACTTGAAGTATGTGACTTGTGTCGTCAGAGACATGGTTCAGAGCTGTCTCTTATCTCTTGGTTTCATTGCTTTCTGGGCGCATATTTAAGCCTCTGTCCAAGTCAGACTACTGACACTGGTGTTATCTGTACCTTCTGAGGAGTTGTTGTGTTATCTGTCCAGACTGCATTGATTAAGGGATGTTTGGACTTGAACATGATTACATTAAGGCAGATAATGGTCCTAATGAGGAACAGATTTTATTGCTCTGGACATTTCCTTCCCTTCCCAATCTCGTTACTTACAAGGCAGGATGTGCATTCCATTTATTTTTTACTGAAAAATAACAACTTGATTTTGTAACTGAAATATGGTTTAAAGCCATAGAAAAGTGTTAAATGGTTAAAAAGACATTTACTGAAACTAGATTATTAAGCCTACATTTGAAGTAACACATATTAGAAGGATATAGCTGAGAGATTTGTCTTCTGCCTCTTCAAAAAGCAAAGTGATGGAAAGTACACGAAGAAATTAAGCAAATATGAACAATATCAAAATACTGATCTTTTAGTTGAGACAGTTTAGAAGCCTACAGCACTCATATCTAAGGAGTACACAAAATCACTGGTTTTACAACATTATCTGAAAAATTACCACTCAACAACCTATTAGCTATTTTGCTCTTTAGTCTAGCCTTATGCACATAACCTTTTTCTAAACGTCATCTGCATATCAGATGTTTACATGCAGAGATGGGAAAAAATGCATCTCAAATTTTAAAATGTCAGAACTTGTTCATTGGCCATGCAGAGTATTCATGGACAGAAAGGGATGAACCATGTAATTTCTTCTCAAGCAATACACACTGAATAGTACAGACTAAGAGAATATAGTTAATATAGACTAATAATAAGACTAATAGTGGATCAAACCTATAAGCCCAGGGCTTTTAAACTCCCATTTGTTCTATATTTAGGAACAGATGTGCATGTGCATACAAAGTTTCCAAAAAAATATGTGCTGATCAAATTCTTATTAACAGGACATTAACAAATACCCTTATAAAACTTTCTCTCTGCATAAAGTAGAAAACATACTATTTCAACTTTATGGCCCATAAACAAAAAATTCCAAAACATACTTTTTTCAGGCCAAGAGAACTGTTTCTTCATTGACAATAGACTAACAATATAATGTATTTGCAAATTAATGTAACAATGTCCAGAGCTAAAGTACACCAAATTGTGGGGAAAAAATTGTCTTCTGTTTTGAACTGCAGAGGTGTCGTACAATCTTTACGACAGGCAAATATTCCAAAGAAACAGTTTTAACAAAAGAAATAGTTGTGAAGTTGCCTAAGAAACCATCAAGCTTCTCAGCTATAGGCAGCTATTTTCATACAACTTGGAGTTCCACATGTTGACACTTCTGTTGAAGAAAAAAAGCAGCACTCTAAGATTATATGAAAGGAATTTTAGTTTGAAAGTATTCTTTTAAAGATTCTTGAGAACTTTTCTGCTTCTTGTTTGGAGACCAAGATGATAAATGATGTAGACTATTTTCTACGGCTCCAGTTGCAGACATCCTTGCTCAGTTTCTGCTGAATATAATTATTGCACATTTTGAAAAGATGACATCCAGGTTAGATGGAGTTAATCTCATATATTACATGCCAAGCCACTGCACAGAAATCCTGACTTGCAAGTAGAGAACCAGTGTCTGATACTTGGAACAGCTTCTCTATTAAAAATTGCCTACTCTATAAAAATTAAAAAGCACTTTTTTTGGCAATCAAATGTTTGTTTTCTTGAAACTTATTGAAGTTAAGAAATGTGCAGACTTTTTGCCATTTAAGGCAGGGGAATACTGTTAAGCTTATGGACTGGCTTGAATTTCTCCTGCACACACTGGTGGTCTGACACAGCTGAGGACCAGTCCCACCAGTGCCACCCTCTCAGTCACCACAGTGGGATGCTGAGGGCTTTGCCAGCACAGGATCCACTAACCTGTGCAATTCTGGGAAAGACTAATGGAGACCATGGAGAAGAAACAAAAAGGAAACTGCAAGACTGTAATTAAGGTTTCTGATTAAGCACTGGAAATTGTTCCTGCAGAAAGTTGTACTATAGTCACATCATTATTTTTAATCGGTTTTCATAAAACCTTGATTTCTAAGCTTTTCTGTTCGAGCAGGAAAGCCTGTCCAGAACTGTGCACATAAGAATTTGCTGTATAGCACTACAAGGCTTGATTTGATTGGGTTTTTTTACAAGCCTTGTAATTTGTGAGACTTCACAAATATACCCAGAATTGGTGACTTGATTATTTAAACATCCCTTTTCTCTCCTTCCCAAGTTGAAAGCCACAACTTCAAGCCCTTCAGCTCAAGAAGAGAGCTCAGTGCATGCAGAATAAGCTTTTTTGTCTTGACTCTGGTCAAATCATGCCACAGAAATCCCAAGTCTTCTGTAGAGAGCAAGTGATTGTTCTTTTGTCAGGCAATGCTCCTTCTGACCAGCTCTCAGCACCCCAGAACAAATCAGCTTCAAGTTACAGTATTAAAATTAAGGCACTTTCCTACCACTTCCAGATTCCACGAAGTGGTCTCTCAAGTGCACACTCCACACATCACACAACATTGGAACATACTTCTCTGCTTGGACATCTGCTAGAGATATCTTCATCTTGGGAAAAACAGCTTAGCTTGCTGATCAGAACAGCACAAAGGGAATGGTCTGAGGTTTGTTTTATACAAGTTGATGATTTCTGTAGGGTAGTCAAATGTCCTTCTACTGCAATGTACTTCAAACACATTCTGAAATTAGTACCAACCTGGAATTGTTATTTTATGTTTCCAAGATACATTTGTTTAATTAAACTTATTTTCTTGTACCTTACTAGATAATTGCAAAGATGTAAGCTCACATTTCACGTCTGAATTTTTAATAATTAATGATTGTATATAATTTACAGCTCTGCAGTTTGCACTGACCAAACCAGAGAATTTAATGGGGTACATTTTATTCTCTAGCCTCAGCCCTAGTAAATCTAAGATCTAGGCAATATAAAGGAAGTGAATTCATAGAGGAAGTTTCTGGACCACAACACAATATACCAAGCACAAAGCCCCTGCCCCCCACACCATCCCAGCACTGTTCTGGTTATTGACACCCCTTGTACACCCTCTTTAAGCAGTTCACTCGTATAAGAAAGTTTAGCCCAGGTTTCAGACCCAGCTCCATCCCATGCAGAATTACTAAGGGAAGATGTCCTTCAGCATTCCTTAGGACAATTAAATGGGTAACAATTACAGCACCAGCACCCAAACAATCCCACTGGCATCAAGAGAAACTAAAACTACTTGCAGCAGGGCGCAAGAGCTTGAGCTTCTCAGTGTCAGACTCTCATATCGTGTACCTTCTCCACATTTCTGGACGCAGTATTAAAGATCCTTCTACTACAAGCCAGTCCTGCTGTGCAGGACCTGATAATCAGAGTAATTTTCAACAGACATTGGCTCATTCCTTTGAACTGTAGTTGCTCATGGCCCTCCAGGGCAGTTTGGAAACCAGCAATTATTTCAGGCATATTTTTATGGCATGACCCGCAAGAAATCAACAAAGAGGATTAAATCCTGCAAGCCTCTGCAGAGATCATCCGCTGTCTCTGCCTGGCAAGCCTGAAGGCAGTGGAGCACAGGACATCCAGTGTATCTGAACCATCACATGGTTGCTTCTCACTCTGAGCTCGCTTCCAGTGATTTCTCTCTGCACATGGAAACATGGATGACTGGGACTGAGGTAATCACCAACCTAAACAACCCTGGCTGCACACCTGTAAACCTTTGTAAGCAGGTGGGTCTGGCAAAAGAAATCTGGTTCATGCCTCACACTCACACCTACAGATTCTAACATTTCATCCATGAGTTCTGGAGCCTTTTCTCTGTCCAGGAGGGAGGCAGATTCCTACATAAATGTACATTTAGGACAATGCATTTTTTGAAACCAACCAGACCACATTCCTTTACTGAGAAAAAAGTACATGAAAAAGACAACTATTTTATCCCATAAAAACAACATTTTTTCTTCTACCAGCTCAAATTCAAGTTTCAAGATGTGACAAATGAAAAACGCACACAGCCTTTATTTTTAATAAAGTACTTTTCACCAAGAAAAAAAGTCTTCAATCACTGAGATATGGAATGACTGGCAAAAGAGCATGAGTCAGCTTGATGTCAAACTTTAGAAAACATTTATTTTACGTTTTAGCAAGAGTAATTAGAATTACATAAGTAACTGGACAATAAACAACAAAAAAGTCACTGTACAAGACTCATCTGAAACACAGTCTACCTTCACATCTCTGAGCTCTTCCCGTCATTTCCAGAGGGAATGAAAGGAATCGTGACAGATGCAAACTATGGAAGCCTCAAATCCTGGCAACGTGTCAAAAGCAACAGGTACCTGAGTCCTTCATTTCCGCCTCTGTGTGCAGAGCCTGTGTGAGTAACTACAGAAAAATGTTTGTTTCTATGGAGAAATAATTAACAGGCAGGTCTTGAAAAACCCCCTGGCTTTCTGAGTAATTCTGTATTCTAGTGTGAAGCAGGGACATGAAGGAAGCAATGCAGTACATGAGTGGGACTGTTCTTGCCTGAACCGATACAAGAACACAGAGACTCAGCACAAAAACCTGATAAAATTGGGAACTGAAAAAAGCCCTCCAACAGGGAGCTAACAATACAGTCTAAGCTTTGAAAACTGTAAAGAATTACTGGTTTACAGCATTCTTCTGTTTAAAAACAAGTTGGACTGGGAGGCAAGTATGACAGTGTGCCTAACAAGTGTCACAGACATCTTTTGTGAAAAATCCTTTTTTTAGGATTTTTCCCTCTTCTGGGGAGCTGAGGCCCCAGAGAAAGAATGTAAACACTGGTTATCTGCTGCTGTGAAATGCAACAGGTGCACCTGGGATTGGCACATGTTGCATGTTTACAATTAAGGGCCAATCACAGGCCAAGCTCTCTCTGAGAGAATCGGAGAGAGCTCCTTTGTTGATTCATTCCTATTCTATTCTTAGCATAGCAGCTTCTGAACTTTTCTCTCTATTCCTATTAGCATAGTCTTAATGTAACATATATATCATAAATTAATAAATCCAGCCTTCTGATCATGGAGTCAAGATTCTTGTCTATCTCTTCACCCCTGAGGAACCCTTGTAAGCCTGGCAACAAACAAGATCTCCAGATTCTGGCCTCAAGTCAGGCTTTCAGAGTATGGTTATAGCAAGTTACAAGGCAGCCCTCAAGATCCTGATTTGAAAGAAACATGGCATTTTATGCACATAAAATACAGTGGGTAAATGCTTCTCCTTTGGGGATTGAGAGGTGCAGGTGAGCCTGAAAAGGCCAAAGGCAAGGTAAACCCTGAGCTGTGACTAGACTCATCCACCCTTCTGGTGCAAACAACATCAGACACGACTGTCCTACAGCCCGGCACTGGCGAGCTGATAGTGGGCTGCTGTCAGACCTGAGCCCCATGCCCAGGGTTCTTTGCCAGCAGCCACTCTGGGTACCTTTTCCCAATCATCAAGGAGGGAGCAGACAGCAGCAGCCCCTCTGAGGCATCACAGCCACAGAGGGGACTCTTCCCCTGACACTGCCACGCCAGCCGGGCAGGAAGAGTGCTCCGCTGGCACAATGATAAATTAGGCGGCCTCACCAGGCAGAAAGATGAGGCACCACCAAAGCTGTGGCACGGATTAAGCTCTCCAGTAGTGACAATACATTTAGCTGTGTGGGGAATCCATAAATACCTGATGCAGTTTATTTTGCAATTTTAGAAAATCCTTCAAACAGACGTTGAAAACAGATTTTGATTAAGACAGATTTTTAAGGTTGGTGGTATCTGTCTTTTTAAGATGGTTTACATTAAATCTTATCTCCACAATTGCTCAGATATCTATTTTAAAGCCAGCAGCTAAGCAAAAAACAAACAAACAAACAAACAAACAAAAAAAACCAAAACCCTAAAAACAACCCTGTACAAAGAACCAACAACAAAACCCCACAAAAAAATCAACCAACCAACCAACCAAAAAACCCCCACCACCCCCACCACCAAATTTTCCTTTGTTTCAAATTATAGAGTTTTGTAATTTTGTCAGGTCTTCCACCCATGAGGGAAGCCTGGTTCCGGAGACAGAGTGATCAGATTCCTGACCTGACCACCACCAGAAGGACCCTGTTATAAACTTTAAGGATGGTCTAACAGGGAAAAGTACGAGCTGCAGCTCCAGGAGCCAGCTGCATGGGCAACCCAGAGAGACCAAAGTTTGCTCATCACCAGAACTTCCAATAAACAATGGAGTAGCCTTCTTCAACCAACACTCTGGCTCAACTCCAGCACAAGTGCACTGAAAAGAGAGCACAGTCAGCCTCAGGAGAATCAGAAGATAGAGCAAGTTGTAAATGATGGTGCTTTCCAAGTAAATGTCACAATTTTTTCAATATTGTCTTGTCCAACAGAGACAGTTGTTGATGGCTGTAGGAATGTGCCTCCTATTGACGGAGTGACAAAGTTATCTTTTGTCTCCTTAGAAAGGAAAAAAGCCCAGAAGTTTCGGTCCTCAATTAGGTAAAAAGACACCTCATAGGACCTTGGGAACTTCACCTCAAACTTAAGGACAGCCAATTGGATAGAAGCCAAAAGGTGCCACCTAAGCACTTTACTAAAAATGAAGAGAACAAAAGAAACCAATTGCTTTTATGACGTGTTTTACCAGGAACAAGAGCCTTTTGTCCCTGGCTCGTTTTTTCTCTGTAAAGAGCTTTGTTATTTTGCCTTTTATTAAAACTTTTCTGTTTCTGACACTGCCACAGAAGCCATCCTGTTGATTTTATGCCATGTGAGGGAGCTGAGCTATCGTGGGTGTGATATAGATCTCCAGGAGCTAATAAGACCTGGGTAGAGGAGACCCCTATATCACCTGGCACCCGAACTGGTGATTTCTCATATTGAGAGACACAGTTTGGGAATTTTTGATAAGCCCTCGATCAAAATAGGACATTTTTCCCTTGGTCTTGCATTTTTGGAGTGTGCAGGCCCCCAACTGGGTGTTTGTGGCACCTCAGAAAAAACCCACATAAAGGAGGATCTGAGGCTATTAGAGGGGGGTCACAGATTGAAGCCCAGGCCAGTGAGAAGGTGCTGAAACCAGGACAGGCTGGAGAATGCGCTGCGAAGTCCTAAAGAGCTCTTCAGAGAGCTGCAATTGGCTGAGCCAAGGCTGAGACATCGCTGCGCTTCCAGACCCGGGGAGTCAGACCAAGAAGGATAGCTTCTCTGAAAACCATCGTTGGGTGAGTTAGAATGGGGAACAAGCTGTCTGTAGCTGAGCAGGATCTTTATTTTTATTTGAACTATAAATTGGAAATTCAAGATGTAAAGTTTGAGAAGAAACAGCTATAAAACTCAACAGATGGGTTTTCACAGAATTCCCAACCCTATTACGTTTGAGATGCTTACACTAAAGTTCTGGGATGCTGTGGGACTTAGATTATACAGTATGGAAAAGAATAAGAAGTCCAGCCTAAAGCTACATCCAATATTCTGGATGGTATTACAGTTTGTAACCTTGCAAAGAGAAAAGCAAGCTAGACAGCCACAGAACATCACAGAGCAGAGAGAGTGCAGACTGCAGGCTACAGCAGAAAGGAGGGGAAACAGAGATTACCCAATCCTGTCCCTGACCCCCTTGAAGCACCCCGACCCCAGGAGGGCAGGCGGGAGTTGGCATGGCCAGCCGCTCCCGATCCTGTTCCTCCTCCACCTCTGAAGGAAGGGAAAAAGACTCATCGTGGCCAGACCAGTCTGCAACCCACCTCTCCTAAACCACCTACCCCAACAAATTCCCCTTGGTTTCCTCTCAAAAGCAACCTCAGATGCACTAAATTGGCGGATTTTGGCAGCACAATCAAAAAAAGCAAATCCGAATCCACGCTCTGTGAGGATAATAACACACATGGCCGGTGCCATGTTTCAGAGCTGCCGAGGTCTGCCCTTCATGAGCCCGTTCCATCCCCCTTGGGCTCCCAGCATTCCCTTTCCGATTCATCCCTAAGCTCCTGCCCGTCAGATGTGGCACACTCCCCTTTCGTGGGCCAAGCCTGGTCGATCTCCCAGCTCGTAATTCCTGTCCAAACCCCAGGACAGCGTGCCTCCATTCTGCGACCTCCCAGAAACGACCCTATCCAAAACGGCGGCGCCCAGCTCAGGAGAAGCGCTGATCCAAAACAAAAGATATTCCCACACCCCTCAGAGCAGCCCCCTCACATCTGAGGACGAGTTTTATACATCAGGAGGCACAGATACCTGGCAAAGGATGTTATGAATAAGAAGCTTGACTAGGCCAATATTCAAGGAGCAATCAATTTATTATTTAATATGGTAAAGTATGAGCAATACAGCGCTGGGTACAGTGGGGGAAGTTTTCCCTCCAACTGCACACCGATAATTGATGGTTACAGGTATTTATAGGGGTACTCATCAGCTTTTTCAGCAGTTTCTATTTCTTATTTCTATTTTTTTCAGCAGTTTCTATTTTCTATTTCTAATTTTTTTACTTATCAGCAATTTTTATTCCAAATTATTACATCACAATTATATACACTATTGTGATTTTAATTTCTCAGGATGTATCTCAAAGGAGTATCCCCAGATGGTGATGGTCCTGTTTCCGAAAGAAGAAAGACGAATCCCATCTGGTGGGGTCCAGCTCCCTAGATGTGTGACCACCTTTTAATTGCAGAGACTATAAATCTCATAACAGTGATGTCCAGCTTCCCTTTGGTCGAAACCATAAACCCTTGAGGTGATGTTCATCTTCCTTTCTCAAGCTGTTTTTCTCTGCTTCAATAAGGCGTGAGATAAGCATAATTCCTTTATATATATTCCATAGCTATAGTATCAAGGATACAAGTAATATTCTAAAATTATACTTCAAAATGTTATTATTGCAGAACTCTTTATGGATTAAATGCAGGCAAAAAGCAACATCTTTAACACTTTAATTCCAATGCTCCTAAATCAACAAGGGTTAATTTGCAAACAACAGATATGTTCAATAGCCTTTTTCCATGCTTTATTCTCCTCAGTTATTATTAGAATTCACAGCTCTCCCATTGTCGGGGTCCACACATTTCGCGTTCACAACTACACACATTGCCTGTTTGTACCTGACACAAAACACAACTTTGTATTTCATAAGGATAAGAAAGGATGCAGTCCAGGAAGGGGAATGGGAAATTGCATCGAAGTTAACAGTATTTCCAGTCTGGTATAATGTTGGTGGCGGGGAAAGGACCCCAGTGGGAACAGATAAGCTTTGCAGAAATAAAAGAAATATGCAAAATGTGAAAAATGCATGTATTTTATGATTGGCTTTTCGCAAATATTAAAATGAATATTATATGTGTTGTGTTAGAAAGTAATGCTGTATTAATTCTCTTAAGTACTCTGTTAAATACTGTGTTAAATATAGTTTTAGGTTAAAAAAATTGTTAAAATAGAAACTATGCTATGTAATATACTTTGTTTAAAAGAAAGGACTCACGGCGAGATAGCAGCCACAGGACACCTAAATCTTTCAGAGAAAAAGAATTTATTGCCTTCTTATCAGAAGAAACGAACTTCTTCCTGCCGCGAAGGCACTGTCAGGATTCGGAGGAAGAAGTTGAGGATGACCAGACAGAATCCTGTGTTTGAGTGGAATTTATGCATCATGTATGAAGTGTATGACTATGCAACAGGCTATTGCTTTTAAGGGCTAATCCTTTGTTAACAGGTGTCCTTTTTCGGGCTCGTGCTGACCAGAAAAAGGTACCTGGATGTCCATAACTCTTTGTATTTGTTGTCTCATATTGTACTAATTAAAATCGTCCAAATTATTATTACTCTAATTTTATTGCTATTTTATAACCATTTTATTACTATTAAACTTTTAAAGTTTTAAAAACAAGTGATTGGCGTTTTTCACACAAAGCATCTCGTTCATATGGAAGAGAATCAGCATATTTCAGAGGTCTGTTACAAGCCACCTTTTCAGCAAATGTATTCACGCCTCATGATCTAAGGCAGCTTTGTACATCTTTGCTGTCTCCAAGAGTATTGTCTCTGGGAACTGGCATGGAAAGGTTTACTAAATAACCTTTTAATACGTTATGCAAGAACTTCAGCCACTGCAAATATAACACTAGATCAGCTGGCTGGGGAGGGAGCTTACACAGACCCACAAAGACAGGCAAGGATACTCAATAGATAAATCCTTCAGAATGTTAAGGAAGCAGCAAAGACTGCCCTGCTCCAGGTGCCTGACGGGAATAAAACATAACTAGACTTCACAGAAATTAAACAAGGGATGGATGAGCCATACATTAAGTTTTTGGACCGTTTAAAATTGGCATTGGATAAGCAAATTCCTATAGATCATGCCAGACAACAGTTATTAAAATGGCTTGCAATTTCTAATGCAAATCCAAGCTGCAAAAGAATATTACGTGCATTGCCCCAAGACCCCAAGCCCACCCTGACACAGCTAGTGGATGCTTGCAATCACCTGGGTACCTGTAAACACATAGCAGCCATGCAGGCAGAGGTATTAGCTAATGCTGTCACAACTGCAAAAATACCACAAAGCAGAAGGAAAAAGCTGTAGAAATTCAGACACAAACTCTAGCAGAGCCTCTAACACCATTTTAAGGGGCAATTGAAAACCAACAGATGCCAAAGGATACATGCTATTCCTGTGGTCAAAGAGGGCACTTGAAGAGACAATGTCCTAAACTATGAAGGGGGCCACCTCCAAAAAACAGTGGATATAGATGTCTTTGTCAAAATACTAACAGTTTTCACCCATCATAGGGTGGTCTCTGCCATCTTCCAGGAAACTTGCAGCCAAGCACGGCTCAGTGGCGTGCCATGACACAAGAACCACTGTACCAAAGGCCAGAGACCACCACAGGCCACCAAGTACAGAGCTGCAGCAGATCTTTGCAGGACTATGGAGCACAGTGTTCCCAGGTACAAGACTGGAGCAGTCTACAGCCCAGCCAGTGATGCTAACAAGTGCCATTGCTCATTGCTCACACAATATCCACAGGACAGCTGAGCCCTGAACCATAGCCATGTCAGTCTTAATAGTGGGAGTGAACAGATCTTGTGCAGAAGGTTTGTATATCATTCCAACTGTGTTATCTGTCAGTTGCTCACAAGAAATCATTGTATTAGCTTTATGCCCGGACCCTCCATGTTTCCTGCCTAGAGGACTAATCATAGCACAAGCTTTTCTCCTACCAGAGTCACGGAGCAACACATCCCTCATCGCTTGGACCAGGCGCATCAGCCACAGGTGGCCTCACCTCTCCTGTGTCCTGAAGCATCTTGGGGAATGAGCCATCATCCTTGCTGGCCTGATTGGTACCAGAGCAGACGTCACTCTGATATGAAAATCGAAAAGGTCACAGGCCTGGACCAACTGGCAGCTATTAGTGGTCACTGTGAAAGCTACCGTAGCTTGCACTTTGTCACATTTGAGGGACCTCGAGGTTGTGTTGCCACCACAAAACCGTTTATAAAAGGAGCTGATATGGTTCTTTGGGGAAGGGACATTCTCTCCCAGTGAGAACTGAGAATAGAAACTGATTTTTAACAAAAGCTGTTTATGGACATAACACACAAAAACTCACGTGGACATCTAACACATCTGTCTGGGTCAGCCAATGGCCCTTACCAGAAGAGAAACTTGCTGTATTAGAGCAGTTGGTACAGTCACCTAACTCCAACTACCAGCCCCTGGAACACTACAGTTTTCGTAATTAAAAAGCCAAACAGTGCGAAATGGAGGTTATTGCAGGATCTCAGAAGGGTTAATGTAGTGATTCAAGAAATGGGTTTTTTACAACCAGGTTTACCTTCTGTTATGATTCCAAAGGACTAGAAGTTAATGGCTATTGACTTAAAAGACTGCTTTTTCAATATTCATTTGCATCCAGATGACACACCACAATTTGCCTTTTCCATCCCATCAATAAATCAGCAGGCCCTGATAATATATGAATAAAATATTTATAAAATCATGGAATATTCAGGGGAGTTAGAAAGAAAGCATAGGCCTGGTAGGCACTGGGAAAATGTTAGGCAGCACCTGTATAATCTTTTCATGACTATGATAAATGATATGATTGTTAAATGCAATGATTGTTTGGTAATTGGATATAATTATTGTTTAATTGTAACAAGAATAATGAGAAACGATGTTGGGGGGGTTTGATGGAAATTTAAAAAATCCATGCTTGGATGAAATCAATGTATATAATAGAACAATACAAGTTTAATAATTAATATGCAAGTTATATAATAATAAGTGTATAAAAACATGTTCATCCCGAACCCATGTTGGACTCAGATTTGGGTCTGTACCCCTGACACCCAGACCTCTTCAATAAAAGCACCTGCATATAACCATTCCATGATTACGTGTTTCTGAATGCTAACAGGCCCTTTAAAAAGATACCATTGGCTCCTACTTCCTCAAGGTATGCGTAATTCTCCGAGTATGTGCCAGTGGTTTGTAGCAAAAGTACTTTCCTCAGTTCATGTAGAGTACCCAAATTCCCTCATCTTGCATTATACGATATTTTAGTAGCAGCAAAGGACCAAGCATCAATGCAGGAGACAAAAGATCAGATCATCTCAGCAGTGGAGAAAGCAGGACTCACAGCAGCGAAGGAAAAAATACAGACACTTCCTCCCTGGAAATATTTAGGACACAGAATCACAGAGCAAACTGCAACTCCACAACCACTCCAACTAAGGAAAAATTCAAAAACACTGAATGAAGTGCAGCAGCTAGTGGGCACTCTGAACTGGCTTCGTCCACTGCTAGGCATTTCAAACCAGGATTTAAACCCTTTGTCTGATCTATTAAAAAGAGACACAACTTTAAACTCGCCACAAGAATTCAACAAAGAAGCCCAAAATGCTTTAGATAAAGTGATGCGAGCCATTCAATCACTCCAGGCTCATTGATATAATCCTAACTTGTCTTTTTTGTTAGCAGTTTTAGGGGAGAGTCCACAGCTTCATGGTCTAATATTCCAGTGGGATCTAAGGAAGGACCACCTGATAATCTTAAGAGTAGGTTTTCCTATCTTGTCAGGTGGGTAAAACTATAACAACTTGCCCTGAAATTATATTGCAATTGATTATAAAGGCTAAATCCTGAATGTTTTCCCTTTCAGGAAAGGATTTTGCAGAAATCTTTTTGCTTGTCAAATTCATCTATTTGGAATGGTTAATTCAAAATTCGGAGGTTATGCAATTTGCCTTAGAAAATTGTACAGGAAAAAATTCAGTTTGTACAGGAAAAATTTCAATTGTCCCAAACATGAGCTACTAAATCCATATTTAAAATTAATTCATAAGCCCTTAAGAAGTCATGCACCCCTAGATGCAATCACATTTTTTACAGACAGTTCAAGGAAGTAAAAAAAATCTGTGATTGCTTGGCAAAATCCAGAGACCAAACAATGGGAATCAGATATTGAGGAAGTAGACGGTTCTTCACAAATTAATAGAGTTAATGGCAGTCGTATGGGTCTTTTCAAGATTCATGTTTCCTTTTAATTTAGTAACTGATTCATTCTATGTTGCAGGTGTAGTGGAGAGAGCAGAATGATATCTGCTAAAAGCGGTTTCCAATGACCAACTATACAGTTGCCTAAAAAAATTAATCTTCATTCTTTCTATTTGACAGGAACCTTCCTTCGTAATGCACATTTGTTCACATTCTTCATTTCCAGGTTTCTTAGCAGAAGGCAATGCCATGGCTGATTTGTTAGCCATGTCAATACAGAATACACTTCTCAATATTATCGAACAAGCCAGAATGAGCCATGCTTTCTATCATCAAAATGCACCTGCCGTAGTAAGAATGTTTATCATCTCTCAGAATCAGGCAGAAGGAATTGTTCAATCATGTCCAGATTGCCAAAAAATTAACCACACCAGCAATAGCAAGAGGGGATAACCCTCGAGGCTTAAATAGCCTGCAGATATGGCAAACTGACATAACTCAATATCAGTCATTTGCACGGTTCAAACACATACATGTATCAATAGATACATTCCCAGGAGCAATTTTTGCTTCTGCACATCAAGGAGAAAAAAAATCTCAGACATGCATACACCTCTGAGAACACAGGGCATTAAAAGCAGAGAACTTCCAGGGGGAAGCTCTCTTGGGTTCAGTCCCTGAAGGAGGCCAGAGCTGCCCTGCCCGGCTGCGGGCTGGGTGCGGGAGGGGAAGCCATGGGACCGGGTGAGGTGAGCTGGGCCTTGGACAGAGAGGGGAGGTGAAGGCCCCTGCAGATGGAAGGGTGGAGGAATATTGGAGAGCCATCGGGCAGCCCCCCACAAGAGAGAGAGAGAGCGAGCTGGCGTCTGTGCCTGTGCCACCTTAAAATTTGATAGCAGGTGCTGGCAGCACGGCCAAAGGAGAATGCGGGGGTGCAGCGGCGAGAAGGTGCCCGGCAGGGCAGCGTGGGAGCTCTGGACAGGCAGAGCCTGAGATTTTTAACCCTTTTCTCGGATGATGGAAACCTTACAAATACTGATTCTCCTGGATCTGAATGAGAAGAGAAATAGAGATGAAATAGGAGGAAATGGCCAATGTGATGAAAATCCGTCCAAGAGTTGAGAAGAATCCTGGGTGGGAGGAGATGATGGAGGGACCTTTGGCTGGACTTCTTGTATTAACCATGAACAGAACCATTTTTCCTGTGACACAGAGACTGCATTTAGGGGGCAGCAATGACTTGGAGCCAAGAGAGTGAAGTGATGGTCCATGTGCAGTGGTGAGAGCACTGGACATGGAAGGAAGATGTCATGATGGCAAATGTTCTCCGGGCGGTGCCATGTGTGACATGGAAACACACGAGGTTTCAACTGGTCTCAACTTTCCAGGGGAAGCCTATGGTACAAGAGGGACTCCTCTCTCCTTGATGAACTGAGAATTGATTATCTGAAAGGTGGTGGTGGACTGAGAGTTGGCGATCTGAGGGGTGGTAACTGAATTGAGAATCCAAGGTTTTGTCTTACTGTGATCTGTTGGAATTTGGTGGGGGGAGGAGGAAGGTTTTTGGAAGGTTTTCATTCTGAGTTCTGTGTGTTTCTATTTCTCGTATAGTTGTAGGTTAATAAAGTTTTTTTTTCTTTATTCCTAAGTTGGAGCCTACTTTGCTCTATTCCTGGTCACAGCTCACAGCAGACACTAGGGGAAATATATTTTCATGGGGGCACTGGCATTGCACCAGCATCAAACCATAATAACAAGCAATAAAAATTAGAACCAAATTTAAAAATTATTAGCATATCTACAGATTGTCAACAAGAGTGAGAATTTTTCAGATCATGTTCTTTTCTCCTCTTTCCTTTTTTAGATAGTTAGAAAGGGTGAGAGATGGCAGAGAAGTTCAGGCCTTCTCTCCAGTCCTCATGTCATATATGACCAACGCTGTCACCAGCACCAGTCTCACCAGGCACCAAAGAGCACATGGACCTGAACTCGTGTGCACAGAGTGTTTCTGTGCACCTAGACTAGCAATTCTTGCACCTGGCTCTTTTGACACCCATTGTATCCTGTTGTTATCAGCACAACATTCATGAAATAAGAGATAGATCCCAAGCGATATTTTTCCTCCTACAGAGCATTTTTAACAAAGAAATGCAAAGAGAGCTTCTAAAAGAGGCCCTGAAAAGCATCTAAAATCCAAGGCAATGCTTCCACTAACCCTTGATTTATATTATTTAATCCCTTTCAGCAAGAAGGATAAATTGCAACAAAATCGCGCTTCAGTTATTTTCAGGGCTAGTTGTTCAAGATTATTAGAACAGTAAGGTTATAAATATACACCCTATGAAAGTAAGCATCGGAAAGAAAGATGAGCAAGTGTTTTTCTCTAAGGCTTACCAGCTGTTCAAATGCAAAGATCAGTATTTTTTTTTCTGAATTCCAAGGTAAGTGCATCTTTGGACACAGCATTTTATTGACAGAGAAAGCTTTGACAAAGAGTGCACACTGAAGAGTACATAATTTGGTAACATTTACTGCTTTGCTAACCTCCATCAACTTAATGTGTCAGTATTCAAATTTTCATTTGAAGTGGCAAATTTCAAGTCCTTTTTGTTGAAGAGAAATGAAAGATGCATTCTTTGCTAAGGAAACAGTGATGCTTATGCAAAATTCCTTTCATCCTTTCATAGAATATTGACATCTTTTCCATGCTTTAAAAAAATGGAAACATTTTATTCACTATGTGGCAATCAGATAGACCGAAAGAGTATCAGACTGCCAAGATATATATGGTAAAAAGCCATATGGGTCAAAGGCTGTCAGATGGCTGATCTCTTCCACCTGTATTTCATGTTGTTCTCTCTGGAGGGAAAATATATAAAAGGACACGGTCCACATTTATTCTCTGAACTTAATTGATTCAGTCCAGTAGTAGTTTAAATTATACAAGGTTTGATTCCATTCTGCATGGATGAAGTTCACCACCATCATCTTCTTTCTTTACTTCCTTTCTCAGGTAGAACAGCAGTACCTGGTAGTAATCCTTCTAGAGGCTCCACATACTTGCCTTTTCCTAATGCTCTGGCTGAAACAGTCCTATTTCTAAAAGCTGTTGGCACTTACAAAATGCATCAAAGCAAATGAAAAGCAAGTGAAGTGCTGCTGCCTTGATGATATTTTTGCTTTTGTCAAGAGCCACAGCAAGATGAAAATATGTAAGTAAGTTGACCAACTTTTATCTCTTGCATCTCCAAAGAAATTTTTGACAGCCCGGCATAAAATGTATACACCATAGTTCTTGCAACTAAAAAAAATATGTAGGCCAACACAAACTTGTCATGAGGTCACTACTCCTTCCTTTGAAAACCACTGAGATGCACTGGTAGTTAAAACCTAGTGTAGAACAGGAACACAAACAACTTCTCAGCGAGGACAAGAGAAGTTGTGTATCCTCCCAAATTCCGAAACAGACCTTCAGGAAACAATGCTCAGCCTCAAAATTTAATATCTACCTCTTCACCCATCTGCTGTTTCCACCTGGAGCACTTCAGATCCGTGATCTAACAAAACCAGCAGCCCCACCAGTGTGCCCTTCCAGAGAGCCCTTCTCAAGCACCAGGCATCGTACTAGGCTACAATGCCTAGGACCTAACTCCATACTTTAGTGTGCAGTCCAGCTTGTAATTTTAGGGGATCCACAAGTACACTTGTAGAACAAAAATGCAACAGCAGAACCACAACTTCACACTCTGCAGCCATTAAATTTTACAAGCAGTAATAGAGTGGGACATTTTCTCTAGTAGATTATGGACAAATATAGACATCCATCACTGGAATAATTACGAGAACTGTCTAAAAAATTAATTACAACTGTATCCATCAGCATATTTATGCCAGCATATAACCATGTGGTATCTAAGCATCTTACAGAATTTATGAACAGAAGAGAGCATTAGTATCATCTTGTCAGGCTTGCTGAACAATACAAGTCATAAAAGTATACAATAATTTCTACAATAATCCTGGTGCAGCTGAAGTCTTTTCTTCCTATTAAAAAACTAACAGTTTAATACTGAGCAAAGAACTTTTTGTCTGGACAGATTTTTAAATTGCCAAGGAAAGCTTTACTGTACTGTGAGTAGAGAGCACACATCCCTGTTACTGTACAGTAAGCAGAGAACTTACTGGGCTTGTAAGTACCAGTACAAATTGTGAAACTTTCCACTAAAGATCATGCTGGATATGATTTACTAAATTTATTAATTTAAAGACAGAAGAAACTGCCTTAGTTACTGCTCTGAAAAGCAGACTCATTAGCACTTCAGGTGATGACTGCAGTGAGAAAAAGCAGGAACGCCTGCATTTCATGTTTATGCAGAGGGCCTGAGCTGGATTTTCCCTCTCAAACACCCTCTTCCCAATTCCACCCCTCTCACGCAAGGCAGAATTTGTCTGAACCCAAAACAACTGCCCTCTGTACCTTGTCCCTTCCTTTCACTGAGCATGTCAAGACCTCTGGATGGTGAAGAGCACTGCAACTCCTGATTAGTGAGTTGCTTTTGCAGTGGAGCAGAAAAACAGACAATATTTGGGCCTCTTCCACCCAACTAGACTTCGGTGAGAGAGGGACCTGGGATTCATAAATTCATGGATGATTTTCAACTTGCTCAGTGACTTCACCATTTTCTGTTCAAAGTCACTATACCAAGATCATAAATTTCAGCTTCATCTGCTGCCTTTAAGGATGCCCTTTGAAGACATCCATACCTGTCTGTACCTGACAATAATTTCTGCTGCATACTAGTTGCGGCACCAATAATTATGCTCTTGAGGATGATTTCATTCTCCTCACTCGTCACAGACATCTTTTATGAAAAATCCTTTCCTTAGGATTTTTTTCTCCTGAGAAGCTGAGAGGCCTCAGGAACAAAATGGAAACAATGGTTATCTGCTGCTGTGGAATGCAACAGGTGCATCTGTGATTGGTCTCATGTGGTTGTTTCTAATTAATGGCCAATCACAGTCAGCTGGCTCAGACTCTGTCCGAGACAGAAGCTTTTGTTATCATTCTTTCTTTCTATATTCTTAGCTAGCCTTCTGATGAAGTCCTTTCTTCTATGCTTTTTGTATAGTTTAATAGAATATATATGATAAAATAATAAATCAAGCCTTCTGAAACATTCAGACAAATCCTCATCTCTTCCCTCATCCTAAGACCCCTGTGAACACCGTCACACACACTGATTAGTATTATAAGGAATTATTTGATCCCATTGAGAATATTCTCGACGTGAGGTATTAAAGAATTACTGTTTAAATAAACAACATTTTCCAATAATAATTAGTTTTGTCATCAGATAGTGGCAAAGCACTGAAAAGTAATGACATTTAAAGTGTTCTGTTCCTTTCCTTCAGGATTTTCTGGAAATGACCTTGTAAGCCAGACTACTTGTTGTGGCGAAACTTGAATGGTACACGATGGCATTTTACATCTACCAGTGTGTCCACTGGCAGCTGTTATTAAAGAATCACTGATTGAGCAAGAGCTGGCAGTTGCATTCCATAAGCTCCAAGGCATATTTCATGGGGACAGCTTCCCAGCTCACATTTCATTATTTGCACATGACACATGCTGAATACACACTGGATGATTGAAGCAGGCTGAGTCAATGGCATCAATTTCAGCAGAAGAGCTGATGACTTTTGTCCCCTTCAGCTACCGTGCACTTAGGACCATAAAGGTGGCCCTTGTTTTTTTTAACAAAGGGAAATGTATCACAAATTGTATAGATATTTAAGGTATTCTACTAAACAGGGCAGAGTAGGACTCACTGAGAAAGAAGAGAATTCAAGCCAACGAAATAGTCCTAGACTGCAAAAAAATTAATTCAGGTACTGTAAATGGCATAGCAATGCCCTTCTTCACATCAGTAAGAGCAGTGATAGCAGAAAAACAAGCAAACTGACATTACTGCATTGGATGAATATTTCAGTGGCTATCTTGGGAAAAAGCCACCTCCATGAAAACACATATTTTAAGACTATACTGCACTATACTGATAAGCTAATCTGACTCAAGTTTTGCTGCCCTGGAATAAGACCAGGTAACACCAGCTCATGAACTATTCCAAGCAGCAGAAATCTGCAATTGCTGGAAACAAACCTTGGAAAAGTAGCTTTCCCCCGTTCTCTGGCTATGCACATTTTGCACCATTCTCATCTCTAGGAGCGCCAAAACTTGACCTAAATTAGCAGCACTTTAGCACACAAGTTCTAACAGACACACAAACAAACGTCAAGATAAGACCATGAGGAGCAATGTCAGGAGGAAGAGGACTCGAACTGATGCCTAGAGAGGCTGATCTGGAACAGACACTAGACAGAGTTAAGAGAATTAAGTAGGTATTTATTAAAAGGCTTTAAAAGGATGCATCTTGGGCAGTACAAGAGTTTGCACAGGGCTACACCCAGGATGGACCCAAGATGGTAATGAGATGAATGATGGTCATGAGTTTTCACACTTTCATAAATTTTGGTCCATTTACACATTGGGTTTAATTGTAAAAGTTACAGCTTCAGGTTACTAAGTTCCATCCTCCTGTCTGCTTTCTTCAATTCACCACTGTTTATGCTTTTTGCGCCTGAGGCTGTAATGGTTGTCCTTGGTTCTCAAGCTGGAAAAGGATTGTTTTGTCTAACTACCCTGCAAAGAGAACTTACTAATGCTTAATACAAAGTACAGAGTTACACAATAAAACAGTACAGAATCTGAAAACTATGAAAGCTAAAACTTAAGGCATCAAATCTTCCTTTGTTTTGCAGAAGAAGAGTTTGACTACGACTGCACAACTGCTCCCTACCCAAATATTCATAGTATAATAACACTTTGTTTTCCTACTGCTAGTGTTCAAAAACACATAATCATGTAGGGATTATATGCGGTGATTTTTATTAAAGAGTTCTGGGAATCGGGATATTACCCAAATCTGATTCTGACCATATATCCGAAATGATCATGTTTTTATACTCTATCGTTATATAGCTTTCATGTTAATTATTAAACTTATATTGTTCTATTGTATACATAGATTTAGCCCCCCTCTGAATTTCCAACATAGTTTCTCATTATTCTTCTTATGGTTATATAATAATTATATTTAATTACTAAACAATCATCACATCTAACAATTATATAATTTATCATACTGCTTACGCAGGTGCAGTTGATCTGGGAAAACACAAAGCCTAACATTTTAGATTCTATCTTTAACTTTTTTCAGGGCTCCACTATCACTACAACTGCCACATGCTTGTTTGATTCAACCGTCCGGTGCCTTCTTAGTACCGACTTATTAACAGCAATTAGCCAGGTATTTGAAAAAAATTTGCTAGCAATCCTAGTGCAGTTTCCAAACTCATTTCGCAATGCTGGAGCACTAATGTGCTGGGTCCTGCTGCTTTTCCTATTAAACATTAACAGGGAAAGCTGTGAGACTGGGCACACTAACAAAATATGGTTGGCTGGCAATGTGGCACACATCACGTAAATATCCCTTCTCATTGCCTGAAGTGTGATGATCATCTTCCTAAGAACACCTGCCCCAATAAAAAGGTAGTAATTTATTACTCTCTGGAGTGCAAAAAAATCAAACTTCAGATGGTATTAGAAGAATTTGCCCTGACAAAGAGTTTTACACTTCCCTTCTGATAGGTCTAGTACACCATCGTCATACTGAGAGAACATTTTTTGTTGCCATTAAAAAAATCCCCAACCAAGAATTATTGTAGCTTTTGAAACAAGTAAAATCCACAGGAGCACAGAGCAACTTTGATGTAGAAAAAGAGGATTTTTGATCCTTTGGTCTACTATATAAAAAGAATTAAATATGATCTAATCTCTTCCATGACTTTTCAAAGTCTGTTTGGCCTTTTTTATCCCCTCAAGGATTTGAATGAATTGCTAAATTTTAAAACATGAACAAAATCTTACAAAAAGAGCGAGGGAAGAAAGCAACAGGAAGAAAAGGGAGGGAAAAAGCACGACACATAAGACCTGGCAGGTATTTGATTCAACATGACTTTAGACAAGATTTTCCATCGTCCCTATAGTCTTGTCTGCAATCCTTTGAGTATATGAAGCACAGACTGAAAGAAAGCCATGCTTTGGGCACTCTCCCACCAGACACCACAGGGATCATTTGACCTCACATTGCAAAACAAGCCATCGTTATCCCATCAAATTTTGTTACAGCTGGAGTCTCAGTTCTGGAAAAATGCAGCCAATATTCTCATTAGCCCATAATTTCAGTGCAGGAGCCACTGCATGCAGGTTTTCTTGTGTCCTGAAACAAAGCTCCTCTTTCCCTCTCTGGGAAGCTGCAATCACAAACTCACACCTGCCATACCCAGTCTGTATCAGGGTCTCTGAGGTAAAGGATCTCATGCTGCATTTTATATTCTCTCTCTGCTGAATTCATATAAAAATAAATGTGTCAAAAGGTTCTGTTAAACAGACTGAATAAGAAAAAAACTGAATATAGAAAGCAAATTTAAATTCAAAATCTTTACTAGAGTGACTTAATTAATTCAGAGGGTTTATTGAGCACTCGGATCTCCAACAGGTTTTTACAACTCAGACAGGCTTTTGTTAAACCAAATTTTCACTCTATCTAAATCAATTTTAGAGAGAGACACTCCTAAGTATTAAATTTTAAGTAAATCTTTCTTTAAAAACTCAGACTCTCTTGAAGAAAGGTTTTCACCACAGTATATTATTTAACATTTTCATAAATTGCAATAAATGCAACTCTAGCACAAATGCCAGGTTAAAAAAAAAAAAACATTAACAACTATATTTGCACTGCAGTTTGAAGTGAAAATACAACCTGCAAAATACTTCCTATATATTGACTTGTTTCCTCTCACTGAAGTTTCATAAAAGAAAGAAAATACTGTCTCCCTGATATTCCTCCTTTTTTTCTTTACTGGGTGTATGAAAGAAAGGAATCATCTCAGTATGTCAAGCAAACATTTTTGAAACTTGCAAAGTAGAAAAAGTTTATAGGGGTCACCCTCAATTGCTTTAAGTCAATTTTTCCCTTGGTGTTTTCACTGGAAAAAAAAGCAGAGGAAGTAAAATGCAAAATACAGGGACTTGCCAAATTTAGCTGTTTGAACTGCAAGGGTTCAGTAACTACAGCTGAAAAGTGAGTAAGTGAATTCTGTGGTTCCTTTTTCAATTTCTGGAAACTCATATTGCACTATCCTTGTATATCACGCAACACGGGGCTCTGGTTTACCATGTAAAACTGTTGTGTTGTACAGGAAGTTCTCAGTGTCTTTGGCTACATAAAGAGCTGCTCACTATCACTTAAGTTTCTTGAATAAATATTTGTGTTCAGGTTTCTTTTCATGCCCACTTTAAAATGCAAAAGCTAAGCTTTTGTTCTAAGTTCACAGGGCAGCTGTTGAGCAAGAGATCAGTGCTCATTATGAGGATGTAGCATTTTTGAATCATCTATGTAAAGTGAAGTTAATCCCCTGTTCACTGAGATAACTAGCAATCTCCAATCTGCATGAAAAACAGGAGTCTGTGTTTAGGGCTTGCTTGGAAGGGTGGGGGAGTGCCTTCAAGAAAATTAATTACACATTTGTACACTTGAAAAAAAAGTCAGCTGGTGGAACATTATGAGGAGGTTGGATGAAAGAATGCAAGATGAAATACCAGATCTTTTAAGAATTTTCTTTCTTTGGAAAATTATAGTGTCTTCCTCATCACTTCTGAAAGAGAACAACCATTCCACACAGAAATTCAGATGTTCTGTGTGGATGCCTTGCTAGAGCCGCTCCCACTAGGCTCCCAATTGGATAGCTAGGTAAAGCTGAACCACCTTCACAGGATTACAGAGGTTTGGAATGCAGAATAAATAACTCCCATGACTAAAACAAACTGCTTTTATGAAGAGGTATGGAATATAACAAGGCCAGAACAAGCAAAGACATTTTTAAGGCTTGACATAAAAAACCTTTGATAAGTTGCTTTATTCTGCCAGCAGAGTTTTTTCACCTATCATCATCTACACAAAAAATAAGACATAATATTGCCTTTCTCTGATCATACAAAATGCAAAGGGTGTGGATTACATGAGACCTTAATTCTTCTTTATCAATAGAAAACTTCAGAGACAACAGTAAAAACATTTTCAGTTCGTGAACTGAAGTGTTGAATAATGCACAGAACATGAGAGGAAATTATTGTTCTCTGTTCCAAAATAAGAACCAAGAGTGGTGTAAAATAAGCAGGAACAAAGTTATTTCCTGAATATAGAGTTCTACTGTGGAAATGCTTGTAGATGTACAGTGGCTCAAAAAGAACTGGAAAACTCCAGTGAGAAAAATTCAAGACAGCACTTGAGGCTCAGAAAGGTCCTAAACCCACAGCACTGGAGTCAGAGTGTGCACCTAACAAGACAATAGCTGCCTTTCCCTTCTAGCTCTTCACAACTGCAAATGCCTGACTTGGAGAGGAAATTTTACTTTCATCCTTCAAAAACATATTTCCAAGAAGTGAGAGTTATTCTTCATAAAAAGCAACAAGAATACATGGGTCACAGCCAAACTGCTACTTAATACCATTTTGATTAAAGGTCATTGAAAAACAAGCTAAGAGCTAATGAAGGGCTCAGAGCTAAATCCAGTGTGCTGTCCTGAAGCCTGGATTCAGGCCAGGCTCTAGGCAGAGAAAGGATTACCAGATGGCCCCCTCACATTCAACAGATGATAAGCAAGCACCACTCTCACCCTTCCAGACCTCATAAACCTTTTGACACCATTAATCAAGTTAATGCCCACTCTAAAAGGTTCCAGGAGCCAGGAGTGACTTTCTAAGACAGGTGTAAGTCCATTAGAGAAATATGCCCCATAGGACCATATGTTAACAAGACACTTAACTGTGTGGGCAAGTTAAGAGAAGCTGGATTCAGGTGAAAAAAAGAAGGTTCTATTAGATAGCAGAACATGGAATTCACCTCAGCAATGCGTTCTGTTTTCATGACACAAATTCATTGAGAAAAGGAGCTCTTGGACTTAGAGTTGAAATCAGGGTCTCACATTGCAGTAACACTTTAAACCAATATTGACAGTGCTGCTTGCACAAACTGGAAACATCATCTTGGTGACCAACAACCTGGCTGCAGCTGTGACCTCTAGTATGAAACATTGCCAAGTACAGAGAGCAGAAAGTGCATCTATAGTTTCCCCAGAGGTCAGTCCCAAAATGGAACAAAAGACCAGTCCCGCCCTTTTCAAAAAGGCAGAAAATACATTTATGTAAAGGGACAGAAAGTATGAACTAATAAAACCCAAAATCTGACAAGACAGGAATTAGTTAAAATGACAGTGAAACAACTTAGGCATAACATATGACACAAATCCCTCTCTGTTTCAGCATCCCTGTCTTTGTAGTGAAGTTTTCAGGCTCATGTTAGAAGCATCAAGTATAAGATATTGTAAGGAGAAGGCAAGATCATGAACAGAGAGGCAAACTTGGACCACTAGCATTATGTTCTTCAAATGCTACATTCCGTGAGGAACTTTAGATCTACCATAAATTTTATTTTTAATGCTTATTACCATCTCATCAACCAAGTGTGTAATTTTCCAAGTTCAACCCTATATATACAGAGATAAAGAACTACTATTATTGACCTAAAAAACAATAGTTAGATTGCCTTATTTTCTCTTGTAAATGCTATGGCCTAATTTGGATTATATTTTAATAAATTTTAAATTAAAAATTAAATTGAATATTTTAAAAAATTTTAAAAAATAAATTCAATAAAAATTTTAATATCCCCTTTTACTGGCTGCTCTTGGCATTGACCAGCAATTGAGCAGTAAAAAACTGCTGTTTACCTGTAGATACCCAGTTTCTTCTTCCCCTGGTTATTGCTGACTCCACACTCACTTGTGCAGACCAATAATTTGCCACTAATTGTGCACTTTGAGTATCCTCTGAGCTCAGCTGTCTCACAGAGATCAAGTTAGGGAGAAAATAATGATATGAACAAACTGAAAAAGACAGCATAACGAAAGAAAAAAGCCAGCAAAATAGTCCTTACCCTGATTTTCTCTAAAGGCTGAAGGAAAATATCTGGGATTAGCAAGATGATGAGCATGAAGAACACATGGTGATAGGAAGGGAAAAGTTCTAAAGCTGATTATGTTAGTGTTCAAGTGATCTGTATCTATGGTGATAACAGAAAACATTAATTTTACAAATTTCTAATTATTTTAGCTTCTATTTTCTTGTTATAATATTGCAAGCTTCTTGGGAAACATCCCATTATACCAATGATTGTATAAGATACTGCTTTCAGAAAGTACATAGATCATAAAAATCACATACTTGTGTATCTTCAAGTCTTGCTGGACAGATTCAGTTCAGCCACTTCCACCAGATGGACACTAGTGTGTTAATTAACACAACCCTCATTTGGGTTAAAGACTGGCTAAAGACTTCTGCCATTGTCAGAGAAGACACACACACTGCTGTTGGTTGGCTGAAGTGCCTAAATCTCACAAAAAGGGAACCTCTGCCGGCTGTACACACAGTTCTCTTTTCTGACCAAAAGATTTTATCCTTTCATTACAGTCCTATTCACCTGCTCACCTGCAACCATTAAAATTTACTTTGCAACCTGTACAGCTTTTCCCTCCCAGTAATTCTACGGTCTGCAGGCAAGACAGCAAAGCTGTTCTTTAGTCCGTAGCAGTCGATTACAACTGTCAAAATACAAGCAACATCCATTAAGAGATTTTGCTCTGCACAAACGGTTTCACAATGTCAGTCCAATCCAAGTTCCACTGGTGCTATTTTGCAAGCAAGTCTCTTTTACTTATTCACCTTTCAACTTTTTAGTTAAGTGCTATGAAGTGCCTTTTTGGGTTCCTGAAAGGAAGTATAAATTAGGGGCCTCTTATCCATGGAAACACTGTCTCTGTGCTACAGCACTGCAGTTCAGAGAGCATCTGAGACTCTAGAAATATGAATACAACATTTTTGGGTTCCTGAAAGGAAGTATAAATTAGGTGCCTCTTATCCATGGAAACACTGTCTCTGTCCTACAGGACCTATTTTTCTTTGACTCATACAATGGTGTTGCTCAGCACATGACAAAATAACCTTGCTTCTGAATACTGTCTCCCAAAAATCTGCTCTTTTGTTGCAAGATTTTCTGCTTTTTGCAGTGTATGTCTAATGCATGCAGCTCCACACTCCAGACTGCTGCATGTGGGAACACAACTGCTCATGTCTCAAGAGGGATTACAGGTAGGAAAAACATAACAACAGAAAATGCAGGAGGAGGGGGGGAGATTTTTTGGAGAAAGAAGAGGAGAGAGCTGGGTTTATACTAAAAAGGATAGAATAATTCCTTTTTTACACAGTATCTCTATCCTAGCTCTGCTTTTTGCTGGCACTGTAACAAGAAGGGAGATAAATTTCACCCTGAGATATCCGACAGCACTCTGATAGAGAAAGATGCAGGGCATGCTGGATTCAGATTTAGACACCAGAACTGTAATCAAAAGAAAGGACTATTCTTGCTTCAGGCTCTGAATTAATTCCCTTTTTCTGTCACTTAAATTACTGTTGTTTTTCTTAAAGTGTGCATATGCATGGCTATTAGCTAAAACTAAACAAATAAGGACTGGCTCCCAAGGCCACTCCTGCAAGATGCCTGTCAATTTCATATGAAGTAATTCTGGTTGCCAATGACTCAAACAAAAAATATGTTCACTGAGGACATGAAAAAAGAATAAATTACCTTAAACTTGAAAAACAAAGCTTGCTCTTCCTCTTCTGTGGAAGTCTGGCAAGATCTACCTGTGGTTTTAAGGTCCGGTCTGGAAACCAGAATAGACAGTGACTTTCTTACTGGGAAGCATAAAGTCCATTCCTACAATTACTTTTCAAACTATATAGTTGTGTATACACACACACACACACAAACACACGCACTGCATTTTACTTAGGTAGCCTTTAAAATGTTGCCACTCCATTAGTGTCAAATTTTATCAAATTTTACCAAAGTCTTGTGCCTCTTGGTAACAAACTTCTCTGAAGCTGGAAACATTCTAATGAGGGAAAGCACATCACATCAAAATCTTACACAGTGCTAAATTGACATAATGTGATAAGATACAATGTGACATAACATCTTCATAAACTTAAACATGTCAGAAAATAAAATACATTTCTATCAGGTTATTGTGAATCCAATCCATATTTTATCAGTCCAATCACTTGCCAGCCACTTTGAAAGTTTATTTAATACCATCATCACCAATTGTTTAGTGTCCCAGTTAGAACTTCAGAAACAATCTTAACAAGACATCAAGATAGAGAATGTATAGGTGTTCAGAAGCTATCCATGAATGAACTAAAATCGTGTTTTCAGGGCTTGGCATTATTTTGTCATGAACAGAATTAATATTTTGATGATTATTGTGTGTACGAAAAGTTAAGATTTCTTTTTTAAAAAAGACAGCTTTCCTCTGTGTAGAGCACAATGTAATACACAAAATCAGCACAATAAGACAATCAGCAGGGAACAAATTAAATCATCTGAGCTCACTGAACATCCACAGTAAGGCCAAGATCTGAAAGATATTACTAGAAACTGTGACTTGAATACACTTTTTGTCCAGTAAAAAATATTTTTTCTAAAATAATATTGTTCGTGGCAATTTTAATCTGAACAAATGCTGGATAGCAGAAAGGCATGAGTACAACCCCTGAAAAGACAGTTGAAAAACCCCAAACAATATTTTGCCACTTCTTACAATCAATGCCTTTTAACAGACCTTCACTACAGAACACCTTTCTAGACTTTAGATAAAGTCTGTCAGACCTCCACTCCACCTGACCTACCCCCATTTTTTTAAGTATTTATGCTTGGGATCAAGAAAAAACTCATTTTCTATTTGCAAGCCATGGGAAGCAAGGCACTTCACCTAAAACAAGATACAGGCACATTACAACACATTCATGCGGCTGTTGCTTCAAATGAATGTTCTTTGAGGCAAAACCCCCAAATTATTTCCTTGTATTGTGTCCCTTTTCTGAAACCCCAAGTCCTCAGCTATATTGAACAGTGCCGCCAGAGTCTACTCAGTAGCCAGCTCAGATCCTGTCAGAATTGACAGAGCCTGCAAATTCCAGTGCCAGTGCACCCACCATCTAAAACCCCAAAAGCCAGCAACAGCCCAGAAGGATGCTGTTTATTATTTGAGATAATAAACAAGATTAAAAAACCTTCAAGTACAATAAATGTTACTAAAATAAACTGAGTGGCAGAGGTATTTTCTTGTATCTTAATGATTGTGCTCATATGCATTGTTAGTAATAGTTTTTGCTTAACTAGTATATTTTAAAGGGCAGAATAGAGTTCAAAGAACAGCAATCCCAGTAAAACAACAGAATTCTCCATTTCAGGCATGGTCTTTTCCATGCTCCTTAATACGTATGTGGTAACTGCTTCAATCTCTCTCTCCAACCAACAGAGTAAATCAAATTAAAGGGAACAAATAAGTCCCAGCTCCATGAGGTTCAATTTATACAGAACTTTGTTTAGATCCTGGTTACAAATTAAGTATTGTTATTTGGAGATGGAAGCTGTGATTGAAACAAAGCAGTTAGCAGATTTTTCATTGTCATGTTCTGTTTTCTTCACTCAGATGAGCAGAGCTTGCAGAAATACAAATCTTGTTTCATTTCAGAAACAATGAGATTCCCTGATCTTTAGCAGATATATGTAGGGAAATTGCAGGCAGGTGATGAGGGCAAGACAACATGAGATTTTAATTAAACAACCTATTCTTTAAAAGTTCAGAATTAAATACTGTATAATTCTTCCTAAGAAATAAAAAAAATAACAATTAGATTTCATAATATTATTTTAAATGACTTCTCAGTGAAAAAGTTTGGAATTAAAGTTTTCTAAGCATTAACTTAAATGTTTCCCCCAGAAAGATTTACCACCAAACAAGTTCGACTGAGTAGAAAGGAAGAGTAAAATCTATAATAAATCATTTTGGCTTTTGACAAACATTCTGTCGACAGAGGAACTTTGCTTTGCCTCCACTAAGAAGGTAGAATTCGGGGTTAAATTAAAAGAATTTGCATCCTCCCATTCCTTGATATGTGACAATTAACCTCTCAGGTTACTGCACACCACTGCAGTAATTTTTTCTCTCTACTGAGCTCTGCAATACCAGCTTTGAAATCAGCACGTGTGAGTAGTGCAGTAAAACACTGTTACTTCTTGGCGTTGCGGGACTGACAGATTAGAGAACTGTTAAATAACAGTTTGGAGATTAGTTAAATAATTTTTGTGGGTTTAGTCTCACAAATACTTTTGCCAAAGGCACAGTGTGATCAAGTAGGTTGGTCTGCACCCTTTTATTGCATTATTCAAAATCATGCATCTTTTATTTATTAGGAATTTTTGCTGTTGTCTCCATACTCCTGGACTATTTGAAAAAGAGATAATAGAAATTGAGCAGCACCTTTCAGAAACATAGGTAATATACAGGCTTCAAGAGGTGATGGGAGAGCACCTCCTGGGAGGAAGAAGGAAATATCTGAAAGCAAGAAAATTAAAAATTCTAGAACATATGATCAGGTTAAATCAGGAGTCCAGCTTAAATCAGGATGGTCTGTAATTAGCAGCATGAAAAGGTTCTCAAAACTGCTCTGCATTATCAGCTCCTGCAGTCTCCTAAGAAACTGATTTTCAGGATTTACATTCAGTAAATCCATATATCGTCTTTTACTTTGCCATGCCTTGTTATGTGTGGCAGTTTTCTATTCCATTCTTGCAGACAAGGGGTACCTTGCTGACAGCTGAGGCATTGCTTGAGCAGATAATCTGAGAAGTTTATAAGGACAATGATCTGAATTTCCCCTGAGATTATTCTACCCAGACTATTCTGCAGGCACACCTAGAAAACATTGTACCATAGTTGGGCCAGGATTGTCCAGTGAAGGCTCTAGCCTTCAAAACTTTTAAAACTAAAGTTACTAAAATTGTTTCAAAAACTCATGAGATTACATTTGCTATTACAGTCCAGAAAAGGAAAAAAAAAAAAAAAAAAAAGGGAAAAAAATTACGCCAAAAATCATTCTCTCATGCATTTCTCTTAGTTCCATGCTTTCAAAGCCCTTAAATCACGAAAGATAAGGCATCCTTTGCCTGTTAAACAATCATCTCAGTCTACTTCACTTCTGTCCAATATCCAATAATTCTCAGGCTTGGATATCCAACTATGAATTCTCTTCAGATCATTTCCTTTTACTTTAAAAGCTTTCAAGTAGAGAAATATAAAATAATTCCTATTTCTAATCTAGTTCTCTTCTATCTCTCAAGTAACATCATTTGTTACCAAACACAGATTTATTTTTTCAAACAGACCAAAATGAGAAAGTTTCTATGCCAGTAAAAAGGACAGTTTACCTAAAACCATGGAAGAACCAAGGGTGAAATAAACTCAGAAAATTCAAAACTATTATTTCAAAAGTTCTTTATTTCCTGAGGTAGAAGATACCCTTGGAAGTTGTTTTCTTTCATACTGAACTGAATTATCTGTAGTTAAGAATTTCTAAGAGAGAGAGTATGATACTAAATGGTGTTTTGATTCACAAAGCCTTACTTTTAAACTGTGAAGTACACAAGAGATTGTTTTCTAAAAAAATACTTGATCTTATGGTAATTTTTTCCACTAAAGTCATCTAGAAAAACAGTTGTTCAACAAGCATAAATATTTGGAAGGTCAAGGCTCACACTTTAAAAAAAAATTACATACAAAGCATCCTTTAGAAAATTACTGCAGATGTGAGAAAAATAAAATTACTTCATTTGTTGTTTTATCAAGCATGTTGATGTTTTTGCACCACGTACAGGAAATTAATCATGACAGCCTCCACATACGTGACCTCATTTCACGTTTGCTTTTGATGCCAGAAATCCAGCATTCCTGTTCATAGTATGATACTCATGTGATGCAGTGGGAGTTTTGAGCAAATAATGACAATGTGGAGAACAGCCAAAGCACAATGGAGCTGACAGTAATGCAGATATTCATTTGGAATGTAGAAGCTGTACTCCTTCTGAGACGAGGCTTTTGTTAGTTCTCCCTGAATTGCCTTGTACAAGCAAACACATCTCCAAAGGAATGGACAAAAACCCAGTCTCAGAAGTACAGCTTTCACATTCACCAGCTGATCCTATAAGGATAAAGCTAATTCCCAGCACATATCTTGTCGAAGATTGAATATACATAGTTCTTACTTCAGTGTGGCTGGAGGAGACCATTGCTTGTATTTCTACAGGAGATTTATCTCATGAAGTTGAGAGCTCTTTCTTTACCTCCACTGGGATTCTATATAAAGTAGATGTTTTTTAAAAACAAAAAAAAAAAAATAAAATTCACTCATCTTGAGTGTGAAAACTGATACAAAGATTGAATTTGAGGAATGGAAACCATTATTCTTCACAGAGGACAAAAATGGTTCCTGACCATTGCACAAAGGTTGTGTGGGTCAGATTTGTTAACTTGTGAGATCTGGCTCTGTACAGGAATTGCCTTTCCCATAAAGATTTCTCTCACTGATTTTTTTTGTGTACAAGTTTCTTAATTCTTTACTATTTTTCCTCAAACTTTGATAAGCCAGAGCCTAAATCAATCCAGTTGTGATCTGACTTTTACTGTTCTCTACAAGAAAAGAGGATCAGCTGATATTTCTCACCGTTGAAGGACAAAATGGCTCTTATATGTTACATGTCAACATGCACTGCCAAATCCATCTGGTAGCAGCTGTCGTTAAGCAGTTTACTTCTACAGATAACTGCAAAATGCCTCCAGAACCTGGTAGCCATGTTCACAACACCTCTCCGGTTCACAGGACAGGGCTCAGGCTGGAAGTGCAGGGAGAACAGAGCTCTCTTCTCATGTGAAAAGACAAACAGAGCAGAATTCAGTCACAAAACCAACATTTCCTGAGCAAGGGGACTAAGTCCGGTTATGTTCACGAGAGACAAAAACCACTTAGAAGAACCTCAAATCTGCTGTTATCCTGAAGGGAAGTAGGGGGATGGAGCTTCACAGACACGCTGTAAAGACAGTGACCACTATTTAAGAACTTAGGTTTCTTGCTGTAGTTTTTCACTCTGCACTTCTTCGCAAACAAGGAAGATTTCAACATGTAAATGTGCATTGCATCTCTTACCCAGACAGTCTCTGAGTCTTGGTCTCTGAGCCTTGTTATATATAGAAGAGATAATTCATGCTGTAGAAATAGATATATGTATGTATAAAATATTAGAAGAAACCAAACCTATGCTTGTAACTACTCTGGCCAGGAACAGCATTTCTATTCACATTATAACCAGTTCCCAGACTATTGGAATATGATCCCAATATTTCCAGGTAGAATGTGCCTGGGCTGGTCTGACCCTTGCTGCTAGGCTAGAGGCGGCAGCTGTGGTGTTTCACCTCGAAGACACCTTTGGCTGGCCGGAGGTTGCAGCTGGGCACTGAAACAAATCCAGGCTTGTAGAAACTCAGTTTACCTCAGGTGGGAAGGCTTCAGGCGATGGTGGAGAGGAAAAGAGAGCGGATTCTGTCGGAGGGTTTATATCCAGAGTTTTATTCCATGGTCACAGTCGTCTGAATCTTTAGGTAACAGCTCCAACAGAATACTCACCACATGGTCCTTGGTCAATTTAAGCCCAGGGACAGTGGGAGGGGAAGGGACAGGTGAGCACCAACCAGGTGGGAGGGGCAGGGTCTCAGGGTACAAGGGACACATAGACAGGCCAATGACCCCCAGGCCTGAATTGCATCCTTTGAACTTGACCAACCTCACGAGGCCTTGCTGGAATGTTAAGCCTGATTGACAGAACTCACTCAGCAAGGGGGTGAGGGGGAAGGGAGAGAGGTATTGCCACTGGGAAGGGGCTGGGAAGTTTAAAACGGGAAATTGCAGCACACTGCAACACCAGACAATGCCAAAGATAATATCAAACTTGTTACCGTGTGAATGGGGAGTTGTGGGCCATGAGCTAAGCCTGCAGTCCCTCTGACTGAGAACAGAGTTATGCACATTGTTGCCACTCCCTGGACTTCACCGGGACAATACCAGATCAGTTACCATATGAATGGAACTGGCTTGGGCCATCGGAGGTTTCCTGTGGCACCATGCACTTAGAAGATATCATCTGGATCTTCCTGGAATGGAATGTCCTGAGGAGAGCTCACAAGACCAGGCATCTGGAAATGATTAAATCTGCGGTACTCAGGAGCTGGCATCACCTATTCCATGTGAATACACCTTCTGCCGGGGCACTCTGACATTCGTCTGGGTTTGGACTTCGTCTTTGTCTGTTTCTACACATGTGTGGATCCAACTTTACATGCAAAGGGACACAAAGGAATATGTGGTGATCCCTGCCTCAGGCAGAATAAGCTGTATATAAGCTGGCTGATGAGAGCACTTGGGGTGTACCTTTGGGGAAACACTGTCGCTCTGTCAGCAGGAACCCTAGGTCACCCAGCATCTGTGTCCAGGGCAGACGCTGTCTTGGCAGTGGTTGGTGTCTTTTCTGTTTCGAAATTTCTATTTTTTGTTATCGATCTAATAAATCTTTGTGAAATTTTTCATAAATTTGGCTACAGATTTGATCATTTATAACATCACTTATAAGAGGTTTTTTTACCTGTTGCATCTTAATTCATTTAGAATTAACAAAAGCTGCTTTGCTACACAAGCTTAAGAACATTGTGACGTTCTGTTGAATTAGTGTTTGAAAGCACTATTGGCTTTAACCTAGTTTTGAATCATTCCAAAGAGCCTCAATTTAACCAAGTGCCAAAGTAATTTCATGAAGTTGGTCTTACAACTCTTTAATTGTGTCTTAGAGATTGCCTAAACAAGCACATTTAGTTGCCAGATCTTCAGAGCAATCCTGAACTTGATTTTAAATCCCAGGATTTCAGTGGAAGAACACAGAAAAGGATTTAGAGTGCTACCACTGTGGGTATGCCAATATAACCCAAATCTCAGTACCTTACATGACTGCTGCAAAGCACTCACTGATCCTTGCCTATAATCAAGAAGAAACACTAGCATTTCATCATCATTTTTTAAAAACCATAAATGGTTAATTGTGGAGGAATTTTAGATAGCTGGCCAAGAATTAGGAGGGTGCCAGACCCAGCTAATCTGGGTCCCTGCACCTGCAAGGACACTGTAGCCTTGAAGCATAGCTGTATTACAATAACAAAGTCCTGTAATTGAGAAAGAGACAGATGCCTGTTAAACTTGACAAAATCTGCCCCATGAGGCTACTCCCTCATTTTTTAGGACTTTGTCTCCAGTTCACATTTCAAGAAAGTGTATGGAGCAGCCAGCAGGGGCAAGTTTAAGTCTGGGGAGCACCTCTCCTCCAGTCACACCACAGTGTAACTGGTACTGCAAGTATCATGGACCCCAAAAATGGAGAGCAAAACCATCCCATTTACTACACCAAAGTGCAGATGGATGCACAGGTTGGCTGTTTCTTCACTCCAGCCCTCTTGGCTGGCTGAGTTATGATATTTTGACCCAATATCAACCTGCAATGGCAAATTTTTTCAGTAACCATCCCATCCATGGACAACAAGATTCCAACTGGTTAGCTCCTGTGTATCTGGTGATTCAAAGGAATCTACTCCACAATAATGTACTGTAAAGCATGCCTTTATTGACCAGGCCTGGAGCACGCAGGGGTTAACACCTCCATGTGTTTTTTACCACCATGGTATTTTTTTTTTTTTAATGTGGTAAATGTAAATGTAAAAATTACCACCATGGTAATTTTTTAATGATTTTTTTTATACCTGTGCAAATTTGTCATTATACATTTACAAGTTCATTATTATACGTTTACAAGTTTGTCATCCACCCTTGTTTTGGTCACTTATCTGAAATCACAGTCTTAAGGGTTCTTGCATGACTTGCAGTTTCCTTATCTTAGGGTTACAAACACAACACACTACTCTTAATACATTTATCACATCTGTTTTGCTAAGACACACCTAATTCTACTATTACATACTTTTTTACTATATTAGCTATACTTCATTTATAATTGTTTATTGATTATATTCTTATTTGCCTATTACATTCTTCTACCCTTTTGTAACCGTTCTTCCATTTGTCATTAAAATGGCAGTTAGCATGTGTCTTCCTCCTCATCACTTAGCCCATTGGGGCTAGGCCCTTGCTCTGCAGACAGGTGGTTAGCAAAACCCACGAGCTCACATTCCATTCCCTTATCATTCTGGTCCACTTGGATTTGCTCTTTCAAGAGCAGCCAGCATTAGGCATAGCATCTCCTATTCATTTATCATCATAGCCCCTTCCAGGGCTAGGCTTCTTGTCTTGCAAAAGCAGTTGTGGTCAAGCATAGCAGCCAACACCCAACTTTTATTAGTCTACACTTTTACTAAAGCACTTATGTTAAAGGAGTTCTGTGTTTCATATATTAAAGGAGTCCTGTCTATCGCTGGAAATGGTATGATTAGGGAATGGATGTGGCTGAATGGCTTTAGTGACAGCCAAGGACCTGAGCAAGACGTGAAAGTGTGGGTTATGCATGGAGGGGTAAGAGCCTCATTTAAAAACATGAGAAGCAGGAGCATCCCATCTCTTTGAATATATCTTACTCAGAAAGAGAATGGCTGGAACTGCTGTGTTCTCCAGTCCTGTCAATCACACTGCTGTGTGTGCCCAGGACATGACTGATACACCCTGACACAACATATCAAAATGCCAAAAAAATTGATATTTAGTATAATTTTTCTCTCACTGAAAACGTGACCAGATTGTGTTATTTTGAAGGACAACGACTTTTTTTTTGGGGGGGGGGGGGGGCAGGCTGGAGGATCATTAACAGGACATCATGCCATGACCAATATGATCAAGTGAAGCCAATTTATTAGAGAAAGCAAGCCATATTTAAGCTGTTCTCTATTGTTCATGCCTCAAGCTAATACATGATCGGTTAAAACCTTTTTACACACGCATTTTAATATTTCAGTTAATTTTAGTCAATCTTCCTTTTTCATGTGTCTCACTGCGGTTTTCTTGTCTTTCTTTGCATCCTGAACTGTCTACTTTTGAGCGTGTTCTTCTCTCTCCTTTTGTGTCCTTCAAGGGCATGGTGACATTACTCAGTTTCTATGAAGGCTGGATTGTGCAAATGTTGCATATGTCCATTTTCCTGCAAAAAAATCTCAAGCGGAGGGGAAGTGGGCGAGGAAGTAACATTCAGAAGAACTTTTAAACGTATGAGCAACGGCCTGAAAAAGCCACCATCTTTTCATCTGATTACCTGATACCTCCAACACAGACCATGAACAATAAAATAAATCTTGACATAATTCATACCCCCATTTATTGCTGCCACATATCACAGTACAAGCTAGTTTGTACAAGGCAAATTAACCACCCCCTGGGTTGACTGACAGGGCCTTTGCCCAATCTCATCTTTCCTAAGCTAGAGTCGTCTTACTGGTCCAGGATCTGGGGGACTTAAAGATCAGACCAATGAAATATGTAGACCAGGTTTGTCAAATGCCCTTTGTAAAGAAAGGCTTGAGAATAAATACTCTCTGTTACTCCCTGAACATTGGGTGAGTGGTCTCTGTCTCCAACCCACACTCCCCTTTGCTCACGTGGTGGCCCCAATGTGATCTGATCCAGCTGTATTCTGCACAAGGAGCAAGGGAATCAAACAGCATAATAGCTGGGACTTCAGTGTGATAGCTGGGAATACGGTGTCAGAACCAGGATGAGCAATGTAGAGCCAGGAATTTGGTATCAGAACTGAGAATTCGGTGTCAGAACTGGGACAAGCAGGATAATAGCAGGCACTTCTGTGTAATAGCTGGGAATTCAGCATCAGAACCAAGGCATCAGTGTCAGACCAGGATTTCAATGTTAGAGAGGGAATACAGCAATATCAGAGCCAGAAGTGCTGGGTAGAGAGTGGTATTGCAGTGAAACTACCGTGGGCAGCGGAAAGCTGCAGGAAAATCCCCTTTGGCAGAGAGTAGAGAGTGCTGTGTAATTTCCAACCCTGTTTTTGTTGCTTGGAATCACCATCAGGACTTTGGGACCCTGGACTTCAGCACCAGAAAACTGCATTCTGAAGGTAAGCACTTTGTTTCTTAAAAATATTAATACAATGAGTGGGCTCTGCATGCCTCACATAGTGTGAGACCCATAAACTGGATGTGTCTAAAGGAACACGATTAAACTTATCAATTTGGGAGAAGGCTGGACAATGTATACTTGCAGCAGCCTCCACTGGCAATGACACAGTCATCAATATCAATATTATATGGAGAATCATCCCGGATTTGTTAAAACAATTAAATTATGAGCAGCGAAAGAGGATGGGCAGAGCAGCCACAGAGGGCCATGAAACCTCCGTGCAGAGCCAGGAAGATGCTCCAGGTGGGGATGATATGCTGACTGGGCATTCTCCCATTGCACAGAGCCTCCAACACACACTAGGACTTGCTGCTGGCACGGCATTCCCCCGCAGGGCAAGGTGGCAGTGTGCCAGGCCGGCAACTATTTACAGACACGAACAGAACGGGACAATCCGAATCAGTGTCGTGAGCTGTTCATTTCACACATCAGTCTCAGTACATTGTTAGGACAACGGAGACAGTATGTTCACAGCTCTCTGATTCAAATGGAATGCTAAGGAAGCGTCACGTTACAGGGTAGCATAAAGCCATCTCAACCTAGGTTTCAGCCAATCACACATAGAGCAAAACATGTTGACAATAATTCTACCCAATCATATGAAACACACGTAATGGTAGTTAACACAATAGGGACTTATTTTCTAACACAATGGCTCGTTTATGAGAGACAAAGCACAGAGACTCATTCATACTAACCTTCTAAAGATATACATTAAATAAACTTGTTGCAACCTATAAGGGCAAGTCACAAGGGCTTATTGTTCTATTTCTCACATCTGCTCTGCTGCTTAGAAAACTTTTCGCTGTACTAGCAATGTTCACAAGTTTGCTGTCTGAGGCCTGCCCTTTTAACCACTTTCTCAAAACCCTCTAATTTTGTGAATCCCAACAGCAGTGAAACACTGCATTGCCAAGCTACACTGAGTGGCAGCACTGTGCCCCCCTGCCCTGGTGCTGGCCGGCCTTGTCCACTGTGAAAATGCCTCCCACTGAAGTGGAACAGCAGCTGACCGCTGCAGGGCAATCATGGGGAGCAGCACAGCCCCAGGGAGTGGGGGAATCCCAGAAAACAGAGACAATCAGAGGGCTGCCTACACCACAGCTGCCAACAATGCCCAGAGAGACAGCAGAACAGATTACACATTCCAGCATGTGGAGCCATGGTGACCACCATGGCTCCAATGATCTGTGCAGCTCTGGCAGCGCCGAGATTCTCTGTGCCCACTCCAGACTGCTGTGCCAAGCTGAGTCACTATCCAGCTGCCACGGGCTATCGTATCGCCAGTCCAAGTGGCCTACAGGCCACTACAGGCATCAAATCCAGAAGCAGGGTGTGGAAAAAGCCCCTACAGGGAGTCAACCCAGCAAAAGGCAGCAGTAAGAGGTGTGCAGGGTGTGGTACCATGAGAGTAATAGCAATCAAGCCATCGCAAAAAGATGGCAGCGGCCACATGGCACAGCTTTCTCACAGCAGCTAAGAGCAGGCCACCCTCACACCAAGCCCAGCAGCTCCCTACATATGGGCAGTGAAAAAACAAACTAAAAATCTAACCACTCCAACCAAAACAATGCCAACAAAAACAGTGCCAAGTTCCTACCCCTCAAACCTCAACAAAGCTTCAATGCCACCCCACCTTCTAATACTTCAACTATACAAAAGTTCTCATATTCCACAAACTAATACACTAGTAATATATGCTAAGTATAAAAATATAGAAAGGGTGTCACACAAGGGTTCCAAAATTGCACAACTGTTTACTAAATATGTCCTAGAAATTTCAGTATATTATTTATTATTGTTGTTTACATGTGCTAAAATCAAAATTAATGTCTCTGGTAGCTGATTCTGTTACAGCTACTAAGAAAGTATTGTTTCTGTCTCAAGTATGAGCTACTGTGTATTAAAAATATCCTAGAATGTATGTTACTAAGCTTACTCATAACACTTCTATCATTATTACTTACAATACTACTAGATTGACCTATACAACTCAAAGATTTTACTCATTTTAACATTCTAGATCTGCTAAAGCATACATAAAAACATTAATTCAGTAATGTCATAAAGAAATTTCAGTTACAAAGTCTCTTAACTGAGAATTTACCACCTGTCATCATTTTAAAAACCTAAAAGTCACCTATTAAAATCAATAACAAATTTCTAACTTCTAACAAAAAAGAAGTATGTTGCTTACACTGTTACCATAATAACTAAAAATTTGAAATACCTATATTTCTTTAATTATTTGTAAGATTTTCTTGTTAAAAAAATTTTGCAGTAAACTAAATATTAATGAAATCTTGGTTTTAAAATATAAATACAGAAAACCTCTCTCAAGCAATTTCATGGCCCTGACCAAGCCATGAACCTGGCTGGTAAAGAAAAACATATTAATATACAATCTTTGCAAAAGATAAACCCCTTTTCCTTTGAGATAAACAAGAAAGCCTTGTCCAGAAGAGTTTCTTTCAGGTCCTCATAGCGAAAAAGAAACCCCTCAACAACCCCCTAGGTAATAGTACATTATTAATGGTGTTTCGTTCCTATTTTTAGTTATTAATACAAAGAAAACAGGAAAAAAGGTTGGGGTGAATGTACACCCCTCCTTTAAGGTAATATCACATTCTCATGTATTTCAATCAATCATATAGCAGTGCAATATTCCTAGGATGTTCAGCTGCCTAAACCCAAGGTGCATTTCATTGGACGCTGGAACGTGTTGGAATAATTCATGACCTTCCTCATGGAAATCTAGGACTCGTGAAGTGACAGTTCATAGAAGGACTTGATTTGTTTAAAATTTTCTTTTCCTGTTTATAAACTGTTTTTCTATTTACAGATAATTTTTTTTCTAGTAGTTGAGTTTTTCGTTAGGAGTTTTAAAAGTTAAGCAGTAACTTGTAACCCCTAAGCATTAAGCATGTGACATGTTGGCCAAAATTCTCACCTAAGAGATCCTAGATGTGAATGCTGCAGCTCCAGTGATGCAAATTAAACCCATGCTGTCTCCTGTCACCCCATTTTCAAATGGCCTTTGCAGATGGGTGAGAGAGAAGAGAGGGTTGTAAATTTATGAAGACAGAACGGTGAGATGTTGCCACATATCACAGTACAAGCTAGTTTGTACTAGCCAAATTAACCAGTCCCTGGGTTGAATGACAGAGGCTTTGCCCAATCTCATCTTTCCTAAGCTACAGTCATCTCACTGCCCAGGATCTGGGGGGCTTCAAGACCAGAAGAATGAAATATCTAGACTGGGTTTTGCAAATGCCCTTTATAAAGTAGGGCTTGAGAATAAGCACTCCCTGTTGCCCCATGAATATCAGAGTGAGTGGTCTCTTTGTCTCCAACCCACTGCCCTGCACACTCACAATTTATATTTCAGAAAATGAAGTAGGAAATCTGCCAGGGTATCAGGTACTCAGACAATGGGATTATTAGGGATGAAAACAGTCTCATGTAGCCAGAAAAAAAATAATCTAGGTTATCATTCAAAGCAGGATAATATTTGGAGTTTTCTAGAGGGTTAATTTACCAGCACAAAACCTGAGAATCTTGATTCATAAAAGCTACTTAACAAGTTACTCTTAAACACATTAACATGGTCAGTCTACAGAACATTCTGACAATGAAGTAGTTTGTGAAATGTTTAAACATACGTACTGATTTCAAAGACCAAGAAATCAGACTTCTAGAATGAATCCTCTGCCAGTAGCTTTGTTCCTCTAGCAGGTAGCTCAGCCTCTGACATTTATAATTGTAATTTTTACGATTCTTATTTGTAAACTAGACAGACAAGCAACCTGGAACCAATACCAACATCATTAACATGAGAAAACACCACTACAAGTACTCACAAATAATGATCCCGGCACATTCTCGAGGGTCCTGGTCCTCATTGCATTCTGTGAGATGCAAAGCTGTGTTTGGTGTCAGGTACAAACAGGCGGCGTGTGTACTTGCGAATGCAAAATGTGTGGACATCAACAATGGGATAGTTGTAAATTCTAATAATAACTGAGGAAAATAAAGCATGGAAAAAGGCCTTTGAACCTATCTTTTGTTTGCAAATTAACCCTAGTTGATTTAGGAGCATTGGAATTAAGATGTTAAAGATGTTGCTTTTTGCTTGCATTTAATCCATAAAAAGCTCTGCAATAATAACCTTTTGAAGTATAATTTTAGAATATTACCTGTATCCTTGAAGCTATAGCTTTGGAATATATATAAAGGAAATATGCTTATCTCACACCTTATTGAAGCAGAGAAAACAGCTTGAGAAAGGAAGATGAACATCACCTCAAGGGTTTATGGTTTCGACCAAAGGGAAGCTGGACATCACTGTTATGAGATTTAGAGTCTCTGCAACTAAAAGGTGGACCCACATTTGGGGAGCTGGACCCCACCAGATGGGATTCCTCTTTCTTCTTTTGGAAACTGGACTGTCACCATCTGGGGACACTCCTTTGAGATACATCCTGAGAAATTAAAATCACAATAGTGTATAGAATTGTGATGTAATAATTTGGAATAAAAATTGCTGATGAGTAAAAATTGGAAATAGAAACTGTTGAAAAAAAAACTGATGAGTACCCCTATAAATACCTGTAACCATCAATTATCGGTGTGCAGTTGGAGGGAAAACTTCCCCCACTGTACCCAGCGCTGTATTGCTCATACTTTACCATATTAATTAATAAATTGATTGCTGCTTGAATATTGGCCTAGTCAAGCTTCTTATTCATCACAATTCTCCCTTAGATTAGCACATTTAGCTCAAGATGACACCCATTCACAGCTTTGCCCGTTAGTAAGGGGACACCCTTAGACTGCTCAAACTGCAGGCAGCTGGTGACACTCTTTGGGATAGACAGCATTCACCAAACACTTGAGACAACCACAACATGCCCTCCAGCCACTTAATCCCACATCCCATGCATCTGCTCTTCTCACAACCACTCCAGAACCAACTGCAGCCCTCTGTGAGATGCACTAGTGACTCTTGCAGAGCCACTAACACCACTTTATGCTCCCACAGAAGGTCAGGATGAGGCAGGAGAGGCTGCCTGGCCACTGGATTTTCAGCTATCCCTGCATAAGGGTGCAGACCATCTGACACCCTGCAGATGCTTCCCTTCAGTTGCTCTTCTGTGCCAGGGCTTCACCACAAGGAACTGACAGCAAATGGGGTTGTTTCAGCTTTGCAGGAATGGTTAGATACAATCGGAATGTCTCAGAATATGCACTGACTTTCCTTTTACACCAGGGAGGGCAGTTGAGTATGTGCCCACATGGTCCCAGCAGCAGTAACAAATTTGATCCAGCCCTCTGTGGAGGGAAGGCAGTGAACCATCCTTTTCTGCCTTAAACATCGACAAATATCACCTGTATTTATGAGTAATAAAAACTGAGGAAGCTGGCAAGTTTATAGCCAGGAATTTCTATAGAGTCCCAGGTAACTAAATCTCCATTTCCCACTAAGTTTCAGTCAGATTTAGACACACAACTCCCTTAGGTCTGTTTGAAAGTCCCAGTCTAAAACTAATACAACAATGAATAGCAACATAAACTGTTCAAGTAAGTCGAAATCAGTTCAGCCTCAACTATCATATATCTAAAGTTTGCTGTAATAAAAATGTAGTTTAATCAAAGAGGGTATTATTCCCAGTTTCCAAAATAAAGCACTGTCACTGTGGCTTAAACTAAGGGCGTAGAGATAACAAATTACATTCTGACAATTTTTTCAGTCAGCTGGAATGCCAGACATACTCGTAACTAAGTGAAAAAATACTCTTCAACTGTTTTTTATGTCTTGTGAAATGTTCCGCTTTCTACTTGGTCTTCTTTTATGGGCAATATTCTAAAGCATAGAGTCAAGGTACTGTGATGTTCTGAGGATCTGCTGTAGTGCACAGTGATTACATCTACTTTCTTCTGCTGCAATAATTAAAAAATGAATCAAGTTTATAATCTCTATCCTTTATCACCTTCTTCAGTACCAATTGACTTCTATCATGCACAGGGTCAGAATTTAAGATTGCTAAGGGAGGAATGTGAACAGAGCTCTAAAATTATCTAACTTAATATTTTTTTTACATTGTTGCTCCCTTGACAAAATGCCTCAGAAGAAAATTTGATTCAATTATTACTTTCTTAATGGAGATATCAAGGATACTCAGCATAACAGTCAAAACACAGTTCTTCTAATCTTTAGGCTTGCACTCTTCTCTTGTTCTTAAAGTTAGCACACACAATGTGGAGTCTAGTAGAAGAGACAAACAGGCAATTTTGTCAATGATGTATGAAGCAAAATAAAATGTAATGTAATTTTCTAGAACTGCAGTGTATTTGGTTTTGGAATGCTGGCTATTGTGAAAAAACTGGTTTTACAGTGAATTCTAAATTACTTCTGTTTAAACAAACTTTTTACATGAAGACCCACATCACATGAAACAAAATATTTCTGGTTTTCCATTTTAAATAGCCATGAGACATACTATCAATTCCAGTCAGATTTGCCATTAGATGATCAAATCTTAATAAGAACATATTTTTCACACAATATAGTCCATAAAGCTATGGTGGACCTAGACAGTGGTTATAAGCACTTTGTCAAGTATTTCAAATAGCCTATGAAGTATAAAAAAGAGGGCTGTTGGATAATATTTATTCCTTATATTGACCTAATAAGGTGAAAGGTTTTAGTGTTGCAAGTACTAATCTAAAAAAATCTAAAAATAATAAGATGAGACGCTTGAGACGAAAAACAAGAGAGAAAAAGAAGGAATTTAATGGACTAGATTTTCTCTTTGGCTCAATATACCCAGTTCCACTGAGGTCAATATGGCTATGCCAGCGTGAACAAGCTGAGGACAATTGGACCCTATTAGAAAAATATGTAAGAAATTGTATTTAGTCTGGTCTGGATGCTTTCTCTCTTTGTCCACTGTCAGTCAAATGTAAGATAAGGAATACATTATTATATGAGCCTTGACATTAAAATGAATATGACAATCAAAATTATGTTGAATGGAAAATATATTTCTAGAAAATAGTGGGAGGTGATGGTCATCAATCATTTATGTAAGGCTCAGTCTGTATGCCTTAAAAGTTGAAAATAATTTCAAGTTATTTGGCTAGGAAAGGAAGATGCTATTTTCACAAAGCAATTCAACTAGAGAACAGAGGCTACATTCAAAAAATGTCTTGGGTGTTAAAAATAGAAGATTTTGAAGCAGTGCTTCAAAACATCAGATTTCTCATGGAAACTGTGAGTTTAAAAAAATCCTTGGTGTAAGGTGAATAAGGCAGTAAAATTCCGTTCTCCGAGAAAGTTGCACTTTTTCCATGCATAGACCCCAAACCCTTAAGAAGCACACATTTGTGTTTTGGAACAATCTACTTAGAGACTCCTATTTTTTTTTTTTAGTTCTTCTTTCTTTCCTTTTTCCTTAGAGTGATCTTAAAACCTTCCTTTCTATATTTCACAGAATCATAGAATGGTTTGGTTTGAAAAGGACGATAAAGATCACACGGTTCCAATCCTACTGCCCCGGCAATGGATAACTTCCACTAGACCCAGGTGACTCAAAGCCCCATCCAGCCTGGGCTTGAGCACATCCAGGGATGGGGCATCCACAAATTCACTGGGCAATCTGTGCCAGAGCTTCATCACCCTCACAGTAAGGAGTTTCTTCCCAATATCTAACCTGAACCAGCCCTCTGGCGCTTTAAAAGCCCTTCCCCTTGTCCTATCCCTGTATGTCCAAGTTCCAGGCTGGGTCAGCCCTGGGTAATTTCCTTTAGGTGTAGGTGTCGTTCTCCTTCAATGCATCAACTTTGGCTTCTGTTATTATTATCCTGTACTAGAACTACTTAGTGATAAGAAACGCCAAGATTTACTTACATAACTAGTCCTGGAATTTTGCTAAGTTTTCTCGTAGGGAAGACTCAGTGCTCTAGCTGTCTATTAATTTCAATTCTTTTGTTCACCCTATCAGAGAGCCATTTGGAAGCCCAGTTCTAAATTTAACAAAGCTAAAGTTAATTGAAAATAGCTTTTAGTTAGTAAACCAGTCCTTACAGTCTATCACTTTCACCAGTCAATTTTTATCTAAAAGAAACCACCTATGGCAATCCAAAGCTTTCAGAACCAACAAAACCTTGTTTTCTACATACCTGAATTTCATAGTTCTTAGGCTGTTGGGTAAGCCCTTTCTGAAGCTTTTCTAAGGTTTAGGTGTCAGTGCAATGCTCCCTGTCTGGGATTGGGCAATAAATTACACCCCATGCATTTACAGAAGGCTGATCATTACTCTACTAAGAAACCCAGTGCTTTTTTATACCCTAGTTCACTACAGGTGGACTTGATTGGTACTTTACTTAAACACCATCACTGCTGGGTAATTAAGAAACCACCCTTTGGTAAACAAATCTCTATAACACATTCCACATGTTCACAATGCCAGGTGCATCAAGTTAAGATAAAAACTGTTTCTCATTCTTTTCTCTGATTTTCCCACACACTTTTCCCTGAATGATGCCTGGGAAAGTTGTCTGTTTCTCTCTCTGGCCAGAGAGCTGCTATCAGTTTAGGTAGTCAGCACCTTTCTTTCAGCTGTGTAACACAGAATGTGTTTGGGCTACATCTTCCCCTCCACTCCCAAAAAGAAAGAGATTTTTCTCTCTAGCACTGTCATTCACAGTGATGAAACCTACATGGATTGCATCTGTACAGTGTTCAAGTAATTCAACAGTCCTTACAGGGAGAGGGGATGTATGCACATAGTGTGAAAAGATACACCACTTCTCTGTGGGAAAACTAGACTAACAATAAACATGTAAAAATATCCTAAAACAAAAATTCTTTACAAGTCCGTTTTCCTTAGGCTCTTTACAGGTCTCTATTTCTTCTCTGGATAACAATTCGACTTTTTTCCCTACTTTTTACTCTGCATCTGCTGTTTTTCCCTGCGAGTCTATTCTTCCCTCATTCCTACTTTGTCTCTTTCCCTTCACTTTCAAAGTGGAAGGAAGGACATTTGAGGATCATTTACTTGCGGACACACATCACGTTGTGACAGATATCACAAAGAACCAGCACTTCAGCTACTCCCCAGGCCTGGCTGCTGGCACCAGCACCCAGCAGACAAGCACTGGAACTTCCGAAAGCATGTTGTCCTGCTGAAGATGCTGACAGCCTGTCAAGCAGAGCACATGGCACTGACACAGTGCAAGTTATGCAGAGGTCAAGAAAGTAGTTCAAACTTTCTACCCTAGGTTTTATTCGATTTCCTTTTGGGTCTACTGGGAAACTGAAAAAAAGTACAATAAATTAGTGTCGTCTCGGATAGGAGATAAAATGTACTTGCTCAAAATGTAATTTAAAAACTCCTTGTTGCAAGTAATTTCAAAACTATCTTCACTCCAAAAAGTATTCCAAAATTCTTACTATCCAAATCCAAGCTTGGGGTTAATTTAGTAAATTCAGCCTCCTACATTTAGAATATAAATCCTCAACATTATCACTTTTTTTTAGAGGGCCAGAGCTAGTAGCTTTTGGTATTTTAATTTTTCACATCTGTGTCATATTCCTATAACATCTGAAAATCTACAACACTCAAGATAAAGCCACCTAATGAAGTCAATGGAGTTCTGCTAGCTGCAAAACAGTGCAGAATCTGTCTCCTTGTTTTCATGATGGAGTGCTCCATCAGCAAGAGAAATTGCTGTCTAGCTTTGGCAAGATCACTTGGGTGCTACTGCATATATAATATTCCCTTTAAGATGACTGCAGTTCAAGAACCTTCATGGAAGATTACTTTTTTTAATTAACAAAACCACTACATAGGTAGCTATAGCATATCCTCCCTCAAAAAGAAACCTAAAATTCAGTTCAAGTAATTTGCTGAAAATAGGTCAAATACAGGCTTTCCTGTCATTCAAATTTATATAACTTACCATGAGACCTTTCTTACAAGGAGAGAATGGCACCAGAAGGGCAAGTTTTGAGAATCTGCAGAATCAAAGAGTAGCTGACATCAGAAGGCACCCGCGGAAATTGGCAAACCCAGCCACCCTGCTCAAAGCAGGATGCTCAGGGCCATGGCTAAGTCAGATTTTTAAACATCCCCATGTACTTAGCAGAATGGGGCTTCAGGGTAAGCTCAGTGACTCATATTCTGAAGTATTGTTTTAGAACTTTGAAATGCTAGAGTGTCCCATAAAGATTAGTCTGTGACTTTTGCTAGTGACACATTACATTTACATCTTAACTGAACCTCTATGGCATCAGTTACTGATGATCTTTAGTGTAACTGTGAGCAAATAACATCTTTTATCTTAATATAAAAGAGCAATTACATATTTTTGGAGGAGTGATTGGGTTGAGTTGTTACAGAAAACATATTGATGAAAATCTCTATTCATCCTATTAAACTCTATCTGGAGAAATAAATCAAAGCTTTTTTGAAAAAATAGTAAACATATATATTAATGATTCTCTGTAAAATAGAAGAGCTTGACTTGTAGCATTTCACAAAACAACTTTCTCTGGTTAGAATCAAGAAAGGTTGAAAAATTCTCTCTTGTTCTATATATCTGTATGTTACTTCACTCTGAACAATGAGAAACCCTCAAGTGCTTCAAACAAAACTTTTCCTGGGGTTGCTACAGCCCCATAAAGCACCAAGTTTCCAGTTCCAGTGGGTTCTGATATACTGAGTACTGATATACTGGGGAAACCTCTGCAGATCACTGCAATGACCAGAATGAGGTGCAGAATTTAGGGTTACTGTAAAAAGCTGGATGCATACCTTAACTTGAAATATGATTTTATCTGCAGACACACAGCCTGGGAATACTTCTTTTATAGAGCCACAGATAAAATCAAGCCTGATCAGTTTTGTCTGCTCCTACAGTCAGTGCTGAATGATTTGGTAGTATGTGTAGAGCAAATAACTGCATACCTAGAGCAATCCAGATCTGACATCCACCACACTGATCTGATTTCACATTGCATAAATGTCTGAAAAGTATCATAAATAAATTAGAACAGAATTGCTTTTTCACGTCTCCTAAAATCCACGGAATTTATTCCTGAATGAATTTGGTTCCTATAACTGAAAAGAAAGAAACAGCAGCCAGGACTTCCCAGTAGCCATTTGCAGCCTCCCAGATTGCAAACATATGTGACATCTAATTAGAAGCCCATAAAACTTGTGGTTCATTGTGTAAATAATCTTTGGAAAACTTCGTAAAAAACCTGCAAGCACTAAGTGCACTTCCTGAAAACACACATGGCAGAAAAACATGGATTAATACTTGAAAGGTCCTAAAAATACCTGGAAAGATTAAGCATTCAGGCGTAGGACCATGACAAGTACTACCAAAAACGAGGAGCATTTCAAATTCCCCAGTCAGAAACCCCAGAAATATTACTACACAGTGTACACCTGGCCATGCATGAAGAAATTATATTTGACAGCATCTTTTGTTAGCCATACACTTCACTACCTCTTTCAGCTTTGCCTCTGTTACACAAAATTCTTTGAGGCATGGCCTCTCCTCACTATATTTGGGAGAAGCTTGACACAAAAACTGGGCCTAGCCTGTGGAACATCTATCTGCATGATGTGGTGATGTGCTCCAATACAATGCTGGCACTACAGAATTTATAGTGCTGAATCCATACTCTTCATAAAGTTCTTCTCATTAAACAACATCATTTCTTATAGTAGTACAATGAAATAAGACATAGTAATCGAATAACATCCTTCTAAAATTTATTACGAGGCTGATATTGGTTTATGATTAAAATTTAGCATCACTCAGTGTCTTGGCATTATTCATATTATTTTCCAATCCAGCAATCACAGGAAGATTTTACAATCCACCCAGACAGAGGATTTATAGCAGGCAGTGGAGAACATTTTTTTAAAATGTCTTTTAAAATATTTCAGATGTGGTTATCCAACACAAAAGGCTTTAATTTCTTCTTCAACTGTTCTTGATTCTTTCTAGATTAAGGAAACTTGACTTTAGCTTTTAGAACTCCATCTCAGTGCTCTCCCAGAATGCTCTCCTTCCAAATCACTAGCATTCCTTCAGACTGAAAAGTCAGAATTCCTATCATAATGCAGTGGAAAAAATAAACCAGTACTTTGCTTCCCCCTCTCTACAAAACGTCAGGTATCCAGTATAATGTAAATTTCCAGCTCAGTGTAGTGATAATTGATATCAATGTCAAACTTTAACTCTTTCCCAACTAGGTGTCTTGGGGTAGCAACAGTTTATGATTGCTTTTTTCCAGGCTTGCTGACAGGATTGTGCAATGTTTTATTTGTGGCAAAATTAAAATATTCGGATGAGATTTGCTGTTGGGTGTGTGTGTGTGTTTCATCAAATTAAAAGCTTGGAGTAAGACGCCAGAATGCTTTTGATACGTCATGTGCAAGTCAGACCAGATAACAGCTCTGATTGCTGAGCAGTCCTGTGGCACTTGCCATTGTTCTGCTTCCTTGGTTTCCATATTGCCAGGGTAGTCAAACCCAATTGTTTCAATTAGCCCTTCAGAGTAAAGCCATGTCAGTGTCTTGCATAAATACAATGATCCCTACAGCAATATGCAAAATGTCTCTTTTCACATCTCACAGCTTCTGTGCGGAGTTCTGCAGCACTGTAATTAAGTCTAAGTAGACTTACAGAGTTACACTAATGGTTATGTATAAGTACATGTCCCTCATAGCTGTTTGTTCAAGGCATTCTTCATATCATTTAACTTGCTTCAATTATGCAGATTGTATTTTGCCTACTGATGTTTTTGCATAGTAATTTTATAAAAATAAATGTGACCTACAGGATTTTCAATCATAGTAACTTAAGATCTAAAGAGATTTGACATACAACTTCATTTTTTTGCACTACTTTTTAAATTCAACTGCTGTTACAGTTACTCCCCACACTTAAAACTTAGATAACTTGTCATTTAATTATACCAGAGTAGACACATAAGAGTGAGGAAATAGATGAAGTTCAAATAACTTTTTTTGTAATACAATTTGATATAACTAACCCAAAAGTTTTGAAAATAAGTTTTGGAATGGTCTTTATACAGAAAAAAATTAGTTATTAGATTAAAGCATATTTCTTGCATTAGTCACACAAACTGTATTTTACAGAAAATAGATTTACCAAATTGCCTGTCTTTGCTCTTCACAAACTCTGCTTGTACAACATGAAATTGTTAGATGCAAGAAATGTTTAGCTGAAACTTGACAGGCTAGCTCAAAGGTATGTGTCTTGTTTGTTTTTGCTCACTTGAAACAGTACATTTTTCCCCATTTGAAAATTCATCCAGCATTCATCTGTTAGATGTAAAGAAGCCCTGAAAATAAAGCAAGCATTGCCCAAAACAGCAACCAGACCTACAAATTTAAATTCTCCATGGGATACCCTCCCAAAAAGACTGAAGGGCTTTTAAATACAAAATAATCCTGAGACTGAGATTCCAAAGGGAACAGAGGGAGAGGTGACACCTAGACTTCCTGGACATTGCCTTGGTCCCTTAGGGCCCACAGTCTCCATATCACTAAACACTCACTAGAAAAATTCAGTCTGAAATATATATATATATATATATGAACCACCCAAAATAGGGGAAGTTAAAATGAACTGAAATTAAGACACTTAAGATGTTAAGATGCGTGAAGAAACGGAAACAAATTGATAGTAAAATGAAATTAAAGGTAGCAGAGGAGAGAAAAAAAAAAAAAAAAAAACAACACAAGAATTGAACTACGAGAAAATTAACTGCGACTTGTTTCTTAGGTATTCAGGTTGGTGTGTGTATACTTCAGAGGTAAACATTTGTGCTCCTGAAGTATCCAGAGACTTGTCACCTTATAGCTTTGTGAAGTACTTACAAGAACATTAAGAAACATTATTTTGCTAAACTTACTTGAAAACTACTTGAATGTACAACTCTGGGTGACGGTTATGTAATGTCCCCTGGCTTACATATGGCCAGCAGTTCTCAAAGCATGCAAATAAATAAGCTTTTCATTTTAATTCAATCCTATGTGCCAATCATCTATGAAATGTTCTATACCTTAAGGGGAACAGACACTAAAATCTACCACCCTTCATGTGTTCCGCTTTGTTTTGGTTTGTTTACTGCCTTTGCTTTTTGCCTTACAGATGTTATTGCTCATTTTGGTATTTCTAAAGCACTCTTTTTAATACATGGCATGTGGCTGCACTGCAGTGAATAGAAGTAAGAAGCTGTCAGTGTGATGGGCTTGCTTAGAGGTTGCTCTTTCTCTCTGGTGTAATTGTATGTGAGATGTACAGAAGCACAAGGAAACTATAGAAAAGCCTCCTTAGTGATGAAGCAAGTCCCTCCGTGCCATTATTACATTTCTTGTGCTACTGTGAAGCTCTATGGTGCAAATGCAGAACAAAAGACTATTCCTGCTACAGAGCTGATATGGTGTAAATTATGAAATTAGCTTCAAATCACAGATCCTGCAAAAGCACAGGAAATAATTTATCAGGTGTGGGAGAAAGCTGAAAAGCCTTCAGCATTAGCTACATGTCAGGCAAAGTCCATGATTTTGATGTAAACCCCGGGCCAGAATCTGACTGTAAATTCTGCTGCAGGATTCTCTGGGTGACCAACAAATCTCTCCAGGCAGCAAGGCAGGCAATAAGCACAGGGAAAGCTGAATTACCTGCCCTTGTGCAGCTCTAATGACTGAGACACCCCAAATACATGCACATGTCCGTCTTTCTCCACTAACACAGAGTTGGTAGCACAGACTTCATCCTTCTCATCTTATGAATTTCATAATACTATAGACAGTACTTCTGGAACTGACCTCAGGGAGCTCAAGTCAGACATATTCCGGCCAAAAGGTAGGATCACTCATTCCTGAAGCAATTTCTGATGATCTGTTCTGCTGGTTCAGAAAAGACAAAAAGCAACAATCCCAAAATCCTGCTTCAGCCTTCACTCATTCCAGTCATTAGCAAGTTTTCCAGCCTTCTAATCCCATATCTCACCTGCTAAACCTCTTTTACTATATCCCAGTAGCAGAAGAGTTGTAGAAGATAGACTTTCTCTTTGCAGCTATCACACAGAGAGCTAAAAACTGATTTCATGTCTCCCCTCCATTTTCTCCTTCTCTAGCTAAAGCCCCGTTCCTCAACTCTGTCCCCACAAGTCATGTTTTTGATGTCCTTGGTAGCTCTTGCTGCTGTCACTCTCACTGGGACACTTGCCTTTTCCTTAATGACAGGATATTGTTGAGTCTCATTCAGTTGAGCCATTTAACATCTTCAGATATATAGAATAACAGCTATTTGTGTTATTAATTATTTTGATTTAGGGACTGAAGCTTGTTTGAGTGTTTCCTATTGCAGCACATCCCATCTCCTTCACCTATTTTGCAGGTTCTCAGTTTTTCTTCGCACACTTCCTCCATTCCTTTGTTATGTGTTGTACTTCATGTCACAGCCCTGTTCAGGGAGCGATGAACGTTCATCCCTTCTGTGTTAGCGCTCAAAGCCATTACTAGAGGTCTTTAATTCACATTACCAGAGAGAGTCTGGAGTCTACAAAAAGCATCAGAGCCCAGCAGCAATGCCCAATCCCTCCTCTCCCCTCAGGCTCTCCTAGAGATCCCAGCCTCAGTGAAGCTCTCCTATCGAATGCAACAGGAATGCTACAGACAGTGATGAATAATGACTCTAACACCATGAAAAGGGATTTATAATACAAATTGGGGTAGAGACTTCAGTGTCTCTAAAGCAACAGTCTGTAATTGTGAAGAGGTCTGAAGGGTGAGGTCTCAACAGAAATGCATTAAAAACTTGTCTTTGACAGGAAAGTCAGGGATAGACATGACTGACTAGAGAATGTTGAACCAGAATAGGCACAAAAGAGGCCTGCAGACTGGCCTGACTCCCTAGATATTCAATTATTATGTAGACTTCTCTGTCTTTCTAAGTGTATCTTTTTAACATAAGAAACCAGTTTAAATAACAAAAATATTAGCACAGTTACTGCGGCTCTTTATGGTGTAATAGGCACTTTATGACTTACGAAAATTAGTTTTTTAGGAGTTCTACAGGGCTGGGAAGATGAAAAGGTCAAGTTGCATTGCTCTGAACTTGCCCATTTTAATGCTTTACTGTTGAAATACCATGACTTTTGGTAAGGATCTAATCCCATGTAAAACCCACAAAGCTAAGAACACTTGATCATTCCTTCAGAATTAATTAACTTCCCAGAAACCAACTAATGCATTTTAGAAATAGCTGCAGGCGAATGTTAATAACAGATTAATCTTTCATGTCTTTGAGAAAATTTTAGATGAAATGAAGATAGGTTCAACTTCCCTTTGAGTTCCAAATGTGTGTAAGATAACTATATATTAACTTTTATGATGAGACATTAACATGGAAACAACTTTTGCCCAGAGCTAAAAGATAGTACCTTATTGTTAAGCTATTTAACACCAGCAGAAAGATAACATTTCCGTAACAAAGGAAATAATAATTAAAATATCTGTCTCTTTAGATAAGATTTTCCGAGAATACTCAAATTTGCTTCTCTATCTGAGACCTGCTTTGATCTCAGAAGTTTAGAGGATAGTCCTTTGCACACAAAACAGGTCACTTTTTATTCCTTTACAGCAATGAGAGAGTCCTGCTCTGATTAAATTAATTTATGACACACTTCATTTCCATGGATAGAGTAAGAGGTCACTTAGAAGGATGACAGCTTGTGCGTAAGGTGAAAATGAGGAGTAACAACTGGCAACCCCAGCTCTGATAAAGATACCATTCTTGCCCATCAAGAAAAAATATTCTCCCCTAACCTGCCAGGTATACGTATGGTGCAAAATGCACAATGTTTGTGTGATGACATACTGTGAAACCTGTTTCATGCACTAAGAATTCTTTCCACAACACCAGGGCACTGAAAACCCCCCACCACCAGTTCTTGCACCGTAACTAAAACAATAAAGCCTCGGCTCTTTATGAAATACCTGAAGCTTCAGCACATGTCACTGAGAGACTGAGTGCGGGAGATGGTGATAAAGTTGTCAAGCAAAATGGCTGCCTTTGCATTATGACTATTTTATATGTGTGTATATGAGACTATATATTATGAACACCAGGACTGCACCCTAAGGTTTAACAATCATGTTTCTCATTATTCTTGTCTCTTTAGAAGGCTCATCACACTACAGAAAAATTAACATTTGCATTCAGTCTCAGGTAGAAATAAGATCTCACAAACACCACAATGATGCAGGTGTATAGAATGCTGACATATCATGCAAAAAAAATTAAAATTATTTATTCATCAGAAGCAACAAACACAACTTTCTTGATTAGTGCAAGGCTGTGAATGCAACTCTCATGCTACTGCTTGCATTTGGTAGTTTCTATTCTGTGATTAAATGTTTACATGGTGTTCAGTGTTAAGCTCTAGATAACACATTATTCTTAGTGCTATGACAATATTCCCTGTTGACATCTTTTAGCTGTCTATGCTTCTTGCAGCAGACTTGGCAAACATTTCTTGAATATCTAATGTTTGCTCACTCATTCTGAGTCCACACTCTAAGTACAATGTTAAAAATTTAGTTGGGTGAGATCTGTGGATTCCATTTCTGTGGCATACTTGCTAAGTCTTCTTGAAGAGCCCTACATTATTAATTTCAGATTAATTTTATCCTCTGGCTGTACACATTTAATGGAAATCCCTGTACAAATACCTCAAGTAAAATGCTGTATTTACAGTACTTTTCAGGCACGTTTGTCTAAACTGACAACAATCAAAAGAAAGCCATTGAAATTTATGCCTTTGTCAGTGAAGCACTAAAACATCTTTTAAAAAAATAAAAGAGGAAAGAAGAGTCAAATGTGCATATTGTATTTCTGTCATACAGCTCCTGTTGCAGTGAATGCAGCCAATTAGATTTGCTGCTTACCTAAAGCAGGATTGACTTGTCTGTCTGAAACATCATAACAAACCACCTACTTTTCCATTTATCTTTTAAGCATTTCCCCAGTGTCCAATATCCAAGTACAATAGAACTTATACCACATTCAAAGCAAAAGCTGTTTTGACCTTTCTAGTGCCTCTGGCTCTTTTCCCCTCTCTACCAAGACAGCTTTACATCAGAGAAACACAGGCTGGCTGGGCAGCTGCTTGCACATTCGGTGGACACGTCACTGGCTCACAGACTTTCTTTAGATAGATGGTGATTATCCCTTTCTTCAAAGAAAAATAAAGCAGCCCAAGAAACTGTCACCCTGTCATCTGCCCTGCAATAACACAGTGAATGTGCAGGGCATGGCCATTAAAGATTGGGGTCCATGTGAATACCTGGTGTAAATAGAAATGAGATATACTTTGATAAATTACAGCCAAAGACTGGGCTTCCAGCCCTTTTTTCATAAAAGCTGACAATTTTTTCAGGTTATCTGTTTGACAGGAAAATAATATCTGCCATCTGCTAACATGCTACTTACATCAATCTGGTGGGCACACGTAATGGCAAAGAAGGGGAAGAGGAAACTGCTGTGCCTGAGGGCACTTGCTTAATGCTGTGTGCTAAAACGCAGTACACAAAGGACTGCTAAAATGCAGTACACAAAGTGACCAAGACAGAAGCTATCCAAGACTAACACTCTCTCCACATGGAGAAGTGGGCCCAAATCTTCACTGTGATAGCAGGTGTCCCGGGTTGACTATATGATGCTTTTATCCCCAATCGTCTCATTCTGTTTATGTTGAATAATAAGCTTTATATCTTTAAGAGTGTTCCAGAGAGTGAAGGGGGGCAGAGAAGAAGCGCGCAGTTTGTTTTCAGACACTGCACTCCTCCTCCACATTCCTGCTCCTGGACTGTGTTGTCTGTGGATGAACAGACAGCGGGACAGAGCTCTTCTTTTGCTTTTTAGTTAGTTTTAGCTAGCTGAGGCAGAGAAGTTCCCTGGACTGTTTTTTTTCCTTTTTCTTTGGACCTCTTGAAACTGCTCTGGCCTGAACACCCAGCAGAGCACCGGCAGCTGCACCTGTGGCCCACCGGGCCAGGCCTGGTCTGCGACAAACCAGCACCGGAGGGACTGATCAGAAACTGAGTGAGCTGAGCTTCAACCCGGGGTTTTCTCAGTTTGTCATCTCTTTTAGAGTGGCAAGGGGTCTCATTGTTTGATATTGTTTTGGTTTTATTGTTTAATAAACAGGTTTTTTCCACCTTTCTCCAAGGAGGTATTTTTCCCTCCCGGACCAGTTGGGGGTGGGGCCGATTGGATCTGTTTTTCCCACCGGAGATCCTTTGGGGGATTCTTCCCCAAATTTGCACTAAACCTGGACAGCAGGATACTGCAGAAGGAGAGATATCGCTGATGGTGACAGAAAAACAGTCAGAAGACTGGCAGTGTCAATAGAATCACAATGTTTTTTTTACTTTAGAGACATATAAAACAGTACAGCCACCCTGGGGTCTGCATGGTCCCCGTGAAACAAAGAGCAAAAGAAGATGGGCATCATCATCCCCTCAATTACTGTACAAACTAGGCCCATGTTCCTACACAAGAAAGGGTGTGTATTTTAAAAAAGAACAGGGATCCTTCAGAGATAGAACAAAATATTGGAATATTCTCAGCAGAGAAGACACAGACAACATGTACATATTCTCCAAGAACATCCAGTTTCCTCAGATATATCAGCAATGAGATAATACACTGAGAACAGCTCCCTTTGGCAGCTTAATATTAATCAGACAATCTTCTAGTTAAATAATTAAAGGGAAAAAGATGAGGAAAATGTATACTTAACAGTAGAAGATAAGGTAGCCAACATTTTAATTTTGTCCTAGGGATTGCACACCTTTCAGCTCAAGGAGCTATAAAGTGTGGCAGGAGTCCATCTGCAGAGCAATAAAGTCATGTATTTCATGAACAACTTTGGCTGAAAGGATTTTCTTCTAGATTCCTTACATTCAGATGGAGAAGAAATTGGCACCTATCAGTTTTTGAGAGGCAGGTAAAAGGCTACTCTGGTAATGCTGGATTCTAAAAAAGGACACAGAAACAATTTGTGAGTGACTACAGTAAAAGGGAAATAGTAAATATCTGATATAGCCCTGTCTTGCCTCCGTCCTCCAAATAAGAGTTCACTGGGCCCAGTTTGTGTTGGGATGCCCTGAGACATCTCCAAGGGAACCTGTTTTGAACAAGGAAGCAATTCTAGGAAAGTAAAACATTTCAGTTACAATTGCCATGAAGAATATGGATGACAGGCAAAAACCAAGTTAAAAAAGAAATAAAAATGTCACTATATGCAAGTAGCCTTACTAGGTAAAGAGAAATAAAAACAGTGAATGGGGCAATTTTGCTTTTGTAAGGCACTGAAAAATTCCACTAATTACAAAAAATACAAGATAATCTCACAGATTGTACCATTTATGAATGAGGAAACTGGCTTAAGTATTTCCTCTTGACATTGTAATACTGCTAAGAAATAATATACTAACAGACCCAATTTCATAACACTAAATAAAATTACAAAGATTCAACATTCAGAAAGCTCATTTATAGAAATAAACAGATTTAGTTCTCAGTCCATTTTCTGTTCAGGAACAGTTGTTCCCCAGCTCGTATGAAGTTTGTATTCCCCAAGTCAAGAGACAGCAGAGAAAACCTGCAGTTCTTGTTCACAAAAATCAACAAGCTCTGAGCTCTATCCTGCTATTTCCAAGTATGTAAATCAAACAACAACCATAGGATCTACAGATTCTCTTCACAAGTCTGATGCCCACAGACTTGTTTTGACAAGTTTTTTAATTTCTGCCGCTTTCATGTAACACATGAAAATTACAGAAGAACAGCTTGATAACATAAATACAATGTAGGTGCTAAGCATTTCTATTTATGGAATATTTCAAGATGTTTTCCACCTTAAACCAGGATTAGCATTCAGGGCAGAGAAAGTGAGATGGACTTGGAAATTTGATTAGCTTCTTCTCCAGCTTTCTAAATGACTGGAAGACTCTGCTCAGGAGCCTGAGACCACCACCATATGGACAGTAATGACAATCTGTTCAGTGTCATCCTCTTACAGTATTCTGAAACACATGTTTTTTCATAACAAACTATTATCTGATCATGATCATCAGAATATGCCTCATCATTGACAGAGAAATCAGTATCTTTTATATATTAGTTTTCTTCTCTTTTGAATATTGTAAGGTTCAATATTTAAGTATAACTTTGTGGCTATTATTCTTTTCTGACAGTGAAATATGAAGGGGTTTATTTTCCTCCATATGGATGCAGATTTCAAGGGTAGTGAATCTCATGCTTTTCTTTGCCAGAAAATTGTTGTGATCTGAATATGTTTTAAGAAAAATCACCATGCTAGCAAGTGATTAGAAGGAAAACATCATGTATTGGCAGCAAAAAATTGAAAAACAAATATATAGATGGATAGAAAAGCAGCTTAAAGAACAATTCTAATGCCATTCTAAATTAAATAATATTAAAAAGGAGATTCCCCTAGGGGGGGAAGAAAGTGAAATGCAATCTGTTCTGGCCTCTTGCCCCCACTCATAATTCAATTTACTGCCTTGAAGTTACTATGACTTAGTGAGGTACAAACAAAAGGAGCATGAATCTCTGAGCGTGTGCCTCAGGAAGAACTCAGTGGCTGAGACGGTATGGATGGGAGCTGCTGGATTCCTCTGTGTACCCTCTGAATCCCAGCACTGCCTAAAGCATTCATGAACCCATCATAACTTATGGGTCAGGGCAGCTCATGGCTGCAGTGCATTGCCAGAGCTTTGGAAGGAAAATAGAGTGTATTTTGGCAAAAGTGTCCCTCTGTGCTACATGCAAAGGTGAGAGCACCACAGTGACATAATGCAAGAGTCTCCACAGGACTTTGAAGAATAAAAAACAGAAAGAAAGGAAAGTGAGAGAAGTCATGTCAGTAGAGGCTTGGGGGTTGAGTTAGAACAAGAAAGTGACTTGTAGGTTGTTGTGGTGTGATGTCATGGTTTTGCCTCAGATACCCCAAATTCCTCCCTGATAATTCCCTGCCAGATGTGTCAATCATCCCTCCTTTCCCCCACCCTGACCCCTGCTGGGCACTGTCTATCAACCCAGAAATTCCAGAGGAGCATCGAGTGATTGGGCACATTCAAAAGGTTCTCTCCATCCCTGGGGGCCATTGGCCCATATAGGTGTCCCTTTCACCTGAGGCCTGTCCACTCAGTACCTGTCTGGTGGTCCTTGGTTCCCCCTCTGCCCCAGGTTAAAAGGGCAAGCACACATGAGTTTGGGAGTTCTGTTGGAGCTATTGCTGGATTCAGGGGCCTGTGGGCCAGAAACAAAGCTCTGCATTGAAACCCTCCAACAGAACCATCTCCTTTCCTTCGCCACCACCTTAAAGCTTCTCTGCCAAGGTAAACCTGAGCTCCTGCATGTCTGGACTCGCCTCCAAGCGCCCAGCTGCAGCATCCAGCCAGCCAAAGGTGTCTCTGAGGTCAAACCACCACAGCTGCCGCCTTTTGGTTGAGCAGCAAGCCCAGGCACGTCCCATCCAGCTATATTGGTAGTTATTCCAATAGTAGGTCCTAATGATGAAATCTGGCTTGTAGTCTTCCTTGTTGGGATTCATAAAGTTAGAAAGTTTTGAGAAAATGGTTAAAAAGAGCAGGTTTCAGGCTGAAGTTTTGTTAATATTGTAAATACAGTGAAAAGTTTTCTAAGCAGTAGAGCATACGTGACAAATAGCACAATAAACCTCTATAGAACTAGCTTTATTGATTGCAACAAGGTTATTTAAAGTATATCTTTAGAAAGTTAGTATGAATAGACCTTTGTGCTTTGTCTCTCATGAACAAGTCTTTGTTTTAACTACCATTACGTGTGTTTCATATGATTAGATAGAATTCTTGTCAATATGTTTTGCTCCATGTGTAATTGGCTGAAATCTAGGCTGAGATGGTTTTATGCTATGCTGTAATATAACACCCCCTTGGCATTTCCTGTAGATCAGAGAGCTGTTAACATCCTGTCTTCATTGTCCTAAAAATGTACTGAGACTGATGTGCTGAATAAACAGCTCATGTCACCGGTCCAGAGTGCCCCGTCTCCGTTCGTTTGTAAATAAGTGCCGCGGCATTCCTTTACACCACCTGCCATGCCAGACAAGTTCACATCACCAACACAACCTGAGTTGCAATAAGCTTCTTTTCCCAGAAACTGTACCACTGCTCCAAATCCTACTGGGTCTTTAGAGACACTGGAAGCTGCAAGAACCAATTTGAGATCCTGGACTGCACTGCTTGGAGTGCACAGTGTGGACACATGAGTACAAGACGGATAGACCCAGCTTTGAAGTTGACCCTGCTTTGATCTTTGATAGTCAGACCAGATGATGTCACTTCCAACGTAAATTATTCTATGACTTTATCAGCTGGATTGCTTCATTGTCTCCTCACACTCATTGTACATGATTGTATGCTTCTAATGCCTTTTATCGCTTCATCTTTGCAATCCTATTCTTAATTTTCCTATAAAAACAGAAATAGCTATAGCCACCACATCTCACTGGCTCCTCTTGCTTTTCCAGCCTTTCTCATTGACCTCACAGCCCCTGCCATACCCTGTCTGGTGGAGCAATCTCTGGCAGGACACACGCTGTGTCAAACAGGAAAGGTTTTGAACCAAAGAGCTGAGATCATGCTGATAAACAAAATGTTTTCTGAGTCATAAACACTTCCTTGCTCCCATTTGTCTCCCTGATAGAATGCAAAATAGCCAATCTGAATCATATTTCTTCTAAACCCTTTTTACAAGGAACAGTTTAAATTCATCTTCGAAGGGAGATTTTTGTAAAAGTTCGTGATAATTTTTAGAGTGTTGGAACTCTTTTCCAAGACAGTTTTTTGCACAGACCTACCAGTTTCTACAATTTGTTGTGTCACTTGTACAAAGTAGTGGCTGTGCTCAGAAGTGATCGGAGAGGGAGGAGATCCAATTTGAAGTCTCTGTTCTGTCACACCATACTGCAAAGGTCAACCTCAAAAGCTGAGTTGCCAGTCCAGCTGCCAGATAGAAAAATTCATCCTGGAGTCCATATTTGAAAAAAACTAGACATTTTCCTTTTCGAACCTGTGGGTTTTGTATGTGCACGCACATTTGGGACTGCATGTGTACACTCAAACTCATAATTGTCAAGGACACAAATCAGATCTGCTACACAACCAGCAGTTTCACTCTACTTCAAAACTATACCTCTCAGCCACACCATCACTCAGAATGTATCCCAACTGGAATGTTAATAACCATGGAGCTTGGTCTAGCTTGTAATCAGTGGAGCACAATCAAATTTAGCCTGATTGCAAAAATTAGAGAGGGGGACTTAGAGAGATGATTTTCCAGGAATCTGCATCTGTAACTACCAAACTTGAGCTACCTTGCTATCATTTTCCAGAAACAATTATTCTAGAAAATGCTATCAAAGCATCAGTCAATTGAGAAGCCTACTCAGAGGCTGAGAATGAATCAAGATTGAAGTAAGCTGAAGACACTAAGTAAATGACTTCTTTAACAGCTGAAAATTCATTTATTAAAGCATATGTCTGTGGATGACTAGCAGAAGATCTTATAGAATGACTACTGACTCTCTCCTGTGGAAGACCTGCAGCAGTTTGGAGCTCCTTAGCAGGTTCAGGAGAACACCAAATGGGTATTCCTGGCTGAAAGGCTCAGCCTTCATAGGGAAAAACCTCCTGAGAGGCATTCCCAGGACTGCATTTCCACAGCTCACTCACAACCCTCTGCACTGACACAAATCCCTCCAGGCATATATGAAACATTCAGTCACACACTGCAAAATACATCCAGCTCAGAAAGAACCTTTCCATCTTCCTTTTACCACAAGTGACCCCGAACATAATCTAGAGGGAAAATATCCCTTTATTTTCAGTTGACTAGATAATTTTATTGTGGCATTCAACTATTTGGTCCCTATTGATTGAATACTTCCCTGAAGAGAGGTTAGCTTAAGCACTGACTTTGCTAATTCAAGAAACATGAAGTAGGTGGACATGGTAAACTGGAATTTCCATTCTAAAGGAATAGTTGTCATTATGAAAAGGTTTTTTAATAGCAATGATGTAAACATAAAATTTCATGCTGAACCGAAATACATTAACAATCTTCATTGCTGCACAGAGAGAAAAGAGGAATTGTAATTCCCAGGCAAGGAAGGAACCAGAAAGCAAATCTTCCAGATTGGGATTTGCCTGTTTATCTCTGGACTGCAGAAATCATAAAACACCCTCCAGGACACCGAAAATTTACAGCTGCTCATGGAAGTCCCAACCAGACTGCTTACCTTCCAGGCTGCCATTGGACAAGAACCTGCTTAGGTAAACCTGCTTCTTACCTGTGCTCAGTCAAAGGTGTCAACAGCATTCACATGATTTGGTTTAGTCAGATCACCATTTTCTAATTTGGATGGAAAATTCCTAACCACGGCTCCTTACCTGCTTGGAATTGTTAGTCTGCAGCTCATGGAGTAGCAGTGTCACAATTGGATCATTTGTAAAAATCTTCTGTAAAGAAAGAGCACGCCCTTTTCTTACTAGAATGTAATTCCTAAGAATCCAGTTTCATTATCTTAGGCCAGATACATATAAGGGGAAGTCTGAACTTCGCTAAATTTGACTTTTCAAATTACTTTTTAGTCAATTTTTTTTCCAATATTCTAGCAAAGAGCTTATTTAAATGGAGTGGCTTATTACACTTCCTAGGACAGAAAAAACATTAAGATAAAATAAAGGTGAAATGTAAGATGATAATACACCCTAAGTAAGCTGCTGCTATTCATTTAAAGTAGAAGTTGTTTTACTTTTTAATTAATTAAAAAATATTACTTTTAGAGCATCAAGTTTTTACTGCAAGTTAAAATGATGGTATGCTAGAACAGGACTGTGTTTACTAATCAGAGCTAAGGCCAAAATCTACCATCCTCACAGGCAAAACAGCTTGTACACCCAAGAAGCAATGTTTCCCTGTGGAAACAAGCATACCAATTTGGGCTGAAACTGTTTTTTAAACTACATATGGGAAATCACATGTGAAAAATACTTAAATAACCAGGAGGGCCAGAGGATTAAAAGAAATTATTTCAAGAATATTTTAATAGGCCTATTTCACTCACCCATAAAACATGTTTCTATTTCTGCCTCAAACAGCAGTGATAATTTCATGCCACTTTGGAAACAAAAAGTTACAGCACAGTTTTCACTTTCCCAGAAACAAATACTAATGTTGGTACCAGAAAGTCATGGGTTCAGAAAGGACTGTTGCTTGGGTGATGCCATTTTAAAAACATTTCATTCACTTTTACATTGCAGAGCTGCAATTGAAACTTATATTCCTGATTTTATTTTCCACAGACAAGAACAAATATCTTCCTGGAAAGTGAATGGACACTTGTCACAGTGCGTATTTTAAAATGTTAAATCAAGAAAGGTCTAGGCTGTTTGGCCATGACACAGGCCAGGCGTGAACTTAGACCTGTTTGTCTCCAGTTGGGTGGAGTCCAGGAGACAAGTCATTGAGATCCAACTATGGAAGTTGCTTTTCTCCAGTGGATTCACAGGCCTCCAAGTTGTTCTAATGCTGACTTTTTAAAAAATGCATTAAAACCGGGATGTTTCACAATGGCTGAAAGGCGCTGTGTTTGTCTACTGCTCACTAATCACCTGTTGGAATGCCTAAGGTGCATCCATCCCTGTGAACACCACTACTTAAGTGGTGGCCCACGTGGATCAATAGAAACCACTGTTCTTAGTCACCTGTCAGAAGGATAAAAGAAAAAGTGGGTGACAACTGTCCCTGTAAAAAGAAATAGTTTATTCTATGTAATACAAGCATCTAAGTACTATTTAAACCACTGTGCAGGAGAAGAAAAGATGTCTGGGAGGTATAACTTCTGCATTAAGTTTTATTATTGCAACTTTTGTCTATCTACAAACAACCTTTTGGCATATTTATTCTTCCCCAATTCTTTACTCTTGACACCCAATGGGACATTTATCTCCATTTCTAACAGCCAAATCAGCTACTTATTATCTCTAGATTGCAGGTCTGAACTGCTCTGTTTTAGTTGCAACTTGAATGGAAGGGATGGTGGCCATAAATGAGATAGTGCTATTTCTGTGTGAATGATACTACTTGATTAGCTAATAGGCAGCATTCACTGACCATTTATTTGGCAGTGGAGACTTCCAGCACTAATTCAGCACTATGGTCTGACAAGCATATGATTGATAGGGCCTCACAAAGAGGTGTTTTGAGCTTTGTTGCAGACAAGGAATTGTGCAACAAGTTGTCTGCTGATTGTAGACAATGCAAAACTTGAAAGAGGAAAGTAGACATGGTTGTCAGCACAAAGGCCATTTTAAAAGAGTTTCCTGCTTTTCACACTCCCCCCTGCAGCATTTTATCCCTGTGAGTTTATTCTTTAAGCTTTGACAATCAGGCCTCAGTATGGCAAAGGACTTGTAATTCAGTACACATTAAACAGTAACATGTTCTCAGCCATAGCTTTATCTTCTTCATTATCACTTTCATTTCCATAGTTATTTCCTCAATATATGATTATTATTATTCCAATGGAAATAAAAGTTTAAGTATTTTATTTTATAGGAGCAGCTAAGGACTTTGGGTGGGTCTAGTTTGGAGAGGAGAAGGCTGAGGGACAACCTTATTGTTCTCTGCAGCTCCCTGAGGAGAGCAAGTGAAGAGGAAGGTGCTGAGATCTTCTCTCTGGCATGCATGAGATATATGGGAACGGATGGAAGTTGTGCCAGGAGAGATTCAGACTGGATATCAGGAAGCATTTCCCTGCAGAGAGGGTGGTCAGACACGAGAACAGGCTTCCTTGAGAGGCTGTCAATGCCCCAAGCCTGGCACTGTTAGAGAATCATTAGGACAAGCCCTTAACAAGATGCTTTATTGTTGGGTCAGCCCTGAGGTGCTCATAATATTTTATCAGATGTCCCAAAAATAACCAGAAGAGTAGCACCTTTTGCAAACAGGTTTTTTTGATCAGTCATCTGTTGATCTAGTATGAAAAACCCAAAACATTTTCCTCTGACATTTTGAAATTATACCAACATGAAACTGATTTAAAAGAATTATTTTGTCGAGGTCCCAGATCTCCTTCAACTCATGTTCATTGTGCAGATCACTGCCAACAAGACCACAACTGTTTTTCTGAAGCATTAGTTACTTTTTTGGAAAATGCCTTATTAAAAGAAAACAAACCTTTCCCTGGAAGTAGGTGATAGAGTAGGGGAAACATGTTAGAAATCAAACTTTGCATGGGAAAAAAAGACCAGGTCTATAAAGCACCCTTTTTGTGGAAAACAGGTTGTTCATCTTTCCCCTTAAGTCTTGTTCATTGTGGGAAGAAAATGTGCTCTGTAAGATGTGCTAAAAAAACAGGTTTAAAAAATATCCAAACCCAGACTAAGATGGTTACCATTAGCCTTGGACTGGGAAATAACACCTTTACTTACCCTTCTCTAGATTCCCTAGAGCAAATACTGAGAAAACTGAGACTTACATTAGTCCTCCAAACTGAGATAGGGAAAAAATACTGAGAATATTTTAAAGTAAATACTGCAAATTGATTGATTTGTATATGCAGATATCTCTAACTCAGTACCTGAACTATAGCAGGACATATTCAGTTCCAACAGCCAGCATCTGTTCCCCTGTAGAAGATAACTCTATATGCAGAGTATGCAAGATGGCAAACACAGTAAAAGTGAAAGTCAGTGGCTTATGGACTAATTCATGTTGTAGCAACTTTCTTCTGCCCTCACATATGCCATAAAGCACCTCTGCATAATGAATAGGCAGAAAAAACTATGAGTGCACAAATAACCTGGGAGGTCATAACTACTGTAATAGCAAACAATATTTTCCTTGATTAGGCCATGATTTTGACTTTTTGACTAAACTGTTTCTTCACCATTTGTTTTGAATGATCCTCACAGGTGACTGGTTTACTGATACCTCCTGCATTTTGTAATAGTTGTTATTTTAAAAGGTTTTATCTCTTTTTTTTTTTTAAGTAGGTGATAGTAGTTATCCTCAGAAAAGGAAGAAAATAATCTCCATCAGACATCCTAGTAATGGTTTCATAACAAAAAGTAAAAACCAGGCTATAGGTAATGTTTGAAATCAATATTAACTTAGGTACAAAAGAAACTTCCAACAAGCTTATAATTGGTGATGCACTGAGACCCAGGTAAGCAATGGGCAGGGCTCAGAGAGGTTTTTTATTTATAATAATCTGCTAAGTAAGTCCACGAAGCAATAGGGAGATGCAATCTAACGAACACATATATATTGTGTCTCCTTGTGAGACCAGTTGGTTTGTCAGCACTCATTGTCAATGGCAGGCCATGTGTTTCCCAGATCAGCAGACACTTGGGGCACTCACACATGAGTCTTTCCAGACCTGGGACATTCAGTGAAAAGAAACTTTCAAAATTGGAAGGAAAACTCACCTCATTTGATTACACCAGCTGGCTAAACACCAAGGTTCCTCGCTATCAGAATGTGCTTTGTGCCAGTGAAGAGGAGGTACCATCTCTTGTGACACAAAACCTGTCAGCTTCCCTGCATTGGGGGTAGGAGCAGCAGGGTCAGTGGCCCTGCCGTGGGTGCAGGGGACTCATGCAGTTGGTGCAAGGACCATGCTTTCCTACTTTGGAGGAACAAAAGAACATCACACAGAAAACCACAAAACTCACAAACCCACATCAAATCTTTTCTTTCCGCTTAAAAGTTCCAGGAAAGCTTTGGTAAAAGATTAGGGAAAAGAGCGGTCAGTTTATATGCAGAATTCAAGCAAAAGAAGACATCCACCTATGAACTTATGAAATGTTTCACAGCTGAACCATTCAGCAGCAGCTACTGAAACTCCCCCCTATCCAAAAAACACTGGGTCCAGGGAGAGTTCTGAAAAGTACTCAGCTTGCCACTCGCCAGAGAAAAACAAGCAATGACTGTGTAGCTTTGAGAACCTACAGTAAGCTAAACACAGAAAATAACAGGCTTTATCCTGGAAGTTTGGAGATGAAAAGGAATAAATTTGGTTATTTGTCACCAACAGGCTGACAGATTGTGTTCTGACTCTGTCAGTCTTGTTTAGATTTACTGCATTGTTTTGGGGGTTTTTTTTATTATTTTCTTCCCTAATAAAGAACTGTTATTCCTGCTCCCATATTTTTGCCTGAGAGTCCCTAAATTTAAAATTTATAGCAATTCAGAGGGAAGGGATTTACATTTTCCATTTCATGGGAGGCTCCTGCCTTACTTAGTAGACACCTGTCTTTCCAAACCGAGACACAGAACAACATTTCTATTCCCCATATATTTTGCAGTATTTTATCTAATCTTTTTTTTTTTTAATCCTGGAGATTGGTACTTCCATGCTTTTCAATAATTATCTTAGCATATTTCATTGCAGATGCCAGGTGATGCTCAACTTAAGTGTACACTTCTTCACCTCAGCCATCTTCTGCTACAGCTCATGGCAAAAAACCATTTATTCCAGCTCTGTGCCACTAACATTGGGGATGTTTGTTGTCGTGGTTTGAGAGGAAGTGAGTTTTTTGGGATGCTGTGGTCAAACCAGTGGGTGCTCAGATTTGAATATTGGCACCTGGTGTGGCCACTGAAGAATGGATACGCCTCTGAGAACACAGGGGGTTAAAAGCAGAGAAATCCCAGGGAAACTGTCTCTTTGGTTCATGTAGTGAGAGTCCTATGTATTGGATAAGTGAGTCCCAGTTATTCTAAATGAGCTACAGCTGCGAAGTCCTTAGTTGGGCAGCAGCTGTGGCTTGTAAAGACAACTGGGATAAAAGGGGTGGGCCGAGAGCTCTGGTAGGGTCCTTGTGGGAGCTATGAGGAACTGTGCTGCAGAGAAGAGCTATGTGGTAGAAAAACACTGAGACGGTATGGGCTTTAAGAATATAATAAGAACAGAAATATGAAATATAACAAGATAACAACAGGTTCAGTCCCTGAGGGAGGTCAGAGCTCCCCTGCCCAGCTGTGGGCCGGGTGCGGGAGGGGAAGCCATGAGGCCGCGTGAGGTAGACCCGGGCCTTGGACAGAGAGGGGAGGTGAAGAAGCCCCAAGGACGGAAGGGTAGAGAAGCACCAAGAGGCATCGGGCAGCCACCTCCCCCCACCAGGAGACAGAGAGAGCGCCTGTGCCACCTTGAAATTTGATGTCATGTGCTGTCAGCACAGCCTGGCCAGGAAGGAGAAGGAGGGAGTGCAGTGGGGGGGCATGGTGAGAAGTTGTGGCAGTTCAAACCCTGAGATTTCTAACCCTGTTCTTGAATAATGGAAACCTTACAAATACTGATCCTCCTGGATCTGAATGAGAAGAGAGACAGAGATGAAATGGAGGAGGAAATGGGCAAGTGTGATGAAAGTTTGTGCAGGTGAAAGATGTCGGAAGAGTGGAGAAGAATCTTAGGTGGCAGGAGGTGATGGAGTGGCCTTTGGCTGGACTTGGTGTGACAGGAAACACAAGAGGTCTCCACTCTGTTTCCAGGGGAAGCCTGTGGCACAAGAGTGATTCCTCACCCCTTGATGAACTGAGAATTGATTATCTAAAGGCTGGTGATGGACCAAGAGTTGATGATCTGAGGGGTGGATGTATTGGAAATTTGGTGGGGGGAGGAGGAAATGTTTTTGGAAAGTTTTCATTTTTTTCCATGTGTTTCTTTTAAATATAGTTGTAGTTCAGTTAATGAAGTTTTCTCTTCTTGATTTCTATGTGGGGGCCTGCTTTGCTTATTTCTGGTCACATCTCACAGCAGACACCAGGGAGAATGTATTTTCATGGGGGCACTGGCATTGCACCAGCGTCAAACCATGACATTTGTGCAGGGGATGGATTATGGCATCTTGAAGACCTTGTTAATTGTGTGACAAGTATCACAGAATCACAGAATAATGAGGTTGGAAGAGACCTTTAAGATCATCAAGTCCAAGCTATGTACTAACACCTCAATGAGACTATAGCACCAAGTGCCATGTCCAGTCTTTTTTAAACACAGCCAGAGATGGTGATCCCACCACCTCCCTGGGAAGAGCATTCCAGTGCTTTATTATTCTTTCGGTGAAAAATTTCCTCGGAATATCCAACCTATACCTTCCCTGACATAACTTGAGACTGTGTCTTCTGTACCGGTACCCAGCTTTTTAGGGGGAACTGCTCTTCCCCAGAGTGTGCAGCACCCAGAGGGAACCTCTCAACCTTCTATAGCCACCTAGTGACTTCTTGTTACAGAAAGTAGTATGCTGAGAAAACCTGAGGAGAAAAATCTGCCAAAGCTTTCTCCTAAATTCCATGCCCTGCATGCTAAGCAGCTTTTTTTTTTTTCCCTTCCTCTTCTTTTTTAATAGTAACAGAAGGCTCATGTACTTGCTATTCTATAGTAGTCAGCAGTGCCCTGGTGGACACAGTTCCATGAATGTTACAAGACAGTGGTTTATACTTTAGGTACAGAAGCAGAATAAAGAGAAACACATCATGCATGATCTGAGAATATAAGCAGCTGCTTGCTTATACTAAGATCTGTGGGTTTTTTAAGTCAAAAAATCATATATTCATTTTGGGGTTTTGTTATGTTTTTTCTTGATTGAAAATTAAATATTAACAAAAAGCAAACAAAACTGTTCATTTATGCATAGCCCTGTGAAAAGCTTTTAACAATGTTAAATCCTAGCTTACAAACACTGCCTTACATGATTCCTGCTACTGGTTTCCTCTAAGTCAAGGACAAACAGCATGGTTTGACTTGAGTAGCCATCCTCACCTGACTTGAACCATAAATACATAGATCCACTCTAGTTCTATGATAAAATTAAGTATATTAAGCTTAACGTAACTTAATAACTTAAGCTTAACCCTATATTTAACATTTTGCTTCCTGAAGCCCTACAAGTTTCAAAAGCCCTTGGCAAGACTGCCAGAGCAAAACAACAGGGAGCTACCTTCTACTCTAGCTAAACCTCACGTGTCATTGATAGGAATGGAGGCAGTTCAAAATCAACAAACTTTCCAGGCAGGCAAAGTCTTATAAACCCATATAATTTGAGCCAACACTCACTTGATCCTATTGCCTTTTGCTGAAATGGGAGTTTTGTGGCAGTGCTTTATGGTCTCATTTTCACTTTCATCCTATTGCCTCTCACTAGGTAGGTACAGAAACAGCTGGTCCTGGGTAGCCTTCACAGTCGAGCTGTTTCTCAGCACTAAGTGCCACCTTGTTACATATATGAGACTTCACAGAGCCTGAGTGCTGAAGGCCAGGAAGTAGATAAAATCAGTGTGTGAGATTCCTGCTGTATCAGTATTGATTTTCTCTGATCTATTTCTGTTTGGAATTCAAGCCAAGAGAGGAGCATGAATACATGCTTTTCTTATAGTTCTGCTAAGTTGCTGCCATGTGTTACACCACTAAACATGCTGAACTCTCAGGTGCAGCTGCATTTAAAGATTGCAGAAAATTGACCCACTAATAAGAATCTTGCCATGACCTGGTGTCCTCTGTAGAGGCGAGGCATCTGTCTAACATTTTTCACTGCCTTTAAAAGCTCACCACTGTTCTTTACTTTTCCGCAAAAGCTGTCTTTTTAAACTCTCCAAGCACACAGGCAAATACTTTGCACATCCAAGTGACAGTCAAGAACTAGATCCCACTGCTTACTCATTTTGTTCATCACTTGCATTATTTACTTAGCCTGACAGAACAGCTGTTCTAGCTCCCAAGCGAAGGTAGGAGGAGAAGATTCTGCTAATGAAGGCTTTAATCCAGTCTGAAGCAAAGCAGAAGATACCAAAGAAGAACTACCTCCTGGCAGTAGTGAACTATGGTGCAGAAGACCCTGAGTGAGTGTGACAGGAGCCAGGGAGTTCATTCAAGCTGAGGGCAGCAGCAGCATCAGCTCAGCGTGCATGTATGAATGCAAGAGGACAACCCAGAATCCTTTCTGGCTCCCCATTTCTCCACTTGCAGTAGGCAAATACAAGAGTCAGGGAGCTCGGGGGGTGGCCCTTGGCCAGACTGAGGCCAGGTGGTGCTGCAGCATCAGTACACACTGTTGTGGTTAGAGAGGGGACACCTTGTCCAGCTTCCCTTCTGCACAGCACCTCTCCACCAGCAGACATCATGGGGCCAGCAGACACTATCACTCATGGCCAGCTGCTGCAGTTTCAGGTTAGCAAAGCTAAACCAAGCTAGTTTCTGCTATGCCCCACGAATCAAATGAAGATGATCACTACGCCTGCATTTGCCTAGAGTTCAAAGCTGGAGTAAAAGATGCAGCTATTCTTTTCTAGATGGAAAACTGTGACTCTCTATTATCTTAATATGCTTGACGTGTTTCACTTCTCTGGCCCCTAAGGGACACAGAAATTGCATACAACAACACCAAAAAAACCCAAGCAAGTGCATGTCATGATGACTTGAAGTTGCCCATTGCCTAAAGCAATCTGACATAATTAGCCATCTCACAAGCAAAACCTTTATGTTTTATTCTTTTACCAATTTAAAATAAAAACTGTACATTATCATGGACAGCTTTTCATTTTAATACACTTTGATGTTTGCAAGCTTTGAAATACCATGCTCAAATTTATATGCAAATTTGTGTTTCCAATTACATACTCATTAGTTCTTATGGAACTTCTTCCTAATATTCACAAAATGTTTATAGCTTCTGTTATTTTCCTGAATTGCTTTAGAATGAAACCTGGTATATAAAAGACAAATGAAGAAATCTATTGACACTCAGGAGCTTTCTTAAAAATCACATTTAATCTCTAAGAATGTCATCATTTGTCACCTCAAAAAAGTTCCAAGTGTCCATGCAGATCCTATTTGATAGCACATTAAAAATTTCAGGCAAATAGTTTTGTTCCTATAGCACTGTCAGCCTCCAGAAATGCCCACCACCCTTACCTACTCTCTGAAAACCCAGTTACCTTTATCACTGTCTTTAAGAATGTTTCGGTGCATATGAAATATTAGTTCATATCCTTAAAAGGAATTAAATTTGGATTATTGGTCTAGATATCAGTGGATGAAAGCAAATTTACAGCAATCATGCATGTGATTAATTTTTTCTTCAGTTATCCACCTCCATTAAAAACATGGGCAAGATTGTAAACTCAACTGAAGTAAAAGCCACACTTAAAAAGAAATGCACAAACCCCAGAAACGTTCAACTTTTGGATGAAACCTGAAGCTCATTAGTGCATAAAATGCATAACATGTAGTATGAGAGGAAAGAAGAGCAGGAAAGGAGCATTAGGTCATCTACTGGCTGTCACCACCCTGCCCAGGAGTGATGGCATGGAAATGCTCCCAGACAGATGCTGCTCTAACCTGTTCACACAGATATTCCTTCTTGGAGACTTTTCAGTTCCCCCAACCTGTCTGTCACTAACAGATTTTTCCTAATCTCTACTTGTAAACATTACTTCTCTACACGATATGCCAGAGCCTGAAAGTGCTAAACATAACAGAGGAAATCCCCAACTGATAATGTGGCACTGTCCTGATTAAGAGGAAAAAATCTGGAAAGTAGCCACTAAAAATAATGAACAATTAATACTGAAACTGTGCTGTACCTGTGTATGCAGGAGAAACTTGGCAATACAAGCTCAAGAGGCATCCCCCTTTCCCTAATTCTGCATTGAAAGTGAGTATGGGGCTCCATAAAATGCTGACTTTCTCAGCTTTTCTTCCCCTCTCTACATTTTGGGTAAAACTTGCAGTCATTAAACAACAAAGAAACAACAAAGATGGAGGCTAACTCCATCAAAATAAAAACTGGCCAAGTTTCATATCTTCTACACATTTTTGATGTCACAGGAGTGAACATAACAAAGGTTCATACATCACTATTCATGTTTGCAGGTTTAAGTGCAAAACAAGCTTTTTAGTATTAATAAACCTACAACAATATATTATGGGAGTTTTAATGACTTTAAAGTAGATCTTCCTAATTCAACTTTTTTCATTAAGAAGCAAATCTGTGCATGAACCAGATCAATTTACTCAAGCATGCCAGTAGCCTACTATTGGAGTCAAGCGACCCATGAGACAGGGAGAAATGATGAGGAGGACTCCACTGATATCAGAAGGCTAATTAATTACTTTATTATACTATATTATCCTATACTATATTATCCGATACTATATTACACTACATCTAAACTGAATCTGCACACGCACTCAACTCAACTGACCAGAATCTTGTGGCTGCTGATCAACAGTCTGCACATGCCCTTGGCCCTGATAGGCCAAGGAAACAAAACACCATTACTTGGGGTAAATAATCTCCATATTGCATTCTACTTTGGTACAAACACAGGCACAGCAAATGAGACAGGAATTGTTTTTTCTTTCTCTAAGGTTCATTGCTGCGATTCCGAGAAAATATGCTTGGGAAGTTGTGCCTTGCTTTTCTCTGTGAAGAGAAATGCAGCCACAGCCTAGAAGTTGGGTATTATGGAAACACCAGCAACGCAGCTCTGCATCTCGCTCCAGCAGGGCTGGGTCTCACCACAATAATCGCAGTTCAGAGAGTGGGAGTAACTCAGACAATATTTGTAGCATTCTCTCGCAGTTTGACATTTGAAATATAACAGGCTCAGGAGAAATCTAAGAGTTAATTTTGCAGTATATAGAAATAAAATACTGGAATTTCTTCCTTTCTTTACAGCAGCATCTTAAGGTAAGTAATTACCTAGAAGAGTGGGAACACAGTGACGGTCCACAGGACTACATTCTCAAGTCATAACCAGAAATATTTAGCAGTGGTAGATCTAGAAAAGGAAACTATAAAACTATTTTGAAGTCTTTCTGGATTTTTCTACAACTTTAGGGTTGTTTCATCCCTGCTCCATATTACTTTAGGGCTGGGAGATGTGGTAGCTTACTGGACTACATCTCAGTACCTGCAGTCAACTCTCAAGGGAGCAGTTTGGACAGGCAGAGAAAGCATGCTCTGAATTCACTGTAAGTACAGACAAATGCCTGCACAGCAAAAACATTACCAGAGCTGGTTCAAAGATGCCCACTTCTCCTAGTTCCAAAGCATAGGTAGGAGATGGCCCTCCCACAGTCAGTGCTACTGGACTCCTTCAATTATTTCAGCCAGAATTCTACACCAAATAAAGCTCATTCTTAAAACAGGAAATATATATGACTTGTCTTACCCAAGATGTTTTGGTATTTGAAGGCATAATAAAAATAATTTTGAGGTCTGATTAACATCCATGCAAGCCTTCTACCAGAGTTATAAAGCCAATTATTTTATTAGAAGATACATGCTTGCTACTAATGATAGTCTGGTCATTTTATTGGATGAAAAAATAGAAGCCAAATGATCACGCAGATCACAGTTTGTGCCAACAGCATTTTATATTGCAACTTCCTCAAAATTAGGCCTTGGAAATGAAAAGGTCATTTAACAAGTCAGCAGAGCATTCTGGAGTTTGGAGTGCTTCCACACATTCTGGGCAAGCAAGCAATTTTGGACAAGGTCCTCCAAGCTGGTCTGTACCTCAAGGCTTCAAGTTCTGCTTTTGAAAATCCAGTCAAGTTCTCATCTAGAACTTCATGTACCAAATCATACTCAAGCTAAATGAAAGGACAGCTCAGTATCAAAGCCATGTTTTAAGCTATTTACTAGATCATCTAATAGATCTGGTAAATAGCTTAAAATAAATAGCTTCATCTAATAGAGATGATCTAGTAAATAGTTTAAAAAATAATAGTGAAGAAGGAACTTTTATATGTGTTTGATTATACTAACACAGGATACATAGACACCCAAAGGGCAGAGAAGTGGCAAATATTATGTAAAGTCAGAAGAAAGAGAAGACACTTTAGTAAATTTTCATTAAAAAAGAAAGACTTATGGACCAATGTCAATACACAACATCAACAAAGAATTGGTGTGCTTCTGTAATAATGGTGGTGCTAACTGTTCAACTGTACAGCAAGCAACAAATGATAAATTTTCATTCTAATTCACTGGTCATCCTTAGTGATCTTCATAAATTTGCAAATCTTAGAGTTGTGTGCAGGTGCAATAGCACTCTTTTTCGAAAGAAGACAACTTACAAATAACTCATTTTTAGGATAAATGTATTTTAGATGTCTACCATCTCAGGGGGCAAATCTGACAGGCTGCCAAGCCCTTTAAGTACATCCCATGAATGATGAATAACCTGTCCACAGTTATCAAGGAAGTGGGAGCAATGCACTTCAAGAAATTAGGTTAGAGGTCTCTTGGTTAATAGCACAATTCTGAGAGCAAAAGGAACAGCCAGTCCTGTCAGGGTATGCCCCCTGCGATCACCAAGAATTTCATCAGGGATCCTTTTAGAGAGGAAGCAAGTGAGTGGGTTATTTGTGAAAAACAGGGCTTTAAACTATTTGCTCTGACTTCATTCTGATTATAAAAGTTTTATGGGTTGGTGCTTACAGAGAGGATTTTTCTGATTATATCCAAGTCTCTTGCTTGAAGAGACAATCCCAGCTCTCACAGACTCTGCTCATCTGATCAATGCTCCAATCTATTAATCATCTTTGTACTAATTTGTTGGATTCTTTGTAGAACAGCCATAAGTCTCTTTTATTGGGGGGCTCAGTGGGATGCAGCACTGCAGATTGGAGCTCACCAAGGCTGAGGAGAGGGGAAGGATCCCCTTCCTCAGCCTGGTGACTGCTGTCTTCCCAGTGCAGCCCAGGAGGCTGTTTGGCCTCTTCATTGTAAGGGCCCATTGCTGGCTCATGGTCAGCGTGGTGTCCATCATGATCCTTTTCTGTGAACCCATTTCCCAAACCTTTTGCCTTTGCTGAACTTCAGAAGGCTTGTGTCAGGTAAGACTGCACACCGTTCTACTCAAATAGGTAACTGAGGAGCAAAACACTAAGGTCACACTTGTGGTGGAGATGGCACACCAGAATTCACTGGCATCTCTTAGGTCAGAAAGAAAGAGAGGGAATTAATTACCACTTCAAAGCAGCAGCCACGTGGGATTAGAAATGTGGGTGCCAACAGGGCACCTATCTTTCTGATATGTCTTGACTTCACATAATCCAGCAGTGTCTGATTTTCTTATTTTGGATTTTTTTTGCTAACTTCATGCATATTCTACTAAATGAAGAAAGTTCATCTATTCACCACTGATTAATGCAGAGAAAATCCAATGTCTTATTCCTGCAGTACTATCCAACATGTACATGGTTCAGATGAGAATATGTTTTGACAGTACAATATGTATATATATATATATATCTTCCCTACTGAAAAGAAATTGGTCAGTAGAGTTAAAAGTTAAAATAGCAATTGGTTTTATAATCTGTTCCATAGGACAGTATTACCCAGAATTCTGTTACACCCTTTAGCTCTAAACACACCCAGGGCATCCAAAATAGTGGGCCAAGTCCAGGAGAAGGGAATACTCAACCAAGGCATAAGAGGGATCACCCACCAAGAATTCCAAACACCCTCATTGCTCTCTAATGCTCCTGTTCTCACTCATGCATATGCGTTATATCATCATAACCTTCTCAAAGATTGATTTATCTATCCTACGCAAAGTCACTTTCTTGTCATGATCTTGGCAGATAATCTGCTACCAACCTTGTCTGAAAAGTTATGGCATCATTCACCCACTGCGTTGCAAATTTTTACACAAAAATAACAATGAGTAGGGAGGTACATCCTTCCTGCTGCAGATACGAGTTTAGGGATACACTTATTCACAAAACAATTCTAACAAAGGAGTAATACTGCCAAATCTCCATGAAAACATCAACTCCAAGGTCAAAAATACTCTGAAAGTTGTCTAACAATGTCTCTTCTCCTAAGTGCCTTTAACTGGCTCACAGTGATTTGAGATTTCTTCCCAAACTCAGTGAGCTCTCCCAGAGGAATCTCAAACTCCTCCTCTGAGGAGGGTTTCCTTTGGCTTTTGGTATCAGAGGAACATGATGATGATAGGATGAATAAGTGAGTCCTACAGCAATGAGCTATTTCCCTAAGCCTGATTGGTCTTTTCTCTCAGTTCCATTAAGGACATTTCTCCTCTTTTGTAAATTATCTGCCAGACTACAGCCTCTCCTGGATCTCAGCAGACATCCACAGCCACTCCTGCTTTCTATAGCACTGATTTATGAAGCCCTTATTGGGATAGACTTAATCTATCACAGGAATTGTTTTTTCCTCTCAGAATCCAGTACAGCAGATGTGATAAAGCACCTGTATAATAGGCTTTCTCCACTGCTGCTGCCAGAGGATGTGGTTTACCACACTATGTGTGAATTATGGCTTACATTTGGAGCTTAAGTAAGCCTGGGCAGGGAGAACAAATTACAGAAGTGAATTGTGGAGATGACAAACACATGGAATACAGTGGCTCAAACTCTCCCTAAAAAGAAATTAATTGCTTTTTGACAGCAAAAGCAGAAGATAAAACTTGTGGTAGACTGTCCAAAGCAAGTAACTCAGTACAGTTAAACACTGAGGCAGAAACCAAGTGCCTCTTCATGAAGACTGGCTTGTAATTATTATTTCCTTTCCTACTTTGTCAGGTAGGCCTGAGAATAGTTGCTTCTGGGTTTGTCCAGCTGCAATCCTTTAGTTAGTTTCCAAGCCACTTTGCCCTTAAGACACTATCAAAACTTGCTTATGTGAAAATTAAAGGACAAAATTTGGTCCTGCATTAGATATTACATTGTTTGGCCAAAGACTAAATGTGTGCCACCTGAAATATTTTCAGGTGCTCCTGAAATATTTTAATATTACAAGATTCAACAGCAAATTATTTTTTTCAACATTAAATTGCCTACATAAATTTAACATCAATAAATGGTTTACACATTGTTTCCATCAATTAGCCTTCATGCTGTACTCCTGGTAAGCAGAGTTCTTTATTCAGGAAGAAGTGTCCCTTTGTCTTGTGTGAAAAGAAGACACAAGAAAAGTTAATTTGTTGATAGTTCATTAGATTAACTCACCTGAAATACTTGATTATTGACATACAACCTACTTCTCTCTAAGTGCTGCTTCTAGTACAGAACAGGAGTTACAGAGCAATCTTTCAACAGTAACATATTAAATATCATAATTGGCTTATCATGTTTTCAGTTTCAGAACTTATAAATAAGATGGCATGAATGACAGTTTAATCTGCAAATCTGCCTCCAAAGAACTCTTGAAAAGACGCAAAATACATTTGAGAATGCCTCAAATGTTCTATCAAGAGAGAACTGTAGACTTCTGGAGTTAAAGCAGCATTACTTGGTGTTTGAGAGCTTTCGGTCATCCATAAAGAAATGAAAATCAAGATCTAACAGTTTTAAATGTGTCTGAGTGAGGAATAGGAAACAAACTGTTACTGTTGCCAATTCATCTGAAATGACACATCACTATGAATCAATTCCAGACTTTGTGGGGAGAGTAGGAAGTTCTGCATTTACTACCTTCCTCCTACACCTTTGGCCTTGTATCAATTCAGGCAATAGTAACAACTTTCATTCACTGAGAAGAATACCACAGATGTCAGCTTCTTCCTGTAATTCGTCATCCATTCAATTTAACTCTTATGGAAAAAGATCCAGCAATTTTAAAACCAAATATTTTTGCAATTGTATGCTATGTATGCAGCTCTCTCTGTAATGATTTCACTGAAAACTTAAGACTGCAGAAGATTTCCTATTTACTACAACCCTCTCGTGAAACCTATATAAATTTATACAAAACCATGTAATCTTTTCTGTGTGGTCCAAAGCACATGAAAACGTGATAAGAGTAGTAAGCTCATTGGTTGGAGACAGAACTGACACAGACTTACCAAGTGGTCCTCAGCAGGACATCCAAGAGTTTATTAATATATAAATATTATATTATTTATTATAATTTCCCCCTTTTATAGGGGCTTCAAACGTCTTGTGCTTACACATGATTGCTTGAGGTCTTAACACTGCTGTCTTAACACACTTAATGCCTGTACAGAGGTAATGATACATCTGTATTTAGGGGTGAATGAAATTGGCTGAGGGTCTCTGTGTAGGTTTGAATCCAACCTATCTTTGTTTGCCCAGGGATTTGTTTACTTCTAGGCTGATTGAGTTTAGGGGCTGCAGATCAGCTGCAATGTGACAAGGAAACATTATATCTTTGGTATAATACAGAGAAACAACCAAAGGAAGGTGGATTTGGTAACTAAATGCCTAGGGAAAAGTCACATCCATTAACAGCTTCAGTTTATTTGTTTGGAAGGAATGTAATTGGCTTGAATGTGATTCAAATATATCTGATCTTTTTCTTGCTCATTAAAAAAAACACAGATGAGCTTAATTGGTGACTTACACATGATTTCACAGTTATCACATTCAAGGGATAACAGGATTTCTAAAAGCTTAAAACCTCAACTTAACTCAGCTAATTGGTTTTCCAAATGCATACGTTATTTGTAAGAAGCTGCTGCTAAGACAAGTAGCTTTAGAACAACTTTCAGAAGTATTAAAATGAGTGTCTAAACGTGACACCACTGGTGGTGGTCACTTTTCTGGTTTTATTTTGGGATATCCTGAACTTTATTTGATGTGTTTTGTAGTCCTGCTGTTGCTCAGTGTTTTGGCATGTTTGAGCACAAGACATGTAGCAATGATTTATGTTCTAGCTGGTTCTTTCTTGAGATGATAGAACTCTGTTTACCTTCACTGACCAATCTTTAAATCAATACAAGACTTTTCCATGAAGACAGAGGAGAAAGCACAAGAAAATCTGCTAGCGTCTTTGCTAGGCTAGAAAAAGAAATATAGTGTGCCAGCAAGAAAAGAGAAGAAAGTTGCATTAAAAAAACAAAACCAACAACAAACAAGTAAACAACAACACAAAAACCCCAACCCCATAATACTTTGTATTTTTAACCCATTTCTGCAACCACCACAGGAAATGCCCATTATACTTCACAAGTAGAATCTATTTTTTTCATTTGATTATGATGGGTTTTTTTGCTCAGAGGGTTCAAAGGAATTTAGGAATCTTCATCAGCTCTCTAAAAATACACAAGAAGGCAGGCAATGCCTTTCAAAATCAAAACTCCACCAAATTACCCACACCTTTGAAGCTGTTCCTCTGCCCAAGGTGTTCAAAGCCCTTGCTTGTGGAGAAATTTATTGGTCTGAAGGTCTGTGTATCTCCATACACAGACTTTCTTCTATACAGAACATTAGACTAAACAAAAACCTAAGCTTTGAGACTAAGAAAGAAGACTTTGTCTCTTGGAGGAAATAAAGTGAATCCTTGCTTAGGCAGAGGTGAGAGTGTTTCTAATCAGTTAGGCCTGACAGACCTGAAAGAGAAATACAAACACTGAGGCTTGAAGGAAGGTGTGTCCCTGTTTGCTTTTAGCTCTCTTCCCTGCATGCTACCTCTCCACAAATAACTAACACAGTCTTTTGAGGACAACATTTGATAGCAGCTCTTTTATTTGCCTGGATTCAGCTTCTAGAGCAAAGTCTCTTACAGAAAACTACAACACAAAGGTTCTTCTGGAGAAAAACACAGCAAACTCCCTATCTGAGAATTACAAATTATGACCTGAAGTCTGTGGGAGCAGATGTCCTTTTTGCAAAGGTATTCTTGAGAAAGGCTGAAAAGAGCTGGTCTATCTAAACCTGCTGCCATGTCATTGTTAAAATACATGGAATTTTTCCTTTCACTGTTGTTTAAACCTGGTCTTGATAGCAGAGTAAGGCTATCCAAAAAATATACTTGGTTAGGTTTCATAGTTCAGCAATAGAAGCAATAGAAACTAAGTAATACCTTAAATGGGGATGTTATTCTATGTATACCTACCCTCTGCATGTAAAGGCTGGGTGACCTTGCAGACAAAGTACCATAAAGTACTTTGGACTCTATCCATCACATTAGTGCTCTGGCATTTCACAACACAGGAAGCCAAGCAGGCTGCCAATCTAAACTCAGTTTCTCACTGACCTACTCAACAGAAAGGTCATTCATCCTCCTCAAATCATCTTCATTTGCACATCTGGATCACTCTGATCTTTATCAGGAGTTAATCACGTACAAGCAGCCAAGTTATCATCCATGAGTTATAGCAGCACTTCCTAAGTTTCATGACTTTGATTCCTAACTTCTGCAAACTTTCCAAATTATCTGTGTTTTTTCCTAAATGTTCTTTCATCCTTCGGATGAGCTCTTAGATTTGAAAATATCTATTAAAATGTTTCAGGGAAACATACAGCTTTATTTTCTTAAATAAAAATAAAAAGCATCTTTCCACCTTAAAAAAAATCTAGCATTTTGTGTGCAGATCCTCCATATTAATTGCTCTACTTTTCTTTAGTCTTTTTGGGCTATATTGTACTAGTGCTTCTCCTTGCAGAGATTTGCAAAAGCACACCATGATCCTACATTTGACCATTTTATTTCATTACTTCACTTTTGAGGACTCCTTTGTGTCTGCTAATATTTACTCTTTTTGTGTAGTTGTAGATTTTTTAATTCCTCCTGTAAATGTTCATATTTCCTTACCCACTCACAAAGACTTCTAAAAGTTCTCAAAAAATATTGCCAATTGAAAGTTTATGCTATAAGCATGATTTTCAACACATTTTATCTAGCACTGTCTTATTATTTGAAGTAGTCATTTTATCTGCCAGAAATGTCTTGATGTCTCTGTAAAATAAATCAGAGTTTCAAATCTTACCCTGTACTCCTTTTTTAAGCAGCTAGAATTCAACTAGATATGAATATATGCATTCACTTCTCTAAAACCTTCCAAACAGCCCAACTTATCTTTCAAGTGTTTAAAAGTGAAGTCTGGAATATGTATAAGAGCATATATACTGTCATTCAGAAACAGAAAATCTACTTTTTTCCTCATACTCACAAGAAAATAATCATGTTCTTTAAGTGAATAAGAATGATTTAATGATAGTCCCAGCAACCTTTGCATCAAGCAGTGCCCAGTCTTGAGCTGAGCTCCCAAATTAATTACATGGAAATGGTGGTTATTATTAGCCTTGGTTGATTTGCCTTTGCGAATCTTGTTACACTTGTAGCAACATTTCCATTTTTATTTTTAATGTTCTCTCTGCCTTCAAATCTTTTCCACAGGTTTTCATTTTCTTGTGAATTGGGTATTTTTGTTCCACTTAAGCACTTTAAATATCTTCACAGACTATGCATTTATTTATCTAAAGGTGAATTTTCTTCTAAGAATGCTTTGCTTTTCTGAATAGATAATTTTCTCTGTTTTTTCTATAAAGTAGAACAGTATTAATCCGGACAAGAGAATAAATTCTTTTACTACCGTAGAAGTGTTGCTGTTATAAAAGAAGCAATAAAGTTTGGCGTGGTGTCTAAGTGCATTTCACATTTCATTTAATAGACATCAGCTATGGGCACAGAATTTAAGAGAGTGCTACTATGGCCTGAACTGAACGTGAAAGCCAGCCTCAAAGTGTACCTCAAGCTAAACACAAGATCAATTTCAGGTTTCATTGACCGTCTTTATTGAAACTATCTTCCCTGCATAAAGGATATTATATGAAGATATCTGGTTATTTACTGTCAATATAAAACATAATAATTTCCCAGGTGAAGCATTTTGAAAAGCCCTTTAAAAATCCCTCAGTGTACATTCTAATTGTCCTAACAGAACCCAAATGGTCTAATCATATGGCAGAAGGTTCAACATGAATCTTTTTGCAGGATCCAGATTACACAAAATAACACACACCCTCACAAAAGGTTCATGTGCCCTCAAACAATCTGGCTTTCTCAAAGACACTTGGAAGAGCTGTAAGTAGGACAAAAATAGATAGACATTGATGGTATAACTATCACTTCCTTCTAAAGTTCTCTGAAATCATCTTCCCACACACACCAATCTTAAAAAGTGTGAATAATGTATTCCATCAATTATTATCTGACTGTAAAAACACCCTTTTGCCTCAGCAGCAAGCTGGACTCACCTCAGTAAAACCTGAGTACAGACCCACAGGTGGTGCTTACTGTGTGTCATGGACAATGGTGGCATTGTAGCATCATAAATCATTTTAGCCACATTACAATAGCAAAAAGTGAACAGAAGATATTTTGTAATGCCTCAAGCTTATTTCCTGTTGTGTTTGTTGCTGCTTGATTTGAACAATTTGGTAATTCATAATTAGTCTTCCAGCCTCAGAGAGATTTTACCCTCCAAACAATGAATAATGTAAGTGGCACAAAATAAATACTACAGCAGAAGGACATAAAAATAGTTCTTGTGATATGACTGCTGGAAAGGTTATCTTACTAGACTGGGCTTTTCTTACTTGCTATTTTTATTAGTTACTTCAAAGTCTGTTGTCAAAATTTGTTTCCTGTAGCCAATCTGTCATCAAGATCTACCATGTGCAAATACCCAGGTGATGCTTGCACCTAAGGGAGGTCCAGCACATATAGTTCTTTCCAAGATGAGAGCTTATGTTAACATGACAATTCCTACAAGTCCTTACCTTGACTGGCACATCCAGAGAGGATTTATTACTAAAGTTAAAAAACCCACAGGTGTAGTCTCAATGATCTCTGCTTTGAGAGAATTTGAGCTCAAATACTGGAAATCTGACTATTTTCTTTTCACCCTCTTTCCCCTTTACTATTTTTGGCGTATTTCCGGAAGAACAACAAGAAGCTGCATCAGTTCACACATTTTTCATTACAGCAGTCTGATTTAGCTGTTTGATGTGGCAATGTACTCTGAGTTGAATTTCTTCTGCTGCTTACCTTATTTGAATGTACCAACAGAACTGTTTCTCATCTATATTTATAGAGCAACAGAAAATAATGGTGCAGCTCTCCCACTGAATAAACTAAATAATAGCAAGAATAAAAATATAGATGGTAGATGAATTAGAGACTGTGTGAACCCCTTCATTCTAGCTGAATATTCACCTGATGAGTCACACCACATCCTTCCAAGGAAAACCCCACAACTGGAGAACAATAGACAAGGAGATCATGCAAACAGATACTCCACTCTCCTCTCTCTCTGTAATGGGAATGGAACAGGTGTGAATTTTAGATGATTTAGAAATTTGCAGTTTGAAAATTTTTTCTAACAAATATGGTAAATCATCTTTGCTCAAAAAAATAGCAAGTAATTCCTTTTAGTTTTTTCCCATACCCATTTAAATCATTGCAGTTCTGGTGTACCACTCTTGTTCCTTCTTTCTCTGTTCCCCATTTCTCTCTTAAATCCATTTTTTTTCTCTTTTGGCATAACAAAATATGGAACAATAACAGCAATTCAATCATATCTTCTTAACCAAATATTATGGCTTAATATTAAAATACTCCTTTAAATAATTTGCAGATTTTACCTAATAGCAACAGATGATTTGAAGACTTAAAATCACAAGGTTCATAATGAGCTCAACTGCACAGTTCTCCTGAAGCGACAGGGTTTGGCAGATTTAACCTCAGGCTTCAAGGGAAGCAGCATTTTCTTGAATATTTATGGAAGGCTTTGGTTCAGACCTATTGGATGCCCTATTTAAAACACTTATCTCCTGGTCTGTGCTCTGCTAGCATCTGCATTGAAACAGAAAATGACAAACAGCTCCCCACACACAGGAATGTGCTGGAACATCATCACTTCTGAATTATTCCCAGTTAAACTAGGTGCATGCCATGGAAACTCCTTATACTCTAGAATAAATTTTGGCAGGTGTGTTGTTTGACATCATCCTGAATAACTGAGCTGAACTACAGGAGGAAAAGTATGCACATTTATTACATGAGGATATCTTGCTGATTTAAAAACACAGTTTTATCACATCCCACACAGAAGAAAGCCTACCAGTGAACCCTGCTAACTTCTGTAAATACCTCTGATTATGCAGGATTCTCAATTTACCTGTCATTCTATCCCTCAACTTGTTCTTGAGAAATGCTGTCACAACACTGCCTGTTGCTGTGAAAACCAGCTGTGGTATATAGGACACTAATCCCTTCTATCTGCCATTTATTATCTCTGGATTTAAACCCTGAGAGGAGTCATTGTTTCAGAAAGGCATTCTTCCTACAGGTAACAGCTGTAGAACTTGGGGAAAGCTCCAGCTTTAGCCTGGAGTCCCTGATGCTTCGCTGGCAGTTTATATGCCGCCACGAACATGACGGGACACTTGAAATCAGCGTCTAGAGCTTTTATTTTCTCAGCATCAGTCTAATTACATTGTTATGACAATGGAGAAGAAAGATGCTAACAGCTCACTGATCAAACAGAATGCCAAAGAAACGTAATGTTGCAACATAGCATAGGACAGTCTCAGTCTAAGTTTCAGCCAATCACATAGGGCAAAAATATATTGACAGCAGTTCTATCCAACTGCATGAAGCAAACGTAACTGTGGCTAAAACAATAGCGGCCTATTTTTCTCATACAATGGTTCGTTTATAAGAGACAAAGCACAGAGCTCTATTCACACTTAACCTTCTAAATGAATACTTGAATATACGTTTTGCAACTTAGAAAAGCAAATCACATAGGCTTATTGTTGTATTTCTCACGTCTGCGCTGCAGCTTAGAAAACTTTTTCTGCTGCTTTGGCATTTCACTGTCCTTGCTGTTTTTGGGGCCTGTCTTTTTCACAACTTTAAAAATAAACTAGTAATAATAAAAAGAGAAAAACAAAGAAAACTTTTTTCAAAAAGCTCATGGTCGGAATTGTATTTTCTTTCCCAAATATAAAACACCACAATCTGAGAATTAAACAGTCAGGCTCAACTGAATGGCACAACTGCATTTGCAGTGCACAGATCTATAACTTCACTCATGCTCCTTTGGCCATTTATGTGCACAGTGCAAGTGAGCAAATGACAGGAATTCTTTAGGGAACTAATCAATGCTGCTGCACAATGTTTGTTTCAGTTGAGATAAATCATCCTTCCATTTCCTCCCTTTCTATTGCAGATACATACTCACAGTTTGTTTTGGGGTGTTTTTTTCTCAAATGTTTTTAACAAAAGCCTCACATCAAATGGGCTTTCTCAAGTTCTCAGGAGTTTTACCTATTACTGAAAATCCAGAATTCAAAACTGCTTGTCCAAATGTTAACCAAATTCCCTGATCAACGTTCTCATTTCTCTCAGAATAATTTCTTTCTTTTCCTTATTTTTTCTATGAGAATTCCATTATTGTATCAAAAGAATGTGAAAACAGAGCTCTTATAATCTCTCTCTCATGCCTTTACAGTAGAACTGCAGATGGCTCTGATTCAGCCCTTGCTAAAATAATAAAAGGTAAATTGCAATATCCACCTAACTCTACACAAGCAGAAAATGGCCATTTTGTTTGCATCATCTACAAATCTGCTGGTATTATTTCACATGCACACTGATAATTAGGTAATCCTTTTGGTTTACATCTTTCGTCGTCTTCATTGTTTCATCATTTTCATTGAAAACAGCTGGTAATCTCCATCAATGAATACATGAACACTGTTTGTTTTATTATTATTATTTTCTGTCCAAGAGGCTTGTTAAGATATGATGTGAATAATTTAAAAGACCTGTATAAAATGAATATATTAACATTAAAATAAAAGCAAAACCTTTTGCTTGCAGATAGTTAGGTAAAGTATTAAATATTAGTTGATTTACTGAAAGGCTTAGCATTTATGACAGCCCAAATCAGCTAAGAGAATGAAAACAAATTGTATTATGTTGTTTGCAAGGAGAGCTGACAGTTAAAAACACTTTTACATGATGGCTGTTTAAAAAAATAGATTAAAGAATATTTGGTTGATTAATCTCTGTAGCATTTTGGCTCTTTTTCTAGCAGACACAAATGTAAGGGCAAAGAGGGAAGACCAGAATAAGGGAATGCACTTCGGGGATAGTGGACTCCATTGGCCAGGGGAAAAAGTAAGGCCTTACTGTGATTAAACTCCCTCAGATTGCTGTTGCTCCAGTCATGATGGACCAACAGTGAGAACTGACATTAAAAATGCACTATTTTACTTATTAAATGACATGCACATCTACATGCAACTCATAAGGCATATTCTACACTTTTATGCAGAAGTTTCTATTTAAATTCAGAATGCTACACTTTTTCTTTATTTTCTCATTCCCAAGTCCTAAACTATCTATTGGCAGAGAGCTTAACAGGTTGTTATCAATGGTATTCCAAACTGAACACATATATATCATATATATATATATTTATAGATGTAGTTGTACACACATTCCAGATGTAAAATTCTGCCTCCCAGCTAATAACAATGACGCTCTTTAAAGGTTTCAATCCCAGAAAGATGTGAGATGTCTGCTGGGAGCTGGCATTCAGAGAGGGGTGAGTATGCACAGGCCAATGGGTCCAGCTGCAGCTAAAGCATGTGAAGGGGAGGGAGAGGGATTCTAAGGGACAGGTGGGCTCCTGGAATCACTCCTATCTCAGTCACTACCTAATGGTGTAGGGAATTGTTTGCATAATGCTACAGAGAATTTCCTCTGAAGAGTCTGATGAGGACTCCAGGCCTCTGACGGGTTCACCTACACCACCCCTCTCTCCTGGGAATGAGGAGAGAGGCAGCTGCACTGAAATCACTAAGGAGACAAGGCAGAGGATGGCCTTGTGCCATCAGGTGTGATGCAAGCAGGTGTGAGCACCCTTCAGTCTCACAGTGGCTATCGCACTAAGACTCTGAATTAGGATAGTTAATTTGCAATAAATAATAAACTCACTTTATTTGCTCCTCCTCACTGCTTTATAAGCTTTACTCACAAGTTAATCGAAGACAGACTCTGAGTATAGGAGTTGAATGTGATGTACATACTGGGAGCTGCTCTCAGCAGGTACCAGTAGGAACACCAGATGCTGGCAACAGAGTCAGATCCATGTGCTTTGTGTACCTATTTCTGGCCTGTCCTACATATTAACATAAAATTTTTCTTTCTGAAAAGTGAGAATACCAGTTCTTTTGGAGCTTTCTTTTGTCTTATCAATCGCATTATTACTCCAGGCCAGTGTCTTCTGATATGGATGCTTAAAAAATCTTTGCATTACAGTTCTGCAGAAGAATATAAACCTGCTGATGAAATTAAATATACCTAAGGATTCTGTATACTTGCTTTCTTCCCTTCTTAGTTGATGATTCTTTTTGTTGTTTTCCCCGGTGAGATCTCAACACAACATATTTGAAAGTATTTTTGCATTGTTGTAAATGCATCTGTTTCTATGACTTGTTCAGTGTCCTCCTTCAACTAAGATGTGTTGTAAAAAATATTATTTTTTGCTAGTGTTTCCAGAATCTCACACTCTAGATATTTAAGGGGGAGACACAATGACTATAGCTTCAGTGTAAAGAACCTGGTGTACAAAACTGCCATGATCCTGCTAGGTATGTCCTCAGAGTAAAACTCCTCTGGCACAAAGCTCATACAGCAGCCCTACTTTATCCCTTCCAGATCTCTGGGCAGGAACAGCAAATTCCATGGATAGATGATCTGTTTTCCAACTCTCCACATCTCTAGCTTAAAATGCAATTTGTGAGCGAACTCCTCTATTTCAAGGATCTATAGAACCACAGGGGTGGAAAATGCCAGTCCCATTTTTTCTTGGTAGTCTGCCACCTAGACTTACTGAGTCATCAGTTATATGTTGGGTAAACTTCCAACAGGTAGTTGCTTGTTTTCTCCAGCTCAGCTTCTTTCACTGCTCAGCTGAACAGTGTTTGCTTTCTCTCTTTTCTGCTTTGGCAAAACGTATAAAACCTTTCATAGTTAATAAAACCCAGCAGTGGTCACACACTGGACACAAGCACATCTCCTACTCTTCTTGCATACCTAAACTCAGTATAAATTTTAGATTCATCAGGTCTAGCCAGCTGTTACTGAGGGACCCCAGCAGCCCTCTCCCACATCAACATCTGCCTGGTCACCTTCACAGGTTGTCGGTGCCAGTGCTGGGCTGTACATGAATCCAGAGCTCTCCTCTGACCAGGGAAAAGAGCTCAAATATTGGGACATAGCACAGAGAGTAGCAGGAGACAGGGAGGATCGCCCACAATCAATGGTGTTTAAAGGATTAACTTGAAATTTCCTGGTTTAACTTCTTTCCAACTTCAGACTACATCCACTGTATACTATGAGAATCTTATACTTTGTATAAGATGGGCTTTTGTTGCTCTTTCTCTGGGGTGAAGAAGGGGAGGGAGAGTTATCTTTTCAGCAATACTACTTGTCTCACAAATATATTCAACCACTAATTGTGAAATTGCTTGGAAAAAATACATCGGAAAGGGAAGGGACACAAGGAAGGACAGCAGCAGAGAGAGAAAAGGGTATAATATTTGGTCCCTGGTTTTCAAATGGCCATAGACTTGTCTGGGCCCTACTGGGGAGAAAAGGAGAAAGGAAGGAAAAAAATTTAAGTGGATTACTTAGCCTCCAAAATTGATCTAGATTTCATCATGTTTTCACATTTCTAGGAAGCACTTTGTCCTTCCATTTGATGCAAAAAAGATAAGCTATAGTGTTATCCCTGTAGCAAGATGGGGACATCATCTGTTTCTCCTTTTCTCCCATAAATACCCACTCATGGTAATTTCTAAATTCTGAAAAATTTTATAGCAGCAATGGTACAGTATAAATTTATATGCATGCACACACATTGTGGGTGGGTAGAGAGAACATGTAAGCATCTGATGTTCATCTCACAGCTGAAAACCAGAATACCATAAAACTAATATCATTAAGATGCCACCTACTTTCTTCTATTGCACCATATCATGAGAAGGGAAAAAAGCTCTGGTGGAAGGAGCCAGACACTAAAGGAGCCAGGAGAAGAGAAGGAGAACTGTGCCCTTCCCTGTTTTGACAGCCCAATGACATGATGCCAGGCTCTGGTGGCTCATGGCCCAGGACTGTTTGAGAACAGATGCAATATAGCATATGCCTTTCTGAAATTAAGGAAACTAAGGGAAAAGGAAAGCAAAAGGAAATGAATCCTGACCTGCACTTTCTCCACAGTGCTTCATCTTTGAAGTCTATAGACAGAACTCTACTGATTTCAAAAGGATTTGATTCAGAGCTTAAGGAGAAGGAAAAAAAACATGTGGTATGGTGGAGAGCTCACTGGCACCACAGCTGTGGGGGAATGCACAGAGCTTTGCCCAGAGCTACATGTGCTTATCAAATGTTCTCCTTCCTTGGATTGCCCTTGAGACATGTTCTATCTGGCCATGAAAATATTTAAAATATGGTTTAATTTGACAGACAACATAAATGTTCTTCCAGATGATTTGTGAGTCAAGTAATGCTTTTCCTCTCCCTATCTGGAATAGAAGAATATTTCCCTTTTTTCCTGGCAAAATGTTCTTGCAAAAACATTTTACTAACTCTGCATATTACTTGAAAATTTTGTGTAGTCTTTCTTGTTTTACAAACACAATTATTACAATCAAGATTTCTTTCCTCTTTTAAGACTGGTCTTGCTGTGCAACAACCATTCCCAATATCTCCACAATTTATATCCATTTAATTGTTTCATAGATGGAAAGCATTTGATTTTTTCTTTTAATAGCAATTTACTTTGATATTAAAATGCCCATCAAAATCTCTGCAACTAAAGTCATTATGAAGTTCTCAATATTTATGTGGCTTGATATCAAAAGAATTTTCACCAAAAAAAATGTCTCATTCAAGGTACCTCTTAGTCCAGTTTTATATTTATCATATGTTTAAAATAGCTCTCTGGAGTTTCATACATCATTCTCAAGGCCAAGAAATAATGAAGAAAATTTACAGGTTCAGGGTGCATTTAAGTACTTTCAATGAAAGTTGTAGTAAGGTACTAAAATTTGTAACCTTCAGTTTGACAAAACCATCAGACGTGGTTTTTACAGTTGTCAGAAACTCCTCCACTGCCTAATCTTAACACCATTGAGAAACAAACCAAGCAGCAGAATTATACACAACGAGACGTTCAATGGAACAAGAACAGAGCAAAGAGTATGGCTCACTCGGTATTCCTGCATGGACTAACATCTGAAATGGCAGATGGACAGGCAGCATGGGCTTTGGAAGGGTCCAGTAGGCTAAAGAAGAAATTAAAATGCTGTATTTTACAAATGTGACAAACAAAAATGCTTGATCAAACCTGCTGGTATGGTCTACTTACAGATGAAGTTGAAGTTTGGGCTAAGGGAAATCAAATGCCTCCAAGGCTACCAGTGAAGCAAAAAATTACATTAGCTGTACAGCCTGAAGCATATTTGTTAGTATTTAACAAATTATGCGCTTCATTTAAATACCATTGCTATTAGCCAAATAAATTAAACTCACCTCATTAGGCTTTACATCGGTTAAAAATTAAAACAAGGTTTTCTTACCTTCTGTCTAGGTCTCTTCCTGCTTGTACAGTCAGGGCCAGCAGGGACTTGTGTCACAGAGGCCTTTTTCCATCTCATTTGTCTCTAGGTGTCCTGAACCTAAAAGGATGCAATGAAAGACAAGGTACAAATGTGATTTCAGAACATTGCCATGATTTCACATTCAAAATTATGATCATTCTGATATGTGAAATGGAACTGACTGGAGCACTTGCAGTTCTGCAGCCCCACATGCTGTACCCTGGTAAGAAATAGGCACAAGGAAACACCCAGAACTGATTGTATTTCACCAGCAAGCTGCAACAAATACAGGTAAAGCCCCGCATGGGGGAAACGGAGGAGCCTGGACAACCCTTCTGCTCTTCACTTCTCCACATCCCTTATGGAATGCCTTTGGGCACTGTTTCATTATGTGTGTTGCAACTAATTAGTTTGTAACATGGAGATAAAGACACTCTAGGCCCAGACTCAGATCATTTAGTTTTCCCCTAAATTCTGCTGTAAAATATTTTTCCTGATACACGTTTCTGAAGATCTGTGGCCATTCACAGATGCACAAAAACTGAAGTAGAAAATTATCGATGCAGGCGATCCCCCAGGCAGGGAATAATGTGCTCTGACTCCATGATTCAGAAGGCTGGACAATTGCTTTATTGAAACTATGCTATATTACACTAATATTATGTTAAATTACATACTAAAGAGATACTACACTGTACTAAAGAAAAACCCGTGACCGTCTGAGACAGCCAGGACACAGCTTTGACCTGATTGGCCAAGGAATGAAAACAACCTTCACTGGTGTCCAGTTAACAAATCACTTTGGGTAAACAATCTCCATAAACCCATTCCACATGTGCAAAACAATAGGAGCAGTGAACAGAGATAAGAATTGTTTTCTCTTCTTTTCTCTGTGCTTCTCACTGCCTTCCCAAGAAAAATCCTTGGGAAGCTGTGCCTGTTGCTCTCTGTGAAGACAGCTGCAGCCACAGAAAATAGGTTATTTGAATTTAAGCCTTTAGTATCCTTGGCCAAGTCTTCAATTTATGGAAAAGAAAAATACAATACAAGTCTCCTGTTACTGTAAGTTCATGTGACCAGAGTTAGGGTGTCACCCTCGTACGTCCCTCCCTAAAGGATAGCCCGTTTCCATCAGGATAGATAGGAAACAAAGACAATTCATAAGTATTTGCAATATTAGACCAATTCAATTGAAGAAATCATGAAAAAATCAAGGAAAGACAAATTCTTTTTCTCTTATAAACACTTCATTCTCCCTGTAAGGCACTCTGGAGAAACCAAGGCCTTTGAAACTTGCATTGTGCAACTAGGCATAACAGAAAAAAATATATGACATTTTCTAAGTTAAGTACTTCAATTTGTAATTTAAAGTGTTATTTTAGGACCAGGTTTAGCTAATACAATTAAAAAATACATAATGATGAATAAAAATTGCTATTCAATCAAAAAATCTTTCTTTGCTAACTTAGTATTTATGCTTTAGCATGGAAACAGAAACATTTTCAGGTCACAGAGTAGCAGCATCTGTAGAATGGTTTGGAAAGCCTTGCTTAGAAAATATTTGAAAACTTACAGAACAATTCTCTAACTGCACAGCAGGAAAAAAAAGGCTGCATAACTCGTAATATATAACTACTATCAATATGTCTCAACATTTAGAAAATGTTTAAGATTTTCTATTCCTAAGTGCCAATTTCCTGTAGAAGCTAACGGGACTATTTGCATACTTCTGATTAAATGTCTTCCTAAAGGCTTTGCCAAGTCAAAGTACATGAAGTAAAGGATAATGAGAGAAAGCTGTTGAATAACTTGACAGTTATCAAAAACTTCTCTGAATAAATTACATGAACACTTTTACCTGTTAACACCCTTTTGGCAAGAAAGTCTTTATTGAAATAGTTCCTCCTCTGTAATGAGTTTGACTGGTGATGATGATTGACAGCTCCTTTCCTTGCATTTTAGCCTTCCTCTGAAGTGGCAATAACCCCTTACAAGGTCCTGATCAGTCTGACACCAAGCTAGTGGTGAGGAATAAGGAACACAGTCTCTCCCCACCATCAGCAGCCAAAGCAGTCAGGTAAAACTACACAGAAAAGATGCTTTGCAGTAACAAAAATCAGTAGGAATAAATGAGCTAGTTATACCTCAGTGATTCCAAGTAAGGCAAGGCACCTGTGTCAACTCCTTGCTAATTTACTGGTCCAGGTGTGTGCAGTTAGATTTCAGTAGTGGAAGAGCCAGCTGCTGGTTAGAGTGTTGGTGCTCTGCTTGTTCCACCGTGGAAACCTGTTGTAAATGGAAGGCTGCCAAAGGTATCAAAATTTGCATGCCACTGTGATGTAGAATTAAATTCATTATGGTTTGAATTAGGCAATTTCTGAAATGCGATACTGGGCTTACCAATAACATGTTACAGATCACTGTCTTTTACACTTCAGGCATTTAAAGTGTAATAGTGATTTTGAAATAGTCACGTGTCTATTAAATATAACACCTCCCACAGTATGTTTAATTTTCAATTGCAATTCTCTACCTTAGCTGCTATTTGGTGAGTTTAAACTCTCCCTGCCCAAAGTATCTATACAGCCATTCCCATTTCAGCAGAATTCCATTGGTATGTTATATATATATTGATTTTGGAAATATTATTGATGTTAGTCAGTTCTTCAGAATATTGCATTCACAACTGAGCATGTATGAAAAACAAAGTTGGAGAAACATCACAGATTCTGGGGCATTCAGGCAGCATATGTTGGATGGAATAAATCAGAGCAGTTCCATCTACATTCACATTGGCAGCACTCCCTTCCCATCTGACAGGGAAATGGCCATTACCTCAACTGTAGGAAAAACAAGTCAAGGAAAAAGGAGAAATGGATAGAAAAACAGAGGAAGGAAAAAAGGAAGCAAGAGAAATAGCAATAAAGAAAGGCGAACATCCTTTTAAACACAGGGAACGAGAGGTTAACTCTGGAGATCAGAAGGGGGGTACTAGAATGAAAAAGAAACATTAAAAATGAAATACAATTTATTTCTAGTAGCATATGCAAAACAAATACCATTTTTCATGCTGTTAAAAAGACAAATAAACCCATCCCCAGCAGCTGCTGGAGAGAAAGAAGGGCAGCTGGACAACAGGGTTACTATAGCCAATAGCATTTTTGCTAGTTGATGAGAAAGCATTTCATACCCAAACGTGTATGGTCAGCAGAAGAGAAGCATTAACTTGTTGCCTGTCTGATTTTAATCTTTCATTTGAATGTGATGAATTATTATCCTAGTCACTAGCTAAACTTTTTTTGGTTTTTAAGTCTCCATATAATGTTACATAACCAAAAGCTTTTGGGGCTCTGATGTGGCAGCCCTCCTAAAGGGGCTTATGAAAACAGGGCACCTCAAGTGCAAAATAAACTTTTATCACAGGCAGTTACCATTCAGCACCAGCAGCACTGCAGATCCATTCCTGTAGGAAGACAAACAGCACAGGCCCTGTGGCTCCTCGAGGCAAAAACAGCGCCCTGGCAAGTGTGAAAAGAGGGATGTGTGACACACACTGAGAGCAGCAGGGGATTCAGTCTCCTCACAGGGGACTGAGATGCAGATGGAGGCAGTTACTTCTTCAGAAGAACTTTCCTCTGAAGCCATGGGTTGGTACACCCAAGCCAGGTCAAGGCTGTGCGACAGCCGCAGCCCCAGGGACAGGCAGCATGGCAGCACCTGCAGCATGGCAGCACCTGCAGCATGGCAGCGCCTGCAGCACGGCAGCGCCTGCAGCACGGCAGCACCTGCAGCCTGGCAGCGCCTGCAGCATGGCAGCACCTGCAGCATGGCAGCGCCTGCAGCACGGCAGCACCTGCAGCCTGGCAGCGCCTGCAGCACGGCAGCACCTGCAGCCTGGCAGCGCCTGCAGCATGGCAGCACCTGCAGCCTGGCAGCGCCTGCAGCATGGCAGCACCTGCAGCATGGCAGCGCCTGCAGCACGGCAGCGCCTGCAGCACGGCAGCACCTGCAGCCTGGCAGCGCCTGCAGCATGGTAGTGCCTGCAGCATGGCAGCGCCTGCAGCACGGCAGTGCCTGCAGCATGGCAGCACCTGCAGCATGGCAGCGCCTGCAGCACAGCAGTGCCTGCAGCATGGCAGCACCTGCAGCATGGCAGCGCCTGCAGCACAGCAGTGCCTGCAGCACGGCAGCGCCCGCAGCATGGCAGCGCCTGCAGCATGGCAGCACCTGCAGCACGGCAGTGCCTGCAGCACGGCTCACTGTGCTGGAGGCATTGCATCTGCACCTTCCACTGCCAGCCTGTGCTGTGACTGCAATGCTTCCCTCTGGTGCGGGAAGTAATCCCCGCTGATTTAGCAAATGCTTTTCATGGAACCACTCTTGTAAACTTGGCCAAAGGGGCTGGAGAAGCCTGTGCAGGGTCAGAGGCTGATCAGACAGTTGCAATTCACTATCTTTATCCATTACAGAGTACAGTGAGGTCTTTGGTTTAGGGAGAAAAGACACATATCTGGGAAGAGTGGAAGCTTAAGCTGTATTCAGAGGGTTACTGTTGCCATGTCAACACTTGGAAAAAAAGAAATTGTTTACCCTCAGCACTGCTTTAAAGGTTTGAAAGCATTTAGTGCTGAATAGGACTACATCTTTTTTTATTTGTTTGTTTTACAGATTAGCACAAGACAAACCAAATATATAAATTTCATTCCAGATGAAAAAATAGTACATGCCTAGAGGGAAAGAATCAAATGAATGTGTTTACCTTAATTCTGCAGTTTGAAAAAGCAAACTTGAGAAGAATGATTAAAAGCCTGAAATGGGCTTTTAATTTTTAAAAATTCCCACATGAAATGGGAAGTGTGCCCTTTAAATACCAACTTCTAATTGCAGTGGTGTAAATATGTAAATCTAATAAGGAACATTTAAGGATTAAGTATATTATTAAAACTGCCTTGATTTAAACTGCACAATCAGTACTTTTGTTAAAACTGTTCATCAATTTTCGTTCTGGCGTTTGCTAATAAGAACTGACAAAATACCACACCTACCATGACTAAAGCCATTGCTGCAGTGCTTCTACAGTAGAGCTGGATGAATATCCTAGTGCGCAGAACAATACTTCTTAGAGTCTTAAGTGCAAGATATAATCTCACTACATAGGATTTTCAAAAATTTTGCCATTCTTTCTAAACTGGTTGGCACATCTCACCATTACTTAGAGCCCACTGTCCCCCTGCCCAAGCTGAGAGCCCCTGTGTGATAGCTGCTGAGAGCAGCTCTGGGGTTTTGCCTGCACTGCACTCAGCATCCCCCGAGCACTGGGCACACAGGTCACCTGTGTTATGTTTGCCCAATTATCCCATCATAAAAAAAAAACCCCAAACAATATTTAAGGTAGCAGCAATTTTAATTGGATAGTTTAGAAAATATATAAATAAGGGATAATTTGGTTCAAATAATAGCCCATAAGCAAAAATAACCACGGGGCACGGAGGGCAGAGTTCTTGATCCTTGCCACTTCATGTACAAGCTTGCCAAGTGAAAATCACCCCTTACATGCCATGTGTCAATGCCATCTCCTCCCATTTTCGGTTTGTCACATTTCTATCTCCACCTTCATTACCACCCTTATCACACACGCGCCACCACTCGGTTTGGTGGTCGCACAAGTCTTTGGGGGTTGTTTTGGATGAAGACCTCTCCTCTTCCTCTTTGTCCTTCAATTCACCTTTGGGTTACACATGCGCACCAAGCCAGTACAATGTAAGCCAAGACTAACGTATCACTGCATCTACATATCAAGGCAATAAATGCCTTATAATTAGCATTTTCTGGGACCCAACCAGGTTCTTGGTCATTTTTAGCAACGGTAGCTTCAGCTTCTTTCCTGTGGTCCTTGAGAACATCTGCTGGGAAGGGGGGGATTGGAGCCCCTCCTCTCCCTCTCTTCTTTGGCATTACAACTTTTAACTATTAACTATTTTATTATTCTCAAATATTAATTACTGTACCAATATTGATTACTGTTTCAATTTTTATCAGCACGAATCATACCTATTTATCACACCTGCCCCCACTGCTTTCCTGGCTCACAGCACAGCACTTCTTCTGCCTCAAGCAGCTGCCTCATGCAGAGCTCACCACTTGTGCTTCAGCTTCTGGAAAGGCTGTCACAGACATCTTTTGTGAAAAATCCTTTCTTTAGGATTTTTCCTCTTTCTGAGAAGCTGTGGCCTCAGCAACAAAATGTAAACAATGGTTATCTGCTGCTGTGGAATGCAACAGGTGGATTCGTGATTGGTCTCGGGTGAATGTTTGGATTTACTGACCACTCACGGCAGAGCTGTTCTTGCTTTCTGCCTGGACACAGAACTTTGTTATTCATTCCTTTTCTATTCTTAACTTAGCTAGCTTTCTGAGAACTTTCTCTCTATTTCTTTTTAGTATAGTTATAATGTAATATATATCATAAAATAATAAGTCAAGCCTTCTGAACATGAGGTCAACATTCTCGTCTCTCTCTTCACCCTGAAAAACCCTTGCAAGCCCTGTAACACAAGGCAACTGGGCTTCAGTGGACAGAGCAGCCATTCCTCCAACCCAGTGCTCTTTGTCCCAGGGCCTAGTCCAGCTCCACTGCTGTGGACAGACTGTAACATGCTTGTCTAATTTATTCTTGGAATTTGATTTCAGCACCCAGTCACTGATCCTTACAGCACCTTCTTCGTAAGATCAAGCCACCTTTTAATTCTTACTCTTCTCTTCTCTGAAGACATGGATGCACAGAACAGTTCAGGCAGAGCAAAGAAATACCCTATCATTTCAGACAATCAATGCCCATTATTTTGCCTTACAGAAAGAAGCCCAAAATATCTGGATTAGAATGTGCCCATTACTTCTCATTCCCAACTACTGAAGTGCAAGAGATCTGTGCCAAGAAATGTGTAAACAAATTGTTTCTTCCTCAACACTGTGTCTCTCCATATTTAAAATTATTTGAAAACAAATGCTTTTCCTCCATTCTTTCTGCGACTTCTTCTTTTCATTTTCCAGAACAAGACAAAGTGAATTTCTCTAATGAGAGCACAACTTTCCCATGCATGCAGACCCAGACAGCCAGTATATTTGTGTAGACTACTGGCAGCATTGTATGCTTTTGCTGCTTAAAAGGAATGCTTAGTATACTGAAGTGCATGGTAAAGCCCCAATACAAGAGTTAGGAGATTGCATGAGAATTTGAGCTTTTACAAGAAATTACATGTGGAGAACCTATACCCACCAGAAGTAACATACTCTGAAGTAACAAGGGAAATGGCAGGGAACATAAATGTGCTATTTATTGTACATAAAATTTCAATTTGTGGGGCGTATTACCATCAGTCAGCATTGGCTTTTTAATTGTCAACATTTTCTGTTCAGCAATACTGAAAAAAGGGAAATTATTCAAACTGAAAAAATATCTCACATGAGAACAAGATTAAGACACGTACTATAATGAGTGGGGGGGAATATAACAGCAAGTTAAAAGGTGGATTGTGTTTATTTCATGTTTGGAAGGAAAAATCTGGTGCATCTTAATTCAATACAAAACCATTTTGCCTCTCTCAGAAGAAAAGGCTTAAGGGCAACCTTTCTGAAAGTTAAAAGAAAGATTTCACAGACTGTTAAATTTCATCTTCTGAACATCTTTTCCAGAACACTACACCAGTAGTACTGAAATCCTCAATTTGCTCTTTCACTGAATTAATTACTAGTCATATTTCAAGCATCTACACACAGTACTTTGAATCAAAGGTGCTCAATAGAGTTCCACAATCATTTACATGAACAATTTATCTTTTGCACTCACATTCAATTTTATAGAAAGGTACTCATTCTTACTCTCTTATTTAACTACCAGAGCCCACATGAAAACAGTAGAGGAAACCTTGAAATAAACCTTATTGTTGACTATTTTTGACAGTTAATGCACAGATGCAGTTATCATACACATTTCTAAACGGGGGAAATGGTAGTAAGATCACGCACTAAAACTTTTGGTGTGGGGTTTTCTCTTCACACCACAGGAGCACAGCAATTAAAGAGAAATTAAGAGACCAGAATCAAGACTGGAAACATGAAACACACAAAGTCCTAGTTTCTGCTAAGGGACAAAGTTCCACATAAAACCCAGGTTTTACTTCTCAAACTTGAGGAACTCTAGCACTCAGAAACCTATGGGACAGCAAAAGAAAAACATTATGTGCAATGTGCAGGCACAGTCATGAGACACAAATCCCTCCCCAGAAACTTGCACATCATTTGAAGGGTTTCAGAGACTTTGGCTCAGAACTGGCTGTGGATAAAGGAGCAAAGCAATGCCTGTAAGATTCCATTTCACATTGGCTCCAGTTCTAAGTCAAGGACAGGAAAGCTTTGTTTATATCTCTCTATTATCTTGAAGTCTTTGGAAATTTCCTGGCAGAATGAACATGGGTATTTTCAAGTCTACTCTCCTGATGTGGCTTCTGCTCCCTTCCTGTGCTTATGCATGTGTGTCCATGCCAGGTGACCTGCTGCTAAAGAGGGTCATGATGTCTTGTCCCTATGGACACTAATAGCTACTGGGATAACAATACATGGGAGCAAAATGCCCTTTAAGATCCTCAGTTACACAGGAATGCCAAGGTTAAGGATTTTGTAAGGGGACCATTATTTGGAAGTTTATTTTATTTGGATCCCCAACCACACTAGTTCTTTCTCTTCTTTCTTAGTTCTTTCTGGTCTTTCTTAGTTCTTTCTGAACCAAGAAAGTCTTGGTTCTTTCTGGCCCTCCTCATAACCCAATCATTCAGGAAAAAAAAGATTACTGGAAATTACAGATGTCAGGTCAGGAGTGGAAAATTATTATGACTAGGCCAGAATGTCAGAAAAGAAATAATATACTAGAGTTTACCAGCTGAAATACCTGAAGTAAGAAAATTCTCCAACAGCGCAGCTTATATCACACTTTATTTTTAAGACACTATATTCTCCAAATTCCTTCCTGAATCATAAGAGGGCAGAAACTATCATATAAATTACTGCAGCACCAAAGAAGCCAGTTCCTATTGGTTGGACATATCATTTTTTCATGCACATGAACCAACTGCTTGGCCCACTAAGTTTGCGTCTTATACCTTCCAAAGATACATGGCTGCTGGAGGGCAGCCTCGGGTTTTGTTTGCTCCTAGACTGCAAGATGGTCTATCTGAATCCAGGTGGTGGATGAGAACTTTGCAGCCCCCTCCCTGTTCCTGTTGGTGATACTCAGGCTTCTCTGAGACAAAGCTGCCCCCTCATCAGGAACAGAGATTTTTGAAAAGGTGTGGACAGTTTGGACTGGGACATAAACCAGGAATTTAGGACTGCAGTTAGATCTGAAACATTAACTGTACTTAGTGGTTCACAAGCAATCTTGATTGCAGAAAACACCGTTTGAGTGGAGAAAAATCTAGCACAGTTTTGCTCCAAACAGAACTGTCAGAGAGAATTGAGTGTTTTAGGCGCCTCATGTAGCCCTTGCCCACAGCGGCTCCAGAAAAAGTGAAAAGTGTGTCTGTACTTGAGGGTTAGGGCCAGTGCTGTCACACAGCTCCTATTTCCTGCAGCTTCTCTTGCCTTTTTTCACTGACCTTCAGACTGGTGCAGAGCCACCATGCTGACATAGTTCTAATTCAAATTTTTACCCAAACTGATTAGGATATTCTCAATTCACTGCCCGCAAATGCAGCTGAATTAAGACAGAGTAATAAATGGGCTACCATATTAACAGTGATGTATCTCCCTGTTCCACAGAGCCAACATCACACTAATTTTCATGTGGAAGTCATACTGTCACTATACTTCACTGCCATTAAGAAGCAGTTAAACATTCATTAATAGGCATTTAAACTTACTATGACGTGTTTAGTGAAAAATTCACCCTTGGCAGTATAGTAATTGGCTTTCTAAATTTCACAGATCTCTTAAAAATTATATTTTTCTATCTGCACAGCCCATTGCTCCACCATTTTAATGTACAGAATGTACAGTTAATTTGGTAATCATGTACGGACAGACAGACAGACAACTAATCTATTTCTTCCAACACTTTGTTTTAAATTTTAATGTGATCTCTTCCTAAGAGAATGAAGAATTTAGCAGGAGGAAAAAAATATAAATGAAAGCATTTATCATGCTTAAAATAATTGTTAATATTCAGAAACTCACTGACATTCCAATAGTAGTAGTCATTTTCAAGCCCTCTCTCCAGGAGTGAAAACATAATGGAAAATTCAAGTCTGCTGCTCCCTGCTTCATGCTACTGTATCTCCTTATTTTAAAAAATCAGTGCAGACAATTAATCATTTCATTCTATGTGCAAAGATTATGAGTACCATAAAAGGTGAGTTGTAAAGGTCTGGGGAAAAAAAACAGAGAAGGAGACAAAGAAAAAAAATAAAACCCACCATAATTAGGAGACAGACATTTCAAACTGATGTTTAAATTTTACACTGTCTCCCACCTTCTTTTTTCACATCTCAGCCTCTTCATTCAGTTGAAACACACAGCCACAAACAAGTATGATTTTTTCTGTACCCTTTTACTGACCAGCCCAGGAGCAAAGGAGGGAAAGACAGGATTTTACTCAACAATCCAGAGCTCTTCTTTTATCTTAGCTTTCTTTCCCTTAGCTTTCATATACAAGATATAAAATTAAACAGAATCATGAAACACTGAATAAAGTCAGCTTCTTTTTGCCTTCTTGCAGACTCCTTTCTCCAGGCTCACTCACTCCAGACACAAATGTGGCATGTTGGTACCTCTAAGTTTAGTGCAGGGCTGGCTAGAGGTGGATGAGTGTGGCAGCAGCTCTCTGGTCACAGAGAGCAACAGACAACTTTCCCAAGCATCCTTCTAGGAAAGTCTGTGAGAAGATCGGAGAAAAGAATGAGAAACAATTCTTATCTTAACTTGCTGCACCTGGTGTTGTGAACGTGTGGAATGTGTTATGGAGATGGGTTTACCAAAGGGTGGTTTCTTAATTAGCCAATGGTGATGGTGTTTTAATTAAAGGACCAATCAGGACCACCTGTAGCAAATTAGGGTACAAAAAGCAATGGGTTTCTTAATAAAGGGAATTAGCCTTCTGTGAATATCTTGAGAGCCTGTGTCACTTATTACCCAGTCCTGACCCACTGCACTAACAAATGAGCAGTTTCAAAAGCCAGGAGGAGTGCCATTCTGCACCATGCCAAAGTGCTGCTAATCTCCATTACCTGCAAGCCCTTGTGCATCTCACAAACAGTCTGGGACACCAGGCTGATGCCCACAACAGATCATAGTACACCCTCAATAAAGGCAGACTGTACCAACTCCGCTGAGCACAGTGATATTTTCATTACAAACACTGATAACTAAAGACTTTTTAAAATCCTGCTGGCCATCTGTCACTCTGTAAGTGTAGCTATGGAAACACTAACCTGGATCTTGAGGGATTAGATAATGTTATTTCACCTCACAAGTTTTCATCACCAATTGAGACCAGACTCAGTGACCAATATCACTGTTGATGGGACCATCAGAGAGCTCCCAACAAAATTTTTGCAAGTGCTTTTATGAAAGAGCAATGTGTGCTCTTCAAATGTTGTATTCTCGGAAACTGCACCAGGTTCAACAAGATACCTTAAAATAACTGAATTTCTAGTACAGACCTTTACTCGTTTTCAACAGAAAAACTACTTAATACCAATGGAAAGGAAAAGGCCACACTATTAAAAGGTGACTTGCATATTCACAGAGGTCACACCATGACCTCTTCAGTGTAGCATCTTTAATTTAATGCTGCCTTTACTTCACATATAACACCAGCAAATTGAAGCGTTCACATTTTAAATAATTACTGATTTGTCTGATTTATGAATATGAAGAAAGCTAAGTAGTCAAAATGCTATTTGGGCTGACTGAATTTGGTCTTTAGCTGGAAATGCTTCTACCCAATACAGGCAAAGTCTGCCCTCTAGAGCACTCTGTGCCTCGTCGTGAGAAACCAATCTGCATCAACTGACTTGTACTCAGTATCTAGCAGAGAAAAGTGAATTTGTGTGATTGCTTTAGTTCTTTCTCAGATGAAAGTGACACATTTTTCAGTTAGGAGTATTTGAGTCTTGGAGGTAGAAAAAAGTTTTCAGTTTCAGTCACAAAAAATACCCAGCTGCATGAGAAAGGACATGGGCAAAATCCAGTGCAGGAATCCAGACATGTTGCTTTAGTACCACTGGAGCCACCTCTGCAAAAGAACAAAAGGAACTTACTCTCTGAGACTCACCAAAGCTGCCATCTGCTCTCCAGCAGCCAAATGTGTGCAAAAAAGGGCATAAAACTCCCAAAGATACAAAACCTGTATGCATTCCCAGCTGAACACCGCTGACATTGCCTCGGTGACAGCACTTGCTGCGCTGCACACCCGTATAATGGCTCAGGTTTTTATATTGACAGCATACAGCAGTGGCACTCAATCCCATATGGAGCTGCTGGCATTTCTGTGGCTCCCTGACAGAACGGCCTTGCACCCAAGTAAATCTGGCAGAGCATACAAGAAGGGAGGGACAGGCAGAGTAACAAAGGTATCCTTCCTATGTCCTTACCCCACTGCACCATCCTTCATCAGAGTAGCAAATTCAGTTATGTCCACATGCTATGAGGAGCAACTGCATAAAGAGAATCTTTCACCCTTTTCATCACATGCTTAGTGATATACAATGTACTTGTTTGGCTAAAGGCACAGTCTGACCCAAGAATGTACCACAGGAGACAGGAGTACACAGATGAAACTCATTGTCTAAGTTCCTGTTGTCTTTGGGGTGGTTTCAGACACCCTTTGAGGATTCTAAGTGGAATACTTAACCAAAAAGTACAGGGCATGAAGTACTTCACAAAAGTAGCAGGCCAGATTCTCAGGTCACTTCAGAAAACTGTATTAAATCTGCCAACAGGAACCTCCTGGCCATGGTTCAAGTCACCTGGATGCTGATACTTTCTGCACTGGTCCACTTCTACACTTTTCTAGACCTCTCAAGAAATGCCACCAAAAACTATACCATGAATGTGGTGAAAGAAGGGTTTTCTTCAAGTGATTCATATTAACCAGTCTTAGAATTTCCACACCTCACCATAAAAGCCATGGAAAATCTTGGATATGGAGAAAGAGTGAAATCTTAAGCCTTATTCTGGGATAGCCCGTATAGTAGAAACAGGAACCAGAGTGCTGCTCAAGGTAGCTTACCTTCTTTCTCTGCTTGGATTCTGTTCTTTACCCTCACTGGCAGCGCTGGGAGCTAAGCTACAGACTGGTGTGGAAGGGAGCAATGGTTTGGGGTTTCCTTACAGAGAGAGCCTGCATTTCATAGTGATGTGCCAGAATGTGGAAAGAGCAAGCATTTGGCAGAAGGTGAAAGAAAAGTATTCGTGGTAAATGACAGTGAGGGTTCAGGGCTGGGCAGACAGATGGAGGTTTGCATCAGTGAGAATAGGCAGAAAAGGAGAGCATCTTAGTGGCATACTTAATTTCTGTAAGCTTGTTCTAGTCAACAACCTGAGCAGCTGCATTCATTTCATGCACAGACATCTCCAAGGATCCTCTCATATATGGAAATAACTGAAATCACAGATGAAATACATCTGTCTCCCTCATGTATTGTAAGAGCCTTTTCACTAGGAGCAGCTACTCAGTGCAGCAAAGTCAGAGAAAAAATAAGCAACAACGCACAGAAAAAATGCTCAGTTGTGCTCCTCTGAGGCTCTATGAAACCATAACTAATTACTATTATTTAGAGAGGCAATGTAATTAAACCACTTGGGAGTGGACAGAGCTCTGATCTGATGGGAAGAGGGCTGTGCAGCCACAGCAAAGTGTGGCATGTGAAAATATATGTTCACAGACCAGCTGTTACATATTTTCTCTACCTACTTCTCACTTGTTGGGTGAGCATACTCCTGAAACTTGCCACAAATGTCATCATCACTTTCTGTTAATCCTCTCAAAGTTGTGAGGATCTTCTAATGACCAAAGGCATAAAAAAATCTCACTTGTATTTTGTGTTCAGTGGACAGCATGATGGAAGGTTTCCCCCTTCCTGCCACAGGAACCAGGGGAGGCAGCACATCCCACACAGGCAGCATCTGCTGCTCCAATGTGCTTGCACACCCCAGCTGTCAAAAACCAGACAGCACACAGTGCCAGACAATACAGATGCAGCCCACCTGCCTTTTTGCTATACTTGCACAGATAGAAATATTAGCTTTTCTAGTTTTATTTCTTGTAACAATTTTTTCCTGCCTGTTTTGGGGGCTGGAAGATTTCAACTGCATTAATATGCTTCAGTCCTCAGTCCCACCAGAAAATGTTTGTTCCTTGGACAGAATGTGAATCACTGTAATGGACTAAGTTAGCTTCCACTTCTACATACTAATGTGAGGATTAATGCATAAAGTACCAACAATCTGAAATGAAAATTTATGTTTGGACAAAGAGAGAATAACATATACAAAGTATTTGCATTCCTTAAACTGCTTCTGCAATACTTTGAGCTTTGTTGATGCCATTTCATGACATTTCCCTTGCCGCTGGAAAGGCCACCTTGAAAGTAACAATGATGCTGGACTTTGAAGATCTGAACCATAAGACAATGTCAGGAAAAAAAGACATACTGAGTTTATCTAATCCTTGTACTTCCCATCCTACTTGGATTTGGAAATCAGACATCTAGCAGCAGAGGATGACAATTCTGCAGAGGTAGATGTGCATTCAGTTTTATGGTTTACTCATTAAGACCTAATCTTCCTTAATGTTTGGATTGTTTGTTTTCCTTTTTTGCCTCTTGACTAACTTGAATGTCTAAGAACATTTCCATACTAATAATAATTTTATGGCATTTTCAAAAATGCTCATAAATTGAACTGGTAAAATAGCTGAGTGATGAAACCTGAGAACATTCTCACTGGATAATTTCAGATGAACTATCACTTCTATTTTAGTTGCTAAACATTTTATATGCTCTTGCACTAATTAAAGGGTTAAATAATTACTAGATCTAGATGAAACTGGTTAAATTTGATGGCTCATTTTTCCTGAACATTTTCAGTGACCTGTCATTGGCATTAGCAAGGAATTTCAGGAATCAGCTCCAAAAAATGTACTTCTAACATACAATTTTTCTAGGAAAATTTTCCATTGAAGTATGAGTTGCTTTTTGAGACTGGCTTTCCAGAGCAGCTGTCAATATTTCTCACACATACTAACTAATTAAAAGACTGTGTCCAAAAGGTCAGGGACAGACTTGGAAGGTAGAAAATCTCTATGATTTTCAATACTACTCTGTTACTATTTATCCTCTACTGTGAAAAACAGCATTTGATTTGAGAACTTGGAGTTGTGAGGCAGGCACAATCACGTTCCTTGCACCCTACTGCCACCAAATTAATAACAGTAACAAAATAGTGATAAGCCAACAAAAAGTCACATCCTCAAGGAGAATTAATTTAAATTATTCTTCTTTATTCATCTGAGCCCATATCACACTCAAGGGAACACAGTGAGTGAGATATTTGCCAATCAGGAAGTTTAAGGAGTTCAGCTGGGTAGCTATATTAACAAATATACTAAATTTAAATTCTGAAATATTATTTTTAATGGAGCAGTTTTTCCTGAATTCAAAGTGTGAAACCTAAAATCTCAGCAGGAATATTTCTCAAGTTATATCTTCTGTATGAAATAACAACGGAAAACATATGGCATGATGCCCAGTTTAATGAAATTTGGACTAAGTCTGAAAACAGATTTCTTCCAACAATGACTCTTATATGCAAATCTAGAGTAAAGGATCTCAGTAACGTTCCCAGGTGATATAGAGTTCAAACTCAGTCATTCCCTTCACTTTATTAAAGTGATCTTTCACCCTACTTATGCATGGATGACTTAGAATGGAGGAATCATGAGCTCTGCTTCAGCACTACGGAAACAGAGTTTGTGGAAAACCAATAGTGGTAGAAGTTGACTGGAAGGGGATCTTTCAAAATGAATGTCTTTCTGCATTTATGATAGGCTATAACATTACTTCCACTGTTGCCGAAGTTACAGATACCTTCTTATCAAAAATACATATTTTATGTAATATTTGTAATTTAAAAAAATTTTCTCTGAGACACAGAATATTAACTTGGCAGCTATGTTTTGCCCCTATTTCACACATCTACAGTGTGAACACAGATTTAACTCATAAAAAGGAATTGGCTTGGTTAGTAGCTTAGAAATATTTGTCAACATTAAGAAAACACATCTGTCCATTTCTTGTGGTAAGGTAAGCCTGAAAGTATGGAAAATTATGACATTTGAGACACTTTGTAATGAACCATTTGCTCAAAAAGCCAAATCTCAGAACACAACAAAGCCAAAAGCTACGGCCTGCTCACTGGCATTTTAAGAAACCTTAAATTTTGAAGGCATCAACATCCACTATCTTTTTCTCCCACCGAGACAGGGAAGGCAGAAGAAAATCTTGCAATCAGGTCAACAACCCCTCCAACCCAGACCTCATCCCTAAGGGACTTTCTCTAGCCACCAGCTTTCCAAAAATGGAAGAAGTAAAGAAGATAGCACAAAGGAAGTGCCAAAGCCTCCAGTGGTATACAAATCCTCTTGGCTTTTCATCTGATGCAGCTGGAGTAAACAGAAGGAAAGGCTAATGAATATCAGTCCATACAGCAACAATGCCACTACCCACACTTTCCCTGTACTTCTCTCTCTCTCCATGTCTTCCAGTGAAGGAAGACCAGATCTGGGATGTAGCCCCTGGGTAGGATGAACAGTGGAGGAACTTGTTGCTTTTGTAGTATTGTGGTATTACCAGTTTCATAAGATGCAACAGGAAGAGCACATCATTAGTCATCAATTTATTAGCAGGGGAAGTGAGATGCCTCCAGAAAAAAACAAGAGAAAGGAAGGAAATTCAGGTCCTATTTACCAACCTTTGGTCTCATACTCCATGTAAGACCTAAAAATTCAGGGAATACATAACAGTCTAATTATCAGCTCTAAAGCTGATAAAGCTGTGCCTTTTTTGCAAGAAAGGAATTCAGAGCCATTGACTTAAAAAGACACCCAGTTACATGAACAAGAAGATTTCTTTCAGAAAGCTCTTTTGCCTTTGAGCAAACTATTTTTTTCAACAGAAGCTTACGTAGGGGAAGGTGCAGGGGAAGGTGGAGCTGCATTCATTTTCATGTAACCTTGGGGGGAGCAGCTTCAGAACCTCAGCCAACCTAGGAGAGTTTTTCCAAACCAAAGTCAGACACTCCATCCTTATTAAGGGGAGGACTTCGCAAAAGGAAGAGGAGCTGGGGGGAGGCATTGACTTCAAGGCCATTGCACAAGAGCTCTAAGAGAGATTCAGATGGAGGACTGTGCACTTTCCCACAGACCTAAATGTTTCCTGGACTCTGTGAGGGGAAAAAAGTCAGTGTGAAGAAAAAAGAGAAGCCAAAAAATCTTTGCTAAGTTTCCATTTCAGTGTTTGACCTCACATGTTGTATGAAACAAAAACAGAGCTTATGCAAGCTGGTGGTGAATTGATCTAAGATGCTGTTCCTTGAGCCAAAGAATTCTAAGTCACAGAATCATAGAATATCCTGAGCTGGATGGCACCCATAAGGATCATCAAAGTCCAGCTCCTGGCCCAACTTTCACTGCTGAAAGGGAGCCACATGCAGGACCTAACATAGAGACTGGCTACATGACCAGTCCCTACCCATTTAAATGGTACATAGCAGAGCAAGGTACCAGTGGTAGAACCTTCTTGCAACAGGCCAGACCTCAAAACTGATTCACATTTTGACACTAAAATACAGCTTATCTATTCTGTGACTGCAGTGGATAACACAGGCAGCATTTCACTTCCACTGCTGTGGTAACAGTAACATAATAGAAATTCATTCTTAACAAAATCCTTTCTGTAGGAATACAAAGATACCTTAATTACACGGTGGTACTGTATTTGGATTCTAGCCATCCTAAATTATATTTTTAGGTCTAATTCATGTCCTGTACATGTAAAATGAGAAGACAGTCTTTTGAAGGCATTGTAATTATATCTGGTCCAACTGCTACAACAAGAAAATCTAGCCATTATGAGTACAGGCTGGAGCCTGGGTAGACACTCAGCAAGCGCAGACCAGAACAGATTCACAGCCCTGCTGTATTTACAAAACAGCAGAGATTATATTGTTAAATTCAAGCGAAGCTAATTCAGAATAGTTGGAGGTCATATGCTATGCTAGTGCCATTGTCTAGGGTATAAAACTGTAACTGTAAAATTTATTTTTCCAATCCCAAATTGTTAGGGTAAGATTGGAAGAACAGAATAAACATCAATATACCATCATGCATACCATGTATGACATTCTGTAACTACTGTTATGCTAACAAAACTCATGGTATATGTATATAGTAGTAGTCCTTGTAAAATCTATGTATTGGATAAGGGGCCTTGCTCCAGTCCTAGTTATTCAAAATGAGCTACAGCTGCAAAGTCCTTAGTTGGGCAGCAGCTGTGGCTCGTGAAGGTTACTGGGATAAAAGGGAGTGGGTTGAGAGCCCTGGAGGAGCTCTGATGAACCACAAGGAACAGCACTGCTGAGAAGAGCTGCATGTCAGAAAGCCACCCTGAAGGTATGGACTTTAGAAATATAATAACAACAGTATGGTTACAACAAGTGGAGACCCCGACGTGATCCCTGATAAGACCGTCAAGAGCTGTGGATGGCCTTTGAGCCAGGACTGCGAGAAAGCCACCCAGAGAAGGTACGGACTCTAGAAATAATATAACAACAGTATGGTTGCAACATATGTGTTCCAGGAAAAAAAATTACATTAATTGTACTATGGCATAATGAAAAATAAAGAGAGTAAGGGATGTTACTGAAAAGTATTAAAGCTTCCTTCCAAGTACAAATCTATGGTCCAACAAATCTTTCATGTTAGAATACACTCCAGATGTGATTCTTCTCTTCCTGAAAACCACTTTACATGACAGGAATTTAGGTAACCGTTACTCCTGTCTCACATGAAAGAGAAGTCAGAGTTTGGACACTTGGGTGAATGCTGTGAGATTCTCTGATCCTCTCAGAGAGTTCACTTGAAGCATTCAGAGAACACACCACCCCCATGTCATGCAGTGTGTCGATGCAAAAGTTCATTCTTACTGTGTGAGTCCCTGTGGCCCAAAAAGGACACTTCAGAGGCTTCCATCTTAGTGAACCACTTTTAAAGTACTCCCATAAGAAAACCTGTACTGATTTTAGTGGTTAAACTTGGGTAGGTTTTTTAAACAGGAAAAAAATGAGTGCTTTTTCTCTATGTTTCCATAAAGAAAGAAAACATCCTTTTGCTCTTGTTCTTTTCAACTACTCAGAATGAGCTTGGTCAGGCCATAGTGATTAAAATAGACAGTATCTAGAAAGATGCTTTTTAGGCAAAGCCAAATACTGAACAAGCAAAAAATAAAGTGTCACATTCAAGGCTGAGATTTATTTAAAAATGCAGACTTCTCTTTTAACAGTTCAGTTTCTAAAGCCAGAAGGCACAAATTTCACCACTACAAATAGTAAAGGAGAGGGAGAAGGAGGGCTGTCTGAGCCTCCAAAGGATCCTGCCTGCCCAAATTCCTATTTCTTTGGGATGCCACCAGTACCTTGTATGCTCCAGCAAGCCAGGAAAAGTGGCAGGAGACAAGCTTCAAATAAATAGGACCCTGTAGGCCAAGCTTTCTGCATGGAAGAGAGCTGTCCATGGATATTCTGATAAAGGAAGCCTTCAGATTTAAAAATACCCATAGAAGGCACAAACAGACTCAAAAGAGAACAAAACTGATTAGCAATTTTTGTATTTGATTTAAACTCTTCCTTTAAACTGGAAGTGACATTTTGTCAGAAAGCCAGGTTTGCAATTTCTTTTATTTCATTTTTGTGACAAAACTCAGCAGCATGTCTTTTGCAGTTCTCCCTTATTTATTAATTCCATGAATTAAAGATTTTTCTGGTGACTAACTCACCCTGAGTTTTTGGCACCAATCCTGCCCTTTTTATTACTTCAGGGAATTGATTTCCTTGCAAATTTAAATGGCAGGCCTGAAGTACACTTTAATGATGGCATTCTACATAAGTGGTACCATTCTTTCTTGAGGAGCTGATTTACCTGCCTCAAGAAAAAAAAAAATAAAACAGTGCTTCAATTAAGGAATTTAAATTATTCATAAAGGGAAAAAATTCCACGTCTCAGTCAAATGTCTGCCCATTTCCTCGGACGATGCACACAGGCACAATAAAACAATACTATTTTTTAAACCAGTTAGCACTGAAGATGAGGAGAATCACTAGTCACACCAAACCTGGAGTAAGCACAATAAGAGTATTTACAGAACTTGGACAAAAGGTACTTGCTTAGCTTGAAACAATAGAAATTCACTTTGTATCACCCTAAGAAAGAAAGAGACATCTTTCCATAGATCTCAGTACTCCAAGTTACTTTAATCATGTTAAAATTTTTTTCTCATTTTAACAATGTAACTATGCCAAACCAGGGCAAAATGAGGAAATCATGTCCCCAGTGAAGTCAATGACAAGCCACACATTCAAGAGATCCAAGATCTCAGCCCTGGTTTATTATTCTAAATTGGATAATCAACTTTTCACATACTATTGCTCCATTACAATGCAGAATTTAATTCAAACACCTGTAGAGAGCAGCCAGTGCTCTTCAGATCAATGAGACACAACCCTACAACAGACAATTGTGGAACAACCTGACCATGTGAAAGCTCTTTAAAATCCAACATTTTCATCAGCATTAAGCTCTAGAATGAGTTATTATCTATTCTCAAAAGTCACAGGAACTGATGCCAGAAAACTCAAGCATAAAACATTTTTCTGTGCAATAAAATTTATCACCTTCATTCTCAACTGAAAATCACTGGACTCTCAGAGTCTTAAGAACACATTCCCTCCATGCTGGGTGAGAAAAAGACCACAGAGCTCCTGCCTGAGCAAATGAAGAGAACAGTCAAACTTGAATCCCAGAGCTGCTGGCACTCCCCATTGAACTCACTGCCAGGGGAGATTTCTGCAGCTGGTTCATAATTGCTCTAAGCAGCATCTCAGCTCAGCTATCTCCTACTTTCCCTTCCAAATAGTGGGCTTAGTTCTGGACCACGTGCACGTTGACGGAGTAGGGAGAGAGACCAAAGGACAAGGAGTGAGAGTGCCGGCAGTAAGTTTTCATCCAAGTATTATGCATCTTTTGTGCACTGACGCTAAATTTGTGCATCACATAAAATCAGAGGAGGAAAATAAATTAAAAATGCAAAGTCCATAAAGTAATCCGTGTCCTAAAGTAAATGATACAGTCACTAAAGAAAGAAGTCAAACTAAAAAGAGGAAAACACACTGTAACAATGGCCACTGGACTGAAATGGAAACGTAACTTTTCACGAGACATCCTACGAGAGATGCAAGCAAGCTCTCAGCTTCAACTTGTGTCTTTTGAACTTTATTTCTTTTATATTACCAGTTCAGAGAGAGCACTGAAGCAATCTTAAACATGCTTCTGTGCAGTAACATAATTAAAGGATGCTGTGTGTGCATACTGCAGAAACCAAAGCCAAAAAAAGACCTTTTAGACTTCAGCCTTGACATGTTCCATTTACACTTGGCATCACAAAATAATGAATGTGTGTGTGTTACCAGCAATAGAAATGAGAGATGTCATTCCCTATAACCTCTGCTGGTGCATGGTGGAAGGCTTAGGTGAGATCCTGGTGAATGCAGCACTTGTTTTAGACAACAGCGACACCAGTCCAGCTTCTCTTCAAAAGAACTCAAAGATCCTCAGAATGCCACATTCCTTCAATAATAGTTCCTCCATGAATGTATCTCTGTCACACTCAAGAGCCTTCCAAAACAGCACGAGAAGAGCACAGATGACTCCAAGAACATGGGACACCAAGAAACATGGCCAAGAAAAGAACAAGTTACACCATTTCAGACTTCTTTTCATAGAATCATTTATGTTGGAAAAGAGCCTTAAGATTATTGAGTCCAACTATAATCTACCACTAAACCACACCCCTAAACACCACATTTACATGTCATTTAAATTCCCTCAGGGATGGTAACTCCACTGCTTTCCTGGGCAGCCTACTCCAGTGCTTGACAACCCTTGTGGTGAAGAAATTTTTCCTAATATCAAATCTCCATTTCCACTGGTGCTGTTCTTGTGACCTCATCTTTCTTTATATCTTAAAGCCAGAATCTCCTACACATACAGAAAGCAGGAGCAAGAGATTGATTTTCACAAGTAGTGAAATTCAGGATTTGATGGTTACAATCAGTTTGAGGCTCAGCTTTCACTAGTCTAATGACATCTGTGACTCTTGACATAGCCCTTTCTCAGGAAGATCTGGTCATTTTTGACTTCAGGTGTACTTTTGCACAGCTACAGAATGCAGATCTAACACCATCAGCTTTGGAGTGGGTATTTTAAGTAGGGTGCCATACTAAGCATCCTACTTTCACTAAGCTAAGTGGAAGATATGGCACCACATTTGTCACATCCTGTTTCTACACATGCTACTACAGGAACCTTTGTGACTAGGACGAAGGCCAAAATCAAGTGAATTTGAAATAAATATTCATTGAGAGCACAACTAACAGGGTTTCATAGGGATTAAGTCAGGAAATTAGAAAACAGCGCATGAAAGAATATATTATTAAATAATGCATTTCTCTCAGTTTATGAATAATATAAACTGAAATTGATAAACAAAACGCTAGGTACCGTCAGCATTATGAAAAAAAAATAAAGTAATTGTAAACTGCACAATCATTTCGTTAATGATGGTAAAGACATCTTCAACTCAATGCTTTAATTTAAATTTACCTATTGTATAATCCATAGATGGAAAAAATACAACTAAATTACACCTCACAAACACCCCTAGAAGATGATGCATCAGCATAATTTAAAGGACCAGAACTGAAAATTAGCATTTAGTTTTCTATTATCAGTTTTGATGGCTTTAGATGAATAAATGTCAGACATTGCAAGAGCATATACTAGTTACCTTAGATATCCTTACTGGGCCCAGTCATCAAATTGCTCCCTGTAACATGGATTAACCTCTGTTCCCATGCTTCTAATGGTGCAGGCCAGAAGTGGGTGAAAGTATGAACTCCATATCAATTAATCCTACATCAGGAGTCATTTTTCCTCCAGAGATTAACTGATGCATAACAAGACAATGAAAAATGAAGTCATTCAATGTAATGCAAATTCAAAAAAACCTTCTAATAATCTCTCTATCACCTGTAATTAAAAATTATTAAATATTTGCAGTCTTTATTCACCTGTTCTCATTCCTGCAGATATACGGTCAGATGACTTTCAATGGGCCCACAGGGCACATTTTGAACAGTAAGTGTGAAAGAAATGAGTTAGTGCTAATGGATTTTCAGAACCATTTCAAGCTTATTTATTCTGTGACTGCAGTGGATAACACAGTTATCCACTGCAGTCACAGGAAAGATAAGCAGTCTTATTGGAGTTACATCCAACAAGATTTTGATAAAACTCACTTAGAACCTATCTGGAGTGTTAAGCTCTTAAATTTATAAAAACACCCATGAGAACAAATTTTATATGATACTTGTGATATACTTAGCACATGTATAAATTCCAGTGGAACCTACAAGAATCAAACTATGTATTACTGATTAATTACAAAAGCCAGTGAACTATGAGCCCAGGGCCAAGATGGAAAGGTATCACATGAAAAAGGCTTGTATAGTTCTTCACTCAACCATGGTATTTTAGGCACAACCAACAGAAGATGAGACAGTAGTGATTAAAAGACTTCCATCCTGCCATGGCAAATTGATTTTAGGGGCTCAATTTACATTTCCATGGTGAAAATACACTTCTGCAATTTATCAATGCTTCCATAATTGAGCTCAAAGTAGCTGTTTCATAATCACAGGTTCTGACTCAAAGCAATGACAAAGCCATCAGCTACATCATTTCTGGCATTCACCACCTCCTCTGTTTGAAAGGTTTTCTGTAAGGTCCATGCCTCTTCCTAAGCATTTATTTTGCTGCTACTGAAAGGAAATATACAATAGTGTTTTAAGGGAAGATTATCAGTTCAAAGTGTTTGTCTTTAAAACAAACACTTAAGACCAAAAAACCTATTGGATTATAAGGAAAAATCTGGCTAACAAAAAAATGTACCCCTTAACTAAGCCCAAGACAGCATCAGTTTCAGGTGTGAGCTCAGACTGGAGCAGGAACTATTCCTGCCTCTCAGTCCCTCTCTCATGTTTTTTACTAGCAACATCATAAAGCTTTGCCTTCAGCCCACAGATGCCTACAATAATAGATGTCTCTATTATTCTTACTTTATTTAGTCACTGGAGCCACTTCAGAAACACTGCACTTGCCTGGATAGGGACTGAAGTGATGTCAGGAAAAATGGGTCAAGATGGGATTATATAAGAAAAGTATATAGTAAAGTAATTCCTAAATCTTTTCACATCTCTTTTATGCTGCTCCGGCACCCTCAAGCAGCTCTTGACATCTTTCAAGTTACTCTATGCTATTAGGCCATTGAAAAGGAATCTCTAACAGACATCATAAGTTGAGATCTACCATTTTCCTAGTTCCTCAAAATAAGCATGATGATAACTGTATTCCTTATTGCAGCACTTCAGCAGGAAATTAAGTAGTAACCACAGCACACCTAAATTGTAACACTTGCAAATGTCACACTTGTAACTCCCACTTCCAAAAAAAGGGCAAACGTATTGATCCATCTACAAAGGAAAAGGAGCTTCAGTTCTGCAAACATTTTCGAAGACCACCTACCTGTCCTGTCACAGTGTCCAGTGGCAGCACAAGCCAGCCTTGAGAACTGAGCAACAGCAGAAAGTCAAAGCACTCAGAAACCACCAGTGGCTCTATCGATCTTTGTGATGTAAACTTTTCCAATGTCCACAAGGGAAGAAAAGAAATTTAAAATGCAAAAAATAACAAAGAGAGAAGTACTGGGGTCAAGACAACACCAGAAGGCTCAGGGACGCTCTAAGGTGCATCAGAGAGGCAGTAAGAGATCACTTCTCGGCACTTGGTCTGTGCACTATAGGATTTAAATAGCACAGTTCTCTTTATGGGATCTCTGCACTCATCTCCTCTATGACATGGGTTAACAATGTTCTGAAAAACATACTGTACCACCATGGTAGCAGGGCCAGTGTGCCCTCTGCAACACTCTTTTCAGAGGCAGCAGTAAGACACTCCTATTGATGTTTTGTTCAGAAGAGCACCTGCAATATGCTTTGGCAGTATTCCAGAGCAACAAAAACTACAAAGTTCTCCTTTTTCACTCCTAAGAAACCAGATATAAGCACCACATAAGGGTCTTAACAGTTTTCTTGGGCACTTGGAGGAATAAAGAAATGGTACATTGCCTCTTGTTGCACAAAACTAGTCAGTTTTTGACAGAGCTTCTAGCTCTCTAAGGAAGAAGAGGCTTTATCATCTGAAGCGTGAGAGGGATGTCAGGATTCTGCTCATGACTAATGATTTCATGCTTCAGCACGACACCTTGAGTTAAATAACTTCAGAAAATTAACTGAAGGATCACCCAAGCAAGGAGAGAGTGAAAAGCTTCAGGACTGCATCCTGCGCTTCTAGATAGACATCAATATCTGTCTTAATATCTGCCTTAATATGTGCCTTCAGCCTCCGGTGAGGTGTGGACATGGGGGCAGGGAGGGAAGGAAAAAAAATTAAGAAGAAAGGAAGGAGAACCACCTGAAAAGAGAGATAAGTAACTGGGGAAATTACAAATTTGGCTTGTGCGGTACAAGCTCAGTATATAGATTTGATTGAAGCTTTCAATATGAGGGAACAAGGGTCTAATTTCAGCTGCTGATCAGTTTAGATTCACAGCCACAATAGAAAAGGCTATGTACCATGGCTTCATCTCCTGATTAAGAACAGTTTCTACTTATGAGTCTTTGTTTCCTTAAGATAGATTCATACTTAGTGATTTCTCACCTAATGAGCACAATTCAGACAAAATTCACAATCAGAGCTCATAATAGCTTTTATATATTAGTAGACTTTTATGTCAACAATCCCCATGGCTCACAAAACCTAACCCATCCAGGAAAACTTTTCAAAAGCATATGGCCTAAAAAACAAGTCAAACAGAAGAAAACTCCCGACTAAAAAAAGAACAGGAAAGTTTAAGGAAAGATCTATAGTTACAAGCACACATAGTTTACAAGACTAGAAAGAAAGAACAGCAAGTGTTGGTATTGCAGAACTTAACTGTCCTAACTCACTGAAAAGCCAAGAGTTGCCCATCTCTGATCCCTGGATACCATCAACAGCTTACACTGCAGCATAGCAGTACCAAAGACTGCCTGTGTCAGGATAGCTGTCTCCCATTTATCTTCTCTGCCATCATGAACTTGTTTGTGCAGGTCCCAAAAGAAAATCTGGCAGAGAAACTGAAGCAGAATGGAAACAGCCAGAGGAGTATATTTCTCCCCTTTCTTGTGGACAAAAGCCGGCAGTGAATAACTGCTGAATTTTTAGGTAATAAAGGGAAGTTTTGTGTGCAGCCTCCTTCATTCGAAAAACCTAAGTATTAGTTTCAGTTGCTCTTAAGCAAGGACACAAAATGTGCAAATGCAAAATCTGTGTAGTAAGAATCTATGCTGAAAAGTGCCAAAATGGGCAGTATAGTATTTTTCTCAAACCCCATATGGCCAGCCTATTGTATCAGATCCTCATCTGATTTAAACTGAAGCATTGGTGACACAGACATTAAGAGCAGCAGCAATACACATCTTCCCACATGCTCTTTTCCCAACACATATGGCTTGCTCACTTACATGGAGAAGCAGAAAAAAGGCTGCAGGCATGTGGTTTTGCCAACAGTTAATTATTGAAAGGAAAAATTCTGCTCTTTGGGTTGCAGAAATCACAGTTGCTCTTGATGCTGGAATCAACACAGACATTCTGCTCTGTAGCCACAAAGGAAGCAAAACTAAGTCCTCCTGTACATGGAGAACTCTCCTCATGGCAGTAAATGAACACCATCACTATGCTACTGCCAGTCACTGAAGCTAAAAAGCTGGCCACCTGGCCTGACAAAAATTTCACAGCTCTCTGATCGCTGTATGCATGCCTCGATTTCTTCCTTTTGCTTTGCATTGTTTATAAGGGTCAATGGTGGACTAAATGCTTTGCTTGAGCTCAGAGCTTAGTGCATGTGGGGTGTGTGATAAACCATAAACCATGGGAATGTATGGTGGCCCTTCATGATTAGGAAAGATCTTATGGTCTGCTATGATGAGTCAACCCACACTCCTTCCCCTTCTCTTCCGGAAAAAGGAACAAAGGACACACGCCAAAGCATATGCTGCTTTTGAGGATGAAAACAAGAGGATTGATTTCAGCTGCAAAAATGTTACATTGTGGTCTCTTCTCTCAGTGCATGGGCAAAGAGTCCTGAACACTGACCAAAGACACACACCCCTTTTATCATCAAACAGCCAATATGTGCTGCCCTACTTATAGAGAAAAATTACTCATCTAGCTGTAGGTTCCCTGTTGTGACCCCTGATTCTCCTTAAGAGTAAGGGAAACTCACTCACAGTTGATTTAGCTCTTTCTGGTGAAGCCCTGAGAGCAGATTATGGTGAAACAGCAGAACAGCCAGCAGGACTATTAAAAAAATGTCCTGACAGCAGAGGAGGGTAATTCACCTTCCAGCAAAAGCCACATAAGGCCACATCTGTGGGTCTTATTGAAAGAGACTTTAGGAGTGGAACTCTGATCAAGAAGTTGATCAAGAAAAAATCTAACATCCTTCCTCATCTTTGCACTCAGACTACACCTAAATATTGCAAGTTCTTCCTGTACAACACCTCTTAAAATATCAACTTGCAAAATCATGTAGTCCCAATCTCCGACCAAGCTCTCATCCAACATTCAGCAGCATACTGGAGACATCCCCTTCCTTGTCTGATACATACAAAGCCTTGTCCTCACCTATCATTGACTGCCATGGCACTGCTTTTCTACTTGTTCCCACTTCTCTAGCAAAGACATATGTTGCTTGTTTACACTGTCAAGGTCTTGGTAGACCCATCCTTTCCCTTGCCGTCAATTCTTACACAAACATCCCAGATGTTTGTGTAACCAGCTCTTCAAACCCTCTTCAGCAGCTTGGGGGCACAGCAGGGCCAGGAAGTGAACGCACTGCTGAGACAGGCCAAAGCTAGGACACTTCCACGACCACAGCACGGATGATATCAGCTGCTTCTAATTCCCCAAAAGGTCATTGGGTGATGACTTGCAAATAGGGTGAGAAAATATCAGGTCTGTCATTGCCCTGACAACTCTCCAGTTGTATTCCACTGTGGCCATTCCTGCCCAAGGCAGGGTTCTTGCCATGCAGGACCACTGATAAAATCTCCTCTGCTCTGTCTGTAGCACACTCTCAAGTTTTCATCCAATGCAGTCATAAATTCATCTGATATTCCTCCCTGGGTAAGATATTAATTGCCATGGCATTCTTCCATAATTGACCTTATTTCTTTGAATTTACAGCAATAGACCATAGAGCAAATTCAGGTGTCACTTCACTGTAGCATACAGAGCATTTACAAATATGCAGCTGTTAACTATCAACTAAAGTGACACAAAGGCATTCAGCAATTCTGTGTTTTACCTCTAGGGCAAAGAGGATGAGGGATGGCAAGGCACCTCCCAGTCAAAGAAATTAATATTTAAAATAATGTTCAAAAGTCAGATACAAATTTCTGGGGAAAGTCACAGGTAACAGCAAAGCTGAAGTGTCATATGAGGCATAAAAGCAGAGAGTTAGACTCCATAATGATCTGCAATGATCAAATTATACAAATCCCATCATGTGGCATCAGAGCCAGCCAGCCAGCCCAGGGAGTCTGGGCATCACCCTGTGTCTCCCCAGACTACATCCCTATCTGCTGCAAGCTGGCCACAAGCAGCAGCCTCTCCCAGGCACAGAGCCACATGAAACAAATGCTCACAGATAACATTATTTCCAGCATCTACTTTTCCTTTTGTATGTTGTTCAGGCGCCAGGCAGAAAGGCTGGAGACAAATGTTGACAAGTGAGCTTGGGGCAGATTACCAACTCTGAAATACTCAAAGATGTGTAGATAATGTACAATTCCCCATGGAAGTGTACATGAAAACTACTGACTTCTAATACAATCAGGATAAAATGATGGGAAAAAAATGTAGGGATAAAATTAGTTTTGAAAAAAGCCCAGCATGTAAAACTGCCAAGTCACAGTTTTTGTTAACATTTGCCATAACAACGCAGATAAGCAACTGGTATAAATGACTTTTTTTATAAAGTTTGGGAGTCTAACATTCCTAGACTGGAAGCTGATCTTGATTGAGACAAAAGAGTTTTTGAGTAATCACTGACTTGGGAGCAATAATCACATCTGGAAAAAGGCAAAATAAATGGGGGGCGGGGGGGGGAAAGTGTTCATTTCCTCACTTGCATCACGGTCTGAGCACCTTAATTTTCAATTTCATCCAAAAATATCAACTTCTGTAACATTCATCTACTTTCATTCATTCAACAACTATCAAACCTTCGCATTAAACTCAATGATGCTTCTAAAAAGACATTTACTATTATTTATTGTTGGGAGCTGGGTTTTTTTTCTTTCCTCTTCTTTCCTTGTCACTAGTGGAATATTTTCCCATTGAGTTGCTAAGAAGCACTGATGACTGGGTGCTTGAGACAGCTGAGATGGGGAACTCGTATGGTTTTTGGGAGTTTCTCTTAAGGGGGACAGAGATACCACAAGAAGGGGGTGCAGGTAAAAGTGGGGCTTGGGGGCAGCTGCTCTCCCTCGCTCTTTGGCATTGCAGGAGGATTTTTGCTCATTCCTGTTATAGATGGATGAGATTATTGGCTCTCACAATTAAAAGATAACTGTTGTGTGAATATTAATAAAATCTTTAGTGGTGTATAGTTATGTTATTGCAGTTTAGATGTCCTCTCTTCTCCCCATAGTTCCCTTTTCCCCTCCTGTATTGTGACCATCAGATTGTTGGGATTTTAGCTGACTAGAGATTGGAAAAGTACAAGGCTGTGGTTAATTCTAAGTCTTGCATTTGCAAGATAGCGTGTTTTTAGGCTTAGCTGGGTATGATAACAAATAGAGAAAGAGACATGAGAAAAGAGAGATGTAAATCTTAAAGAATGAGGAAGAGCTGATGTTGTGGTGTGGTCAATGGACGGTGTAAATTACAGAATATTCATGAGCTTATTACTTGCTCTATAAGTGTCTGATGCTCTCTTCAATAAACGGGAACTTGCTGTTGACTCATATTGAGCCCCGAGTTTTCCCTGCAGCTGACAAATGGCTCATCCCCGACAAACAGGTCATTCTGCAACATCAGACAGGCAGGGGTGTCTAGGACAGGTACAAAGAAGGCTGCACAGGTGTCCCTTGCATGGGGCAGCTGGGAATGGAAAAGCTTGGGGGTGATCAGGGGGTGTGGCATGGCAACACCTCATCTCCAATCAAGTCACAAGAAAGCAGCTTCCACTGATAAATGGCAATGAAGAGCTGACCGACAGACTTTAGGAAGGGCCAGGGATGGCTGATGCAACCCCCAGTGGTATAAAAGACAGAGCATCCGTCTTGAAGAAGAACTGGCCACATGGTATGCGTAAGGGGTGGTTCCCAGCGCTGCAGCTTTTTCCTTATGTAGTTCTTTGTTGTATTTTTGTTACGGTTTAATAAACCCTTCTAAATTTTCAAAGTGAGCAGTTGTCTCTCACATTCCTGCCGACTGTGACAGTAACTGCACCAAAGGGGAAAGTGCCCGCAGTCAAGAAGACTGTTACCGGGTGCTTGGTTCTGTTTGTTGTTAATGCCATAGTTACTGTTGTTTTGTTTGCCTTGTTGTACATACTACCAAAGAACTGTTATTCCTATTCCCATATCTTTGCCTGAGATGCCCTTAATTTCAAACTTAGAATAATTTGGAGGGTGGGGGTTTACATTCTCCATTCCAAGGGAGGTTTCTGCCTTCATTAGCAGACACCCGTCTTTTAAACCGAGACAGATTTTGGTGCCCAACAGTGGGGCCCAAGGGCATAGAGAAAAAAAGGGGGGAAAAGTTCTTGAGTAACTTTATTTTTGCATGTGCTGGATATAGAAACCTTGCTAGGTAGCATCATGTGGCCAAGCTTACCCTGAATCAGGTCGCATGTGGTTGTGGCTATATTTCTCCCATTTGCAGGCCCTTATCTAAACATGGGTCCTATAACTAAGGCTATTGTGGCTGTTATCCAGTTTGCTCTATGAGTTAATGAGGTGAGGAATTAATGGATTAATTAATTAACTTCCTCTGGAAGGCAAAGCATATGGATTCAGAGCTACCGCACACTAACTGTATGTTTTTGGAGTTACTTTAATAATGGTATCTAGTAATAATGTGAGGAAATTACACCAGGGGAATATTTTTTCTTCAACCAGCTCTTTGGGTCTACCTCACCGGTTTTCGAAGGGTTCAAATATTCTCTAAATGCTAATGATATCATACAATGGCTGGTGTTGCTGATAGGCCTATTCTATTTCGCATTCAGAGATAAGGGGAGATTTACCTGGATAACCACTCTGATACTCATCCCAGAGAATCAGGATGCTGCCCCAGAGCCTGACTCTGCCCCACAGAGCACCTCAGAAATGAACCACCTGGATTGGGTGGGGGTTCTGGTGAAGGAGATATGAGATGGACTGGATGCTGAAGGAGTACATTTCCCCAGCTGGTGAGAAACCCTCCTCCTGCCTCAAAGAGGGAGAGCCTGATGGTGCTGCAGTGGAGCCCACAGACATTACAACTGTCCAGGTTCCAGCTAAACTGCAAGGGCACTCACAGCCAGCAGCAATTGCCCCTGTGGAATTGAGGAAGTCTAAGACGAAATCAGAGCACCCAGATATTAGGGATAAGAAAGGATGGCCCTTGCAACCCTCAGGGGAGCCAGAAGTTGAGATTATCCCTGAGTCCCTGATGTATTAAAGTCTCCATAATCTGCACAAAGACATTGTATGATGGGGACTTGAGGCTTATACAACTTGGTTACTCCAGGTCTGGGACTTTATGGGTACAGGCATGCAACTGGATGGTGGTGAGGCAAGGAATTTGGGACCCTTGACCAAGGACTCAGGTGTGAATCAGATTTTTGTAAGGGAGCCAGGGTCCCTTTCCCTTTGGGAGCAGCTTTAAATGAGAGTCAGAGAGAGGTTTGTCCACACAGAGAGAATGCAGGAGCACCCCCATAGAATGCGCTGGAAGACCCTCGAGGAAGGGATCCAACAGCTGAGAGAAGTGGCAGTATTGGAGGTACTCTTTGGAGGGATGGACAGCATGATAATGACCCCAACAAGGTCAGGTGCACAGGACAAATGTTGTGGAACCTGGCAAGTCTAGGACCATCTCAATACACCACCTTCATTGCAACGATTAAGGCCGATACCAACCAAGAGACAGCAGGTTCTGTGGCCAACAAGCTTAGAAATAATGAGAGTTTGATCAATGGCCCAATGCAGGCTCATATCTCTTCCATGATTAAGGAACTCAAAGAGGAATTTAAAGAGGAGATGAGGGAGGAGGTGAGGAAGATCAGTGAAGCATCAGGGTGAGTCACAGGCCCCAAAGTCAGAGCCCAACGTCACCCAGCTAGAGAGAGAGGGTACACCCCATGGGCTGACCTGTGATTCTTCCTGTGCGACCACGGGGAAGACATGGGAAGGTGGAATGGGAAACCCACTTCTGTCCTGGCAGCACAGGTGCATCAACTCAAGGAGGGAAACACTAACCAAGAGAGTTCCACTAAAATGAAGACAGCCTCAGCCTCCCATGACTGAGCTGCCAGATATTACAGAAGGGAGGATGATCTATCAGATCCCCTTGAAGGAACCTCTAGTATGTATGCCCAAGAAAGAAATTATAACCAGGGCTAGAAGGGCCCTGTCTCTAGCCAGGGAGAGGCACGGGAAAACTGGGTCTTTTGGATGATGTAGATCCGATGGCCTGGCACATCAGGGACACAAAATTATGAAGCATTAGTTGATACTGCTGCACAGTGTACCTTAATGCCTTGGGACATGTGGGGCAGAACCTGTTTCCATTGCCGGGGTGACGGGGGGATCACAGCAATTGACTCTGTTGGAAGCTGAGGTGAGCCTGACTGGGAAGGAGTAGAAGAAACATCCTATTGTGACCGGCCCAGAGGCCCTGTGTATTCTGGGCATAGATTTCCTTTGGAACAGCTATTACAAAGACCCAAAGGGACTCAGATGAGCTTTCGGAATATCTGCTGTAGAGGCAAAGTGCCAGTTTTTGGCTTCTTTTTCCTGTCTCTGTAAAGGTCAGGATTGAAAGCACTTGACACAGTATTTCACGTTCAGGCTTAGATGTTTATTCTTTCTTATCTATATTATATATCATGAGTTCTACAGCATTCTACTAACAAGCTAAAAAATGTCTCACTATCTTTGTTACGAGGTCTTTTAAGGCTAAACTATCCAATTAAGAAATGACACATAAATTATTTTCACATTTAACCCAATAACTGATCTCTCAAAGTTCACAATGTGGACTTTTCGGTCCAATTACAAAATACTGCCCAAACCCATAAAGAAGATGAAGAAGAACAATCAGCCACAGGCCTAAAACCTCCATCTTGCTCTACATATATTACTATATTCTAAAACCTTAAACTCTAAAGTTTCCACCCAGTGATATCACACACTTCTAATCAAACCACACACCTTTAATCCCAGTGCTATCAATCAATTTTGAAGCCATCTCCATGGCCTCAGGTCAAATGCAGTGCTCTCCTGGAAGTCAGAGTCTGTCAGCACAGAAAGTCAAAAATTCTCAGCATCCAAAACTCCAACAGCAGAGGACACAAAGCAATTGAACACCTGCCTGGACTATCAGAAAACCCATCTGCAGTAGAACTCCTGAAGGTAGAAGAGCAATGAGTACCAATTGCCACCTTGATGGTGCACAGCTGGCAGTATCGGACGAATTGAGAAGATGTGATCCCCATCCACAAAATTATCTGTGAACTGGAGAGCCATGGGGTTGTCAGTGAGGCTCACTCACCAAGTCTCACAGAGAATGGAGGTTGACTATCATGTGGACTATCATGCCTTGAATGAAGTTACTTGCAGGTTGTGGATGATCAGGAATGGGACATCATGCCAAGATCAATGTGATCAAGTGAAGCCAAATTTATTATCCCTAAAAGGGCTATATTTAGAATAAGTTTCTACTGTCCACGCATCTCTAGCTAATACATGATTGATTAATCCTAGCTGTTCACACATCTAAAATAGAATGCTGATTGGATCATATAATTTTTCACACGTCTTGCTGTGGTCATCTGGCCCACCCAATTGCTTTCTCTTTTTTCTCACTTTCTCAAACTTGCTGAAAAACCTGCTGAGTTCTGATGACTCTTCTTGCATCTTTCTCAAGGATATACTGACCCCATTTCTGAATATGTCCATTATCCATTGTTTGTGAACATGTCCATTGTCCATTATTACCAGCAGGCTGGGTTGTGCATTGGATGAATATGGCCATTGTCTTGCAAAAACTCCTCAACCTGCAAAAAATCCTCAACAGTTACTCCACTGCTGAGCGCTGCTGTGCCGGACATGCTGGAACTCCAGTATGAGCTGCAGTCCAAGGAAGCAAAGTGGTACTCCACTATTGACATTGCCAATGCATTTTTCTCCATTTCTCTGGCAGCACTAGGCAGGCCTCAGTTTGCTTTCATCTGGAGGGGCCTGTGGAGGAATGGCTACATGACAGAGGTCATGTAGACATTCGCTTGTTAGCCGACCAAAGGCTGGGAAAGTACCAAACTCAGCTAGTCTGAGTTCTTGCACCTGCAAGATATCGTGTCCTTGGGCATAGCTGGGTATGATAACAAGTAGACAGAGAGACATAGGAAAAGGGAATGTGGGCCCGAAAGAATGAGGAAGAATTGATGGTATAGCATAACCAATAGGTCACTTGGCTGGCAGAATATTCATGAGCTTATTACTTGTTGTGTATAAAAGTTTGATGCTCTTTGCAATAAATGAAGCTTGCTGATCTCATATTGAGCGTCCAAGTTTTCCCTCACCACGACAGGGGCCTGCAGTACACCTGGAACCGACTGTCCCAGGGATGGAAGCACAGCCCCACCACCTGCCATGGACTGATCCAGGCTACACTGGAAAAGGGTGAGGCTCCAGAACACCTACAGTATATTGATGCCATCATTGTGTGGGGGAACAAGCCAATGGAAGTGCCCTAACCCAGCCCCGCCACGTCCCAGCCCACATTCCCTGTCTCTGTATCAGGTCCCTCTGTTCTTATCTCTGGGTCTCAAACTGATCACATCACTGTCTCTGCATCGGGGCTCTCCTGTCCTGATCCCTCTGCCCAGCTGGGGCAGTCTGACCCTGTCTCTGACCCTGCTGGCACTTCCAAATCCTCCTCATCCACTTTTGGCACACTCCCTCCTATTCCCCCACAGATTCCATGAGCCATGGCCCTGGCAGAACTGCCACCATGCCTGTCTGCACCCCCTCCACCTGCCACTTTCCAGATCAGCTCACCAGGTGCACGCACAACCCCACAGCCTGGTTCTTTGGGTTTCTCCTCATCCCCCTTCGTAACGCTGACACTGGATCCCGGCCAGAGGCTGTCCTTCCTGAATACTGTTTGACTAACACTTCCTACACTGCTGCTTCTCGGAAGGAGGGGGAAAGGGTTTCCACTGATAATATGGAAACTTTTAAAAATTTTTCTAATCCTGAGCTTGGTCAGACAGCCTGCAAATGTTTCAGCCTGCATCCACACCCCAAATGTCTCAGGCTGCACAAGTACCACACATGGGAAATAACTCAGATGGTGGGCTTGTTTTACCTAACTCTGGTCTCACAAATTTAACATGGAATCCTGATTTGTTTCAACCTAACCCAGAGGTTTCCTTGGTTTTTGAAAAAAACGAGAACGCTCCAGGTGCCAATTCAGAAACTAATTCACTATGCTTAACTGATTGGGTTGCTATCACATGGAATTTTAGACAAGACAAGGATTTTGATTCTTTAAATGGTCAGCTCCTGGTCATGTCTGTGAGGTATGGTAGAAATAATCATAAGCCTCAGTATGAGACCCTATCACATAATGATATCAAAGAACTTAGACAAACAATTAAGGACAGTGAGTTGGCTTTTCCTTATTTTAATAATGTTGTGAAAAGTATTTTAATTCTTATGACCTTATTCCAGTGGATTGTTGTAACGTGGCTTCTATGATTTTATCAAATTTTATGGGATTTGGAGTGGAAAAAGCTTCTCAACAGGTTAATTGAAAAGCATGTGAATAGTCCTCATGCTCATTTTATTATTGCTCAATTAGCTGGAGAATATCCCTATGATAAACCCAAAGACCAGGCAGTTGTACTGCCTAGGCCTGTGCTCACAAATATTAAGAATGCTGCAAGAAAAGCATTGTTCACTGTTGAACCAGCAGGTACTCACATGAATGCTTACTCTACAATAATGCAAAGCAAGACTGAGACCTATGGTGCTTTTTTCGGTCGATTAACACAAGCTGTTGAAATACAGTGCCCAGATGAGCAGGGCCCCCCCATATTTTTAAAAGCCTTGCTTTACTAATGCAAATAAGGAATGCAGAAAAGTTCTTTTAGCTTTGCCTGACCAGCCTCCGACCATTCCTTAATGCTTTCAGCTTGCAGTAAGATTAACACTCCGCAGCACCTTGCTATGGTTCAAGCTAATGCTCTTGGGGAGCAGATTGCAAAATCTCAAGATTTGTTGGGAAAAAAGTTGGGAGAAAATCTGGGAGATAAAGTGGGAGATAAGCTGGGAGATAAACTTGAAAAGGTCCTTGAGGCACAAACAAGCATAATGGAAAAAACTCTTGTGGCTGTGCAGTTGGACTCAGCTACAGGGGTATGTTTTAATCGTGGAAAGCCTGGTCACATGAAAAAGAATTGTCCTACAACAGCAACACAACCTAAGCCATCTACTGTTTGCCCTCGATGCTGGAAAGGGAAAGATTTGGTGAAGCATTGTCCTTCTCAGTTTGACATCAATGGTAATCCTTTACCATTAAAATCAACAAAAATCGTGGGCCACCATGTGGCGACACAAGTAGTGACATCCCAGTTGCCAGAAAATTTAGTTACCTTGGCTTTACCTAGAAGGAACCCAAATCGGATATTATTTGTGCCTCAGCCACCCATCCCTCAAGTGGTCCCATTTCACTACCCCCACAGGCAAGGTTTGAGTTGGCAACTTCAAAATTAATATGTCTTTTAAAGGACTTTTGTTATGAAGGTATCTGTACAGGAATTACTGGCATTTCCCAACAGACAAGACTTCTTAATTAGAGGCAAGGACAACAACAGAATTTTTGGACTTTCAGTTCTTCTAGCTGTTGTTTAGCCGAAGAGCTAGCAATTTTAGCTCTTGCATTTAGTGTTCCTATGACAATTCAGCCAAAAAAACCTATAGCTATTGCATTTGCTTTACCTTTGGATACACTCAAGCAAAACACGTATCAAGAGACCTCATTTCTAACTGTGCTGTTTTGGAACCCTACCCTAGGTTCTGATGGCTTTTGGGTGGAACATGTAGGCTGTAACCGACCAGAGTTGATTTGCAGCCTGACTCACCTTGGTAGAACCGTTTACATCACAGGCATGCCAGACACTGCTGCAGATGTCACTGTGATTTCTCACATATTTTGGCCGAGTGATTGGAATTTGGTATTCCCGGTGGGTACCCTCACAGGGATCTGGGTGCCAATGTGTGTCTGCAAAGTGAATCCATTATTACCATTCCAGGACCTGAAGGGAAGACAGTGACAGTACATCGCTTGATTGTTCAGAAGCCTCTCAACATATGGGTAAGAGAGGTACTGTCCCACTGGGGAGAAAAATTAGAAGTGGGCCTTTGATGGGGACCATGTGGAAACCCACCATTCTAAAGCTATCATTAGTACTTGCTCTGATTGTCAGCTTATGCAACCCTCTGTTTCTAAAGGAGCTGTCAACCCACAGGGTTTGCAAAGCCTGCAATTATGGCAAACAGATATCAATAAGTACCCTTCCTTTGGGAAATTTAAAAACATCTATGTGTCAGTGGATGCAGTAAACCCCACAGGTTTAGCAAAAGCGCCATGGAGGATCTGAACAATAGGAATGCTGACACAGCAGCAAAGAAGCTTCCTGACTCCAGGGACATCCGCCCTATAACCTATCCCTATAATCATGTAAGGCAATACCTTGTTAACCCTACTATTGGTCGCTTATGGTCCCTCTAACCCTTTGCCATTGGTCAAAGCTCAGGTGTAGCCTTTGCTTCTGTCCACACAAGAGGAAACAGGTAATCATGCCTGTCAACATTTTTTGCAAGCATTTGCTTCACTGGCTGTGCTCCAAGAAGTAAAAAAAGACAATGGCCCTGCATATATATCCCAAAAAGTGGCCACATTTTTAATGGATTGGGGTGTTCATCATACCTTTGGTGTTCCTCACTCCTCCACAGGTCAAGCAATTATTGAAAGGACATATCACACAGTAAAATGCATTCTAGATCAACAGAAGAGGAGAGTAGAGATGACGCCACAGATAAGATTGAGCAAAGCTTTATAATTTCATAACTTGTTGAACAGCTCTTTTGCAGAATCCAATCCACCAACTATTACACTTCTTTCAAATAACATACAGGTGAAACTGAAAGAAAATCCCTGTTTTAATTAGAAGTCCTGAGACAGGACAAATTGAAGGTCCTTTCCAACTAATAACTTGGGGCAAGAAGTTTGCTTGTGTCTCTACAGATCCAGGACCTAAGTCGGCTCCAGCAAAGAACATCAAGCCATATCGCGCAAGAGAACATGCTGATGAGTCCAAAAGTGAAGAAACAATTATGCAGATGTGAGCCAAACAGGACACTGTGGGTCACGCCTTACATACCTGGTTCACTTGTGGAACCTGCAAACCTTGATTTTCCATCAATGATAAATGTGTGAATTGTTGGTTTCATAGAGCTCTTCTGGCAAAAGTGTGGTTTCCATTGAGTGGATCCCCTCATTAGATTTTTAAAGGTTAAATTACCCATTTTTAACACAGTTATTTAGTCTTCAGGAAAGTTTGGGAAGGAAAAAAAAAGCAGAATTTGTGAGCTGAAATATATGGGAAAATCTTTTGCCACAAAATAGCTCATGAAAGATATGGTGCTAAATCAAGTGTTACACTGGTGCTGGCTAGCTTTGCTTGCTTCTTTCAGTGCAGATTTGCCTGTTGAACAACCACAATCAAATATTTGGGTGACCTTAGCCAAGGCAGCAGGCTCAGACACCGTATGCCTGTCCAATTCAAAATCATACAAAATCTGAAAGATCTATCAGTTCAAATCAAAGAAGACAGTGGATCATGGTTAGATGATTTGTTTAAAGGATGGAGCTTTGGACCTTGGTTAAGGGAACTTCGTAAAATAGGTTTATATGTGTTGGTTATTTTAGTGGTGAAACTAGTAGTAGTACCTTGTATACTTCAGTGTGTGCGACAAAACTATCAAAGTTTTTATCGTACAAGAGAGAGATGTAGGAAATAGAATCACAGAAAGTTCTCAAAATCTTACAGAGACAGTGGATGCAAGTATAGACATAGATGAAGGCTTTGAATTAAGACCATGGAACAGACAAGACTTGTTAGAACAGTAAATAGTAACTACTACCAGATTTGTTGCAGGTATTTATAGGGGTACTCATCAGTTTTTTTCAGCAGTTTCTATTTCCAATCTTTTACTCATCAGCAATTTTTATTCCAAATTATTACATCACAATTCTATACACTATTGTGATTTTAATTTCTCAGGACATATCTCAAAGGAGTATCCCCAGATGGTGATGGTCCTGTTTCCAAAAGAAGAAAGACAAATCCCATCTGGTGGGGTCCAGCTCCCCAGATGTGTGTCCACCTTTTAATTGCAGAGACTCTAAATCTCATAACAATGATGTCCAGCTTCCCTTTGGTCGAAACCATAAGCCCTTGAGGTGATGTTCATCTTCCTTTCTCAGGCTGTTTTCCTCTGCTCCAATAAGGTGTGAGATAAGCATATTTCCTTTCTATATATTCCAAAGCTATAATTTCAAGGATACAAGTAATATTCTAAAATTATACTTCAAAAGGTTATTATTGCAGAGCTTTTTATGGATTAAATGCAAGCAAAAAGCAACATCTTTAACACCTTAATTCCAATGCTCCTAAATCAACCAGGGTTAACTGCAAACAAAAGATAGGTTCGAAGGCCTTTTTCCATGCTTTAATTTCCTCAGTTATTATTAGAATTCGCAACTGTCCCGTTGTCGGGGTCCACACATTTTGCATTCGCAAGTATACACGTCGCCTGTTTGTACCTGACACCAAACACAGCTTTGCATCTCACACCCAGGGCCTGCAGATGGTCACTCAGTGCTTGCAGCAGGAAATGCAGCTGGGGCTGCGTGGCTGGTCTTTGGTTTTGGCTGCGTTCAATTCCAGTCACAGGGCCACTCTGCACAGGCTGCAGGGCTGCCTCTGGTCTCAGCCACACGATCTCGTGCGGTGGCAGTGCTGGGGAGAGGGGACCTAGTGGCAAGATGTTGTAATATATGTTAGAAATAATTCATGCTATTAAAGAATGTATGTTATAAAGATTATAAAATCTGAACGTGTCTCTGACAACCTACGGCCCGAGAGCAGATGTCTATTCAGATTCCAAAGAATTCCCGGGACACAGCTAAGATAATGATCGACGCTTTAGGGTAAGAATGGACGCTTCCAGGATGGCGATCACCGATATTTCGAGTCATGGGAAACTGCCTAAGAGCGATCATCGCCCTGCAGAATACATTAATCAAGATAGCCAGCTACGCCAGAATTATACATCTGAATACACGGCTTCACCAGAGCCCATCAATGCTGACTATCCACCTGGAGACGGTCTTTGTCCAGCTCTGCACACTGAAAGGAACAGCAATGAATGTGAAGAGTTACAAAAGAAATTTGGACTCCTTCGCCTCGTGCAAAATAAACTGTATAAAACCTTGCCACAAGAAGCGGTTCTTGTGAACAGTGTAGGGCCCAATGGGATAGAGGTCGGATCCAGGTTCACCCAGCGCCGATCCTGGGCTCGACGCTGTCTCTTTGGCTGGGGTGGTTTTGAAGACCGTAATTCGGTCGTGCAGAAAGATTAATAAATCTTATCGCATTTTTTTATCATTTGGCTCACGATTGATCATTTATAACAATGTTAACAGCCGTGGCCCAGCCCCGCTTTGGCCAGGGCTCCCCGCAGCCTCCCTGCCCCTGCCTGGCCACTGCTGGGGCTCAGCCTGGCCGGGTCAGGGCTCAGCAAGCTCCCCATGAGGGGCCCAGTCCTGTGACAGAGCCTGCTTGGCCCGGCCCAAGGGCAGCGCTGGGTCTGCCTTGTCACCTGTTACCAGGCAGGAAGAAAAAAGGCGAAGTTCCCAGGTTTCTTTCATCTTTAACATGTGTTTTTCACAGAGGCGTGTCCAGCTTTCCAGTGGTTGGAAGCTTTGCATCACTGCCCCAAACGTCTCCCATGCAAAACCATGACATACTTAGACAAACTAAGGAGCAAAGGGTGGTTGTCTACCTCCCACAGCTAAAACTTAAATACAACATTTTGGAAGCAGTTTTAAAATCTCAATAACTATCTCCACTACAAAAGATTTAGTTAAAAGTATTTTTCTCAAAGCACATCTCATTGAAACAGGCGTTTTTCCATCATAAAGCGTGTCAGGAGTGTAGCATGAATTGGTATTAGCTTAGATTTGAGTCACCCCTTGGAGATGTCATTTCATTGATTTCAACTAAATTACTTCTGATTTGTTCTATTATAAGAAAGAAAAGAAGAGAAAAAGAATGAGTTTTCATCTTGACTTTACACCAAATAACTCAATAGTATTTACACCATTGCAGTGAGTGCCAGATTCAACTCAGTACCCGAAGGACATCATTTTTAGAAGGTGTAGTAAATGCTATTGCACCTCCCTGGGAGGAATGACCCAGATGGCCAGCTTCTGCTACATTTTTTTGCTGTCCTCTACTTGGTCTGAAAACATTGATGATGAAGGGTAAGTTTTAAAAAAGAAAAGTTATTTTGGAAATGTCTCTCCCACTGAGCACATGTAGAGTGGAAGTGCTGATTTGGTTCCTTTACTAGGCACTAAGGCCTGTGTAGGATTTGATCCTGAAAACATCACATGGTAGTTTTGCTTTTATCACCTACTAGGAGAGTAATTTCATAAGTGAGTGACTTGACTAAGTACCAGTGATGAACTCTAAAATCCATATTGTGAAAAGTAGAGACTTTAGGTAATAGTGCCAGAAACAGTTACTAGGCTTGTCCTCAAATGTGACTGTGGTTGAAACAAGAGCCTACTCCTCATTTGGCTGCTTACAATGAAACTGTTAAATCTTGAGCTATTTAGCATGTAGGAATATCCATTTCCCCCAATAAACAGAGGAAAAACCAGCATTTAAACAATAATTTTTAAATTGAATTACTTGAATTCCTAACAATTTTCTATGGCTAATGATTCTTGCTTTCACCTCACACCATTAATTTTGGAAGTCATCCTTAATCTCCAAGAAGAGCATTGAGGTTTGATTATTACTGCTTAATTACATGGAAAAATAGGCAGACTGTCTATATTAATTTGCTTTACAACAGCCCAACTAAGTTATCTTCAATTACCAGCCCATTCTACAGTGATATTTTATGCCAGGTGATGATCAATTAATTTATTAATTTAAAAAAAACTTTACTCGGGAGGTAGGAAATCCTTATTTGATCTCATGAACATTCGTATTTTACTACCCAACTCCTATTGTATTTTGTTTACCATATGTGAGCCCCCAAGTTTTTTGTTTACCATATGTGAGCCCCCAAAAGCCATTGCAAGTTTTACTTTGGCATTTCTATGTAAATTGTTTGAACTTATTTGTGGAAATCTCATAAGACAGGTTCTATCACTCAGGGAAACGGGAGAATGTTCTAAAGACTCAAAAGAAAAATTTAAAATCAAGGTCATGAGAGTAAAGGTGGACTTAAATATTTAAATCAGAGAAGTCTAATTTCTCAGACAAACAGGGAACTCTTTACATCTTTACACACCTGTTTGGAAGTCTCTGCTATCCCCTTAGACCTTTAGCTTTTCACAAGCCTTCAGGGTAAAGCTTGGTGAAAGTGTCCTGTTTTGTTAATCAGGAAAAAAATCTTTTAATTACTTTCCACAGCTAGTGACTGAACCACTAAGGGGCAAAGGGGCAAAAAAATTTCTGAATTATGAGAATAAAAGGCAGTTTTTGCATGTACTTGTCAGCCAAAGCACAGTAAATTTTGTTTGCATGTCATACCTGCAATTAGGTCTTCTTTTATTCCTTTAGCACTTAGAATAGGCAAGATGTGAGGCTTAAAATACTCAAAATCTCTATATTTAAAGAATTTCCCTGCCTTAACACATGAAGTGGAAAAGGACGGGGTAAACAGAACATACTCAACTGTTTTGAGCTGGATTTCTTCTACAGTATCAGTAGCAAGGTTCCTGTTAAAATTAAGCATGAGCACTCATACCATGGAGTGAGGAGGGCATTAAATCAAAGTCCTCACAAGAGTCAGAATTGGTTTTTATACCGTTTAAATTTTTACATTTATTTTTCCTCCTTCTCATTACATATAATCTGAATAATAGAAAAATGTACTGAAAAAGACTTCTGGAGACTTTATCATTTATTCAGTATCAAATATGTTGAGATAACCAGATACTCCTCTGCCATGCTCCTCATACCCCTAAGGGCTCGCACAACTTCCCCAGATAACCTTACACCCTTTTAAATCTACCACTGAAATGAAGACATTTTGGTATTTCCTAACTGAAACAAACTGAGCAGCACCACAAGTCCAATGTCTTGCTCCTCAGCCTAGCAGTAACACAGCAAATTCTGTCTCCAACAACCACTTAAGTATCAATAAGCTGCCCCTCAATCCCCTTCATCTCCTTCTCTTTAACAGAAACCAACCCCATTTGTTTATCCTTCATAGGTCATGTTCCCTAAAATTCTTACTATTTCCCCAGCTGTTGTTGCATTTGTACCATCTCTCAATATGTCAAAATTGATTTGTCAGCCTTAGTGAAGGCTGTGAGACTGTCCTAGTGAGACATCATGAACATGCTGTCCAACAGATTGCTGCTTTGGGCATCAATCTTCCAAGAGAAGCAACTGAACAACATTCTCCTCAAAGCCAGGCAGTGTTGCCTGACACAACTCACTTTAACATACAATAGTGTTATTAATTTATTATATGTTAATTCTTGCTTAGAAAATAAGATAAAATGAGGAATGCTATGATGAAAGCTCTGCAGTGGAAGATGACAGATGTTCTGCAGAGTACAGATTACTTTCTTTTTAATGAAAACGTTCCTCTTATTTCTTTGAGGTTACTTTCTTCAAATGGGGAGAAATTGTTTTTTCCTCTGATTGCTTTTTATTCTCATATGAAGTTCACTTTCCTCCTTCTCATTACTGAAAAGCACATTCAGTTGTATTTCCACTTTACCTTCCTTCAGAGGATGAAAGACAACAGGAATCAGAGAGCAAATGCTACATGAAACCAGAAGCCAGCCGATTTAATTCAGTTCAAGAACATAGGAGATTTGAAGTGAACAATTTTTGTGACATGGGGAGTAATGAAAAGTTGACAATATGAAATGGAATTCTTTTACCATTACAAGCAAGTGACAAGGTTTTGGGTCACATCCTATGATTGAGATTGACTTTTAGAGGCAGAACCCCAAATCTTTGTCACTGAGGAAGAAAGGGTATACTTCAACTAAGTTTGCTAGCAGAAAAAAAACAACATGATAGTACAGCCTTCTTTGGCAAGATCTCTAAACCCAATCCCACCCACTGTTTTTCACTGTATAACTTCTAAATTGTTAATGTATTACAGTAAAATTCAAGATCTAAGTGTTTTCACAGCATCACATTTTAATATAAATCACACATGACAGGTGAGTAATTTCTTAAGTTATAGTTTATAAAGCAAGGAGCCCCAAAGGAAAGCCAAAAGCATTCTGAGATCATACTGATGTATTAGTATTTTATGAGGAAAAGCGAGAAAGGAGAGAAATTTCCCTCTCTTCTTTAGGGTTACTTATCTCTCATATCAAAATAACAAGCACCAAATTGACTTTTATTCTGAAGAGAAAAAAATAGCTTACATTCACACATCAGACTGTCAGTGGACTAACTTTTTGTATTTCTCCCCTCTGTCTCCAGGCTGGATGTTCCTATGTTCCTTTCTTTTTTTCCTCTATCCCTATCCTGCACCTTTCAATTCTCTAAGTCTTACCACTCCTCTAAAGAAGATATTTATCAAATCTCAAAGCCACAGACTTTTGCCTGTTTAAATGGCAGAATTTGTCTCTCAAATGATTCTAAAATAACTAGTTCTTTCTCCTGATTAAAATCCTTGACCTCTAATAACTATGTTTTTACCAATCAAATAGTGACAAGAGCTAGAGATTGCGAATACAATTTAAAAGACAAATAAGAGAGTTAGCAGAGGGAGATGACCCAGTTTTGAACTCACCTCTGTTACAAGAACCTTGATGATGCATATAAGCACTGTCAGGGGCATATGTCCCTTTGCTGAATCGCTGCTTTCCAGTGCTCCACTCTGTTGTGAGAGTCCTATGTATTAGATAAGTGGGTCCTAGTTGCTCTAAATGAGCTACAGCTGCGAAGTCCTTAGTTGGGCAGCAGCTGTAGCTCATGAAGGCAACTGGGATAAAAGGGGTGGGTCGAAAGCCCAGGAGGAGCCCCTGTGGAAGCCACGAGGAACTGCACAGCAGAGAAGAGCGGCATGGTAGAAAACCAGCTAGAAGGCATGGACTTTAAGAATATAATAACAACAGTATGGGACTCTAGAAATATGAAATACAACAAGATAACAACAATTGGTGACCCCGACGTGATGGAGGTATGCAGCCTGAGAGCTGTAGCAGCCTGAAGAGCTGTAGGACTGTGGGAAAGGCAGCCTAGAGCTACAGAAGAACACAGCTATTGAATCAAGGAGCTGTGGCAGCCAGGAGCTGCGAGAAATATGGCCTTTGAGTCAAGAAGCTGTGTGTGTTGTACATGACCTTTGAGTCATGGGGGAAAGTGTGTATTGTACTTGTATGGTGTACGAGGCCTTTGAGTCTCGGGATAAAACATGTATTGTAAGGAAATGCACATATTGTACTTGAATATCTATATTGTATTTGAATATATCAGTTAGCAATAGAAAAAGGGGGAAATGTAGTGAGAGTCCTATGTATTGGATAAGTGGGTCTTAGCTATTCTAAATGAGCTGCAGCTGTGAAGTCCTTAGTTGGGCAGCAGCTGTAGCTCGTAAAGATAACTGGCATAAAAGGGGTGGGTTGAGAGCCCTGGTGGAGCCCCTGTGAAGCCATGAGGAACTGTGCTGCAGAGAAGAGCTACATGGTGGAAAACCAGCTAGAAGGTATGGACTTTAGAAATGATTGCAATAGTATGGGACTCTAGAAATATGAAATACAACAAGATAACAACACCACTCCTGTTTGCTCCATCCACCTGCTATCCTCTGTTAGCCCCCAACCCCAGCTGGCAGAGGGCACACTGCTCCCAGTCCAGGGCTCAGCAGAGGTACCAGACTGCAGAATCAGAGCTGGCAAGGTGGGGATGGGGAGCTACGTCACAATTTAAATCCCTAACAAAGTATATTCCTGCTTACAATCATCTATTTTTAAGTCTTCTATGTACATCCTAAAAGCCTAAAAGATTTCTCTGCACAAATCCCAGTGTTATTATCATTTACTCTATGCTCCAGTGATGGTAATAAATGATTCTCCCTCTTAACCAGCATCTACCTGCAAAGGACTAAATAAGCTCTTCACATTTTTTTTAGCTGAAATAAATCAGCTAAGTGATAAAAAAACCCAAGCACTGCCCATGCCTAAAAGGAAGCTGAAAGACCTCAACTGACAAAAGAACACATACATTTGCAGAGGCAGGAGGGACACCCAACCAAAAAACGCCCTAGTTTCACTGGCCAGTACTCCTCAGCAACTGCTTCCCTTCCTGAAGAACATAGGAAAAAACTGAATGAAAAAGAAAAGAGAGCCTGAGTTTTCACACAATATTTTCTGTCATTTACTTCCTGAGATTGGTCACTTTCTTCTGATCCTTTTGGCACTGCTATGTGAAGTACAAGAACTTTCACTGATTCAAGTGATGCAAAAGAAAGAACCAAATAGTCAGACATGGTAGGCCTTCTGCAGACTCCAAACCCAGAAAACATATAAAACCAGAGGCAAAAATCATTTTTTTTTTCCACTGAAGTGGTTCATTTCACTACCCTGGACATCTTCAGGGAAGATCTTTCTATCTGGATCCTTTCCAGGCTATACAGGCAATACAGCAGAAATAAGAGCCGAAAGTGAAAGCATTTGTGATAGTAGTCTACTGGAAAAAATAGCTTTTTTGACACTATGCTCTAAGCTTGCCTGGAGAGCAGCAGGACCTCATAAGCTACATGTGGATCCAGAGAGGTCAGCCTGACCTTGCACACAAGTGCTCATGATGTTCTCTCTGCACAACCCAGACCAGCAGAGCCATAAAGTCAGCCCACCCTGGCACAGTTCTGGGCAACACCACCTTCACCTGTAGCCTGTAGCTTCCTTTAATCTACTTGTTTGGTACATCACAATCCTCTAGACAAATGTCTAAATGTCACCTACCACAAAGATGCTGTAAGTTATAGAATTCTTTAGCTCTCCCTTCCAATGAAACTTCTTTCATTTTCATCACAGATTTAAGAAAATACAGCACTTACAACAATGTTTTTTTGACATTTTGGGCAGATTCTTTTCATAGTGCTGCTTACAAAACAGATCAAAAGTATATGTTCAATTTTGATCCTAACAACATAAACCACATTATACTAAATCGTTGTCCTCTGAAAGATTTCAATACATATGAAACTGTCAAAAATGTCCATTGTACACATAAAGGGTACTTTGTATTTACAAAAAATAAAGTAAAAAGTAGTAATACAAAACTTACAGAGAAGTGGGAAAGATAAATGAACATCTATTACAAGACTGGGAAATTTCTAAATGGCAAAGGGTCAGGAAAAAGAATCTTCAGGTTATATTGCAAGCATTTCTACTATCTTTGTGACTTAGTAAAGAATGGGGACTGCTATGAATAGATGCCCATATGTGCTTTTTATTGTTTGGCTCACTACCAGCCTATTTCAATTTTCATTGACTTGTTGAGGAACAAAAAACCAACCAACCAAACAAAAAACAAACAAAAAAAACCTGCCTAAAAAAGCAGGCATATCAACTACATAAGATGATAGAGCACTAAACAGTGCTCTATACCTCAAAAAAATTGGAATTTTGGTAGAATTTAAACCTTCTGAATTGCATATGCACAGAAGTACCACTCCTTTCTTTCATGAACTAATAAAGAAACATCAAGGAAACATAAACCATATGCTAAGTTAAGCACATGCTGGGACATGAGTCGTGACTTTGTGTTTCTTCTTAGAATTGCTTTAAAATATTCATGTCATATAATCATAAAACATCTTGAATTTTAAAGAAGTTGAAAGGAAAAACAACTGAACCTAAAGAGTAAGTTCCCCTTTTCCAAGTACAAGCCTGGATCCATGGGGGTCTGTATTCTTTTGCTAGGTCCAGTGGTCTTGGGCTGATTTGACTGCAATAATTACACTGAACAAGCATCAATAGAACATAACTCACAGTGTGTTTTGATCTCTTTGCTCCCTCTATAGTCTTACCTAAAATAATATATTTATTACAGGGATGAAAACAAGCCTTTGAACTTTTGACTCAAAACATTTTCCACATTTCAGCCTATAACATTTCATGAGCCTTCCAGAACACCTTACAAAAAGCAATACAAGGATCACCTCTGCTTCTGTATCTCTTTTACACTGATAATAATCTGCATTATAAAACATTGTCGTTGTAATCTCTGAAACAGCTAGAATGTACACAAATGGTCTGAAGTCCGTTCCTCAAATCCCAAAGTAATTCCTTGGTTTACACCTTGAAATCTTTTATTGCTTCACTTCCTGAGGACATTTCTCAAACTCCATGAACCACTCATAACATAGATATTCGTCTTATGTTACCAACTTTTCTTCTTGCTTATCCCTTGTTAAACAGGACTGAAATCAGGAGGATCAGAACATCTCCATCATTAGCAGTGGACATTAAAGCAGTGAAAACAATGAATTTACTTCTGCAATTTTCTGAGTCTCCCCCATCCAAAATCGTAGGAGAATAGATTGTGAGAAATTAGGACTGGGGCTGCTAGAGCCTGATCCCTAATGAGGTGCAGCTGTGTAAAACAGGTGACCACTGTTAAAGGAAAAGGAGCACGCAATGCTGATTTGTATTGACCAATCACAAAAGAGTAAAAGTGCACACAGGTGTTATGCATAAGGGAAAAGGGTATAAAAGGTTGTACTGGGGAATAATAAGATGCTGATGCTTGAAACCATTCATGGTGTTAGTTGTGTGTCTTGCATCACAAGATGTTTTTTACATAGTTTTCAATAGCAACCATTTAGGACAGTATATTTTTTACATCTGCCTAGTCTCTGATTTTTGGTTGCCTGCTAATACTAATAAAGTGTCAACATATAAATCTTTATGGGAAAAGCCCTAAGGACTAAAAGGAATGCTGTATTTTGCACGTTTTTGAACTATTCAAAAACAGTGCATTAAGATGCATTCTTTTACCAATTCCACCATAGAATTTTGAATTTTATTAGTTTGCGGGAAACAATTGCCTTCTGTGCCATTCTTTAGACTAGGAGTCATTTCCATACCACTTTTCCTTGTCAAGTGCAACTCTTCCATAGTCTGACCCACAAAGCAGCAGTTAAATGCAGAGTCTCATTAGAACTGAGGAAGAGGCAGACCTGGATGTGAAAGTGGTTTCAGTTAGACTCCTTCCAGCTGCCTGACAGGAGAGGCACAGAGTTTCCAACACAACAGTTAAGATAGCAACTTATAACCCAACTCCAGCAGTCATGATTTGTAGCCTTGGGCTAATTTTTCTGCAACTCATTCTGCATAACGGGAAGATCAGCTCTTCCTTCTCCCTGTTTGGAACATCACTCTTTGCACCGCACCACTGCAGTGCAAGGAGGGATGTTGTGCATGGTGAGAAAGATACCACTACAGAAAGATACACCTCCTTGAGGTACTTACACACAGCTTCTGACCAGCTCACACTCCTCAGGCCTCCCTTTTATCTCAGGGGACATGTATGCAGTGGTGTTGGGTCAACAGGGCTGTGAGTGAGCTTGCCTAGCCAGCAGAAGCCATGTCAGGTAATAACTGAGACACAACGGTGCCTGCAGTGCTGTCAAAATGTGCACAGCTGAAATATAGTCAAATGCATTAAAAAATATCAGAGGATGTGAGCAGGTTTTAGAATAAACATATGCACTAACAATCAACCTGGTGCTCCTCGCTGCCTGGAAAGTCAGTGCAGCAATACCCAGGGGAAAACATTACTTTTTGTTTACAAAAGAAAACCATAATCTTTTTAGTTTTAATCCAATTAAACACATACATAAAAATAGAAACCCTTGAGACAGAGCAAATTCTACATTATAATAGCTAAATTTAAAAAATTAAGAAAAATACACAAAAAAAAGAGAGGCCTGATAATGCAAAGTTACAAGCATTCCATCCTTGCGCTAACAAACCATTTCTGTCTCTTCTTGGTCTTTAAGTTCATGAGTATTCCTCATAGATCCCTGCAGAACTGGGTAAATGCTTAGAGGCATGTATGTGCTTAAGTGCTGTGCTGCACAGGAATTGTAGCACTTTGAGCTCTGCAGAATCAAGGATTATGCTTAAATCCTCTGTATCTGATTTTATGCCAAAATGCTAGTATTTACCTGAATGTCCTATTCTTCTCTCATTCCAAAATGCATATAGTTATATTTAAGACTTAATTTTTGCTCTTATATATCACAATTAGACTTCATGATCAAGGAGAAGGAGCCTTTTATAGAGCTTGGAAGTGCACGTATCTGGACCTGATTTCTAGTATTAAAAGCTGAAAACCTTTTTCCACCGATTGAATTAGTGCACAATCCCTGTATGATTTTAGTTTTCTAACAGAAGATTTTTATAAAGAAGGAGTAAAAATTATTCAATTTCTAAACATGAGATAGGATCAACTCATATGCTAATTCCTTTTCCCCCTATCACTTTGTTTTGTGCTGTATTGATGCTGAAGCTGTAGTGTGCCCATGAAACACCTAATTTCCACAGAAGTCATCCATGTAAAAAGAAATGGAAGTAGATGTTTTCCTCTTCACAGCGAGGAAGATCAGATGGTTGTCTGATAGCTACACAGCTGAAGCACACTTTCATCTCACAAGAAAGTATTCCATAGGCAACAGAACTACTGATGCCAGCACTCTAGCTACTTACCAGTCAACAGAGACAAGCAAGCTATATTCAAGAGAGGAAAAAGCCATACCTGATAAAGAAATCAGTCAATAAATCGCATAAACAAAAATGGGCAAAGAAAGCAACAAAGTTGTTACTACTTTGACGTTGCCCTTGTATTGTCTGTACATACTTCTCACACATGGTTGTTTTCTGAAGCCTTAAGTCTCCACTAATTGCTGAGGTAGGGAGATTTAGGAAGAATTCGTGTTATTTTACCTTAAATCAAATAAACATGGAGGCAAGAGAAAAGCAAGCTTATGACCATGCTATTAGTCTCCAACACAAATTCCTTTGTGTTGCAAAACGCAGAAATGGAGGCTTTTGGGGTGTTTTTATACATGTGGACTTATAACAAACAACTAGTTAACTTGTTTCATAGAAGTTCTCAGTTCTTTCAATACAATCTGTAAAGATACACTTACAAGACTAAAAATCCACAAGAAAGTAAATGCAAATTCAGGTCAGTTTGAGCCTTCAGGTGCTTAATGGGTAAAAAAAATATTTACACAGAAGAACAAATTCACTCTACACTCCTTTCAGCATCATGAGGAATGAACAGCAATACAGTCAAATGGTGTCCATTTTGTTAAAAATGCAAACTTGTCACATTTTTGCCTGGAGGTAGGGGAAATAAATTTACTGAAAGTAGGTCAAGCTGGTGCCAAAATCCACTCTAAGGACAAGGTTTGAATAAAAATTTCGTCAAAAAGCTCAGATGTGTGAAGCTGCCAGAGTCACGCAAATTTCCATAAACTACACGCGCACTTAGAAAGGATGCCGACATTAACCTGTATAGATATCTGAAAACACTAAAGGACTGAAAATGTTTAAAGCCTCTTTTACTTACAGTATTCCACATTGTTTTAATTCTCACACAAAACAGCTGTTCAAAATGTTTCTGTAGCCTATTTTCCATGAGCAGTTCCTGCAGAGCCAAAGTTTCTTCATTCTTTGATGGGATTACAAGTTTGGCTGATAAAGACAAGAACAGAAATGCTCAGACTTTTGTAAGGTTTTTAAGGCCCTAAAGTATGGATTTAATTTAATGGATTAAAACTGATTAAATGATTTAAGTGTTGAAAATAAGAAGAAAAGAAATACTGAAAATATTTGTTAGACGTCATCATGACGCAACAGGAGTCAGTCCCACTGATGATACAGTACTTCCAGTTTGGAGGTAAACATTGCATCCCCCCAAATAAAACTAAAAGCAAACTGAATAAAAACCATGTACAAGAAAGAGGAGAGGGTATTCAATCAGAATGCACCCATATGGTTGATAAACTGAGCCTACACAAAAAAACCCCAAAAGTTGTAATGCACCCAAATGCAAAGTTATAAAACTATGACTAAAAGATTGTTGTCCACACCTACAGAATGGGGGCCCCTGCCTCGCACAGCAGCAACTCTAATATCAGTGCCGAATTCCAGTGTGATCCTTGGCTGCACAGCAGAGAAGCAGCAAGAGATCAGGAAGTGGTTCTGCTCACCTCTGAAGCACTGTTAATGCCCATAATAAAATACTGCATATAGGACTTCAAATGTTTTAAGGACACTTAAAAATTGAGAAAGAATAGGGTTTTGAATCAAATCAAAAGACAAAGAATAGAAACTAAAAGAGCTGCCTTGATTAAATTTTTGAAGGAGAAAATACTTGTAAACATGGCTCTTAAATCCTGCAGAATAAGTCTATCAAGACCCAATGACATAAAAAGCCCCAAAGTGACACAAATTGAAATTAGATAAAGCTTTTAATAGAAAGAATGATACACTGCTGAAATAAGAAAAGAAACAACATGTTCCCTGTTTCTAATATCTTTAAACAATTGGATGCCTTTCTGTTAATGATGAAAGATCACTAGGGGAAACCATGCCCTGTATTCCAAGGAGGCTGGAAAATTGATCTGTGGACCTTGACATGAGAAGCAATTCCAGCAGTTTATAGCCATCAACATGAACTTTCTTGTTTATGTCATCTCTATAATTGATCCTGTGGGCAATTAGAAAAACTGTCACCCAGAATTGGGGTTTGAACTAAGTAAAAATCTTCTCTGTCTCCTTAGCTCCATTGTAACAGTTTCTCAATGCTCCTCAAACTACCAATCTATACCTAGATCAAAACAATTATATATTCTGATAGATAGAAGTACATTCAGCTTCTTCTCAAACTGAGCATCGCAGATGAAGTCTAAAATTGAAAATTAAAACTGAAAATTGAAACTGAAAATGCAAAATGTGTAGAACGGGTGAAGTCTATGAGAAAAATAATAATCATATTATTTATTACAATATACTCAGACTTACACCACAAAGGGGTTTCCCAACACTCCATCTTCTTTAATCATGAACAAATGTCCGGTTTTGCATACTCCCGCTCCAAATATTCCCTTTTATTATAGCCAAGACCAAAGCTGCCTCAATTCAGTCAAGCATCACAGAATTCCTATTGTTCTGCCTTGGGATTTCCTCACAAATGCACACCAGTTAGCAAGACCTAATACTAATAACAACCTGGATAACAGACTTGGGAGTTTATTGCAGAGAAAGAATTGCCTCTTCAACACAGCATTTGCAACAGCTACTGTATAAAAGAAGGTTCAATTGTATGATTATGGCTATCATGACTTAAGAGGATTTCTTTTTCCTCCTGGGGGTGTCCACCAGGTTAGGTAAATCCAGAGAGAAAAATTACTTTGACACAAAGAAACAGTGTCTGACTAAGGAGCTGTTCTGAAAATCTCATCTGACTTCAGATGATACTCCCCAGCTCTAAGACAAGATTATATATCTGAGAGTAAAGATGAGTTTATTTCCTCCCTGGCTTTCAGCTCACATTATTTATTGAGATTCTACATGCAGTGACTGCATTTCAAACTTCTCCCGGGGAGATGGAAGAAGCAGGTGCCACCCAAAGCAAGTGGCAGTGCACTGCCAGAAAAGAACATCAAAGTATTCCCCAGGGAGCAGCAGGGCACCATCTTCCCCCTTCCCACTGGGAGTTTTGCCATCTCTTCCTCTTCAACAATGCTAGGGAGGCAGCACTTGCACTGCAAAGATTCTCAGATTTCACACATGTTTACAAACTAAACTTTATTCCAGGCAAATAATAGAAAGTTACATTGTCCGAACAGATGGGTTATTCTTTAATGCTGCCCAGAGGACTAAATGTGTCTTTACCACACAGCCTTTTAAAAGGAGTGCTTTTAAAAGCTCATGAGGCAGAATAATCAAGCAACCAGGCACCGTTAGGTTTTGCACCTCTTTGGGAAAAACCTTCAAGGGCCGTCCAAGTAAAGGCACTGTGCTTGGCATGGCACTTGGCTTTTTGGGAGTGTTCAAGACACCCATGTTCATCCCCACACACCACAGGCGAGTTTGACTCTGCCATGACAATGCTACACCCAGTGCCATTCCTTACCTGACATTATTTTCACTCATTTGTTTTCTGTTCATTGTGTCTCTTCTTATGTTATTATCTCTTCCTATCTTCTTCCTGACTTCCAACAGCCTCCTGATCTTGTGCCTTTCCTCCTTCTCTCTCTGCAGTCTTATTTACTGAAGCATCATACTTTATCCTCTCTGCTCTTCTCAGTGATTTCCTACTCCTTGCACATTACAAGGTTTTCAAACTGCTGGATCAGAGGTCTCAACAAAATAAAGATGCAGAAACATTTGTTTACAAGTTTTGTGTGCAATTAAATTTTGGATTAAAACATGCACAAATGATACCTCCACTCAACTATGTGCCTGTTTATTCATAGATCAAGAATCACAAGATCTATTTGTAAAAAGCAGTATTTTCAAACCATTGTTCAGTGTTTTTTCTAAAGTTGTGTTTAATTTGGAATATTACATTCTCAATAGCTTTACATTTCTTTGTAAATTATGTCATTATTTTACTACTATGAGGTGATCCTCTGGGAATCCTTTTGATTCTCTACTAACTTGTGAAATTAAGCCCAAACCTGTTAGAAAAACAGAACAAAGCTTTAGAGTACTTATTTTCCTTCACAGCATTCAGTAGCTCAGATGACTGCTATTTGTGGTGGAACAGGAACAACATAATCTTTTGGCAGAGATAGACCTCAAAGTACAAGAAGTAGAGCCACCAAAACAGCCCCTCCCTGTGAAGCCCAAGATCAGTCACTCCAGGTCAGTGCTTCCCTGTGGCTGCTCCTCAAGGGCTGTCTTCTGCTTGCATATATGATGTGTCAGAGAGCAGCACAGAGCTGCCTCTTGCTGTCCTTGTCATCCCTTGGCTGTCACCAGTTTCCTATTCTCAGATGGTGGCAGCACTGTTTTCCTGTCACTAAGTCCAGGTCACAGCCTCCAGGACACAGTGTCCCCTCAGGGATGAAACCAGCACCTCAGCTACCTCCAGAAAATGGCCTCCGCACATGAGGCACCTCAGGCAAACAGCCACCTCATGGCCCCAACACACGAGGAGCCTTGGGGAAATGGCTGCTTGGGGCAAATGGCCACCATGTGTGGGGAGCCTCAACAAACATCTGCCTCAGATCAGTGGTCACCCCACACGGAGCTCTGCAAGCAAATGGCTGCCTCGGGCAAACAGCTGCCACAGGAGGGATACCACTGGCAAATGGCTACCTCAGCCAAATGGCAGCTGTGTGCACTCCTATCTTTGCTTATGGGCCTTGCAGTACATAGGGTTGCAGGGGACACTGAGAGCAGACAGTGCAAAAGAGACAAATTTTCCTTCCACATCCCTAAAGCAGGACTTGGAGTCATACAGTGGGGCAGCTGGACCCAACGAGCTGCCGTCTCTCCCCTGCCACAGGGCCACAATGAGCCCCAGGCCACCTCTGGGCTCACTGCCCTGTGCGGTCTCTCCACAGCTGCTTTGTGCACTGGGGTTTATCTGGGGCAAAAGGGAGACAGGGTTCCTCATGCACTGGCTCTCCATCACATTGCCAGCTAAGGGCACAGAACATTTTCTTGCCTTCCTCATGACTGCCCTGACGCATCCATCACCAGCGAGCTTGTGGCAAACCACCCCTGTCTGGGAACTACACCCAGGAAGTTTGCAGTGTGAAATTGGAAATGGAGAAATAAATTGTGGAGGTACATGCTGCTCCTAGAGACTAAGCCCCTTACAGTAGCAATTGTGGAGAAGCGCAACCCACATCTGAAAGGAGAAGGGGAGTTGTGCTGTAGATTCTCACACCCCTCAGTAGAACTCACCATGGGCAGCACATCCACTGGGATGGAGGACTGGGGGAGGAAGGGGAAATCACGTTCCCTTCTCAGGCCTCTTTAGTTAACACCTGCTGTGACCATACGTTTGCTCATGAAAACAATCTCTGCATCAAATATTAAAGCTTTGCCAGGGAAATGTCTAAGTTCTCCACTTAAAGGAACTCAAACTTTTTTGTTCATTCCACCAGTCCTTATAAAATAATTAATAACAGAGACCAAAATTATCTTTCACATGTATACAATTCCTTCTACTGTTAAAAGAGCAACTCTATCTGATGCCTGCCACATAGGCCTAAGTGAAGCACAGTGCTGATCTACAATTTATGTTTAAGTCTTGAGCTAAAGGGCAATTCCTATCCCTTGAGTAGAACTCAGAGTTTTTACCTGAGCGTGCTTTTAAGGGACTCTTCACCCCAGGGACCAGCTCCTGCAAAGCCATGGGCATCTTAGCTGCCCTCAGCCCTCTGGTGTGAGGCACGAGTGGCTCCTGAGGCTTCACCATCCGCGCTTTCACACCTTTGGCAGCTCTGCATATCTACCCAGGCCTTAAGCCCCTCTCCCAGCCTTCTGCATGTCCACAGTATGGTGTCAAGTCAGCAGACCAAGGCCGTGTGCTTCTCCGAGACCCTGCTACACCCCTTGGGACATCTTTCATCAGCTCCTCATGCTGCCTGTCCCAGGCCTTTTCTGTCATTCCACCTCCCTCTTTACCGTGGCAGCTCCCCAAACTCTCTGCATGCCCAGGAACTGGCCCTCTGCAAGGTTCTTTCTCTGGCTAGGAATACCCCTCCTTGCTGGTGTCCCCACACAGCCCTGGCTCCTGGGAAGGGACACCTTGCTGGCCCCCTACACTCAGATTGATCGCTCCACTGCTGCAAGCACAGAATGAGCAACTCAGACATCATCATACTCCACGGCAAACTGCTCCTAACTTATGCTTACAAAGTAGCACAAAATGTAGTCAAGAGTGTTGGATACACCAGTGAAAAGAAATCAGAATTGCTTTGGTTTCCCAGTTTGCCAGTGCTCAGCTATTAACATTCAGAGTGCTCTACTTAATATAACAACACTGAATTAACTTAAAATGGATCATTCTACCCCAATTAAGCAGAAGAGATTTACAAAAGGAAAAGGAAATGCAAACTGAGATATGCCACTGAAAATATTCCCCTTAAATCTTCATTTTGGCTTCATATGCCTTTGTTGTTGCTGGTGGTGAACTTTGTAAAAATTATTCGTACATAATTCAGTTACAGGAGTTAATATAAAGGAATAAACCTACATTTTTCAGCATAAGTATAAATAATATTTTTTCATTTCTTGATTAAAATGTCACAGAATTGAAGAAAGTGTTATTCTTGAGAAAATAATGCTAATGCTGTGCTCCAAGAAGAATGATACATAATGCAATATGAAAGATGGTGAGAAGTAATTCATGTATTCATTGCAATTCACTGATGGGTGCTTTTTTAAACCTATATAGTATCTAATGGGTACAGTAACAGGAATATGAACAAAAAGCCATTTTCACATCAAATACACTTTACAGTAATGTTTTTGAAATTAAAGTATCATTCTTAATCCATTTTCACAGGCCTTTACCCTAATGCAACAAAATGAAAGTGACCTCAGGGACATTTTCTCCTCTTCATCAGGAAATACAGGCAAGCTGCATGAGCTCCAAAATATGTCGATTTTTGCTCTTAAAAGGGACTGTCTCGGTGAGAGCACAGAGGCATTTTACAGTTACTGAAGCATAACTATATATTTATTTTTCCAGAAGTTAATTTGCTACACTGTGATTGGTGCTGCAACCACGGTTTACAAAATGGCACTACAATTGTACAATGTAGTTCAATTTCCAAAACTCTGTCTGGCTGATAGTGATTGACTCGATCCAAACAAAGCATTCTCAGTACTAATTTCATTATATTTTCTTTCACAGTTAAGTACAAATTTCTTATCTCTGAGCACCTCACTTGAATTTATTTAAAAGTGATCACCTTTGCCAGTTAGAAAAATAACATTAGATTTTCATTCTCTTACAGTAAAACATAGTAATTTCCAGTGTGACATAATAAGAAGAAATCTAATAGGCATTTAAATGGCAGACACTGTCAAGAGGAAGTAGTTCTTAAAATTTTCATCTAACTGTCATTGAAAAGCAATTTTATATTCTATCATGCAGGAAAAAAACCCAAACCTGTCTGCTTTTCTTCAATTAAATTTACGTATTTCTGTCATACAAAAGAACACATGAGTTTTTCAAACTATTTCACTCAAAGAAAATAAGACCATAGTTAAAAGAGAATGTAGAAATAAAAATCAATAATAGTATCAATAATTTCAGAAACATCCTTTAAGTTTTTGCTTTATATAAAAACATGGTCACAGTGACATAACTCCTGCAAAACTGAAATAAGAACATTTTATCAAAAGATTATATATTTTCCCCTATCTTAATTAATAGAAAAATCAAAAGCAGCTCTTACAGATTGAACCCTTTTCAAGGTGTTTGTTATCTGCTGAAAAAGAACCTCTTATTCAAAAGCTGTATTTAAAAAGCATGCATTTTTAATCTTTAAAAGAAAACCTAAATACTTTTTTTTTTTCTTTTCATATCTTTTCTTTTCAGGCTGCCCTTTGAAAGGGAGATGAACTCAGCAGTTTCATATTCTTATCTACTACCTAGAAATAATTAAGTAATTATTGCAATCCAAGAGCTTCCTGGGAAAACGGAACTGGTTTGTGAGCTCTGATTAAGGAAGCACGTGCTGTTTTTACGTCCCTATCTCTTCCAGTATTGTTATAAACCTTTTACTTAAACAAAATACCCTTGATCATCAAACCTGAATTGCCACTCTCTGCTCCTCTGAAAAACTGAATTGCAAAGCCCTACAGGTGCTGCAGTGGGGCAGAAAGGAGAGGAGGGCACCAAGATCATGGCATGTATCAGGAGAATGTTCAAGTGTACAGGCTCACCCCATTTTTGCTTTTGGGAGAAGACCACGCCCCAAGTATTCGATGAAACATTTTCCCTCTGGCCTCAGAGGAAGTATGATTGTCTCCTGCTTCTCACACTTGGGTTTTGGGTACTAAAAATAAAGAATGTATTCAGCCTTGTTGGCAATCACAGCAGAGGTGCTAATGGATGAATTAACACGCGCAAAGACTACACTCCCCTGTTTAGTGTGGAGAGTTTGGTTCAAGCATGGCTTAAAGAAAAAGGCCATGAAGGCATACAATTGAGAGAAAAGTAAAAAGGTAGTTGTAAAGCAGTTCCCAGGCTTGATTCTATAAACAATTAGGCTCTCTCAAGCATCACTTTATAAACAATAAGGTTCTCAGACAGTCTTCCCATAACAAGAAAAACACTCTGTCCCTGGGCCCTCTGGGAAAAGATAGCTCCCTGGGAACAGATATGGAAGTTTTGGGAACCTTTCATATCACAGTGGGAACACTGGTTCTGTTTTTAATAAACAATTATAGGTATTGTAAAACAAAAGGAGGGGTTAGAGTTTTCTCTGTTATCCTATCGTGAGCTTGGATTTTGCAATATGCATTAAGTTAATTAACACTGTTATATAAAGTGACTGATCGATCAATAAATTGGAGTTCGATGCATCAATTGGATGGTCGTCTCCCTTCACTTCAATAGTTTAGGTTTTAAAAATCAACACGCTCTCAGTGAGCAATGCCATCTCTACACCTTTGTCTGTGTGCTTGCCTGCCATTTGTTACACTGGAGTTAGCAAGTTGAGGTGAGCCACGGGAGAAAAGTAGGCCTTAAAATATGCTTTGGTGTTTGGTTAATATTCTGACAAAGGTTATCAAACAGGTCAGGTGATTTTCATGGACAAAGTGGTTTCATCATGATAAGCAGTGTGATGGAAAGAGTGACAGAAAAAAAAATCATTCTCTTTCCACCCTGGATAATGTTGGAGACATCCTTGTGTAGTGTTACTGTCACAGAATAAGTGATAAATTTTGTATATGGCACAAGATCATGCTGATTTTGGGGAGGGTCCTGTGGAGGTGAAATTAATACCTTCTGCTCATGAATGTCAATCTAACTGAAGTCTTGAAAGCAGATACTGCTGTCAGACTGCTACAAAACAAAAAGGACAGGAAACAGGTTGTCTGGGTGTTTTCCATGGATAACAACTGAAAAGAAACTTCATTGTTGGAAAAAGCAACAATCAGAGATCACAATAAACCTCTTTTTTGGGGTAACAGAATTGATTTTAAAATGCTTTGTTTCAAGGCTGTGAAACAAAATTCTCCAACCATTGGAAAGAAGAAAGAAACCATCACTAGCTAAGCCTTAATACCAAGTACTGATGTTAAAATCAGTAAGAGCAAATATATTGTTGGATCTGTTTTCTCTGGATATTCTGTCTTTTCCAGATTTTTCCAGCCCAAGGGCTTGACACAGCTCCTCAAACCAGCACAATGCTCTATCTCTTTCTTGACTGGTGAAGATCAATTGTATGTCACACACACTGAGACATGACAAATGTTCTGCAGACGCGTAAAATGTAATTAATTAGCAAATGCCATGACACAAAATAGAAAACAAGAACAAACAACTCTATAAAGAGGATTATCTTGACATATGAATGTGCACTTACATGCACATATCTTTCCCCCAAATATAAATAAATAGTAGGTCCCAACTATATATTATAAGAATGTTTGTTCTTTGATTTGTTTCTAGTTCCAAGATCATTTCTTACATACCAATAGCTGTCATTATAGGATGTAGCAGTTAATCAGTCTCGCCCTTCTGGTATTTTTAAGCAACTTTACAGATTCTGTGCTGAAAAGTACAACATTTCATCATAGAGAAGCTGCTGGCAGATGACACAAATGCAGGTGCTGATACCTGGTTTTGGCAGAGATGAGAACATGAATGTAAATAATCCTAATATCTGCTTGCCTCAGGTACTGCCTGTGACTGACAGCTGTAATAGAAACCCAAAAGTCAGCTCTGAATGTGACTCTTGGTCAGGCTGAGATTTTACTGGCAGCATGGAGCCCAAATACAGAGCTTTACAATTTAGTAGTATATTGATTATACAACTTGATAACACACATCCAAAGAATAAAGGTGGAAGAAAAAATTATCTTAGAAAGAACAGGAACCAAAGATAGAATATCACAGCATGACAGCTTTAGAATGTATGTAAAACTTGCTTGAGAGTTGGGCTTGAATTTAGCTTCTGACATTAGCAGGAGCTGCTGGCATCATTTGATACTCTATTCTGTGCAATCAAACATGTAATTGCTGTGTGTATAATGCCAGATATCCCTGAAGAGCTTCATCTCAAATGTGTCACTCATATAACAGAATTTCATAAAGGCATTTCATATTGAGCTGTGCAAACAGACCCATGTATGCATTATCATTGGCAAAAGGTCATTTTCTCTTTGTTTTATTCCTTATGCTATATCTGAAAGAGCAGAACAACTGCTTTACCAACGTCAGGACTTGTTCTACATCTAGGTCTTACTATCAGAAAAAATATATTTTATTCCTTTTACCCCCTGCTACAAACAAAAATATTTTACCACTTGCTCAGGAGATGCTCAGATTACCTGTGGCACAGAGCCCTTTGAACACAACCGCAGTTTCCAGATCACCTTCTCAAAACACCTATTAGCCGTGGTTTTGTCATGTAAACTATAAAACAGGACACATCCAGAGCTTGAAAATCAAACAACATCTGGCTGCTCACTGAACAACAGCATTAGAGTTCATGGCAGAAGAAAAGGTGCTGGTTCATGATATGCCCACAGGACAGTGGTTGTAAAAGACTGAGCAGTAGAACTGAAGTTCTAACAAAACATATAAAAAATATAACTGTGATATCAAATAAGAGAAATCTTCTTCCTTTATAAGAATGGTTTCTTTCCATTAGGAGAAAAACAACACCCCCCCCCAAAAAAAAAGAACACCACCCCCAAAAAAAACCCAAAAAAACCCCAAATGAAAGAATAAAGCAACAAATCAACAACAAAAACCATACACAAACAAAACAGAACAAAACAAACCCCACAAAAATAAACAAAAAACAAACAAACAGTTTGAAAGAAAAAGGCTTCCAATGCACCTTCAACATTTAAAGAAGTTTGTATTGTCTGAACTTTGTGCTCCTCTATAGTACTGTGCAGTCCTCTATGGTACTGAAACAATTTCAGTTTTCTAGTTCTTGGTTAGTTGGGAGCAGAAGTGAAAAAAAGTAGGATTAAGGTCCTCAGTCAACAATTTGCATGTCTCCTCTGCCTTACATGTATAAACAACACAGAAAACAGAGTGAGAAAATGACAGTGGGTTGCTCATTTGTTTTAGCATGCTAAGAAAGAAGAGCTATCTGTCATGTCCATGAGGGAACAGTGATGATATCAGCTAACTTTTATTTCTCTGAAGAGTACTTCTCTTAAACAAGGTTTTGTTACGCATATTAGTTAATTTTCTCAATTTACAAAAATTCGGGATCCTGAAAGTTGTCTTAATGAGGAGAAGGATAACATGATGGAGCCAAGTAATTTTCAGTAGAAGACACATTTACTTAACAGGAGGCATGAAGTTCTGTTTCCACAATCACAGGTCCCAACTCTATAAGCTGTCATTACTCACAGCCTTGCCCAGCCCACAAACAGCACAGAATTCTTCTTCAGTAGCACAGACCCAATGACTTGTCCCTCTAGTTTTTGCTTCCTATCATGCTCCAGATCCATGATCTACCTTGCTTTTCTCACATGTTATTTCAGTCCAACACCTCCCTTCCTCTTAAACTTGCTAACATGAAAACAACAGCTCTTCTCACTGCATGACTAAAGCCTTGCACATCCTTTCATTTAGGGTGAAGTCTGGTGGGCTTTTTGTCACTTGCTCTACAGAGCATCCCATGCCTATATTTTACACCAGTTGGTTTTATGTAGCTTGTAAGTTTAAAATTTTAACAGCTATCATATGAGATCAAAGAGTTCAAATTGTCTCCTGGAGCACATTTTCAGTGTTTAAGCAGGAACAGCCATCCCACAGATAAAAGACCTCAAGTGAGCAAGACTGCAGACAGAATATAGATGAGCCTATCAGAGCACCACAAGAACAACCATTTTGGAAAGGAAGATACTAACACAGAGTTATATTCAGAGAGGGATTTCAGTTTTATCTTTTTACCCTTCCTTTTCTTTACCTTTTATTCAAAAGATGGGAAAAATAAACCACTAATTTACTTGGAGATAAGAACAGTCGTAGAAAAGTGGAGTCAAATTGGTAGTGAAGACACCTTTATTTTCAGTCCTGTGTATTAACAGAGGGGTTGAGTACATTTCAATTCTCATTCCTAAAAAAAATCTGGTCAGTCTTCTCCTCAGCACCTGCAGAGGTGTCCAGAACCCTTCAATTTTACATCATTGCTAAACTCCAATGTGAATTTCTTTCTCCCACATGGAACCAAGATGTTTTGTTTTAAGTGTGAGAACAGAACAAACAGCTGCCAACCTCTGTAAAGAACTTGTTGCAAACCAAGATACTGTTTTCCTGTCTATTTTCTTGATATTAAAATAGAACCACTTATTTCAGTTTTCATTCTGTGCTTTCTAAACTCTCCTTGAGCTACCTCCAACTTATTAACATCCTTATTAAACAATGAAATATGTGTTTTTGTAAAAACACAAATTCTCCTGTTGTCCACTCCAATATTTTTCCCTGCCATTCACACTCCTGAACAGTAACTACTCTCCATTTTCCACCCCAGCTTGTCCCTTATTTTCCTTACATATGGGACTTGGAAAAGCTGAACCTGGTCCTGTTAGTTTAGCCTTTTCCATCAAATTAACAAAGTCCTTTTGCATTCTAGTTCTGTCCTCCATCATCCTTACAGTTTAATAGTGTGATGTCCTCTGTGCATTTGACCAATTTAACCCCCATTCCATTACCTGAGTCCTTAATGAAAATACTGAATAGAAACCAGCTGGTTCAGCCCCACTTTAAATGCCCTCTTATTCTGGCAGTGAAATACAAATTTGGAATGTGATGAATTTGGAAATTATGTTGAGCCTGAAAACACTGTCCACTGTGTGCAGTGTTTTCAGGCTCAACATAATTTCCTGTGAAGTATATAAAGAAACCATGAGAAAAAAGTCAAAAGCTTAATAGAAGCAAATTACTAATCCCCCCATGTACTATGACTATTATCCTGCCCCAAAAGAAATTGGATTAATTCAAAACTACTTGTTTTTCACAAATCCTTAGGGATTTCTTAACCACTTTATCATCTTCAGCATTTCTTAAATTGACAATTTAATACTTCGTCCCACAGCTTTTCCTGGGGCCAAGGTTGGGCTAACTGCTCTTGGAATTTCTCCAGATTTCTTCATTTTTCCGCCTGACATCTTTAGATGATAACTTTGTGAAACTCACCCTACTAACGCACCCTATTTTACGACAAAGAAAAACAGTCCCAGAAAACAATCGGCATATAAATAAAAATACTATTAATTTGACTCCCCAAGAGTTTCACAAGGTGACCGTGGCTCATCCAGTGAAATTGCCACAAAACAGGAACAACTGGGACTACTTATTTGAGTAAGAATATGAATTGGAGGGGACATGGCGAATGGATATTTGTGAGTGCACAGCATAAAGAAGCTAAGCCAAATTCTCCAGTTAACCCTCTGGTGATGCAAAAGAAGCAAACAACAAAACGGAAATAAACACTTTTAATTATAAAACCCCCCTGTTCTTCATATTTTAAAAGGGCAGTGCATAGATTCTAAAAGGGCAGTGCACAGAATTGTCTAATCCTGTCTGCTAGGCATTTTCCCTCACTATTGACTATTGGCAATGCTTACATTGTCAGTAGTCAATAGTGAGGAAAAATGCCTAGCAGACAGGATTAGACAATTCTGTAGACAAGAGCCAGAAGCAAATGCTGTCCTCTCCATAGAGGATCAGCTACATGCCTGTTTGTCTTCTTCAGTTCTAAACCAAGAGAACAGACACAGGAAACTGCTGCAGCAATTAACTCCACTGTCTCAGCACTGCTCTTGATGCCCAAGTACTGATTGTGCCCACCACCATAGCAGTTCCTACACTTGTGCTTCTGCTGGCTACATTCTTCTTCCCCTCTCCCCCTGTTTTCCAATGCTTTCTTGACTGTTTTGCAGGTGTACAGCACCTGATCAAGCTTCCTCATTCTGTATCTGGTCTGGTATTTACCTTTCCATGTGTTCATTTCCACAGCTCACCTGGCCTTTTCACCTCCTTCAAAATTATCCTCTAAAATGAAATGAAACCTTTCTTTAGGTGAAGGACTCATTTGGCCTGGGACTGAGTACCATACTGCTCACCACATCTTACTCTACAGTATCCCAATTTTTTTTGTTTGAATAAACCCAACCAACTTAACAGGCTTGTGTTTCAACATCTGTGCAAAGTCCACCTCAGCCCAGATTTTGTTTGGACTCCCACTGGCAGTATATCCCTTGCTTACTGAGACATTTACAGCATACTGCTCAAAGCTGACTCTGACAGCAGAATTATTCATTTGAAAAGCCCTAGGGCTTTTTATAGTATCTGACAGGATAATATTAGGACTTCATAAACTTAAAGGTATTATAAAATAAATGCCATTTGTTTGAGGTGAGGGGATTTCCACCCCTATAGACACTTCTGGGCATGATTATAGGCAAAGAGAAAATAATGCAAATATTACAAAGGAAATTTCTGTGCCCAAATGAGACGCCTCATGCCTGACTTTTTGAACCAGCTAGTGCAATAGTGTGGTTATCGGTTCAAAGCACGTCTACTTGATGTGCAGCTGCAAGTCAGCACTTCTGCAAGTTAGGCCTCACAGTCCATAACAATGAATCACAGAAAAGCTGCACACTGACAAGGTAAGAATGCACTGAACAAAGGCATGGAGCAAATCCAGCTCTCCAGCACACCATCCAGGTGAGCTTTCATTGCCAAGGCATCCTTTTGTTCCCTGCAATCTCCAGCCATACACAAGCCAGATCACGGGTCCCACTCAGAGTGCCCTTGCCTCTTTCCTTACACTGCACCTTCAATCCCCAACTTTACCTTTTTCATTATCTGCCTCAAGAAAGAACTTGCAACTCACACCCCTCATTCATTCTTCCCACTTTGATGCTTCCCTCCAGTTTGCAGCTGGGTAGTCAAAGGCCATTTCCTAACCACAGAAATAGAGGGCTGCATCAAAGTTTGCAGAAGTTCTCATCACTTGACTTTACAAATTCAATGTCGTTTGCAAGTCTGTGGTCACACATGCCTAAAATACAGCAGAATGAATAAATAATCATGCTTGTCACTTTTTATTTATTGCCTTAATAAGAACCACAGGAAGAACAATGCACAGCCTGTGCCCTCTCTCTCACCTTTTTCTTTGCATGTGCACACCCCCAGATTACAGAGAATGCAATCTAACAAAAAGAAGACAGAACACAAGACTGCCATCAAGCAGCAAGGCCTCTGCAGGTGGGACTGAAATTCAGATGCTTGCTCTTCACATTTCTCTTCCCATGCTGAGCCATGACAATTCTTTTCTTCTCCCTTCCTCTCCAGACCAGAGTAAGCTATAGCATTTTTCCTCCAAGTTTCCTCTTCTGCTAAATTTACCACACTATCCATTTCCTCTAGCTCACTGCTGCAGATTCCCAAATCAGCTATTGAGTGGAGAGTCCAGAACACCTCTAGGTCACATAGAAAAGAAAGTGCCACTTGTATAGTGCCACTATGTTCAGTGATACCTGCATGGAAACTATTTACCTGTATGGAAAATACTCTTCACAATCACTACAACAAAGACTTTTCTACTGCTTTAAAATCTTAAACCTGCAGGGAGAAAGAATAAAGGGAATTCTTTTAAAAGGCAGGGGGCACTAATAGCAGAAGGGTTGGGGGGAAAAAAAGACTTAAACTTGTGTAGCTCACATTTTACACCAAAGCTGCTAGTGCAAAAAAAAAAAAAAAAAAAAAAAAAAAAAAAAAAAAAAGACCAACAGTGCAAACACTCATTACCAAGACTGTACATTGCTGGGAAATGCAATAGGCAGTTTGGGCTTTGGCTGGAGCTAAATGCACCCATCAGTGACCAGTGATTCAGATAATTTTGTCCAATAAGCATCCCTGCATTTCTGCTGAAGAGAGACACTGCCATTTCTGTTTGTTGTGCTGTTTTCACTACATTGACTTAACATCAATGTATTGCAAAGAGTATATTTAGAGATTTGCAGAATTATGAGATTTATTCTTTTCAGTGCCCAAATTCTAGCTAAAAAGGCATTTGTGGGAGCAAATGGCTTTTCCAAAAAATACCATGGATTGTGTTATTAAGGTTTAAGTGAAGATTTTAGTTATTCCAAGTGGAATTACTTTGCTAGAGAGATGGGGATTTCTCTGCTTGGCTGCCAGAGTGTGTGCTCTTGAATGATCAACATTTGCCCAAGCAATGTGCACCTTCACTCACTGCTTCCAGCTCAGGATCTGTGGCACACAGCAGTGAAGCCAGGGCCCCACACTCCCAGCAGGTGCAGAGGATCCAGTCTTCATCAAGGTCACTGTCATGGTTTGACGTTGGCGCAATGCCAGTGCCCCCATGAAAATACACTCTCCCTGGTTTCTGCTGTGAGATGCGACCAGGAATAAGCAAAGCAGACTCACACTCAGAAATAAAGAAAAGAAAACTTTATTAACTACACTACAACTATAAGTAAAAAGAAACACACACAGGGAAAATGAAAACCTTACAAATACATTTCCTCCTCCCCCCACCAAATTTCCAATACATCTATCCTCCAAATCACCAACTCTTGGTCCAGCACCACCCTTCAGACAATCAGTTCTCAATTCATCAAGAGGAGAGGAGTCCTTCTTGTGCCATCATGACCTCTTCCTTTCATGTCCAGTGCTCTCACCACTGAATATGGACCAGAGCTGCTTCCAGGGTTTTCCTTGTAAGGATGATTTGTCCCGTTCCAAAAAGAGTGCAGTCTTAACTTTGGGACACCTGTCCCCCCCAGATTTCATCCCCTGGGGCTGAGGGGTACCAACACTGAACCCTCTTGGTTCTGAGGCATTGCCTCCCCCTGGGATGCAGTCTGTGTCACAGGAAACATGGCTCTGTCCATGGCTATGCAAGAAAAGTCCAGCCAAAAGGCCACTCCATCATCTCTTCCCACCTTAGATTCTTCTCTCTCTCTCCCGCATCTTTCCCTTGCCCAGACCTTCATCACACTTGCCCATTTCCTTCTTCATCTTCCACTCTATCTCTCTTCTAGGAAAGTGTTATGTTCTGTAAAGCTTTCATTATCCAAAAAGGGGTTAAAACTTGGGCTCTGCCTGCCCAGAATCTCCCACAAGCGGCCGGACACCTTCTCGCTGCCAACCCCCCGCCTTCTCCGCAGGCCGGGCTGTGCCGCCAACACATGATGATATCAAATTTGAAGGTAACAGTCCCAGGCACCGGCTCCCTCTCTCTCTCTCTGTCTCCCGGGGTGGGGGGCTGCCCAATACCTCCCGGTGCTTCTCTCTCTTCCACCCTTGGGCCAGGCCTACCTCCCATCTCTGTCCAAGGCTGGCCTACCTCACGGCCCCATGGCTTTCTGCTCCCCCTGCCCAGCCGGCAGCTGGGACGGGGAAGAGATCCGAATTCTTTTCCCAGTGGAAACCCAAGAGAGTTTCCCACGAGAGTGCTCTGCTTTTAACCCCTGTGTTCTCAAAGGCGTATCCAATGCCCCCAGTGGCCACACCAGGTGCCAATATTCAAATCTGAACCCCATTGGTGTGACGACAGCATATCCCAGAAATCCTACTTCCTCTCAAACCACGTCAGTCACGCTCACCATGCCCTCGCTGAGCAATGCAACCTGTCCAAGAGTCACACTGTGCACTATGGCCCTGCAATATTCCTCTCTGGGATCAAGTCTTCGTGGTAAAATTCAGCTGGTCTGAGAAAATCTCTGTGGTCAGCAGAGCTCACTGATAAACCCAGTGATGATTCTCCAAGAAGCTAAACTGCTAATGACTACGGTGGTAAATGGTTTTACCTGATTAACATTGTCCTTAAAATTCCAATTAAAAGGGCTGTTTGTTTTGGGAAAGTAAGATATATATATATATATAGATAGATATATATATATATATACACACATATATACCACTGCAAAACTACTAGTGCTGGATGATGAGCACCTGTCTTCCATTTAGGGTTTGTGAAAAAAAAACCAGGACAAACTTTTTTGGCAAGCAAGAGAGATCACTCTATCAAGATTGCAATAATTGGCAAGTTACTAAAAATATGCCAATGCAAGTAATAATCTCTCATTCAGTGATCTGAAGGATCTTATGAACTTCCAAGGAGCCTGAGTTAGGCAGTCTATGTCTATCTGAAGTGACATGTTAACTGCAGCCTAGAGCTGAACACTCAGGAGACAGATTTACTTTGAAGTTTATTGTGCATTCTCTATGGTTTGCTCTTGAACATAGCATTTAGTTAGCAAAAATGTATTTACTGCTCACTGGAAGGATACGTGATTACTCAGCAACTTGCATCACTGCATATTTTAATTGTTTCAGTTGTGCAATTCACAGAAGCCATTGCTTTTCACAAGTCAATAAAAAAGCTCTCATCCTTACAGGTAGAGCCCCATCATTTGTCAAATGTACTAGAAAATAGATTCTGTCATTTACAACACTTTTCATCATATGTAGCTCTAAACACCAGCAGCTGGATTGAGATTGCCTTTACAAAGTTCACAAGGGACTTCTTCTGCTGTCAGATCTAAGCAAGACTTAAAAACTATTTCTCAGAGTAAAATATATTGGAAAGGTAGCATCTGGTGACAAATGTTGAAGGAATACCAAAATCCTTTGCATTGTGGTTCTTCTTGACCTGCCTGTTTATTAATGTTCATCTTTCCTCATAACTCAAAAGCACAGCTTTGTGCTTCTGATGCACTCTTATGGAAACAAATAAAATGCTGCTGCTTCTCCACATCAGAAAAATCAGCTTGTAAATGTTAGTGTGGAAGTTGTCAACTACTATACTGCATTGTTTCCCTGCTCTCCATACTCAAACTTAACTAGCAAATCTCTTCCAGCTCCACAAAAGAACTGGCATGTCTTGAAGAAATTAAAAAATTACATCTTTTTAATTTTTTATTCATTTTCTATTTAAAAGCTCTGACTTCTGTCATGGACGCTATGCACAAGTTGGTAATTACTGCCATTTCAGTGCAACTTCAAAATGTGAGGGACCCTGGTCCACTATATGTGCTGGGAGTTTACTGTTGCTAACAATTCCAGGTTTTCCCTGAATCTTTTCCAGGTCCAGCATGCTGTAAGAAAAACCACAATGGACACTTTCTGGCTGCTCTTATTCAGGCGAAAGTCCCCGTGCATTTAGGAGGGGTTTCTGCAAGAGCATGTATTTGGCACTCACAAAGCAAATATATCGGTTCCCTTGCTTGTATTTACCCTTTGTACATTTGGACATTTGCGTGTGGTTTCCGATGTACAAGTACTGAACTAATGGGACAAAGGCTCCGAGGAACCAAGGAGTGCAAGGACAGTCCTTTGGGGGGCCTGCCCTCTTCCCAACAGGAAGCTTGCTACCTGGACACAGGCTGAGCAGACATTTCCACCCTCCTAGACTCCAATGACTGCATTTAGAAGACAAACCTAGATCAGACCTTCTCAAGCCAGCTAATAGGATTGTTGTGCTTCACAAGTTTTGAAGTCCCTCTTGTTCTGTCAATATCTTACTGCAAATAATTCATCAAAATAATACCCTAGATCAAATCACAATTAATTCCTTTGTAAAACATAGGCACATACTGAAAGCTTCCATTATCTCTGCGTTCTTCATCAATATTAGCCAGAATTGTATACTGCAGCACTTCAGTTCTGACTAGTGCACTGCTAACTGAGTCTCTTAATGGGCCTCAATATTGCTGCTTTCAAGGTTTCCAATTGCATGGGAACCAAATTTGTATTTTTATCAGTATGTTAGAAATAATATTCCTCCATCAATCTAGTCAGTGATAGAGTCACAGACTCCAGTCTGTTACAGATGCAAGTATCACTATATTTAAAAAAACAACCAAAAAAAGTCCAAATATTAATCAAAAGTGTTTGAAATTCCCACGTGATCTGTGTTGATGGCTATCAGTCATACAGCATCATCAAATTATAAAGCATCTCCCAAAGTAATCTACCAGCTGGAACATTCTTTGAAGCAGTTAATTCTAAATAAGGCACGTACAATACTTTGGGACATAAAACTTACATTGCAACCAGAACCTCATTCAAGAAAATAATATTGCTTACCCTCAGGAACTGAGAAGAGCAGACATGTATCAGGAGAAACCAGCATAACCTGCATTTCAAAACCTTGTTACATGCAATTTCAGGCAACTTGCTCCACAAATACCTGTAGCTCTATGTAATTTATGCCCTCAAATTATTCCCACTGTTTTGAAAAGATGGTCCTCTGGCACCAGAGCCCTCTTTTGGGCCAGTTTTCACACTGAGTTTGTAGGGGGATTCACTATAATGCTAAACCCTATTGCAAGTTTTTGCAAAGCCAATTCCTCACACTGTGGAATCGGGTCTGTGGTTTGGGGCAGCAGCATCATACACTGGGGTCTCTGGATGCCCTTGTGCAAATCACAATGTAGGGAGCCCCCAGTCCTGATCTGTGTAGGAAAGAAGTAGATCTCAATTCAGAAGTAAAATTGGATGCTGTACTGGATCAGGAGTTGGACTAGGTGATCTTTGGGCTTTTCTTCCAACCCAGCCTATTTTGTGATTCAGCTCCTTAACTGTGTAGCAATATAAGCAAGCCTTTTTCAACATACTTATAGATCCTTCATAATAAAGGAGTTGGATTATTTTTAATAATTTTTGAGTGTATCATTATGAATTAGCAAATAAGCTTAAAAAAACCAACCTCATTGGCCACTGTCAGGAAATTTGTCAACACAAAGAAATAAATGAATCAAAAATTATGAGACCCATATGAATTATCCAGGTAGCCTGGGTAAATATATAACCTCCTTCCAATTTTAGGAACTGCTGCCCAGTTCTCTCACACAAAAGGCCAGTGATTGCATGTGCACTAAATAATAATGGTTCATAAATTAAATAGCATTAGTCTTCTTGACATAACTCCATTTTGCAAAGCCCCACGGAAAAGGTACAGGCAGTTTGTTGAGCAAGCTCTGATAAAAGAAAAATATGCCTTTGCTTTCACTTTTGAAAGTGCCTGTCGGAATTTATAGGGTATAGCCCCAGAAGGCAATTAAGGCAACATTTTACAGAAAGCTACTACATGCCCCAATAACAAAGAACGATAAAAGGGAAGTGGGATTTGTGAAAACAATTTGATTTATAGAATTACATGTATAAAATGCAGATACTTTCAGCCTAAATGATTTCTACAGGAGGAGCTTATGTGTGTGACACAAATAACCCAGAACCTTCCCAAGTAAGCGGCACTGTCCATATTATAGCAGTACATCACAACCAAGGCTTCATTTTTGGGTGATTAATGCCAAACAAGCTGTTCCCTCAAATGCCACTTCCTAGAAAACAGCAGCACAGACACAAGCCAGGCCAGGCTGACACACTGGGTGCCACCTGGCACTCTGGCATTACGACTGGGGGGAATTTCAATGCTAGCCCAGGAGACACCCAGTGGAGCTCCCCTGCTGGGATTACAGGGAGCTTTGCCCACCCCAGGCAAGAAACATAAAAAAAGGTGAAGTAGAAGGGTGAGAAAGATTGGTACCAGCTTCATCGTCTCACTGGGCAGGCCTGGAAGGTCTTAAAAATGCACAATGACTGCGGATAGAGGGGAATAAAATGTCAGTGAAGGCATGCAAAAAAGAGTGATGAAGTGCTTAAATTAACAAGCTAAGAAATTAATATCAGTAGCAGCATTCTAAACAAATAAGAGGGGAGCGCGAGTGTCCCCCTGTGTAATTCCAAACAAGATGAAACCTGAGACAGAACTGTAATCGTGCAGACACAGAAATGCTGCCACACAGAATGCAGCAGCTAAGTATGGCTGTCCTTGAATTAGGAAGTGAGAATGAGGGACACAGTGAAAGAACAGTCACATTTGTAGGCTGGGCCACGGCAAAGACACTGAGTGGTCTTGTCTTCAGTGCCTGGGGAAAAAAAAAAGGAAAAGAAAGTGACCATCAGTAAGGAAATGGCAAAGGACTGAATTTTGCTTATTGAATTACCACAGAGTTGTCCAAAATGCTACAATCTTAGCTTGCATCTACTAAGTGCGCAGAATACCCCCAGTCTGAGTTCATATATGAGATTTCCAGAGATGGCACGTAACAGGAAAAAATGTGTATGTAGTTAGACCTCCAGCAAAGGTGTGTCACTGATGAAGGTACTTACATTAAGAAATAAGGATGAACTGCAATCTACATTAAGAAAGCAGTTCATTAAGCTTTAAGGTGAAAGATGACAAGATGAAGTTAGGGAAATTGACTGAAGGCTGGCTGGTTTATTTTAAGGTATAGGAGATGACAGTGAGATCATACTTTCTGTGATGAAATCTGCAAAATTATACTTGTTAAGAAAATGGCTAGGGAAGAAATTGCTAAAAGAGGAGCCTGAGGGACTGGAGAGCATATAAAACGTACTAAAGTGGGTTTTTTAGTCACTCAAAAAATAAACTTAGAGTTCCTAAAGTAAAGAGGATGGACGTTTCTGATGGTGCAGGCAGGGTGAAACTTAGAAACTCAAGGAAAATGCTCTTTTCTGCAACTGTCTGTTGCCAGGAAGGACCAAACCAGGTCCTTGAGGAAGGAACAAGTCAACAGCAAAGAAATTTGATGCAGACAGTATAAGCTGTCCATTCCTTATTTGAGATGGGACCTGAACTGGTCAAGAAGACTGTGGTTTCAATTAATATATTGTAATACAGACAGGGAGATGCTGCTCTTTTCTCTGTCTATAGTGTATGCCTGATAGAGGATGGCATGTGTTTTTTCTGGCACAAATATTGATTCACTACAAACAAGCTGAGCTGGGCATCAGCACACTTGGGAATGTGTAAGGGAAAACATTTTCTCACCTTGGGGAAACTGGAGGTGTATTAGGTGCAGAAAACAGACAGAGATAGGGAAGAGATGCAGGTATAGAGATGAAGGACACCTCATATCCAAACTGAACTCACAACCACATACTCAACACTACCAGATACTTATGGAGAAAATGCCTTTTTCCAAGTATCTGATAGATTCTGGGTTGTTCTGGGCACTGGAGTTCAAATCCTCATCCCTTCCTGGAGGTTAATGAGAGGGTTTTGGCTAAGAAGGTATCTATGGAGATGCTCAGGAGCAGAAAGGTTCTGTGCAGATAGTAATGAAAAACTAAAGGATATTCACCCCTTCTGTTTTTACCAAGATACTTTCTTCTGCTCACCTAACTCCTTTGTAGCATTTCAGAAATATAAAAGACAGTGTCAGATCTGATAAAGGAACGTATTAAGTAGCCCTTAATGTCAGTTATTTTGACTTCTAGCTTCACGTTCTCGACAGTAAGTGTCAGAGCTCTCTTGGGGACTCTGGTACTGCAGTTTTACCGGGACCCCCAAAGAGGGGCTCCAGTACTGCTACTTTGGCATTTATTCCTCTATAAATAGAGTATTTCCTTTTGAATTCTCTACCTGGATCAAAACAGTCATGTATTCAGCATCCAAAGAATCCCTGTCATTTTTTTTAAGTCAGCAGAAAATACAATCTCTAAATTGAAAGTAAAGAACATAGAAGTGCGGAACACCTGCTTGCTACAGCCTCAACAACAATCTGGCTCTGAATTGCTGAAATGTGACAATATTCAGTAATTTATAGAGCAACAAAGACAAAACAGTAGGAGGTTACTCTTTCATGACCAATAAGCCAATAAAACAAAAGTAGGGGAGAGCATGATTTGAAGTAATCAGACCAAGCAACACAGATATTTCTGCTTCCTGCAGTAAATAAAACATGTTGTGTCAGCTGGGAAAAAAAAACCACTCCAGCAATGCTGCCCATCTTGAAAGAAAGGCAGTGGTGAGGGAAGATTGTCTGCCACAGTTCCAGCATGTTTGATGTGGAGTTTGTTCCTCAAAAGGAGCCAGTCTGGAGACAGGAGCTGCTCCCCACAACAGCCTTGTAAGGCAGGTAGGGCATAGCTTGAGGCTGGACTAGAGAAAAACAAAACTCCAACCACTTATTGTAAAACTTGTCCTGGGGTGACTTTCTGATGCTGAATTGTATCTCCATTCATCTCTTTGGCCCACAATTAAGTTTTGCACCTTTAAGACAGGTTCTAAGAGCAAAGGTGATGGGAGACAAGAAGCACACATTTTGTTTTCAGAAACTGCACTTGCTCCCCTGCATCCTTCTCCTGGACAGTGCTGTCTGCAGCATGGACAGACAGCAGGACAGAGCTTTCCTTTGCTTTTAGTTAGTTTTTCACTAGCTGAGGCAGAGAAGTTCCCTGGACTGTGAGTTTTCTTTTTCTTGGAACTGTTTGAACCTGCTCTGGACTGAACACCCAGCAGAGCACTGGCAGCTCCACCTGTGGCCCACCAGGCTGGGCCTGTGCTGCGGCATTTCCAGCACCAGAGGGACTGATAAGAGACTGATAAGAGACCAAGTGCGCCAAGCTACAGCCCATGGAGGGACTTTCTGAGTGTGTCATCTCTTGGGAGCAGCAAGAGATTTTATCATTTGATATTGTTGATTTTTTGTGCTGGTGAATGCCTTGCCTGTTAAATAAACAGGTTTTCCCACTTTCCTCCAAGGAAATCTTTTCCCAAACCAGTTCGGGGAGGGGCTACTTGAATCTGCTTTCTAGAGAATCCCCTTTGGAGGTTTTCTCCCAAATCTGCCTGAAACCAGGACAAATTCTTTTGTATTTGAGAAACAAAACTCCAACCACTTATTTGTAAAACCACAAGAGTTACTTCCTTGTATCACAGCACCATATTGCCAAGCACTGAAAGAGCAAATAATTGTTTTCCTAATGCATCCATGTTGCCTCCTTAATTTCACTGTCTTTTCCTCTACATATGCCCTACAAAGGAAAGGAAATTTTTTCTGTACACTAAGCATTGTTGTTTTTGTAGAAAGTAGAAATGTTTCCATCCCACAGCCGGGGGAGAAGGGTGTTTGACCAATACAAAAAACCTGGGCAAACCACAAAGGAAAGATTTCAACAGCAGCCCATGAAATTTTAGCACAAAGAAAGAACAGATTAATATAACAAACTCCTTGGTGTTTCTTCTAGGCAACTTAAGAGAGTTTGAGCCACATGGCCGGCTCTTCCACATCAGCCAGAAAGATACCTATTTCACACAGCCAAGGAATAGTAAATTACCAGAGAAAAACAAGCTGTGTCATAAACAGGAACACACTCCCAGTACAAAAGTGGTATCAGCTTTTATTATAAGGCCTAAAGCATAGGGGGCCCACTGGTTGAGCCGGAGTGCTCTCAGTCAACAATGAGCAAGGATTCTGCAGACCTGGATCTTCTTCCTTTCTTGAGCAGGGTCATTCCTGATGTTCCAGGCTGAGCAGCATGGATGTCCCCCTTTTATACTGTTTTTTGTTCCTTTGGATTGGTTTCTGTTGGGATCCTTCATTTGTATGAAGGTTAAGATGCTGATTGGCTCTTACAGTTCTGTCCAGGCTGACTCACTTTTGCTTGGGGGGATGCACTTTACTTTTGTGTAATACAATAAGGTGAGTACTGTATTTCTTATAACTACCCTTTTAACCCCTTTTACAATATAATAACCAAACAATTTCACAGTACATTATTAACTATTTTACAGCAGTTTCTAACCTATTTTTGACAGCTGGCATCTTAAACTCCCCAGTCTTTCCTACAGTCACGACCTTACCACTCTGCATAAGAAATGTATTGACCAAACTATCAAAGGGTTCACCAGACTAATCTTTATCTAGCCACTGATTTGCAGGCAGTGGGAAACAAACAAGAAAACAAATAATGAGATCATAAATTTCCTGAAGCTAAAGTAGGTATTGTTTGCATAGTAATTACCATGGTTCAATTACAGTATGAATAGTCTTCAAAGAAAAGTTGGTCTCCTTCCTCTACAGGCAAAAATGAGTAAGAAACTATGATTACTTTCCCTGCTTATTTCCATGAGAGTTGAAGTATTTCCTGTAGGGCATGAAAAAGATAATACTTATCATGAAAACAAGACATTTATTTTCAAGAGATATAGAAAATTCTACACACTACACCTCTAAAATCTTCTGTTTATTGCCCCTTATGCTCAGTAATTTATATTATATTTATATTTATATCAAAAGCAGTGCTTCTTCTTAGTCTATCAACTGCTCTCTAGTTACATTTTATATGTCAGCATGTTAATATAAACCTGCAGTCATTCTGCTGATGTCCATGTTCTAAAAAGTGGTATTGATTAGTTTTCCATACTATCTTAGAGTAGTTTCATAGATGACACTGAGAGTCCCCATTTACACAGTGAGGATAAATCCCTAAGACCATAACACTATGCATTTTGAAACCTGCAGATGAGTTTCCTCAAGAAATTGCACAAATAAATCACTTGAAAGCAATAACAGTGTAGGAAAATTATACAGCTCCAGACAATGCACAATCAGCCAACGCACATGGTATATATTCCTTTGCCTTTATCACACCTGACAAGCCTATGGTTAGAGACTGACAAAAGAGACTGTCTGTTCATCAGGAACAGGACAGAATTTATAGAAATACCTCTTAAAAGAAAGCATTCCTGATGGAGTGCCAAATCTCCATGTCAGCTCCAGACAGGTAATAATTTGTGCTCTATCTTCCTATAAAGCAACCTCTCTCTTCTTCCAAGAATATTCAAAGGGCTTTTGAAGCTGAGTGTAAATGCTCCAGCAAGAGTACTTCTATTAAAACTACACAGTGCAAGTATGAGGAGAACAAGCACAGATGATTCAGGATATGGCAGAGTATACAGAAGTTTCCTCTTGCCTCTAAATCACCATGTTAAAAATGGTTTAGGTCAACTCAGTGGCTGCCTAGCAAAATTTGCTGCTGAAATCATCCAGTTTCTAATTCAGAGTAAGATTCTGAACACAAGCACGTTGACACGGATTGAGAAAATATTAACTTCGTCAGTGAAAGTAATGTGAGGTTTTTATTGAAACCTGGGTACAAGAAATCACTGTCAGTGTCACAAGCCCATGATTTCTACTATTGCTGCCAGCTGTGGAACTAAAAATTCAGCAGTTCACCAGAGAGGCCAAGGACTACACTGCACTTTCACAGTCATTGCAGCAATACCTCTCCGGTGTTATCTATACACCACAGAGGATGCACACTGGAATGTGCATTATAGTACAACCTTTGCTGGTAACATCTTTCCCAACAGATGATGCAAAAGTGCATCTCTGCTGCTTACGATGTTTTGTTCTTGCATCTTTCAGAGCATATAGGAAGGCCTACCCTGCCTTCACATGCCCATGCTGCCATGTGTGGAGACCTTCTGAATCTGGGTCTTTCCACAATTGCAAAAAGGAAAAAGAGCTTTTACCTGGCAACACTACATGTGGGAGCACAAATGGGATTTGCCTTTTTGCAATATCAGCAGCACTGGCAAGGAGGAAAGGACACTCAGATTCACCAGCTTTGCACCATACCATAAGGGCTTTCTGTGAAAAGTCTTTTTCTGTGCTGCTCTGATGATGAGCAGCAAGCTGTGCTTCATCAAATTTGAACAGAAGATGTCAAGAGAAGAATAAATATTCATGTTTTGTATCAAATACTGAGAAGTCACATACCAGGAGCAGTACAGGGGAATACAGTAGCCTGCCAATTAAGGAAATTACATACTAGACGAACCAAAGGATTATTTAAAAAGACTCAAATCCAAACTATTTGCAGACATACTGCAGAGAAGGTTGGATGGCATTTGCAGGCAGCAGTAGGAACAGCCTCTGCAGCTGTAACCTGTTGCAGTGTGTTGTAAACTTCCTTCCCCAGGTGTGCCAATACCTCTCTTCCCCTTCCCCCCTCGCCCCCTGCTGGGCTGTCAATCAGGCTTAACATTCCAGCAAGGCGTCGTGTGGTTGGTCAAGTTCAAAGGATGCCCCTCAGGCCCAGGGGTCATTGGCCTGTCTAGGTGTCATCCCCCCCTGAGACCCTGCCCCTCTCACCTGGTTGGTGGCTCACCTGTTCCCTCCCCTTCCCCTGTCCCTGAGCTTAAAAAGGTGATCAGACCATGCGGCCGTATTCTGTTGGAGCAGTTGATCACGTTCAGACCTCTGTAACCATGGAATAAACCTCTGGATTTAAACCCTCCAGCAGAATCCATCTCCTTTTCTCTTCACCATCGCCTGAAGCTATTCCTCCTGAGGTAAACGGGGTTCCTAACAAGCCTGGACTTGTTCAGTGCCCAGCTGCAACCACCAGCAAGCCAAGGTATCTCTGGGGTGATACACCGCAGTTGCTGCCTTTGGTCCAGCAGCAAGGGTCAGACTGGCCCAGGCACTATCTAACTGGTAATATTGGGATTCATATTTCAATAGGAACCCTGGGAGCAGAGGGAAGCAAGAACCCTGCACAGCCTCCCCCACACCCACCACTATGGTCCTTCTGACCAGCTGCCCCAAAGACTGTACCTTTATTGCTACTGACACTGATGGACAGCAAAGCAGGAAGTATTTGCCTCAGAACCTGAGCTCAGAGTGATGCATGAAAAACATCCACAGAAAAGCACCTTATACAGCTGGAATTGGAATCAATAACTTATGAACACTACAGAGAAGAAGGGGAAAAATCCCAGCTCTCTGTGATCTAGTGGTTCTGCTTATTAAGGAGGGCTATTCTGTAGCAGTCAATATTTTTGCAAACTAGATGTTATTAATGCACAAGTACAATATGGATTGACAGTGGCTTAGGAGAAAGGGAGATAACAGAACAGAACCTATGCCTGGACAGTCCTGGGATTTGAAGATGTTCCGAAGCCTCTCCACCAGGTGACACAATTTCTTTGTCTTTGGTGGCCCTGAAAAAGGACACCATGAACTGTGCTCCCAAGGGGAAGGGTTGATAACATCACTGGTAAGTGAGGAGAGACTAGAAAACTGTTAAGTCCTACCTCATGTGTTGGCAGTTGTTATTTTAGCTTCCCAATGTGTCATTCCATTTCCATAAGCAAGAATCACATGAGGTCTGTTTTGAAAAGAAGTTTTCTGGCATGCTTCAACAGCACAAAATTCAGAAATAATTGTTTTTAAAGGACTTAATAGTGTCTGAAACATGTTCAATTTACAGTCTAAAGGAAAAATACAATTAACTTACCAACCCTTAAATCGCACGTCATTTGATGCACCAGTACCAAGTTAAAAATTAATAATCCCATGCCTAAAGGGACCAACTCTCTTTTACTTTATGTTGACAATGATTTACCTGAGTTGTATGTATTCATCCAAATGAGAAGAGTATAACAGACACTTGCATGAGAATAAAACCCTATTTTTGTAGTTGTCTCGAGTTCTCATATTGTCACACAGTCAAATTGGTTCTGTATTCCTGAGCCATGCTGCATTATTCCAGGGGAGGAAGGTACATCTCTGCTTCACTAAACTGGGGAGGAGCAGACTTAGTGTGATGGGAAAAGAAAAAAAGAGGGAGAATTTATTCATCTGGGTTTGTGGGTGGGCTCCAGGTCATTTGGTTATTCATTTGCACTTGCATATTGCTGGAGTGTGCAAAAAACCAAAAAAAATTAAATCAGAGTACTGCACCCACCACAGCTTAAAGCCCATGAAACCACCCTGCACCCACAAAGGGTCGAAATACAGGTAAGGAGCTACCACTTCCTTCTTAGTGGTGATGGAAAAATGAGGTACAGGGCTATTGCAACCCCCATGCACCTATTTATGTGTCATTGTCATTGAAATTCTTTGCACATTTGCACCTAAATTGCTTTACAAGGTCACAGTGGGCACCATGGGTTGCTGCTGTCTGTTCTTAGACATTACATCTTTTCACCTCCATGAGCTTATAGAGAAGGAAATGGATTTTAAGGCAAATATGAGACCTTCTGACACCTGCATTCATGCAAGGGGCCTCTTCTCCCTTTAGCTGAACCAGTTAGAAGGAATTTATATCTGCCTAGAGATATCAAGTTCTGCTAAGCTGTGATTTTTTTTTTTTGTGCATTTGAAACTTGTAACAATTGGACTCAATTTAATACAAGTATTTCTAAGCACAGATATGTGGCATTTCTTTCAAAGTAAATTTCTTCTATTATTATTTGAGTATCTTCTTATGTACATGACTAAGTCTCTGTGCCAGCACAAGACTAAACCTTACCAGGAAAGGACTGTACTAGAATTAGGTCTTTCATATCAAAGGCATCTTTGACAGACTCAAATAAATGAGGAATGATAGTTTTACACAAAACTAAGCACACTTGTCAGCTGATGTTTTTCAAATAAGCCATCTAGTACACTCACTCTTGGAAAAGAAGAAATAGAGTGTCAGAGAAACAAGTGTATCCCAAGGAGTTGGGCTTGAACCCAAAAGAAAAGAGGAAAAAAATACTAATGCAGTAATGTGATTCTTCCTATATTTGGCAAAACTTCTGCGGACTACGTAGAAGACAGCTCAAACCACTGAAAATTATGAACATAATAAAAAGTGAGAGCACTCAATGTATGGAGTATTCAGTTAAAAAAAAAAAATTTGTAATTACACTGCCATGGCTGCTCCCAGCATGTATCAGCTCCAGTCTCACAAGAGGGTTCCTGCTTCCCACTGACCCAAACATGGCTACTCAATGAATTTATCTATTTTTATATCCTAAGTTCATACCAATTTGGAATAAAAAGCAAACAAAAAAAAAAAATGAACACAGAAACCCCTCTATTATCTGCAGGATCACAGAATCAGATCGGAGATCAAGGGTGTCCCACAGCAGCACATCCCTGTCCCCAAGTTCCCCCAGAGCCACTCTGAGTAAGAGTACTGCATTAAATGCCATGGCTTCTGAGAGGGATGCTAATGGTGGAGCAGAGGAGAAAGTCACCTATTGTGGAGTGTTTTCTTTTTAATAGTTTGCTCCTGTTTTCCCCCTATGTTGCTGGTTTAGCGTAAGTTATACCCTCCTACCCAGTTGCCTATCATACCCAAAGACCTGCCTCTTGTGGTAAAGTGTTCTCTGCCCTTCCCCTGCCAAACTGTCCATCTTCCCTTGAGCCAACCTCCTGCTCGGAATTCTCCTTCAGAAATCCCCTAGAGCTCAAGGCCCCATAAGTCCATGTGACCCAATTCCCCTCCCCCTGGCTACTTGATGCTTTTGTGAGCCCTACCTTTTACTCCTCCCCAGGATATCCCTGATTGGTTAATAATTTGTACTTTCCCTTTGAACCTCCTCCGTTTTTAAGATGCTGTACTCCTGTTTCCTTTGTCTTTTGCTCTCAAATTCCCCAGAGTAAGAAACCCTCTTTTGTGCTATGCAAAAGACGCCCCCCTCCCCATCCTTGTCTCCTCAGAGCGCAGACAGCCGAAAAGGCTGTAGAGCAATGCTGCACCCCTGGTCTTTCTGCACCTGGGGTGTGTTATGTTTGCTCAATTATTTCATCTTAAAAAAAAAAAGTTAAACAATATTAGAAGTGGTAACAATTTTGATTGAATAGTTAAAATAAAAAATATAAAATTGGATACAATATAATTCGATTAAAATAAGGGATCATTTGGTTCTAATAATAGCGCATAAGCAAGAGTTCAATGACTCTTGTTACTTCACGTACAAGCTTGCTAAATGAAAATCGCTCTTTATATGCTATATGTCAATACCATCTCTTCTTATTTTCAGTTCGTTACTTTTCTGTCTCTGCTTTTATTATCACTTTTACTACGCATGTGCTACTACTCGGTTTGATGGTCGCACAAGTCTTTGGGGGTCGTGACTGATGAAGGCCCTGTAGTCTTCTTCATTGTCTTTTAATTCACTTTTGGGTTACACATGCACACCAAGCCAGTACAATGTAAGCTAAGACTAACGTATTACTGCATTTACACATTAAGGCAATAAATCTCTTATAATTAGCATTTTCTGGGACTGAAGCAGGTTCTTGGTCATTTTTAGCAACTATATCTTCAGCTTCTTTCCTGTGGTCCTTGAAAAAAACATCTGCTGAGAAAGGGTGGGGGGGGTGGGGGGGTGGAGCCCCTCCTCTCCCTCTCCTCTTTGGCATTATTTTTATTTTTAACTTATTTTATTATTTCCAGATATTAGTTACTGTATCAATATTGATTACTGTTTCAGTTTTTATCAGCATGAATCATACGTATTTACCACAGGTGTGACCCACTTCCCTTTGCTCCAGGCATCTCACCACATGCAATGCATACATGGAAACTCACGGTGTGAAAAAGGAAAACCCTGCATAACAACAAAGTGGATGGGTGGGATAGAGCTTTACAACTGGCTACGGAAGATAAGAAAGTAAAAAGCCGGGACTGTATTTGAGAAATGTCCTTTTGTGAAGTTAATGCTTATCAAACAGATCGGTCAACTGCAAACAGTTACAGATCTCTGTAATAAAATATTAATAGTTCTTGTCTACTGCTTCCACAAGGTACTGCAGTAAAAAATGAATGCTACTCACAGATTTCCACTTTTTCCTTTTACTACTGCTTGAAACTTATGTCTAAGCAAGCCAGTTTACTGTAGTATTTTTTTTCCTTTAAACCTTAGAGGATAATTAAAATTCCTTGCACAGGAAAATGGTAAAGAAGATTTGGGTATGCATTTCAAACGTAGCATACTAATGGCATTTTTGGACTCTAATCAACCATCTCTCTGCTCTGCAAGAAGTAGAGTTAATGGACAAAATCTCTGAAATATACATTTCCATTTACAAGTCTCATACCTTCACTCTAACCTCATCTTTCCACATTTCTGGTACCTTGCTATTGTAAATACAGTATTAGCTTTTTTAATACATTACACAACAATCTGATAATCTCATTAACTGCAAATACTGTAGGAATGCAAAAGCCTGCTGATGCCCATCAAAATATTGCAGCCTTCACCAGGGCTGGTTGTTAGCAATAAGAAGCCAAACATACATTGCTCGAGCTGATTTACTTTATCATTTGATTTTACAGTTTCTGTTTAGCGCTGAACTGACAGAAGGGAAACATTTTTGCATTCCACCTGAGGACCGCTCTGAGAAACGACTGCTCACTTTAAAAATTCAAAAGGTTATTAAACCTTCACAAAAATACAACAAAATTACTAGATAAGCAAAAACAGGCCTGGAAACTGCCCTCATAGCTGGCTACCACATGGCTAGCTCATCTTCAAGATGGATGCTTCACCTTTAACTCTTGGGGGCTGCATCAACCAGCCTTGGCCCCTCCCAAAGTCTGTCAGTCAGCTCTTCTTTGTCATTTATCAGTGGAAACTGCTTTCTTGTAACTGGATTAGAGCTCAGGTGTTGCTGTGCTGCACCCCCTAAGCCCCAAGCTTTTCCATTCCCAGCTGCCCCAGGTAAGGGACACGTGTGCAGCCTTCTTTTGCCTGTCTTATACAACCCTGCCTGTCTGATGGCAACAATACAGGGTGATGAAGGGAACTGTGGGGAGAACAGAGGACATCTGAACTACAGTACTGCACAGTACTATACATCAGTAAAACTTCTCTTCATAGTCACACAATATTCGTTCCTTAATTGCGAGAGCAAATCATCTCATTATCCATCTATAACACCACTTACCTCAACACACTGAAGCTTTGTTTTTGGACCTAACCTTTGGGTAATCTCATCTCTCCCAGGGACTTCTGACATTCACATTTGTTCTGAGGAGCTGCAGTTTACCCTGCTGCGAACAGGAAGATCACGACTGGGTGTTTCTATTATCTGACAGTTTTTCAGTTTACTTTTCTTCTTCCTTCCACATAACATTAGCACAAACCACTGCTTGTGCTTTCCATCTCCCCTTCATTATTTCACCCTTTGCTTTTCATCTCCCCTTCATTATTTCACCTACTGAGACAACTACAAATTGTGCTTCCTAGTAGATACAAATCCAGCTCTCCTAATTCAGCTTTGAGTTCAGGTAAATCCCAACCCTCTGTTCAACCCAGCAAGGCTCAAATGGCTCAGCCTACATTATGCCTTATAAACCCTGTCCTACTTTGCAAGAAGACCTATTAGTCTTGCACAATAGAAATTTCTTAACTTTTTTTAGTCTATGAAGTCCTTTTGGCTAAAAAAGGATAGCAAACTAGTTTCTGTTCTCCAGAAACTCTCAACTGCTAGAAATGGAAAAGAGCATAAAAATTAAGGTTTGTGGAGTGTGGGTGCATTTATTTTCAGGAAATTGCATAGATAGAACTGAACTTTCTTCTTCTAACAGACATTCTCCAAATCCCCTTTAAGTTTAATTTTCTGCTGTACCTCCCACATAAACATTCAATACTTGGTTTTAGCTCATGAAATCAATACATAACAGAAAATTGTTACCCCTTAAATGCAGACTTACACATTTTCTTTTTTCAGTAACTTCAGGCTAGAGCAGGTACTCCTCACATGGGTTGGTGTTTGGGGGCTTCACAAGGATGAAATCTTTACAATGGACTTCTGTTAGTCTTTACTATTGACCCTCATGTTCCTGTGGCAGTGGAAAGGCTGCCACTTCAGGGCCAGCCTTCAGAAAACTCGATCTTATTTGCAGCAGTAGGAGTTGAGCATGCCAGCTGACTCTTTATTTTTGGTTTGTAAGGAGGCTTCTTTTCGGCACCAGAAGCACCACCAGCATCACAGCAACCATCACAGCCCAAGGGCAGGCACAGACCTGATGGGGCTGGCATTAGTGCTAGCTCAGCTCCCTAAAGCTAGTGCCAAGAAGGCAACTGGAAGCTGTGAAGTTTAGTCAGAAATTTTGATAGTAGCCAGAAAGACAGCTAAAACCTGTTGAGGCTTTTCTTACACCAGGGACTCAGAAGCTGCACTTACAAAAAGCTTAGGAGTGAGGTCAGCAATTCAGGGAGCTGGAGAATTTGATAATAAGCCAGTTGAGTTATTGTGATTGCAATGGTAACTCCATCTGAGGCTATGAGCACTTCCTAGGCCATCCCAACTGTCCAGGATGCCTAGTTTGGAGGATCTTGTTTAGAAGTAGCTGTTAACTCTTTTGGAGAAGATCTCTACAGCAAAGTTTGTGATACAATATTAACAAATATCACTCACATAAAAAAACCAGAGAAATAAATGCACAATACTGCACCTCTGGGGGCTTCCCCACTCCACTACCTACAATGTGCAACAAAGCAAACAAAAAAGTGAACACAGAAACCCCTCTATTATCTGCAGGATCACAGAATCAGATCAGAGCTCAAGCCTGGAATGTGCAACATTCCAGGCTCCCCACAAGCTGTTTCAGGTGCAGCAAACCCCACACACCCCTTCTGCAACAATTCAGTGTTTATTTTTGACCCAAAAACAATGACATTACTCTTGAAGATATCTGTGGAGGGATAGAATGTAAGAAAATAGTGCAGAAGGTAATCTCACAGCCGAGGAGTTGCAGCTGCACTAATCACCAAAGATTAGGAGCAGGCCTGCCCTTACTAGGCCACAGCTGTGTCCAATAAGAAGACAAATGCTACAGAAGAGTGGGTTAGCTGGGTGAAAAGAGAGTTGCAGTTTGTTGGCTGTGCTGTGAAGAAGAAGAAGGAGTCAGTGCTGTGAGGAGATGCACATGAGAAATCACCCAGAAGGTATGGAAGATTTACAATAAGATGACAACAGATAGCCAGCTCTCCAGAAGCCCTTAAAAAATAGCCACACTCCTAACAAACAAAAAAACCTCCAAACTTCCTAAATCACTCACAGTTGCTCCCATTTTTAACCCAGCCCTTACTCATCATCTAGCTAGAGCACGTCTTGACAGGTATAATCCATTTAACTACGAAATATGGGGACATACTTCCAGTTTTTTGTCCTCACTGAAAAGCCTTCTCATTTAACTCTCTTCACAGCTTATCCTTCTGACAACATAACCATACAGAAGGAGCATAAAAGACAGGAATTAATTAACACATGGGCAGAAATAACATTTTAGAAACAAATTTTCATTTGTTCCAGAAATTTCACATGTTATCATTCAGCTACTGCTCAATATCCTGCTCACCTCCCCCTCCATGCCAGTGTGAGCAGCAGTTGGGGTACAGATCTCTGAGGTAATGCACACAGGGCTGCTTTGGAGCTGTCATTCCTGATTAAAATCTGCATGAGGGTCCCACTCCTGCAAGGCTGGATCTCTCTCCAGGAATGCCATGAGTCCACATAAGACCTCTACATAGAACAAAAAGAAATAAAATTAAATGCTGCAGCTCTTTTTGTTCATCTGGCTCAGCAATGAATATTTAAATATAAAATGTTTGTTATCACTTAACAGGTCAGCTCTCTGTTCCAAGCCAATGAGTTGGAATCCTGCAAAGCCAGGCATATGTTTGCAATTGTTGCCATTCAATAGTTTGCACTGTTATGAACAAGATTTAAGGGTTACACTCTGCATTTATTACCTATTTAAATTACTCTTCCAGTATGTGAATATTAAACGCTACTAGAGGCAGATGAATGTCTGTACAAAACTACAATAGGAAAAGTAAGATTAAAGTGAACATTGTTCTAACAAAATCTTTATAGGAAATAAGTACCACCCTGACTTCAGTGATGTTTCACTCTTCTCTGCCCATCCCTAAATTGGATGACATTGTTCCAAACTTGTTATGCCAGTATGCCAGTAAATAAAATTTTCCATCTCTAGTATTGTCTCATTTGAATTTTGATTTATAACACCTAAATTTTGCACATGGAATCATTCTTAAGAAAATCCTACAAATTGGTTCCTCTGATGTAAACAGCAACAGCAAAATAAAAACACAACACCAAGCTACTTTTGATAACTTTTTTCCAGTAACAAGTGTCCTGCAAACCAGATGTTCTTCTGTGATTATTTTCAAGTCTTTCTTCCGTCTTTTAAACTGAAAAAGAGATTCAGCATCTTGAGCATGACTTCAAGTGCCATGTAGAGTTATTGCCCTGGGGAATAAGGACTTACCCCTTAAATCTCGGGGTTTGATTTTTTTTTTAATCTGATGCAACAATGACCAGGACATGGTCATCTTTCTGTAAGCTACTTCTAAAGCTGAGTTTTTGGACAAGTCCCATCATTAGGACAATTGCAGCGGCGTTCATTTCATTATGCACTTGAGAGCCTAGCATAGTGAAAAACTTCTTGAGAAACTCTAAAGAAAAAACAATTCTATTTTGATTTTAAAAGACACCATTGTCAGGTTCAATTAACATTGTCTCAAAATTTCTTTTATACTTGGTAATTTAAAGTCACTGACATAACTGCAAGCCAGTCTATAATTATCCCTTATAAGACAACTATAAATCTCTTATTTTGCTTCTAGGAGGGAGATATGCAGCTGTAGCTATGCACTTCCTCCCTAGCATGACACCACATTTCTTGTTGTAACTCTAGGGAATCGTTTGGCAGCAGAGGAATGGTCAGCCCATGGAGGACAAGTCCAGCTCTCCCTGCCAAGAGACACTGGAAGGACGTTGTGCTTCCACGGTCAGCCCCACACACATGAGGAAGAAAAACAGCCCAAAACCACAGTACTATTTGGGGTCCCCCTAAAGACAGGGAAGAGGTCCAAAATGATGCACAACTAATTGCGCAAGGGTGTGTGTACAAGGGGCCAGCATACATAAGAGGATGACTGTCCTTTGCTACAAGCCCTGAGTACAGATGTCCTTCATAGGAATGGGGTGGAGGGGAAGAGCCATCAGTCAAGCTCAACCCTCTGAGAATCCTTTAAACTGTGCCCCTGATCCCTCCTATGCACCTGAACTGCCCACCTGGATTTCCACAGCATCTCTCCACACCCTTCCTTGGCCTCATCCCAGCCAGGCTCCCCAGCTTTTGCAGGGCTGGCTGGCACAGGACTACCTTCTGCTTTTCAAAGCAATAATTCCCATAAAATGCAATGGCTCCCAGAGGTGTGGAGTGGGGTCAGGAGGAAGCAAACAAAAAACCAAAAACTTTCCAGCATGAGCAACTGGAAGAAGACACCTTGAGTCACCTTCTCAGCCTCTCATAGTCAGTTCTCCTAAACTACTCTAAAAAAAAAAAAAAAAAAAAAAAAAAAAAAAAAGCAAAACAAAAGCAAAACAAAAGAAAGAGAGGACAAAACCCCCCAACAAACAGTGAACAAATATTCGCACATTCAGCTTTTAATGGGACAGTCAGACACTAAATGACAGTAATTGCCTTTCTCAGTAACTAATTGAAGTTGCTATTTTCCTGCTGACCCATGGATTCTTGCAGCATGAGCTGTAAAAATCTTACAGCATCCTGTAGTAGTGTGATCATTTCAAGCTCTTATTTCCCATAACGTGCTTCAGGCAGGACCTACTGATAATCCCCTACTGAGGCAAATACCAGAGACATCCAAGGAAGCAGATCCCCACTAAGTTACTGGGGAAGCCAGGGCTCTCTCTGGTTTGGTGAGAGCCACTGGTAAATACTGCTAAATGCTTCTACTCCGGGTACCTCTGCTCCTGATCTTGTGGTTGCTGTGGTCCCAGGAAATCTTCACACAACAGAGCTCGCAGCCTGTGGCCCTGGCTGCAGCCCTGTCCCGGGATTTGCAGGAACACCCCAGATAAAAACTTGTGCACACACACTATCCTCAGGCCCTGGGTCTAGCATGTCCCTAAACACTGTAGTGCTCCCTCTCAGGTGCTGGGGAAAAAGATGTTTTGAAGTCATTTCATCCAGTCTCGCATGAAGGAAACAGTCTAGGAAGGGTGTGTGAAACAGTCTAGGAAATGGCAAAAATATTGATGTCAGTACCACCAACCACAGAAAATGGGTACATAGGTATATACATATATACAGCCTTTCCAAAAGGAATTAAACAAATACTAAAAATAAAATCTTAAAACACAAACAATTTTAGCTGAGGAGTGAGCTTTCAACTCCTCCAATTTGATGGTATCACCTAAAAAATATCCCACAACTATCATGCCCTAATGATCATCATAAAGAAAACTTGTATTTATTTTACAGCCTCCCAGAACTATGTTCCAACCAGATAGTTCAGAAATGCAAGTTAGAAATACATAGAACCCCACTTTTTGTTCTGGAACAAGTGCAGTCATTTCAACTACTGCTAATAATATGTCATTGCCAGGTAGTTGTCCTCACAAGCTGCTTGACACCTAATCTATCACCATCAACTTACATTCAACTACAAATGAGATAAAACAGCATTTAAAACTGTATACAGCTCTTCTAGCTGGATAAGAAAAGCATGAATGAAAAGCAAATTGCTTTGCTTATCTATCAAGTCTGGCTCACAAGAGCCAGGTACAAAGGTTGCAGGAGGAGATTTTTAAATTTCTACAGTCTTCTGAGTTAACAAGAAAAGATAGGTTTGAGCTACCAACACTGCAAGACATCACTGTAATATGACTCCAACAATCACACCATTTTAATCAATGATGTTCCTATTTACAGAAGCACATCACTGATCTTCAGCTAAGTCATGCAGGAGAAAATTGCATTCGTGTTCCCTGGTACTGCTGCTTCTCAGTAATCCATTACTGCATTGCAGCAGGTCCAAACCCCCTTCTCAAAGGCATTTCTTCCATCAGCTCTTTGGAGGAGTGGCAGAAGGGACAGAAAGCAGCACACCTCCAAGCCACCAAGGGTCCTTTAGTCACTATGAAGTAAACTCACTGACTTTGGGAGATCAGTGAGACAGTACAGCAGTGCTATCATTCCCCTGGAAAGCCTTTTTGGCTCTCTTGAAAAATTGAGCCAGACCTACCGGAAGTTATAAACAAGGCTCTGGAGACACTATTCCCTGCAAATCACAGATATCTGCAGAGAGAAAGCTCCCCATCTACTCACCTGCACAGGGATGCACCTGGGACAGAGCAGAAGTCAGAATTTTGCATCTCAGACAGAAAGAGAAGAAACTCCTTCCCTGCCTGCTACTGATGTCCAGCACAATGACAAGGCAATCAAGAGCAAGGAAACATCTCAGAATCTTCATCATCTCTGATAACCGCAAAGTAACTTTACTAGCACCCTAGGACCAGCAAGATGTGGGCTCTTTCAGCACTTAGACAGTTTGGTGGAACTTCATAACCCTGAACCTTCACCTCCAATTCAAATACTCCCTTTAAGCATTGCAAATATACTTAAGTGCTGTTAGTACTTGGCAGGTAAACATGCAGTAACTTTAGAAAAGAGGCAACCCACAACCTGCAGGAAATAGGCAAGTATTTGGGACGCTAATTTCCCACAACTTTAGAAAGTTGTATTTCCCAAAACTTTAAAAAAGAGGCAAACCACAACCTGCAGGAAATAGGCCACTTCTAATGTATTGTATATTTTATAATTAATAGATTATCATAAGCCCACAGTATGTGTATGATTTCAGTTGTAACTGTTTCTTCTCACAGCTGCATCTGGGAAAACAATCTCTCCTGGAAGCTGTTCTTCTGTCAGTGGACAATTAGAGAGGTATTCTTGGGATGATAATTTTTGTCTTCCATCATCTTGAATTCTGGTTTAGTGCTGTTTTTTATCCATAAACCCTTGTTTTCAGTTCTTATACCTACTGGTATTCGCACTGTACCTAGTCAATACCAAAGCCCAGACATCACATACTTGCAGTCTTGGCAAGTTTTATGGGTTCTGACAAACATGTAGCTGAATTTCTCACTAATCTTTCAACAAGACCATAACACTCAGCACCTCTAAAAGAACTTTTACCCTTTGATACCTCTGTGCCATGCATGCATCAACTGAACAGCACTCCAGAAAGCACTGTTAAATCTTTCCATTTCCAAGAAGAACATAGAAATTTTATACACTTGAGAAAAGAAAATCAGTTCAGTAGCAGAGACAAAACAGATAATAATGTGCCAGATGACAGGATTAATTTAGAGTTTATAGCATACCACTAACTGCACCCAAATTAAAATCTCAATGAAAACAAAGAAACATGATTTTGGACTTATAAGAAAGGGTGCCATCAAAAAAAAATGTCCTTATCGAGTCCTTAAACATCAAAAAGAATTTTGGGAAATGTATTATTTTTTTCTCCCTGTAAATGTTGCCTTTTTTCCTCATTTTCCCCTTTACTGTGAGATCACTAACGTAAGAGATGCTCATACTCTGACATCCTCAGACTCACCAGATTTCCCCAGGAGCAGTGCTATTGGCACTAAATGCCGCAATGCCAGTAAAGTTGTAAGAATCAGCAAAACCAGTAAGCACTGGAGTTTCCTTTAATAACCTTTTCCCAGCACCCTGAACTCCCTTCCACACAGAGAAGGCACCAAGGCTGGTGCAGAAGCTTTCACACTTCTCTCAATCACAGGAGCCTGCTCTAAAGGGGAGTGGTGGGAGAATAATGCTCCCTAGAGGTGTTTCCAGGTCTCATGAATTTGCTGCCATGCTGCAATCCTGTACTTGCTTTAAATTCAGGTTTCTTAGGCCACATGCATAAAAGACAATCTCAGTTTAATTTAGAACTGGATATATCTCTGGCATCTCTGATCCATAAGGAGCTTGGAAACACTGGCAGTACACACTTGCCAGTTCAGAAAGTATATTGGAAAAACAACGTATTACTGTGTAGGGTTTTTTTGTTTATTTTTGGTTCCTTTCCAAGAACTTCTGTATGTTTGCAAAGGTTTAAGGCCTAAGTACTATACAGAACAGAATTTCATTCTATAGCACCAGACCAGTATAAGGAACAAGAAATGCTAGGACCCTGCATTTTGCTCAGTGTGCTGGCAGAGAACTGTGTTCACAGCCAATCCCCATGCCCTTCCTTTAAAGTCAGTCAGTCCAGGGAATTAAAACCTCAGTTAAGATCTGCTCCTACAGCATGCTTTTGCTTCCAAGATGCCCTAGCTAAGCTCATCCTCGGCACCACTCCATACTTCAATAAGTTCTTGGCTGCTACCTGTTGTTCCCAATGGTTATGTCCTGACTCCTAAGGGGCTCGCACACACACCTGCAGCAAAGAGACTCTCTCAGACCTAGTCACACTCATTTAACTTGACAGCTGCATCTTCAGCCCAAGGTAATAGCTCCTCAGAGCTGGTGTTTCAGGGAAGAACAGTTCCTTGGCATGTCTTTATTCTGGGGAAAAACATTTTTGGTTGGGTTTCTGCTTCTGCATTTTCAAAGTGCTAATGCCCTCTGCTTAAAGCTGTTGTTTTTATCATGTTGTTCATTGCACCAATCCCAATCCTGCAGCTCAGGATGGCTGGGATGAGCCCAGCTGCAGGTGGGCAGCCCTAGAGATGACAAACCCTTCAGGGGCACACAGCCCACGTCCACATGGGCTCATACCTCCCGTACAAACAATGTGTCCAACTCTGCTGCTTTCTTCTCAAACTGCTGTAAGTTTAAACAGCTGTAAGAGGCTTTCAGTCATCAAATAATAGAGGCTGTGAGCTCCTTGCCAGCAGCCACAGCAAGAGCTTGTGCCTACTACTTGAAGTCAAATTTCTATCTTCAGCAGGGGTTCCCCAACTTGCTCTGCTGCATCCTTTCCAAATAGCTGTAAATTGAGGTTATTGTAAGACACTTAAAGTAACAAAGCTGAGCTCTGGTGCTCTCTGACATTCGCTCTAAGAGCCATAGAGGAACACCTAAGGCAGCTTACCCTGGCTCTGCTCAAGTTCACTCCCAAACCAGGAAGCACCAGAGAAACTTTTACTGTTAACTTCCTCAGGACACAGAAATGCATGTGATTTTTCTAATCATTACAAGTTAAAAAATCAACAGTTGCCTTATTTCTTGCTGTTTGAAGGGATGGCTGGAGAATCGTGTGTACCCTTACCTGCGCTCTAAATAAAGTTATGTGAACAAACAAATATAGCAGCAGAATTCAAGAGCACTCAGTCCTAAGGTGTACAGACAGCACAGGGATTTGATCATCTGTTAGTCTCTTATACACCCATCCAGGCCATGAAATGGCCTTAAAGAGGCCTAAAAGGTGGACTTGAGTTTAAACCTGATTTGGACGGACAGAGTTTCTGATTGGTGCAGATACCTCACGAGTTACTCAAAACCTTCCTGTGACAGCAGTGCTGAGCACACACATCATAAACAACATCGTGGGGAGCAGCCACGTAGTTTGGGCTGCTTAGACCAAAGCACCAGACTGTTGCAGAATCTGACAATTTTGGATGGTTGATCAGGCACCTTGCTTTAACTGGGAACAGCCTGCAAAATCAAAAATATTTCTTGAAACAGTCTACCTTAGAATTTCCTAGCTTTCTTATTGTGAGCGTGCAGTTTCAGTATGTGTTTAAATGTATTCAAATGCACGATATATAACGTGTGGCTATCAGATCACTTTATTGTTCCTCTGTAATCCACAGTAAGAGCAACAAGGATTGAGGTGGTTTTGAAAAAAATGCATTGTTATATTATGCTACCAAAACCCCCACAAACAGTACAAACCCCAAAATACAACTTATTCCAAATATTCCCTGCAAATCCTTGTCTGATTTCCTATTGTCTGCATGATCATAAAAGCAGAGCAGTAAAGAGGAAAAGAGAGATGCCACTGAAATGAGAGAAAGGGTTTGCCAGGTCATCCTTTACTCACTCAGGTCATCCTTACTCATTGTTGATCTTTCAGTTAACAGCTCTTGCCACTGCCATACTGAAGTTTTTAACCTCTTTTTCCCCTAAGGGCTTTTCCAAGCAACCATGGATGTTTCATTGTCTGGGCCCAGAGTTACAACCATCAACAACACGGCTATGCTACACCCTCTAACCAGCTGAAAGGATTCAGGTTTGAACAGTGAAACCTTGCAGGCTCTTTCCTCTAAGCATTTGTAGTTCTCTAACTCATTCTTCATGCTGCAGCCATCAGGGGAAGCAGTGCCTGATACTCCTCCTCTGCTTTCTCAGGAGTTTTAACTAAGTGGATTATGAGGATGTAGTGATGGTTCCTTTCTGGTCCTAACAGAGAGGCATCACGGCCCCACATAGCCTCTTGTGGCCCCACATATCGTCTGGACTGATGATCAGGTCTGCTCTCTGGAAGCCCTTTTGCAGCAGGGACCCAGCAGCACAGACAGACACAGACTGCTGACTGAGAAATGGGGCTGTTTTTTCCCTGTGAATTCATACTGGTTTTTATTTTGCTGCCTAAAACCTGGCAAACTTCATCTCCTGTGTCGCAGCTGCCATCTGCAGGTACTCAAGCTCCTCGCTGGGGAGCAGCCTCTCCCAGGAGAGGAAATGGGGATGGTGTCTGGCAGGAAGGCTTTTCCTCCCCTTCCACCTCGCTCACTATTTTTCTCACTCCCATCTGTTAATCCTTTCCCCCTCCTACCCTCTCTGCTTTCTCCATATGCTTTCTCTTCTATATTCTTCCTCACATTCACATATGTCCATCTGCTGATATGATGGAGCTGCAGTCTAAGCTTTCAGCTACCACCAAGCATCAGAAAGAAATGCAATCCCTAATCTTTCCTTAGACCTCATTCTCCTTCAAATGCAGCAAGGACCCAACCACCACTGCTGCCTCTTTATACTTCACTGGGCACCACTACTTTGCACAAAACCACCAGAAAGACCAAAATCCCCTAAATTAAAATTCCCTTCTGTCCTCAGAGCCTCCTTCAAGCAGTTGCTCCCTAGGACACCCAGTCAGGAGCGGTGTTTCAGCACAGATTTCACTGGCAGCCTCAAAAGCTCTGAAACTGTCCCACACCTGACACCAAACTGAATGAGATGCCCAGAAATCCAGCTTTCATATCCTGTCTACCCCCTGAACCACTCCCTGGTTAAACATTAATGCTCTCCTCCCTGTATCAGCATATTAAAGCCTCACCATTCTCTTCCCTTCTTCCAAAGCAGAGCATTGTTTAAATTTTCTACCTACCTTTGGAAGTAAGGCACTATTTATAAAGGCACACATACCACGCTACCTTTTACTATCTTGTCAGCAAGCTGAGCGTGAAAACAGCAGAACACAATTCTGTTAGAGGGAAGAGCTGATTGTCACGGCCCAAAATGTTTTTCAATTACCTTCCCTCCCTACTACAAAACCCTCCTAAATGAAACATACTGACCCCAAAGGAAAAGCAGGTGCCTTAGCATGTCATAAAAGCAAACAGGCAAATCCTGGCTCTACTTCATTTCTAACAATCCCCCTTCATAACCAGACACATTGTCTGTGTTTTCATTACACAACCAGCCTCCCCCTCCCCAGCAAGTGTTTAAGCATGAGACAGTCTACAAACCTGCACTGACAACTATTCTCATTTTCTACCAAGCACTTTGTGACAGCTCTTCTCATAATAAATACCTCAGATGGGTACCTCAGAGACGTGGTGGATGGCAATTAAACTCAGTTATCTCAGTTTCTGTATAGGAATGCCTTTGCTCATCTTCTGGCTTTGAACTGCACCAAGAGCAAAGACTTCTGGACTAAGTATTGGCAAAGAACAAGAATGAACACTTTGAAGTGCCTGGTTTTGTACCCAAAATACCACATAACTTGTTTTTTCATTTCCTCTGCCTACAAAGCTGTTGCTTTGGAGTAACAGAGCTGTTGGCTATTTGTATCAATACATATTGTGCAGACTGGAACTGTCTAAACTACCAGAAAAATTTTAACTCCAGAAAACAAAGTTGTGATCTTTGATTACAATGAATATTCAATAGAGGCAGTGTAAATCCATGCTCAGCAGTAACTCTGCTGCTCCTACCTTACTCTTTGCATAATTCAAGATTTTCTTTTGGTAGCAAAACAAGGCTATGTGTGGGCACTGAGACAAACCTGATACAGCTTCTGAGAGTGAGAAAATCATTACCTAATCTGACACAGCAGCAGGCAATATTCCTCTTCCTCCTCCATTATCTTAACAATGCAAGGCAAGAATCACACAAGGCAAGAGTCATGCTGAACATGTTATAAATGATGCAAATGATTTTATTTTTCACTACCAAAATATGGTCCTCAAAATATGGTCCTCAAATACCACAGCCAAAGAAACAACGTCAAGCCCAGGATTGGCGCTGGGTGAACCTAGATCCAAACTCTATCGCATTGGTTCCCTCTCGATCCACCAATGCCATTTCCAGCAAGCTGTTTAATACAGTTTTTTATGCCTAAGGCAGAGGTGTCCCAAGTTCCTTTGTAACCCTGCATATGCAGGAAATTTCTTTCACTGTGCAGGGCTGGACAATCGCTGTTTCCTGAGTAGGGGCAGGCACTGACCATGTCAGGGGAAGTTGCGTATTCAGATGTATCTTTCTGGCAACTTCTATATAATCTTGATCAATGGTCAGTCAAGCAATGATCAATGATCGGTCAAGCAATGATCACTCTTGGGTGTCTCCTGATTACTCCAGAGGATGACGATCATCACCACGCTGGCCATGGCTATTCATGGGTAAACAGGGGTATTGTTCTCCTGCTGCCTTCAGGAATTTTGACATTCCAAAGCAGACATCTGTCTCTGGGCTGCTTGTGGTCAGAGACTCGTTTGGATTTTAAAATCTTATAAAATACATTCTCTCTTTAAGCATGAATTATTTCATAACATATATTACAAACACAACCACCAAGCAAACAGGACATCAGAAACGCACCCGCTCTACCATGTCCCTCAGAGGATCTCACAAATGAGCAATTCTGCTCACCTGTAGGATCTCAGCACCTCAGGACTGATGTGCCGAGTCACCAAGACCACCCTTGGGGGGCTCGGAGGTCCTGGAATGTTGCCAGAAGTGTCTGGTGGCTGGGCTTTGATCCTGCACGGGAGACGACACCTGTATGAGGATGGGAGGATTTCACTGGGGTAAATGGTGAAGGGATAAGTTAATTAGAGTGTGAAACACAGGGTTTAGGATTTCTGTACAGGGGGGTCTGGAGAAGTAAGATGGAGGAATTGGGGCGTGTCCTGTCCTCCTTCTTCTTCTTCTTCTTAGCCTCCATCTTCTGTGGTGATGGTGGCACTTTGGGATTGGTTATTACTAAAAGTGCACTGGTCAATAAGGGTGAAAGGTATTGGGGAAAATAGGTAAATATTGTATACATAGTTTTGAGTATAAAGATAAATGACTGCCCCGGGAGCTCTCAGTGTGCTCATGGCTGGCTTGCTGTGCGGACCTCTATTGGGCCGACAGAAAATCTTTTAGATAAAAAAATAATAAACACTGAAGACAAGAAAACACCTGAAGCCTCTTTTCGTCCTTTCGAGCGCGGGCTGCCCAAGGCCACCCCCAGCCTTTCCAGGTCATTAAAACAGCCAAGACAGAGACTCTCACCCACATAAGGATCCAGCAGGCTATAAAAGTGAAACAGCGAAAACAACCACAGCAGAAAATGTTCTACAAATCAGCACAGGAAAGGGAGGCCCACACAGCTTTAACACCAACATTTTTAAGAGAAACACATCAGCCATATTAACCACGTGCCTTGCCACTCTACTGGCAAAAGCACCAAAGCTTGGGGGAAACTCCCTAGTGGAAAAATTAGAAATTAAATAGGAAAATATATACATGTGTTTCCTTAAAACTTCTTTGTAATGCAGTTCCTGGAACTTAGCAGCAATTTGGTGAGACATAGGCATGCCAAAACAGAGGGATAAAATGAGCAGAAGCCTACATAGTGCCTTGAAGGTCTGAATTAAAACACAAAAGGCACCATATTGAAGAGTTAAGGGAAAAACATTTTAAAGCATGTCAAGTTTGGGAACTACAGTTGTCTTGCATTACTATAACACTAGAGCATCCATATCTGCATCCTCCAGAAAGCTTGGTTCCTCCATGAACAGTGCTCACAAACTGCAGGGAAACCCTGCAAGGAAGGGAGCTTACTTCTATCCTTCTGGCAAAGCACTCACCAAGAAGAAATTTTGTAGTTGGATTCCCACATAAGTTCATCAAGTTCAGCCCAATTAAATGAGCTCCTCATGACAGAAGGCTGACCAAGCACGGGCTTGTCAGAATGCAGTACCTCTTACTTCACAGCCTTCACCATTCAAGTCACTGCAGCCACAGCTGCCAGGAAAGCACTAGAGACGAGAGTCTTCACACATACACTACAGGCGGGTGAGCACAGCCTGAACTAACACTGAGAGAGCTTTAAATAACACGCTACAAAGCCATACTATAGCCAGACCCATATACTGGGTTTTCACCCAGAAATGTCCTCTCCACCTTTTTTGTGAGCAGGAGCTGGGGGAAGCTCAGCCTTGCGGACAGCTCTCCAGCAATGCCAGGAGCTGCCAGTCAGACCCTGACTGCCTGCACCCACATCCACTATGTCCCCTCCAATAATGCAGCACCAGGGCAGTCTCATGGTCTGTCATCAGCATAGCTGCTATGACAATAGGTCTATGCCAATTTAATATTAAAGCTCAGAAGAATATTTGCATAATTAAACATTGATCTGCTCTCCCTCTCTGCATGTGCCTCTAAATTTGTGTGAAAGACATTAATAATCCAGTGTCTGCCTCAGGACAGAGGTCCTGCAAACATGATGTGAAGCTAGTTCCCCATGGAAGAATCTGTCCATCTTTAAAAAAGCATGCAGAACTTTTAAAATATAAAGCCAAGGTGACAGGCCAGGGTCATTTTCCTTTTTGTCATAGAACACAGAAGAGAAAAAAAAGGGACAACAGGATTTTCTTCCTGGCTAGCACAGGTAAAGGGAGAGGATTGCTAGGCTTTGCTACTGCCATGCCCATAATCTTCAACTGTGGGTGTCTGGACAAAACAGCACACCCAGAATAAGCAACAGAATATAATGCCAAGCAAGAACTATTTTTCTAAACATATTGCAAGCTACTACCAACGGGCATCACAGAACTCACATTTTTATCAAACAGTAATTCAAAAAGTGTAATGCTCAAGCAATCCAAAGTATTTTTTTATTATGAAATATTTTTTAGAAAGATGAGGATCCTTCTTGGACAAGGAAAGAGACCCTGAGACCTGTAATTCAGATATTGGGCTACTGCCAGACAGCATACTGTCCCTCCTTGACTAAGCCTCAATGGGAACATCAGGGTGAATCCCCTGGAAAAGCAAAACAGGCAGTGGTCTTGGAATATATCTGATAGCACCATCAAAATGCAATGGGTCACAAAGGACAGTATGTGAAATACTGGGGTGAGCATATACATTTTTGCATAGGTTGGGTTGAGACAGAAGTTGACTCTCATCCAAAGGAGAATCAACCTTAGTTTTTCCTTTGGGACAGAAATTACACCAGTGACAAAGCAGTTCCAGTGTTCATGGTAAAAGGGAAGAAGAAATTACAGCCCACTATAGGTGGTGCAGGGAAAGCAGTTTAAAAGTAAAATTAATGTTAAAATCTGTATGATACTTGCCCAGCCAAAATGTTTGCTTTTGTGTCCATGCTATTAAAGCGTTCCAAAGGGAACACACTTGCACAGGATCCATGCTGAGAAAACACTTGATGGAGGAAAATTAATAAGCTCTCTCTATAATACATATGGATGCTCAGGGGAGATAAAACCAAGGAAATCTCCATAACCAAATCAGATGACAATGACAGAGGCAGGGAATCACTTGTGGTAATACTGACACCTGGGTAAATTTTTCTGTTCTGGAATAGAGTCTTCCCAAAGCTGCCAAAGTTGCCAATATCCATCCTCAGAGGAGCACTGCCACCCCAATGCAGCAAACCTCTGGCCTCAGCTCAAATTAAAAGCAGCAGTGGTTTCTCCAGCTACCCAAATTGCCCAGGTTTCACACTCATCCATGGGCACAAGCTACCCCAAACTGGGACTGAAGGGGCCCCCAGCTGCAGTTTTCTGTGATGGGAAGAGAATTTGTGCTCATGCCAGGAAGGGGATGGTGCAGCCACTAGGCAGGGCAGGAACTGAGGGTTTCCATGGAACTTCAACAGGCAATGCCTGCAATACCACTGGGGAGAATTCCTTCATTGTATGAGATGTGACTTGGAAATAAACACTTTCCCTGTGTGAGTTGTTTAAAACCATCCCACAGAATGCATGAAAATATCCAAGTGCTAAAATTAATTGCTTCTATGGGAGGCAACATGTAGATAAATAGCCAATATGAATATTTTGAGTTCCAATTTCTATTTTGTGCTACTGTAAGTTATTTTCACATTTAAATAACAAACTTGTATTTAAGTTAATCAGGGTTTAACAGTTAAGTCACAATTGAAAAACAGCAGGGGAATCCTAATTTTGCTGCAAGCACTAATTCTTCTGTATTTTCAAAACTGTAACTGGAGGATTGCTTTTTTCCCCTTAGGTATCACAGAAGAAAATTGCATTGGGTTTTTTTTCTTTCCAAATCACTTCAACTGAAATTTTTACTAGGACGTCTCAGAATACCTTTTGTCTTCATTAAGTCTTTTACTTCCCTTGTATGAATAAATACTGATACCATGGCAAGTACTTGAGGGTCTGTTTAGCTCAACATTTGTAAATCTTGTTTTGCCTTTTGCTTTGGGCCCTTTTTTAAAGGTCAGCAAGGATCACACCTAATCTGACTTGTAATTACTCCAGTAAACATGGCCGAATAGAAAAATGCCAGCACATTTAAGTATTTAACTGTTGGGGGTTGGGTTTCTTTCCTTTTTACTTGTGGAATTTTATCCCATTGAGTTGCTAGGAAGCACCATGGCAATGGCTGGGTACTTGAGACAACAGGGAGATGGCCAAGCCTGAGGGGACTGGGCTGGGTCAGCTGCTGGCTCTTTCTTGCTCTTGCCTTTGGGAGGAGGATGGTTGGAGCCTTTGCTTGGGAAGGGAATTCGTTGCTACTGCCAGAGTCCAACCCAGAGCTGTTTCTTCTGCCATGAGGTGAGCTTCTGCTTGTAAGAGCAGCCACTGAACTGGGACCTTATTAGCGCCCAGCTCACTAAAGAGGGCCCTATTCCCATCTGCTCAGGTGCCAAGACCTTGGACTCGCTCCTGCCTGCCCTGCTGGGAGCCGGGCTGCCACTGCTCTGCCCCTGCGGCTTCTTCGGCGCTGCCCTGAGCTTTTTTCTGCTCTGTAGCCCCATGCCCCCTGCCTGCCAAGACGTCTCACAACTCCAGTCATGGCTCCGGAGTCTCTGATACATCTCGTCCACTAGCCAGGATTTTTGCTCAATCCTGCCGTTCCAGTTTGGTGCTCCTCGGAGTCCTGCTGGGGCACCGGGATCGGCTTCCCCAAGGTTTGTGAAGGGGAGTCTCTCTTCCATCCCTCTCCATCTTGGCCGAGTCGCCATTACCCCCTGCTCCTGCGTATCGCGACACAGCTCCCCCTGCAGCCGTGGGGGAATCATCGCACCTGCTGTGCCCACCAGGAGTTACCAGTGTCCCCTGCTGGCTGTGCCTGGAACTGCACCATAGAGGAAAGGGCCTGCGGCTGAGAAGGCAGTCGCTGGGTTTGTGGTTCTGTTTGTTGTTAATGCTGCGGTTGTTGTTTGTTTGCCCTGTTATACATACTAGTAAAGAACTGTTATCCCTATTCTCATAGCTTTGCCTGACAGCCCCCTTAATTTCAAAACTATGAAATTCGGAGGGAGAGGGTTTACTCTTTTTTTCATTCCAAGGGAGGCTTCTGCTTTCTCTAGCAGACACCTGTCTTTCAAACCAAGACAATAACATTAAATGCACTGCTTTCTGTTCCTAATGCACCAGATAACAAAAAAAAGCAGAAATACTGAACTTTTCCAGCGCTGATTTATAAGACAAGAAAAAATGGAGTTTGCATGTCTTTCAATAGGCTAAAAGGCTCTTTTTTCCTCCACAAAATGCTCTGATTACTTCTCCTTGTTCTTCTTCAGGAAATGCAGGACAGAATAAAATAGCTGTCGTGCATGAATAAGGAAATAACCTAGGGTGCAACAGGTCAGTCTGTAACGTAATACACCTTCTGTGTCAGCTTCAAGACCCCACTTGAATTTTGGCAGCCATCTGTTATATTGATTAGATTACTTGGTGACAGAGAAATCCAAAGGATGTGTATTTCAGAAGCTTTCATGGGTGAAGAAAGCCAGGCAAGCCAGGGAAGTAACCAGCATCACATCCAGACTGTGTCACAATGACCAGAGAGCACACCTTTGCCCAAGGAGAGGGTCACCCTCTCCTAGGGGGGTACAGCATTAATCAATAAATTTACTTTATTGAGTGACAAATAAGGAGGAACGGAAGGTTTTGTGTGCAGGAAGCATAGTGAGGCCACGGAGAGTTTTCCCACAGTGGGGCTGACCAGGAAGTGAGAGCCGCCACCAAAACAAAGGGGAAGCCATAGGGAGCTCGTTTGGAGCCTGCTCGCTCCTGCTTATGTGAAAAACAGCCTTGAGCAGGACACTCAGCCACCTCCCTCCTCCTCACCTGCTCAGACACAGCCCCCTTCAGCTGAATGAGCTGCCCAGCATCTCAGCCAGTCCACAATCAAAACTCATGTGCTGGCTTCTTCACAGTCTGCACACACAGAGTCTGGTTTTCCCACATCCCACCCAAAGCCTCCATTAGGTCCTGCTGTACCTGGGACGCCTCTCTGTAAGATCCTACAGAACTGGATCACCAAAGCCCAAGTCAACAGTGGTTGCGTTGTTGCGTGTCTCATCCAAGCTCCTGTGTGTTATTTCCCCAGCAGGATGCCAATGGAACATAATTTAGGTACTTCAAAATAAATCTGGCAAAAAGCAAGTAAACCTAACTACCTCTGTTATGTTTTTGGCATCTTTGTTTGTCATCAAAATATAATTTTTCAGCGGCATTTGCATTCCTCCTGTGAGAATGGAGCACAAAAGCAATCCAAAGCCCTAACTAAAGGAACCACAGATTTCTTAGTAAGAAACAAATAACTCTCATCCCACTAAACCCCACAGGTAGTGCAAATCACTTGATACAATATTTAACACAGATACCAGACTCCACTGTCTTGACTGAGTCAGGATAAAGAATCTACTCTAAAAACTAACTACCATATATATCACCCCACACATCAGTATTAAGTGAAATAACAAAAGAAAATCATAATTTTTTTCCCCAACCACAACTCTTGTCACAGTACAGCCTAAGAAAATTGTCAGACAGTATTTGACTAATATTCACATTAATTTCATTGAGTCTACTTAAGACTGCTGTGAGACTGTTAATGCACCACACCAGAGCCACATGCCAGGATAGAAATAACTAAATCAAATCAAGACTGATACTTTGTAAGAAATTATAATCTCCTTTTCGTCTAGGAAAGAACACAGTATTTCTCCCCATGAGTGTATCACATACACAAAGCAGGCACAGCAGGATCAGAGGAGCATTAACTTCAACTTTAAACCTACTTTCAGTGCTGTCATTTGTGCAGGCATGATACCAGCATTCTGTTTGCTCACTACAGCTGCACTGACCCTGCAACTTGATGGCCACTGAGGGGTGGCCAAGCTACAGCAAAGGCCACCAGAGCTTGGTGCCAGCCCTCAACCTCTGCCAACAGACCCACATTTGCTACAGAGCCACCTTAAATTTGGTTCTTAATTTCCTAGATCACTTTCCTGCAGCTCCTCAGGGAGCCTCTGGAAAGCTCTATCTTAAGCTGCCTGTGCTACATAGGTCCTGCTCACCACTGCTGAGACCGCAGGCAGCAGAGGGGCTCACAGTGATCTGCTGCCTCACCCAGCCTGCCATCACCTCTGGCACCCACGGCAGGGGGACTTCATATGCCAGCGGCATCTCTCCCTTTTCTCTCTTTTCTAGCTAAGCTGCACAGTCAGGATGCTTTATCAACAAAGACACACCTTGCATTTCACTTACTACAGGCAAGAAGTTTTGCCAAAAGGCTGTGTATGGCCAGCACATCCCCATGCATGGCATGGACTGGGAGTCAACACCAAGTGCTTGGTCTTGAGGAAAATACACATTAGCTGATGGCCTGAAACTGGAATTGTGCAATTTCCTATACCATTCCCAAACTTGACAATTACTGGCCCCCATGAAGCATCATTAAAACATATTTGCTTAGACTCTCTTCAGATGAGTGTGCACTACATCCAACTCATATTTTGTGCTAAGTTTGCAAATGCCAAATGTGTTATTTACAGATTATTTAAGTTTTTACATATCCCTAAGAGCTGAACAAATTCATACTTTGATTAACTTACCCATTTACTCGTATGCAATCATTTTCTAAAATTAATGCATTATTTAAATTTATTCAATAAAACAGCTTCTGGGATGTTTCTTCTTTGTGTTTATTATAAGCTCGGAAGATCAAACATTCATCAATTGAACTGTGTGGCTTTGATTACAATTGTCAAGGTAAATTACAGAGCACTCTTCTTCTCCCTGGATTTGACAAGTATGGGCACATTCCTGCACACAAGTCAAGTTTGGCACTCAGGGCAGGCAACACAACCTTAGTGTTTGCTCTCAGCAGACATAACAAAATTCAGACAAATGTTTGTGAAAAGGGAATAGGAGGTGTTCATGTCTGCAGCTTGAGTTAATTATGTTTAAACTATGATTATGTGCACAGAACACCTTTTTCCCTTCTGAGCCCCCTCCCCGGGATGCTCCTCAACAACAGCATACTGACAGTAAAGCACAATATGCACACTCGGAGGGTTCCCATTATACAGGTACAGTTATAAAAATTCATCTTGTTCTTTGTTTAATTTATAAGGTGTTCTCTTTTCTACATGCCCTAAATAATCACTTAATAGGTAATACGGTTGTACATCATATTGCTTGCTGGTATTTCCCATTGGGAGACTGGGATGTGCTCTCCAACAGCACTGGCTCCCGTACAGGGGTTCCCTGACACTCCTGCTCCAACCAGGAGTGAAAGAGGCAGATATATGGCTTGTAATCAGTATTCAGCACCAAGGGGGAAAAACAACATCAGAGTGCTTTGTGCCAAGCACTGTGTCTCAAAACAGAGATGAGCCTTCACAGTCCAAACCATTTGTTGTCTTCCTAGTGTACTTCTGAAAAACTACCAACAAAACCAATTAGCTCTAGAGAAGTATTTAATTCCCAGCAATACATCTAAGTACTTTGCTATTGCTTTTTGATTGGAAAACATGCTACCAAGAACATTTACTGCAAATTTTGAGCTGAGCCTGCCTAATCAGCATGACTCTCTCTGGGAATTTCACTTAGTATGATACAACTTTATCACTAACAGCAATTGGTGTTTTTTAAACACTGATTTGTCTGTACTAAGTCTCACCTCAGGACTTCGAAATAGCAACCTTAGATGTTTGTTGAAGTTTTTCCAGATTAAAAATAGAATAAAACAGAATAACCCAACTTAAAATCTACTTATGCATGTAACATACCCTGCCAGCTGATTCCAGTATACACAGAGCACACTGGAATGTGTCTGTCTATACAATGAGCTGTCTGAACCACACAAGCCAAAATTTATTTCAGTGTTCTGTCTCTCAAGTTCCCCATAGTGTGCAACAACCCCAAATACAGTCTTAATTCTGACTGAACCAGACAAATAAATGCACATCCTAAAGGACAAAGCACGTGTTGGCAGGTAACTAACTCCTAAGTCAAAAATACATAGAGCATAGGGGATAATGGTCTGATCATTATTTCTTTGCTAATCATTGAAATGAAGTCTTCTCAGTGACTAGAAACCAAACTGAGACTGCTAAAATGCCCTGTATTTAAGCTCACTCAAATATGTTCAAGGTCTTTCTGTGTAACACATAGGACTTCAAAAGTGCCACAGTTAACTCAGAGCAATTGACCCACAGCTTAAATTCAAATAGAAACTATTTTGATTGTGGTAAATGTAAGTAATACACCCCGTAATAAGTTACTTACTCAGACTGAACAGACAGTAAATCTGAGCATAGTTCAGTGAACATTTATAGAGCACTGCAAATGCTGTGAAATAAACACTAGAAGCCCCTCCACTCCAGGGGAAAAGCAAAGCTGGGCATTCCAAAGGGAGCAAGAAGTGTCATTATACTTACTCAAAACACTGCAATTGAAAGTATCTGACAAGTCCTTGAAAACATGGAGTGTTGCCTTTAAGAGAAGGCACTTGCAGAGATTCCAATTTTTGACAAATCCCAAGTTACTATAGAGAACAACAGTTTTTTTCTGTAAAACTTAGCCTCTACTGCCACCTGCAGTTTCCACAGAATGCACTCCCTGATTTAGTGTTCCCATTTTCAAGCAGAAGCTGCTGCACTCCCTTGGGTATCAACCTCTCAAACTAGGCAACAATAAGAATCATCCTTTCCACAATTTATATTTAACTGCTTTGCATTTGTTTATGAGCAGGTTACATCCTGTTCTCATTCATGCACCCAAGACCTATTAAAATACCACCAAACTCAGTGGAGATGCTGCCTAGAGACACCTGCCACCTTAAAGCTCTGTATTTGTAGCAGTTGCTGTCTCTTGTGTGAGTGAATCGTGCATATTTAAATATGCAAACCCTGATGGCTAACAACTTCTTTCTCTGGCCTTACCAATCTGGCATGAATTTTGGCATGGCTGTCATCTCTTCTGCTGCACCCTGTTGCTTTCAGTTTCTCCTCTTCCAGAGGCAGCAAAAAGCTGGCCCAAAACTACCTGTTGCAAATACATACATTTTAAAAAGTGAGAAGAAGAAATACTTTTTAGGAAGTACAGTTAATAAATATGTAAGCAATCCATTCATATCTTCAGGGGACTTAATATCTAAGTGTGTGTGTGCGGGCTGCTGTATGTGGAAATCCTTAAAATTAAAGAGTTTTGGGAAAGCATAAAACAGCTCAAGACACATTCCTTAACAGTCCTGTCCCGTTAGTTATTTGTACATAGACCCCCAGTCAGCCTCAGGACAGGACCTTGTGACCAGCAGTGGTAAATACCAGAACTACTACTTCTAACCACCCCCACCTCACCCAGGTATATTTCAAAGATCAATTAAGTATTTCTCTGTGGAGATTCTGAGAGGCATTCCCTGGGCTGGGGAGACACAAGAAGCTTCCCTCAATGTGGAGAGCCTGGGTCAAGCATGGCTTAAAGAAAGAGGCCATGAAGGTATACAGCTGATGGGAAAGTAAAAGGCAGCTGTAAAGCAGCAGTTCCCAGGCTTGATTTTGTAAATAATTAGGCTCTCAAGCACCACTTTATAAACAATAAGATTCTCAGACAGTCTTCCCATAACAGGCAAAACATTCTGTCCTTGGGCTCTCTGGGAACAGATAGCTGCTCTGGGAACAGATATGAAGGTTTTGAGAACTTTTCATATCACAGTGAGAACGCTGGTCCTGTTTTCAATAAACAAACCACAGGTATTGTAAAACAAAAGGAGGGGTTAGAGTTTTCTCTGTAACCTATCGTGAGCTCGAATTTTGCAATATGCATGAAGTTAATTAACATTGTTATATAAAGTGGCTGATTTGATCAATAAATCGGAGTCGATGCTGATCAACAAAAAGATGGGTCATCTCCCTTCGCTTTCAACACCTCAAAGGCTGTTAGACCCCATTGGCCCCTTCTCCTTGTTCCTATGTCCTTCAGCCACTCCCTATTCCCCCGCCACCCTCATCTTTGTACTGCCCTATGCTACTGTTCAACCCCTACCTCTCAATATACAAAAACCCAGACTCTCCCCATGAATCCTGCCTCTTGGACCCTAAACATCTGACTTTGCGGCTGAATTAAACATCTTGGATACTATGCAAAGGCCCTTTTTGCTTCCTTAACCTGGACTCAATTAGCAGCTAGTTTGGCTTCTACCTTTCTCTGTGGCAGGTAGACCATGGCTAGCTGCCAAATGCCTGCCCCCCCACTCTCTAAATCCACCTCCTCAGCAAAGTAGGGGAGAAAACATGGTGAAAAAATGTATGGGTGAAGATTCAAACACTGATACAGGCAGGGAGAGCCCCTACCAATTGCCATCTCAGCACAACAGATACAACTTAGTGAAAATTAATGTTATTTCTTACCAATTAAATGAAATTTGGGTATTGAGAAACAAAAATAAATTACTCCCTCTTACCCTCTTTTCCCCAACTCATCCTCTTTCCTTCACTCCCAACTCCTGGGCCTCTCCTGGCAGTGCTCCTTCCTCCTCACCTCCGTGCCCCTGAGGCACCTCAGGCATGTCTGAGGGGCTGGGTGAGGTTCAAGCAACTGGGTGGCTGGAGCTGGCCATGCCTAGCCTGGGGCAGCCCCAGCCTCTCCTCAGCCTTGTGGCTGCCCCTGGCACCTCATGCCACCTAAAGGCAAAATAAGGACTAAAGCACATGCATGCTGTTTGCCTATGCTCTCTTGGGCCTGTGATCAGGTCACATTATTTTCCAAGTAATTATGAAAAAGCACTGCTTGCATGGATTGGTGACACAATCTCCTTTGGGACAAAAAAGGCAAAAACACCCTCTGGCTTGGTGCAGAAGAGGATGAGGCCAAACTGCCGTCAGCTCAGTCCTGCTCACATTCACTGCCTGCCACAGTCAGGTGCTTTTATTTTACCTATTTTTCTCCCATTTCTTCTCTCTCTGCTCAAACCTACCTGTTTATAATCACAACAGAACAAAAACCTTCTCAAGGTGTTTTTAATTAAACATATGCTGGAAACAGAGAACAAGTCTTTACAAATATGTTCACACATAAACATCCATTTTCTGATCACTTAGTTTATGTTAAGTAATTTTCTTTTGTTTTTTACTCAGTCCTTTCCTCAGTCATTAAATGGAGTTTTCTTCACTGGAATGAATTCACTGGAGTTTCTTCAAGGTTTCATGCATTTTCTGCACTTTCTTTTTCCTTTCCCTCTACTGTTCTAGTTGGCTTTGGGCAAACATGATCTTTAGGCTTGCTCCACTACCAAGCTGGTCCCAGAAACCTGAAGCTAAAAATCCCACCCAGAAGAGAGCAGTGAGCACCAGCATACATACACACCTCAGCACCAAAGCATGAGAAAATTAGACAGCAGCTTCCCTGGGAGGCAAAGGGGACTGCACATTGTAAACAAGCAAGATTAAAAACACCAGTCCAGTTGTCACAGACATCATCCAACAGACAAAGCCATAAACCTGGAATGGGGAAGAAAACCAGGGCAAGGCAGAGCAGAAGTTTCCTTCTCAAAGCAGTAAACCAGAGCTCTAAGCTGAAGCCTCTTTTGAAACTTTTCTTTTTTCTCTCCATTCCATCGCACAATCCTTTCACAATTTTTCACTGCATTTAATGCAATTAGGGTATAGTGCAAAGCAGACCAAATCCACACTTTGAAGATTTATTAATTATAACCTCAAGTAACTATGGTCTGCTTGTGAAGGTGGCAGCCGCATCCCCTCTCTAGCAGAGGGGAGGCACTGCTGCCAGCACAGCTGGGCTGCTATCCCAAGATAGGACCAGCAGTTCAGGGAGGATACAGAGGCCAGACAGGAAGATCCCTTCCATCTGGAGAAATTTATTCCAGACTAGATAAACAGGCTCCTTGGATGGATTTTCAAAATTCATGGAGAAAAATTGTGGCTGTCTGAGAAGTGTGTTTGTCTGTGGGGTTTTTAGCAGAAAAAAACCCTTCCAAAAGAAAACCATCTAATCTCACTATACACACTGATTCATGTGTATTAACATAAATGGAAAATCTTAATGTTGTTAACATTGACAACTAATAAACTACCTCAATGCAAACAGCCATCCTTACATCTCAGTGGGGTAATATAAAGAGTCATGGCTCGCTCTAGGGCTGGGGAGAAGACTTGCTCACACTACAGCACTGGAAGAGATCTGGATGCCAAAGGTCTTTTACATCCCTGTTCATTGGTCAAGAACAAGTGATAAGAGTACTTGGGTAACAGGGATTAGGAGTTGTTTCTCTTACACTTCCATTAAAAGCCTATGCATTTTAATGCTTTTGAACACAGCCTTCAAGTTATAGTTCCATATTAATAAGCACAACAATAAAACCCACCTTTCTACCTTTTTAGCTGTGCTTTCCCCAAACTCATTCAAATTACCTTAAGCTTTCCTGTAACAAATGCAATATGAGGAGTCTATCAACCACCCAGCAGTAGCCTAAAGACACATAAATACATTGGCTAATGGGCTGTTCACAACCTGTAAGGGTCAATTAAATACAGAGTCATAGTACACCACCCCAACTTAATCCCATCAAGGCACAGGCAAACAAGTTCATCACAGTTTGCTTCTAGCCCCGCTGTTTTCTTAAAAGCCAGAAAAGCCAGGTAATTTTTTTCCCAAGACCCTCTGAACCAAAAAGCTAACATTGTTTAGGCCACAAGCTGATTGACTAACTGTCAAGAGCCCTTAAGTAAAATCCAGATATTTAGTCAATGTTATTTTGCTCTTTTAAACTTGTTGAGACAAGTATAAAAACTGTCTGAAAGGCACATGACAAAACTATATTTTCATTCTCTCTTATTTCATTGAAGTTTATTGCTTAGAAAACTTTTTAATGCTATTTCCAGATCCTCAGAACAGATCTTATTCTGCTACTGACAACTAGGAACAAACAACAGGAGCTCAGCATGGACAGGGGCAAGAGCAAAGTCTGCTCCACCCAAAGGCCACCTCAAGATTATCTACAAGATGGGAGAAAAGGCCTTTTCTCCCCAAACAAGAGATCTTGTCAGGCTGGCACTCTCCAGGTACAGCCACACTGCACCTCAGGACTGTATTTGACAGCCCAGATTGATTGTCCTTAACAGGACAGGAAAACTCAATGCAAAATTGCACCTCAGTGCAGGACAAGAAAATTAAAAACAATTCACTCCACACAGAGCACTCCTAGTTCACGAAAACCCATGACAGCTATAAATCTGTTATAGTTTTAACACCACTTTTTAGTAATGCTTCTGGCACTAGAGGTCTGAAAAAGCAGGAATTGGATGGTGGGTGCTGCTACCTATTATCTGTTTCCAACAAGCATCTCTTATAGACAAGCCAGTTGGATTAACATTCAGGCAATGCAGTCAGATGCACACACCACACTCACCACAGCTGGCTCAGCCAGACAGGCAAGAAGGCTCTTTTGTAAGGGTTAGTTCCAGGGAAGTTTATTATGTCCATGCCAAAGGGAAAACCCAGATGAAAAGAGGACTAGCACATGCTCTGGACAGTCTAAGAATGGGAAGGGATGGTGGGGCAGAGCTAAGGGCAGGGCAAAGGAGATTGCTCTCCAGGGGACAGAGGGCAGCCACCAGGGGTACCCAACCAGAGAGGAAACAGGGAAAGGAGAAACCAGGGTAGGTTGCAAAATATGAGCAGAGCTCCATGAGCTCCATGAGGGAGTCTTGTCTGTCCCACAGGAGGAATAAACTCTATAGTAAATCTTTCCAAGGCAATGCCCTTAGGAATTGGCAGGGGGGAGGGAGTTCATGGGATACTACAGATGTCTGCATAAACTTCTGTTAGAGGAGGAACTGTTCTCCCTTTTGGATGTATACTTCAGCACACAAAATAACAAGAAAAAACATCTTTGTCAGTATAAAATTACCTAAAAGTTTAAAAAGTACCATTAAAAGTTATTTAAACATATTAACTAACATTCATTTTATTTCACTGATAATGATTAAACTAATTCTCACTGATGACTAAGGAGAAAAGGATATGATTTCTTACCTGAGTTGCCTGGTAGTAGAATGCATTTCTAGTTGTTGCGTGATGCTAATGCAGTATTTCCCACTGGATGCTCATGAAATTGAATGCCAAGGGGAGAAGGACTGAAGATGCTTTGTGTTTTCATCTGTGTATGTATGAAACATCCTCTGGGCACCAGGCTGCCATCTTGTGGGCCCCTGCCACCATCTTGTGGATCCCTGGTCTGCCAGCTGCCGTCTTGTGTGTCACCCGTCCTCTACATTCTGGGCCACTGGCCCTGGTCTCCACTACCCAGTGGAGCCCCCAGCCCCTGTGTCATGCCAAGGGCCCGGCCTGGGGCAGCTGCCTCCCACTCATTGTGATATACATGGAAAGAGGAAGGACTTGTTGTGACTAACTCACATTGCTTACTCCGTTCAGTGATTCCACTTCACTTTAGAGCAGTGGCTTCAAAGGGAGAAGGATCTCTCCCTATCCCCTGACCATGGCTATGGTTGGAAGTCACCAGTTACCGCTGCACAGCCAGCTTTACCTCTCAAGGAAACGCAGCAAACACACCACTAAAGCCCAGGCTTGCAAATCGTGCCCAGAGCCTCTTGATGCTCTGTGACACATCCCTTCCCCTCACCAACCTCCCGTGGAGCTAGTCCTAAGGGCCATCCAACCACCTGCAGCTTCCAACAAGTACTGATCACACCACATCAAAACCCAGAAATATTTAAGTAGCTGTGGTGGTTTTATTGCTGCAACCACTGAAGTGAGGGTTTTTGAGAGGAGCTGCTGAGAGCTTTCTCTGTGCCTGATACAACCAATCAGTGAATATTGAAAATTGACACTGTTAAACCACTAAAAAGCTGAACACGTCTCTGTGAACACACATGTTAAAAATGAAAAAGTCCAGGAATTGTCTCTCTTTCTTTTGGCCTGAGAGCAAGTAACCAGGCCAGCCCAGCCCTGCTGTCTTGGCTGAGCTGGACTGAGTGGACTCTGCCGCAGGGCCAGGACTCATCAGCTGCCAGGCACGGGAGGGGATGCTGCAGGGCTAAGGCCAGGCTGGCCCATGGCTGCTAATGTCTTCTTGCTACTAAGCCCTTCCCTGCTGCCAGCCCAGGTCAAACCAGGGTCTGCCAGGCTCCGGGAGCAGCCCCAGGCCAGGCCGACTCAGCCAAGATTCTGCCACCGTTGGGGTTTGCCCACAACCACCAGGAAGGGAAAGGAGAAGCCATCAGCTCCCAGCATACCGCTGCTGTTTTCTAGCCTGGCTACTAAAATCCTAGTCCCCCACCCAGCACGGCTGCCAAAGAAATCTTCTACCGCAAACAGCTCTGCTACTGCCTATCAGAAAACACATGACCACCTGCAGGTCTGGGTGAGATAACTCTTTTAATGCTCAGGTAAGAATTGCAGACCTTCTTTTCCCCCTCAGGTGAGAGAAAAGGACAAAGTGAGAATATGTTGAAAAACAACATGAAGAGCCCAAGCTCAGTGAAGAAAAAGTCAAGTCTCAGATGTGAGGGATGAGGAGATGCCTTGATCTTGGTGCTGAAATCCTCTTGTAAGGCTATAGAGAAGAATGCAACAGATACATCAAACTCTTTCCCTATAACTCATGAAAGTATGAGGAGATTAAGTATTCAAATTATAGATATGAGCAAAGCTAAAGCAAGCAGAAGTTGAAGTAGCTGTGATCCTATGAAAAGTTTGAACAGAGAGAGAAGAGTGATAAAGACTCTCTGCCCCAGAGAAAGAAGAAGAAGACTTCCGTTCTCAGAGATCAGGATTATTTCAGAGATAGATAAAGAGAACCTTTGCTCTTGAACAGCTCATCCTTAAAATAGTATCCCATAGGTTAACATATCCCATAAACACAGCTGTGGAAAAAGCTGTGAGAAATGGGAGGGACTTGACAATTGCAAATTTCCCAGGTGACTGTTATTCGTAGAAATTAAAAGCTACAAGAGAACTGTTTTCTTGTAGAGAAGTCTCCATGCATTAACAAGAAGGACTCCTCTCCCTAAGTAAACTAAAGAAAGACTATGCTAAAACTGATAAACTGATTGAATTGGTTCTGTATGTTGTGAGTGGAAAAAAAATTGTAGGGGAGAGAAGTGTTCTAAAGATTTTATTCTGATTCTTAGATCCTTTCTTTAAGTTACTAAGTTACTATTAATAAAGCTACCTTTAAAGCCTTACCCTTTTAAAATTTTAATTCTACTTTACCTTCCTCCTAATCCTATCTCACAGCAAGAAATTAGTAGGTATATTCCAGTGGGTGCACTGACTTTTGGCCAGCGCTAGACCCACCACATTAATTAGTGCATCAGCCGAGAAATCTCAAAGAACCACCAGCTTTTGCCAATCCACACATGACTCAAACCATTAGCTTAAAAGCACAGCGAGGTGTCATTATTTATGTATTAATGTGTAAGAATAAGGCAGTTTCTCACTAAGAGCTGACTTAACAAATCTTACAAAACATTTTAAATACCACATCTGTCTTGCATGCTGCATACCATAAAGCCACTATGTGTAATTATATATAATTAGTTGCATGTTTGAAAACTCAATAGCTTCATCATGTTTAATTAACCACACTGTAATAAGAACATTTGATAGTTAAATGTCTTGCTAAACTGACAAACACCTGGAACACACATTAGTCTCATCACCAATAAATTAACTTTAACTAAAATATGTCAATAATAATTATTTTCCTTCCTTCCTGGCAGACCACTAGGATTAGTGGTAATAAATAATCAAATCAGATCCTCAGCAATTTGTTAAGACTGCAATTGCAGGGGCCCTCCTGCTGACACTTTTACTTTTCTCTGATACATTCTTCAGCAGAGATTACTAACTGTTGCATAAGTCACTGTTTTGCCTTTGTTTTTTTATTTCCAAAAAAAATTGTTACTTGTGTTTGGGTGGTTTTGGTTTTGTTCGTGGTTTTTTGGTTTTGTTGTTTTTTGGTTTTTTTTTTTTTTTTTAGGGGGGTTGGTTTGGTTTGTGGTTTTTTTATTTTGTTGGTTTTTTGGTTGGTTTGGGGTTTTTGTTTTGTTGTTCTTGTTGTGGCTTGTTTTGTTTTAGTGTTGTTGTTTTTCATTGGTTAGTTTTTAGGACATTTTATTGGTTGTTTTTGGTTGGGGGGTGGGAGGAGAGCACAGAGGAATGCCCTGGTAGTTTTTAAGAACTACCAGGTCTAATGTATCAAGTTATCTCCAGGTGATGAGCAGGGAGAAAGGATCGTTACCTCACTTTGACCCCACAAAGAGGCCATGGCTGCTGGTTTATCAGCACAAGTGAAAAGTGCGCACAAGCTGAGGGACTAACTTTATACAGGCACTTTGAGCATCTGCTTACCTTTACCAAGGCTGACAAACAGATATAATAGTGAGAGGCCTTGGAAAAGTGACTACTCAGAAAAATAACTAGTACATTTTCAGAAAATGATAAACCAGCCAATACAAAACACATTGCATTAACTGCAGGATGTATCTGTAGGTCAAGCACTCATATTCACTGTCATTATTCCCCATCACTGACATCTGTTGTGAAACCAAGAGGTAGCCAATCTAAAAGGATAAAAAGGAAATGAACACAATGCAATGACAGACTGCTGAACTGTCATACCATAGCCTTGAAATTATGGGATCAGGCAGCCTTAAAATGGACTAGGCACTGTACAAACAATGCTGTTGTAAGGCTTTAAAAAATGGTTTGAAACAGATGACACAACTCTGGAAATGCAGCAGAAGGCTGAGAGAGGGGCTAAGTGTAACATCACTGCTGCTGGGCTCCTTGCAGTATCATTCAGAGCTAGCTCTCACTGAATATTGGCACCAGCACTTACAAACCTGACCAATCATGAGATACATAATGGTAAAAAGAAAGAGCAATTTCTTTCAACCTGGGTATATATGGAGCAGCTTCATCTTCTGTACACAGATTCTAGTTTCCTTAGGTGAGCTAGAAATGGAAACTGTAGCCCTTTTATTTTCCTTCACACACTGGTATGCAGGAATGAGAATTCAATCCCTACATCACTATGGATGGGATAGTGTGGAGAGAGACAGGCATGCCAGCCCCCTCCCTTGGAGAGGTATCCCTTGAAGGGGCTATGATAAGACCTTCTCAAACTCTCATGGATTGAGAAATCCTCCTGGTCATGGTGAGTTCCCAGCATGATTTGGAACCCCATGTATATTTGTTGATACCGATTGGTTTTTCCCCTTTGTACCACCCCTGATTTTCCCCATAAAACCCCCAGTTTCTTCCCTTTTCAGAAGGGAGCTGCCATCACTGGCATCCTTCGCAGGGTCCTGGAATAAAGGCCACCTCTGCAGAACAACCACATGGTGCTCCTGTCTCTGTCCCTGTGTTGGCCAGGGTACATCTCACAAGGCAGAGCGGAAATCACTTGAGAGCTGAAATCACTGCAAAGAGCTGAGCTGTCTGCTCCTTGCTGAGGTTACCCAGTGGCTGAAAGACTGCCTAAGTCTCCTAGAAAGTTGTCTCTTGTGGGATCTCTCACTGGGAAGGTTGCAGCATCCAGGTAGAGCCATCAGACCCCCCCACTGGCCACCCCCACAGGATAGCAGTGAATAAAAAGGGCAGGGCAGTAGAAAATTAGGTGAGTGAGGCTGTGACAAAGACATGAGCTGTTGCAAATGCAGAATCCCTTTGAGTTTTAAAAAACCTGCATACTCTCCAGTTTTTCCCAGAGCTTTTCAATATTATGTTGGCAGTAATGCTTCCTGGCAGACAAATAGCAGTAGAGCAATTTTCAGCCCGAGTGACTGAAGCTGCTGAAAAAGTTACTTGGAGTCAGCCAGTCTACTCAGCCTTCCTGTTATTAGCATGACAGGGTTGCTATTCCATGCCTAAGCATTGTTTCACATACTCCTTTCCAAGATGAAAAACCATAAGCTACACACTTTCAGGAGTCTTTGGACACTGTAGGAACCCACTCTGTCAAACTGGAACCGGCAGAGCCATACTGTGCTTCCTAAAGCTATCAAAATTGCAGCAACATCTTTGTCTTCTGGTTTGTTCATCCCAAGACCACCTGGTTTCCTAAACCAGGAGACGACTAAGGGTGTACCCTTTCAAAGGATAGAAAGGACTGCCATTGTTCAGTATCAAGAGTTAAAAAGAGCCTGGCATAATTCAGGATCATAACACAAATATGCAGGAGTTGGAAAGAGCTTGATTCCCAAATCATCTCTGCTACTCTTCAACCACATTCTTTTTGTCTCACAAACATTTGCAGCTACTCTGATCTACTAGTCTTGGCACAAAGCATGAATGCTACTACAAGATCATGCCAGATTTACATACAGTTGTCCTGTAGCAGTGCATCTGCCCACCATTTTCACAGATTTAACTCTAATGAAAGGATTGCATCTCCCAAAACCATCTCTAGGAAATTTTACATCTCATGTAGTAAGCGATACAACAGAAGATAACCTCTCCAGTAAACTGCTGGTAACTAACTGCATGAAAAATTAGACCTCTTGCATGCTGTTAATACATGATAGTTATTTGCACCAAGCAAATTAAAAACTGAATGGCAGAACTAGCTAGACACTAGGTAGACACAGAACTAGCTGGTAGACACTACAGATGGTAGTGGGGAAAAGCTTGCCTCCTCCTTTCTATACTGCTTAGCTGCCAGAGCATTAGTCAACTGAGCACAGGATTATTTCTACTTCACTCTGATTTAAAATAATAAAGGCTAAATATGAATCCACAGCCTTCACTTCAAGCCATAACCAAGTGGTCCAACAAAGGAAGAAACAACTGTGATGAAACATCAAATGGGATAATGAAAAAGATCACTGAGATGAGATTGACATGAATATTAGGCAATGTTTGTGTCTTGGTTTGAAAAGGAAGTGAGTTTTTTTGGGATGCTGTGGCCAAAGCAATAGGTGCTCAGATTTTAATAGTAGCACCTGGTGTGGCCACTGAGGACATGGATACGCCTCTGAGAACACAGAGGGTTAAAAGCAGAGAACTCCCAGGGAAAATGTCTCTTGGGTTCAGTCCCTGAAGGAGGCCAGAGCTGCCCTGCCCGGCTGCGGGCTGGGTGCGGGAGGGGAAGCCATGGGACCGGGTGAGGTGAGCTGGGCCTTGGACAGAGAGGGGAGGTGAAGGCCCCTGCAGATGGAAGGGTGGAGGAGCACTGAGAGGCAGCAGGCAGCTCCCCCAGAGAGAGAGAGAGAGAGCGAGCTGGTGTCTGTGCCTGTGCCACCTTGAAATTCGATAGCACGGCTGGCCGAGAAGGAGAAGCGGAAGGGGGCGGGGGGGGGGGGGTGCGGTGAGAAGGTGCCGGGCAGGGCAGCTGTGGGAGTTCTGGACAGGCAGAGCCTGAGATTTTTAACCCTTTTCTTGGATGATAGAAACTTTACAAATGCTAATCCTCCTGGATTGAATGAGGAGACAGAGATGAGATAAGAGGAAATGGGCCACGAGAGAAGTGGAGAAGAATCTTGGGTGGGCGGAGGTGATGGAGTGGCCTTTGGCTGGACTTTTCTTGTATAGCCATGGACAGAACCATTTTTCCTGGGACACAGAGTCTGCAGTTAGGGGGACGCAATGGCTTGGAGCCAAGACAGTGCAATGTTGTTATGTGAAGGAGTGCGTGAACAGAGACAACAGGTGAGGAGGGTGGTTGGTGCCCTCCGTCTTCAGGGAAGAAGAAGACCTCTGTTCTTAAGAGCCCCTTGGCCCCAGGGGGTGAATTTGGGGGAGACAGATATCCCAAAAGTGAGATACTGTGCTTTTTTGGAACTGGGCAAAGCATCCTTAAAAGGGGAACCCTAGAAGCAGCTCTGGTCCGTGTGCAGTGGTGAGAGCGCTGGACATGGAATGAAGATGTCACAATGGCAAATGTTCTCCAGGCCGTGCCATGTGTGACAGGAAACACAAGAGGTCTCAACTCTGTTTCCAGGGGAAGCCTATGGCCCAAGAAGGACTCCTCTCCTCTTGATGAACTGAGAATTGATTATCTAAAGGGTAGTGATGGACAGAGAGCTGATGATCTGAGGGGTGGATGTATTGGAAATTTGGTGGGGGGAGGAGGAATGTTTTTGGACAGTTTTCATTCTGAGTTCTGTGTGTGTTTCTTTTTATATATAGTTGTAGGTTAATAAAGCTGTTCTTCTTCATTCCTAAGTTGGAGCTGCTTTGCTCTATTCCTGGTCACATCTCACAGCAGACACCAGGGAGCATATATTTTCATTGGGACACTGGCATTGTGCCAGCATCAAACTGTGACAGTTTGTTTTCCAGAAAAAGGAACTCAAGTTCTGCCTTTATACCTGAGCTTTTTTTTTTTTACCAAGGTGTGGGGGTGTGAATCACTGATAACAAAAGAAGGCAGAAGAGATTTGCCAGCTGGGACATGGCAGATTCAGCTGAACCCCTGTTGCTTCTCACTGCTGAGTCAGTCACCAGAAGGGCTGTGGAATGACAGACTGTGAGACAAGACAAAATATGCCACAAACTGCAGGAGCAATGGAAACTGGGGCTTAAGCAAACCTAACCAAGAGTTAAAGAGTAAATATTGCCTAATGACAGGCAAATTACATTAAAAAGTACATGGCATAAATGAATTGAAGCTTCACCTCTGCTTAGCACCCAAGTCAGAAAAAAAAACCCAAAAAAACCCAACCCAGCACACCTAAGGGAACAGGACAGCTAGATTAGAGGCGAAAAACAAGGTGAAAAAGCTGGAATCAGTTCTGATTTCCTTTCTGGACAATGCAATGTGTGAACACCACAGATGTATTTAAGTACAGCCAGCTTTTTTCCTTTTTTTTTTTTTTTTTTTTTTTGTTCCCTTTGTTTTTTAAAGAAAAAACTTTAGATTTGCATCTGAAACTTAAAATCCGAAAAGCAGCAGAATTTTCTCCAATGCTGAAATAGACTTCAAATCAGTTTTAAAACAGATTAGGAAAGAAAGGCAATTTCACAACCAAGCTCTAAAACACTGATGACATTGTTCTAACACAGAAACAGATGAAATTTCTGTACACAAATAAAGCATGGGGAAAGTGCAAGAAGTGATACTTAAAGATGGAGACTATGACATAATGTGAATAATTAAGCCATGTGAATAAATTCAGCTTCTTTTGTTCTTTTTACAGAGAAAATGAAAGCAATAGGTAATGGTCCAACAGTGAGTGAAGAATTTATTAGGGCATTCCCCCTCCCGCCCAGCGCAGTGCTTTGTCATCATTAAACCCGGGGGAAGAAGTGGCTCTACATGAAGAATATCCAATTCTACAAAGTCAAAGCTTTTAGGGAAAATACATATATCGATGCAGGACAACCCCTATCTGGGGAATCACATGCAATGACTCCGTGATTCAGAATCTGAACAATTGCTTTATTAAGCTATACTATATTATATTACATAACACTACATACTATACTATAATATACTAGACTGAACTATACTGAAGAACAGTCATGACACAGCTTTGACCTAATTGGTCTATCAACCAATGGTCCAAGCACCAATCACCAGTCTCCAATTAAGAAATTCCTCTTTGGCATACAATCTCCATAGCACATTCCACATGTGCCAAACAACAGATGCAGAAAGTGAAGATAAAAATTGCTTTCTCACAGCCTTCCCCAGGATTTTTCCTGGGAGAGAATTAAGTCTCTCTCTGTTCAAAGAATATGTGAATACCATATACATAATCTAAAAAGCTGTTATTTGACAAAAAATGCTGCCTCTTCTGTTTTTCTGTAACATTTCTTAATGACACATTTTTTTTTTAACTTTAAGACATTTTAAAATTCAATGCATTGATGACATTACTTCAACTGAAAATATGTCTAATAAAGCTTCAAATCATTTCCTTATTTTCAAAATGAAAAAATACTTTTTTCTCCCCAGATAGCACCATTTTATGCAGCAATACCAAAGTGCAGCAAGGATATCAAAAGTAAAATGCTAAATAAAGTGTTAATTTAAATGGAAATCTTAAGAAGTAGAAAATGAAAGTCATTGTTTCCGTCTGTATTTTGGTTTTTTGTATCTTGGAGATGAAGTACCAAATCAGCTCCCATACTGGCCTAGGCTCATAAAAATAGCTCCAGGTACCATGAGTCATGCCAGCGCTGCTGGGAAGATCATGAACTTCTTTCAGCACACAGAGCTTTCTGGTCATCAATCCACCAAATTCATCCCAGGCAAAGAATTCCAGGTCAAATAAAGCAGAAATAAGCATGTTCAAAATAAAAATTATATTTGTTTTACGTTCTTCATGTATTGTTAAAGGAAGAGGGAAAATGCACTGATGCAGTGCAGGAGGGAAAAATACACTCCCACTACATAATTGGTACCTTTATGATCCTTCTATTACAGAGTCTTGTCTCTGCCTTGGGAATACAGCTTTATATAATTCTATTTCTTATTAAATTTTATTTCCTGTAATAAAAAAATTGAAGTCTGCAATAACAAAACTTGGTCTAAACCATATCCCTGCTGACCCAATTACACTTTTGAAGAGGTGTAATAGTTACTATGGTTATAAATGTTGATGCAATAGAAAACACTAATATTAGTCAAGGAAAAAATATCCCAAACTCAGTTCTAATCCTCATGAAACAATAAATGATCAGAAGATAAAAGTTTGCAGTACATTCTGCTGGGTGTCTCTCATCCAGCTTTACTGCTGGAGATTAAGAAAATGCACATGTGTAAGAAAACAGCAAAGTCTGACACTGCAGAAAATTCTTGGAAGCATGAGAGAAAATAGATTACACACTGTCTTAGAACAGGAAAGGCATCCTATATCTTCGAAGCTTGCAAATGTTGAGGAAACTAACAAACTGTCAGGCTGACAGATTTATTTTAGGCCTGCAACCAGGTTGTGTGCAAAGGACTGAAGAGAGATTCTCACACTAAGTGTGTAAGTACTGTCTTAACTCAGCAATAAACAGATTCATATTACTCTCAGCTTGTGAGTCTCATTTTCTTATGTACCATCCACCTGTATGTCAACATCACCTAAACATTGTTCTGATCACCAACTGATCATCACTTCTTGATGATCAGTTCCAGGCTCCTGGTAGAGCACACATGGGCACAGCAGAAATTCCCATGAGACAGCCAGGCAGAGCAAGCTGCATATAAAAATGCACACATACTTCCACAGGTACTTCTTCAATTGCAAAACTATTCTTTAACTATGGAGCTTCTCAAAATAGTAATGCCTTGAAGCAATATTTTTCTATCAGTACATTAAAGGGCCAAAATCAAAACAATACACGTCTTCTTCAAACACATCGAGGTAAACATCCTGGAAAGAGCAGTATTCATAACACAGATGTTGGGGTTTTTTAAATAAAATTGTGCTGGCCATCAAAAAACTTGTAACCTTTGTGATGCCTCTACTCCAACATAACCACATTAGCTGTTAGTCAATTGCTCTTTCCCTCACAAGGAGAATTTCCAATTGATTACATGAAATATATTAGATTATGCATTACTACATATATTATACAATATATAATTCATGTTCAATTCTTTCTCATTCCAAATGTACATCCAGAACCTAATAACCTTTCTCTTAAAGGTTACTAATCATCTCCCTTAAATGCACCTCTTCAAGTCCTGGCAGCTTTCCCAATATAGTACTATTTATCTCCTGCTCAGATTTCTTATGCTAGACATAATAAGGTCAACAACCCATATGTATCTTAGTTCTCTTCACAGCGTGAGACATATACTGTAATTCTGAGGCAAAAAACCTGTAGAGAAAATCAGCATGTATAGGACATTGTTCCTTTTCACTATTCCAGCTTGACAGAATATCTAAGGCATCTAAATTTTAAATTATACACATCGCTTCCATTGCAACATTGTAGCTTCATCTGAAGCTAGAAATTACATTTTGTAAAATAAATTAATACTTCAAGAAACCGTAGAGAAGTCCAAACCTGTGAAGTCTGCTTTTGTGAAGTCGTTAAATCAATGCACAGATTTGTCAGCTCTTTTCTCACAAGCTTTGATCAACTTATTTCATCTTTTCCATTTACCTCCACATAAAAACTGTTGAGCATGCTACAAACAGCATTATACATGAGTCTTCAAACATTTCGTGTATCTGGGGCAAGACTCTACCCTTCAACTTCTCAATGCAGGCTTCATTTTCCAGACAGGCCTCATACTCAAGTATTTTCTTCTAACTGGTTTGCCTGTCAGACTGAAGGGAAATAATTACTGAAAAACGTTTTGCATGTCATATTTTTCTTGTCCTATTTTATAGTCTAATATTAAATGTGAAAGCCAGAATTCATCGATTCTTTAAGAAATTAGAAGTGAAATGGTATTTAAAGAAGCTTGGGAGGTTTTTTCCATTTCAGCTGAATGCAGCATTACTCTGTATTAAGCATAAAAAGAGAGCAGATTAGTGTGTGTAATATGATTAAACTGATTAAGTATAATGATTAACAGATAATTAACAAGATAGCATAACAAGAAAAAACATAAGAAAACCATATATTCGTTTATTTCTACATTGTCTGCTTAATTCTAAGCTAACAATTCCTTACTTATAGAAATTCTCTCCCTATTCCTCCCTTTTAAAATGAATTCTTCTGAGAAACCATTCCCAAACTTACAGGATATACTTAACATTTTCTGTTACCTGTTGAATCAAACAAAAATTTTATTCCCCACTTCAGAAGTTTAATTTAGTGCATATCAACAAAAGAAAAACCCTTTTAATGTCTTAAAGCCCAGGAGATTGATGAAGAATAAAATACTTCTTCCAATCTATATTAACAATAGATTATGTTCTACTATAAACATGACAAAAAGGCACAATTAAAAGTATGCCTAATTGTTTTACTGAAGAAGGACAGGAATATTGCTGGATATATTTTCCTTTATTATTTCAGACTTTTCCCTAAAGAAACAGAATAGTATTTATTTGTATATAATTTAATGTCTACAGGTGATTGCTGTTGGCCTTTCTGCCCTGAAGAGCCAAGGAATAAATTTTATCTCCATTAAGCACAGAAGAAACATGGCTTTAGAAACTTCCTGCATTTGCTCTGCCTCTTCATTTTTGAGCACGTGATATCTGTGACTCTGCAGGTCTTCAATGCTCTGAATGATCAGCTAATTTAGTGTTTCTGGTGGAAGGAGAGTCAGGAATCCCACTAACAGTCCAGATTCCAAATGATACAGAAGGACTAAGAGACTGCTAAAAATCAAAATATGTAGTAATAGCATGGCATTCTTTCCTGCTCTTAAAATACACAAACTGTAGTCAAAGGCAAAATACCACAACTTGTCACTCCAGCAGTTTGTGCAATTCTGTATCTACTGGTAGAGCAAAGAAACCCAAAAAATATCATTTCACAGAAACACCTTCATATGACAACTTTTTTTACATGTCTAAGAGAATGCAGATAGAGTAAACCTTAGCAGTACAAAATGCATTATATGACAATCATTTCACTAACAAGTCAATGAAAACAACACAAAATATTGGACTTCTATTTAAAAAAGCAATAAAATACTATATATTTTTTTAATTATTGTTTGTTAGATCTGAAATTGAGTGAAATATTTAACTTATCATAAAACCAACTTTTTTTAAAGGAATATAGGCATATGTTGTACCAAAAATCAACAAAGTGCTTTTGAGAGAAATTAAAGGAATCTGAGTTAAATAAAAACCCAAAAATACTCTTACCATAGAGGCAGAGTGGGAATTTCGCAGGGTAGAAGTACATTTTGATTTAGGTGAAATGTACATCTTTGAGTTAAGTCTGTAGTTTGCTGTTTAGCCTGACTGCCTGTTCTCTCCAAGAGCCTGTGCTTGGAGGGACTGCTTCAGCCGAAGAACAAGAGATAAGGGGGGAGGAGGGGGGCAGACAGAGCAGGACAACCTGGCCTAGGAGTTCTTTCTGAAGAATTAGTGGCAAGTGTCACTTGAAATCAGTGGAATCAATATGTATGAACCTACCGTGAAATTGCATGCATGTGTGTTTGAGAGGGAGATAAAAGGAGATCTGGAGTTCCCAGAGGTACACATGTCATTTTGTCATTTGAGGGGAACAATTTCCACATGCGTCCACCGCTGTAATAAACATACCAGCTTTACAACTTCCACAAAAGTTGTGGAGTTCTGTTTATCTCTGCAAAACACCACAGATGGCACAAATGGAGCCAAAATGCCCCCTGATCTGCAAGACATGGAGCAGACACCCAAGGCAGCATTTCTGTTTTGAACAAAGGATGAAAGATTTGTACTTTCAGAATACACAGCTGTATCATGCATGAACATGTGGCAGCACTGTCAGAGCAAACTTATAAATATAAATTATCAGTAGTCTTTAACTTAAATAAAGTTTTGGAGACCTCCAGCGATTACTCCAAAGGTTTTCCCGAACTGACTGCAGGCAAGGTAAAATCACAACTGTTCAAATCCCCACAAAGCCACCCTTCAAAGAAGTTTGAACAAAGAGGTTTTCCAAGATGACATATAGGGCAATTTAACTGGACATCCCTGTGCTGAATGGAGAATGATTTCAAAATGTGACAGGACCTTCTGTGAGATACTGAATGTTATCTGCAGCTCAGGCTAGAGCAGGGTCAGGCAGCAGCCTCAGGGTGCACAGCTGAAAAGTCAGTGCTTAGCTCCAAACAGAAAATCATTGTTTGTCAACATGAAGCTTGAAAACATCTGGCCAGATGTGTCACTACACAGGCTGCTGAATTCTGTGCTCCCGTCCGTTTTCAGACAAGTTTTAAAGAATCTCATCTAGACCATGATAATCAAACCATGGCTTAGAACAGGACGATCCTCTTTAAAGAGTGTTTAGAAGTCCTTAGAGTCTTATTTCCTGATCAAATGCAAACACCTTCCACCTCAGTATCACTCCTAAATAGAGTATGCAACAGCCCCTTCAGACTGATATTGGCACCATAATTAGTGATATGGCAAGAACAACTCAGGGTGGCTGTTTCCTCTACATCTCTTGGTTTCTTCCTCTTATTCATCATCCTCCTCAGTCTCACCACTGAGCTGAGCTGTTCCTGCTCACCCTTTTCCTCCTCCTCCTCCTCCAATGAAGAAAGGCAGTGACAGGGTTAAAGAAGACAAGCAAAGCACACATGGCTTACCAGTATCACACACCTGCACATCCCTACCTAATGGCCCTTTGCACAGCTAAAGGGAAAGAAGATGATGGAAGGAGCTGATGAGAAGCCAGTGACTGGTGCTTCCTCACACTGAGGCAACATTTACCCAAACCCCACAAGACAAGGCCAAGCACCTCCCCAGTCAACAAATCCCTGAATGATGAGACAGGAGTCTGTGGGTGAAACATTCCTGTGGAAGCATTTTTCCCACAACCCCTAAGTCTGTCTATACTCAGAAGTTTGCTAGCTTTTTTTTTTCTGCTGAGGGGTAACAGGTCAAAAGATAATCCTAAATGCAAATTCTGTCATTTCAAGTGTAAAATGAAAGCAGTTTCTAGAAGACCTTATTTGATAGTTTTAATTCAGAATTCAGCAGAATTTGGATGACACAGAATGATGTGGTATGCAAGAGGAAAATCATACAAATAGCTTAGTAATTTATGGACATAAGCAAAAAAAGCTATACGAGGCAGTCCAATGGCCACACTCTGGTTTCCCCTATCACATATAAGGGTATCATAATTTTGCAACCATTTTCTCATTAAAAAAAAAAAAAAGTTCATACAGGTGTATTACTAGAGCTATGATTACATTTTCCCCCCAAAAATAACCTTACTCTTTGTCCAAAATGCAACAGCAGTGAAGTTTTTTATTTTTAACCTTCTGCTACCCCACACATATTTTAATGATATATCAAAAAGGAAAAAAGCCCAAAACACAAACACTCACCCACCTATGGCACTGCTCCATTTCTAGCCTGAGATGTATTTGTCATTGCTGCATGAACCAGCTAAATTAAAATACACACTTAACAGTCCTCATGCCTCAAGTAATAATTAGGTCTAAATCAAGAGCAGTAGGACTGAAGAGTTATTTTTTCTGCAGAACATCCAGCTGGGAAAAAAATTAGTTATCCCACTTCCTCTGCCTTTGAAGGTACATGCCTCATCCCATGAAATGCCAGTTAGGCCAGAAGCACGACAAAGCTTTGCAGAAACCACGAGATGGTGCTATTACTATGCTTTAAATATAAAACCCATCAGCACTTCTCTTGCAGAACCTGTGTTTGCATTTAAAGCTGCCGGAGAGGTATCAAACATCATTAAATTTATAAATTGACACGTCAGAAATGTTCACTCATCTTTAAATAGCTCTACCTGTTTTATAATTATGACTTATGTTTTAAATTTTATTTCAAAATAAATATTTGTGATTTATTTCCATTTCTGAATCATTTCAGTTGTTGACAGTTTTTGCTGTCTCCTGAGGGCAAGAAAATAATCTTTGTACCAATATTGAAACAAATGAGATGGAAAAGATAATTTTCCTCATTCTTTTCTGTCTATTCTAACAGTCAAAACAGCAAAACCACTGCTATGAGTCTGAGTGGCCCTACCACTCATGGATGACAAACTTGTAGTGGCTAGTATTTTATTTGCACGCATTCCTGATGCTGGTTGTTAACTGTTGTGCAGAAAGATCTGTCAGCTGTTTTCACAGGAGGACACTCCTGAATTGCTTCACTTGTCTCTGAACCAGAGAACTAAGCTGGCACCCCATTTCTGAGATCTTGCTGTGCTAGCCCCCAAACCCATTTCCTTCAAATGCATTTTACTTTCAAGCAATGCATTTTACTTTTCATTATGTAATCTCTTGTTCTTGATGTTCAGGGGAGTATTTTAGAATGATAAGAATATATTCCAGTAAGCAGGTAGAACATCTGTTTGAAGTAGTATCCATCACTTGGCTTTGGTTCATGCATCATAACATCTGCAAGGAATGTCATTTACAATCAATAGATGGGCTGGGACAACGAGCCACAGGTTTAGGAATCTTTCTCCAATTAATTTTGCTTTAAAATTATAATTTAAAAATTTTCACATCTTATAATTTCAAGTGTGTCTTTATTAAAACAACTATTTATCACCTGTGCCACAATGAAGAACAATCAACAGTGGCTGAGCATCCTACAATTCCAACAAGAAGAATGGTCTGAGCCCCCAGTGTAGCACAGGGAGTCTGTCATCAAGCCAGAGTCCTGTGGGCATTTTCTCAGCCTGGAGAAGTGCAGACTCTGGGCAAATTGTTAGACCAGCCCTCCAGTATCCGAAGTACAGCCTACTAGAAGGAGGCAGATGAGCTACACAAGGGCACAGAGTGATAGGAAAAGTGTGGATGTCTTTAAAACCTGAAAGTATAGGTTTCCTTTGGATATTGGGAAGAAATTTCTTGCCAGGAGGGTTGTGAGACACTGGAACTTGTTGTGGGTGACCCATTCCTGGAAGTGTTCAAGGCCAACTTGAATGGGTCTTTGAGCTTAAGGCGGTCTAGTGGAAGGTTTCCCTGCCAGTGACATGCAGGATGAATTTAGGTGAACCATTCTATTATTCTATGATAATATTCATTCTGTGCAGTAGCAGTAAGTAATTGAAGATCAAAATAACACACTATTGATTCCAAGAAACTACCATCCAAGGAGTCTAACTGTATTGCTCTCATATATGTGTTCCATTTATCATTACTATATCTACTAACAGTCCTGGCACTTAAATATAATACACACTGTCACGCACAACGAGGTATTCTATTCTGCTACTGGCAAGACTATATACAATCACGAACGGGAACGGGACATCTGGACTAGCGACATGAGCTTTTTATTCAACACATCAGTCTCAGCACATTGTTAGACAATGGAGACAGGATGTTAACAGCTCGCTGATCTATAGGGAATGCTAAGGAGGTGTGGCATTACAGCATAGCCTAAAACCATCTCAGCGTAGATTTCAGCCAATCACACATAGAGCAACACATATTGACAAGAATTCTATCTAATCATATGAAACACATGTAATGGTAATTAAACCAAAAACTTGTTCATCTGAGACAAAGAACAGAGCTCCATTCATGCTAACTTTCTAAAGATATACATTAAATAACCTTGTTGCAATCCATAAGCCAGTCCTACATGTTGCATTTACAATTATATTTCCAGAGCCTCATACCTTCTTGCGTGGTTTTCTCATGGCAGATCTTCCCAGCAGAGGTGTTGCTATACATATACTTACAATACATAAGTTAACTCAGGCCCCCAGATACACATTCACTCAGCCCCCTACATTTCCCCCTTTACTTTTACTTACTTTACAATTACAATATGTATATCTGTCCCAGCTCCCAGGCTGCCACAGCTCGCAGCTGTCTTTAAACACTCACACAAATCCCTAGATGTTCTATATTTTAGAGTCCCAGCTCTCAGCTGTCCTGAATACATACTTTACAGTCCCAGCTCTCGGCTGTCCTTTCTTCTGGAGTCTCAGCTCTCGGCTGTCCTTTCTTCTGTCCCAGCTCTCTGGCTGCCACAGCTCGCAGCTGTCTTTTCTTCTGTTCCAGCTCTCTGGCTGTCACAGCTCTCAGCTGTCCTATCTTCTGGAGTCCCAGCTCTCTGCTGTCCTTTCTTCTGTCCCAGCTCTCTGGCTGCCACAGCTCGCAGCTGTCTTTTCTTCTGTTCCAGCTCTCTGGCTGTCACAGCTCTCAGCTGTCCTATCTTCTGGAGTCCCAGCTCTCTGCTGTCCTTTCTTCTGTCCCAGCTCTCTGGCTGCCACAGCTCGCAGCTGTCCTATCTTCTGTCCCAGCTCTCTGGCTGCCACAGCTTGCAGCTGTCCGGGGGATTCCATACCTTCTTTCCTTGGCTGCATGTTCGAATCACGTCGGGGTCACCAGAATGTTGCATTTACATTGCTGTACAATTATATTTCCTGAGTCCCATACCTTCTCTCGATGGTCTTCTCACGGCAGATCTTCACAGCAGTGGTGTTGTTGCTTCTCGGTCAGGGCTCCTCTCCCCAGGCTCTCCCTGACCACCCCGCCCCCTTTTATCTCAGCTCTTTCCATGGGCTACAGCTGCTGCCCAATCAAGGACATCACAGCTGCAGCCCATTTACAATAACTAGAACCAGGGCGGGGTCACTAATACAATAGAGAGATCTTTAACTGCTATACATATACTTACAATACATAAGTTAACTCAGGCCCCCAGATACACATTCACTCAGCCCCCTACATTTCCCCCTTTACTTTTACTTACTTTACAATTACAATATGTATATCTGTCCCAGCTCCCAGGCTGCCACAGCTCGCAGCTGTCTTTTCTTCTGTTCCAGCTCTCAGGCTGCCAGCTCTCAGCTGTCCTATCTTCTGTTCCAGCTCTCAGGCTGCCACAGCTCGCAGCTGTCTAGTCCCAGCTCTCTGGCTGCTACAGCTCATACATAGAATATATACATATTCCCCTTTTTTTTTCCTTTTTTTTTTCTTTTTTTCTTTTTTTTTTTTTTTTTCTTTTTTTTTCTTTTTTTTCTTTTTTTTTTTTTTTACTTTTTTTTTTTTTTTTTTTTTCTTTTTTTTTTTCTCTTTACTTCTAGCAACTTTATAACTACAATACACATATTTATTTTAGCTCTCAAGCTGCTACAGCTCGCAGCTGTCTTTAAACACTCACACAAATCCCTAGATGTTCTATATTTTAGAGTCCCAGCTCTCAGCTGTCCTGAATACATACTTTACAGTCCCAGCTCTCGGCTGTCCTTTCTTCTGGAGTCTCAGCTCTCGGCTGTCCTTTCTTCTGTCCCAGCTCTCTGGCTGCCACAGCTCGCAGCTGTCTTTTCTTCTGTTCCAGCTCTCTGGCTGTCACAGCTCTCAGCTGTCCTATCTTCTGGAGTCCCAGCTCTCTGCTGTCCTTTCTTCTGTCCCAGCTCTCTGGCTGCCACAGCTCGCAGCTGTCTTTTCTTCTGTTCCAGCTCTCTGGCTGTCACAGCTCTCAGCTGTCCTATCTTCTGGAGTCCCAGCTCTCTGCTGTCCTTTCTTCTGTCCCAGCTCTCTGGCTGCCACAGCTCGCAGCTGTCCTATCTTCTGTCCCAGCTCTCTGGCTGCCACAGCTTGCAGCTGTCCGGGGGATTCCATACCTTCTTTCCTTGGCTGCATGTTCGAATCACGTCGGGGTCACCAGAATGTTGCATTTACAATTATATTTCCAGAGCCTCATACCTTCTTGCGTGGTTTTCTCATGGCAGATCTTCCCAGCAGAGGTGTTGCTATACATATACTTACAATACATAAGTTAACTCAGGCCCCCAGATACACATTCACTCAGCCCCCTACACCTACAGATGTCTATTGTTATTTGTCATGTATGCTCTACTGCTTAGAAAACTTTTTTTGCTGTATTTGCAATGCTAACAAATCTTCTGTCTGAGGCCTACTCTTTTTAACCATTCCCTTGAAGTCCTCTAACTTTATGAATTCCAGCAATTCCCCCTCTCTGTTGACTCAGAAGCTTTCATTTTCTTGTCACCTACTACTTGCGTTTCATAGCCCTATTGTAAAATTTCTGCTTGTTATCTGCTGGAGACTTAGTCGCACTGAACTTAAGCATTGCTATATTACAGCACAGCAACTTAATGCTGTGAAGGCCCAGTCCTTGAAAGAGATATGTATCATGTTTGACAATAGTCACAAGTCATTGTCCAAAAAACTCTGGTCGATTCCAGGGCCTTAACTCAAAACCTTCGTCCATGTCTATACCTTCATCTACTACCTTCATGAGATTTCGAACACTCTCTGTGCTTCTACTTCTTAACTCTCTTGCTTGTATGACAAAAACTTGTCATGTATGACTGTTTTGTTCATCATTCGCTGTACACAACAAAGGATACAGGGTATCACTATCAATATCAATATCAGAACACCTAATACATAAAGACCTATCTTGCAAAGTTGCCTTAGCCAAGGTGCAAAGCTCCATTTTTGAAACAAATCATCTAGCCAGGAACCTCTATATTCTTTAATCTGAGCTGTTCGATCTTTCAATTTCTGTATGTTTTTGTGAATGGATTCAGAATGATTAGAAAAATTTATACAACACAATCCTTCAAATTCTTCACAAATATGCCCTTGTGCCAGTAAAAGAAAATCAATGGCTGCTCTGTTTTGAAGAGTAGCATGTCTAACACTATCAACATCGGTTAACATATCACTAATTGCAGAGGATATGGCATTGGCTTGTTTGCTCAGCCAGCATCCAACTCGATCTAACTGTTTCAATGCCACTGCTGAAGATAATTGGGGTAAAAATATACCTGCTGAAACACTTCTGGCAGCATTCTAAGGCATAAAATCACTCTGACAGTTCTCATAATGAGGGACAGCTCTCGTTCTACTTTGCTCCTTTTTCATCACTGCTTTGGCAGTGGGGGCAATTATGGTGAGCATACCAATGCTACAAGGGCCACCTTCAAGGTGAGCTGGAATGCCTTGCCAAGCTCTGTCTCCACAAATGAACCAATACCCTTTCAGCAATTGCCGTGGGTATTGATCATTCTCAGGAAGCACATCCCAACTGTTGGAAACATTACACCAAAAACTCAAATTCCTATATGCAAAATAATGAGGGGTAACATTGTACTTTGGAGGATCACCTTTTCGCAAGGCACGAGCTATGATAGCAAAACAAAAATCCATGGTCAAAGAACCAAGGATTTCTAATTCTTGAGGTTCAGATGCTGCCCTGAGAATTTTTTTGGACCAAACGTTCCAATTCAATGAGGGATTGTTTCCATTGTCAATTCCACCTGGCCTACCTGTCGGGAGTTTAGTTCAAGCATGGCTTAAAGAAAAAGGCCATGAACATGGCTTAAAGAAAAAGGCCATGAAGCCATACAATTGAGAGAAAAGTAACAGGTAGCTGTGAAGCAGTTCCCAGCCTGACTTCTATAAACAATTAGACTCTTTCGGGCATCACTGTATAAACAATAAAGTTCTCAGGCAGTCTTCTCATAACAAGTGTAACACTCTCTCTGGGAAAAGATGGCACCCTGAGAACAGATGTGGAAGTTTTGGGAACCGTTCGTATCACAGTGAGAACACTGGTTTTGTTTTGTGTAAACAATCAACGGTGTAGTAAAACAAAAGGTGTGGTTAGAGTTTTCTCTGTTAGCCTATCATAAACCTGTATTTCGGAATATGCATGAAGTTCGTTAACACTATTATTTAAGCTGACTGATCGATCAATAAATCGAGTTCGATGCATCACAGGATGGTCGTTCTCCCCTCATTTCAACAAATGGTGACCACCCGGACGTGATAGCGGACACCACGACGATCGCAACCACCATGGGGATTGCGAACACCACGAGAAGTGAGGACTGGTTCAGGCTCCGAAGCAGCGGGAGCGGCAAATAAGCGCGAAACCAAAGCGGAGGAAAAAAGCCGCCGATACGCGCCGTGCCCTGGCGACCATATTAGATGGGTCCAGCTGATACGTGTGGCCGATGCCTGGAAATCGCTGCTAGGTAAAAGTGCGCACTTAAAAGAGGTATGGAAAGGCAAGCCACATATGAACTTTTTATTATGTTTTTGCAAAAAAGGCAAATTAAGGGAATAGACTTACGGAAGGAGTTGCAAGGTCTTTTGGCTTATGGTCTGGAATGGGGAGTCTTCGTGAATCCCCACACAGTTTACGAGTTAACGGAATTGCGTGAATTCAGTGATTTATTGTCAGAGGCTGCTTTAGAGAGTGCTAAAACTGCCAAGAAGCTAAGCAGGCCATGGCAAGTGATATATGGTGGACTGTTTTACTATCTCTCTGAGTGCAAGACAGCGGCCGCAGCTCGCGGAGCTTGTGAGTCTGTGCTACTCCGAACTCGGCACGGGCGCTCCGCCATGGCGAGCAGCCGCGGTGAGCGAGCGGAGGCAGCGGCGGGGAGAGCCGAGCCACCGCCGCGGGAGCCGAGGCTCGCCGCCCCGGGAGAGAGCGAAGCCGCTGCGGGGGGAGCCGCCACGGGTGCAGCGGTGGCTGCAGCGGAGTCAGCCTGCCGGCGAGTAAACAAAGAGCCCAGCGCATGGGGGGGTTTTCGCCCGCTCCGACACACGCGCCGCGGGACTGGAGCGCTTTTTGCAGCGGGAGTGTTTCTCCCTCCCCCCACAACCGGCAAAAGCTTCAGTTTAAGACCTAACAGCCTAATGGATGCCTCGGTCTAGGACCTAACAGCCTAATGGATGTAACTTTTGTCAGCAAAAGGAAAAGATCCCTGTTGAAATTAAGAAACAAGTGATGGTAAACAAGGAAAGTTAAAGGCACTTTTGTTCTTCCTGGCAGAGACTATGAAACAGGAATCAGCGTACTGTATGCATGGGTCAAATTTCGGCCAATTTGGCTCGGCATTAGTTATGCTGTCTTGAAATCACCTGCATTAACATAAACTTTAACAACAGAAGCCCGGATGGTTCAGTCAGTGGAACATCAGACTCTAAAATTATATTTTGAAAAGTTTAAAAATGTTAAGATGTTGGATTGATTGTATGAGTGAGATGTTGTGAGTGTGCTTTTTGGTATAGAAATGCTATAGCAAACACATGAAGAAAGTTATTTTAGCTTAATATTTTAGAATCAGGCCTGTAAGTAAGTTATAGTAAATGCTATATTTTATTTCTATAGTAAGTTTTATCCGTTGCTAAGTAGTTTAAGTTGAATTATCTATTAAGTGCCGTTAAATGTTAAATACTGTTAAGGTTTAGTTTTGTTAAGTTGATCTCCTGTTAAGTTTAAGTGTTATTAAGTTTAAATAAAGCTAGATTCTGTTTAAATTATATTAGGTTTAGGTTAAGTTAGATTCTGTTAAGTTTGATCTTACATTATTTACAAATAAGTCTGTTATTTAAAGTCAGTTAAGTTTTGTTATAGTTAAGTTTTATTAGAATTAAGAGATTTTACATGTAAGTTCTGTTGATTTAAAAATCTATTAAGTTTAAGTAAAGATAAGTTTAAGTAATGTTAAGATCTATTAAGTTTAAATATTTTAAGTTTAAGTATTTTAAGTATAAGTGCTATTAAGTTTAAGTGATGTTAGATAGATTTATGCTTTTACGATAGGCATTTATTTTATGGCTTGTGTGCAAAGTGTTGTTGTGAACTTCAGAGAAACCTTGCTAGCTGAAAATACTATTTAATTATTAGAATTGCCTATTCTTATGTTGCAAAGAGTGTAACACAGCTAGCCCATAGAATTTTGAAGCCAGTTAAGTTCTGTTAATTTACAAATAAGTCTGCTAAGTTAAATATTTTAAGTGCTTTAAGTGTATACTATTTTCTCACCACTCCAAATCAACAAAGGACTGAGAATCGCCCAGCTGATGCCATTTCAGCCAAATGACTAAAGGATTACAGACTGTAAAACTGATTTTGAACTTTTCTGAGAGGCCCAGGGAAGGGGTGGATGTGAAAATCTCAAGGACAAAAAGGATTGTTTTCAGACTTGCCGTTCACCTCCTCTCCAGGTTCACATGAATGAAAACAGCTAACAGCTTTCTTTTCTTAGTCCAATTACCATCTACCTTGCAATGCCTGATAAGGCTGGACATTGTGGCTCAGCTGGGGGTGCGTTTAACCCTTTGGGATAACGCGCCATTGCCGGACGACCAGGGAACTGATTGACATTATTGAATCATTATCATCTTTCCATATAAAAGGACCGGCAAAAGAGAACTGCCTTGAATGTCACAGCCCACATTGTGCTGCTTGGGTTGCACTGTGTTGTGGGGGTTGTGACAGGACCTTTTGGGTGGATCAGTTGTCACTTTTTCGTTTATGGTGTAATACCTGTAATTATAGACATAACTGGGAACATAATTGGGAGTGGGCACTACAGAATGAAACAGGACTAAACACTGCCTCAGCTTTAGATCTTTATGAATCGCATGAGCAGAAAATCTTGGCCTATTATCGGTGGGAGGTACAGTGTATTTTGAAAAGGATTAAAGCTCAAAGTGCATCATATATAACCTCTGTAAGGTGTAAAAAACTGGTGCCTTTAACACAACATTCCGTTGTAGGGCCTATAAAAGGAGATCCCAATCAGGCAGTAGATAACTGCATTAGAAGGTTACAAAGGTGTGGTCTTCAGGTCTCAGGAACAGTAAGGTTAAAAACAGTTATAAGAAAAAGAAGGTCAAAGTAAAAACAGAAAAGTGAGGTTTACTTTTATTATATTACTTGGTGTAGTGGTAGCTGAAGAATTAAAAGTAACACATTTTAGTCAATCTAGAGATAATGTATGATTAACACTTGCTAGGCAGATTAATCAGACATCGCTTTGTCTCAGCATTGGAGGAGTTACTAACCCCTTTCAAACATGTTTGGTAGGACTTCCAGTATGGTCTCCTCAAGAATTCTGCAGTTTTATTAATAACCGTGCCTTATGTATGCGCAGTATGGTAAATATCAAATTGCCTAAAGGGTATACTGCCAGTCAAAGTGATGGCTATCATCAATGCCTGTTAATTCAATCACTTAATACTCCTTTGCATTCTCCACCTGAGGAGTTGGAGCTTTTCAGAAGTGCAAATGCTAGCATGACCAGCACTTCCAATAGTGAGTAGTTCAGCTTTGATTATTCTAATCCTCAAAAGATGAATCCACATACACAAACGTGGGCTACCCTGGATTCAGCCCTAAAGCCAAACATAGTGTCTAAACAACTCTACAATCATTGTAAAGGCTCTAGCATCATAACACCTAAGAAATTACCTACGGGTATATTTCTAATTTGCGGAGATAGAGCCTGGAATGGTATACCTGCCCAGCCTCAGGGTGGACCTTGTTATTTAGGCAAGTTATCACTATTCCACCCTAATATATCTGTGCTAATGCAATTAAGTCATAAGCAGGCAAAAGCGTAGCTTACATAATTTAGACTGTAGTCAAATAGGAGATCCATGGTTCTGGAGTAAATTTAAGCAAGTGATGGTTTCAGCTTTCCTACCATGGGGTGCTGCAAGCAAAGCATTGACTCTAGCAAAACAAATAGGGTGTTGGGCTAAAGGTGAACTGAATAAAACTTCACAGATATTACATATGTTAACTTCAGATGTACAAAGTGTTAATCACGCTGTTCTACAAAATAGAGCTGCTATAGATTTCTTATTATTAGCACAAGGCCATGGGTGTGAAGAGTTTGAAGGGATGTGTTGCATGAACTTATCTGATCATTCTGTATCTATTCATGCTAAGTTAGAAGAGCTACGGCTAGGATTCAACAAACTTAAGGAAGAAGAAGGATTAAGTATTGATGAGTGGCTTAAAAGCTTAGGACTGGGACCATGGCTAAGAAACCTTGTAATATATGCTATAGGGATATTAGGTGTACTCTTATTACTTTTACTTATATTACCTTGTTTCTGTAGCTGTATCCAAAAGATGGTTAATAGGATGATAGAGAAAACCTGGCAGGCTAACCTCCTTTCTCAAAAAGAAAAAAGCGGGGGAAATGTCGGGAGTTTAGTTCAAGCATGGCTTAAAGAAAAAGGCCATGAACATGGCTTAAAGAAAAAGGCCATGAAGCCATACAATTGAGAGAAAAGTAACAGGTAGCTGTGAAGCAGTTCCCAGCCTGACTTCTATAAACAATTAGACTCTTTCGGGCATCACTGTATAAACAATAAAGTTCTCAGGCAGTCTTCTCATAACAAGTGTAACACTCTCTCTGGGAAAAGATGGCACCCTGAGAACAGATGTGGAAGTTTTGGGAACCGTTCGTATCACAGTGAGAACACTGGTTTTGTTTTGTGTAAACAATCAACGGTGTAGTAAAACAAAAGGTGTGGTTAGAGTTTTCTCTGTTAGCCTATCATAAACCTGTATTTCGGAATATGCATGAAGTTCGTTAACACTATTATTTAAGCTGACTGATCGATCAATAAATCGAGTTCGATGCATCACAGGATGGTCGTTCTCCCCTCATTTCAACACCTACCATTGGATTGTTTTTTGAGGAAAGGCAAATCTTTCACTGGCACACCAACCAGACAGGTTGAAAAAGGCTTTTCTGGTTCTGAGTTAGACAAACATATGGCATCCGAGCTGGCAGCCTTGGCTAAGGTCACCCAAACATTTGTTTTCGTTTGTTCCGCAGGCAAAGCTGCCTCCTGTCCTTCGCTCCCATTTTACCCACTCTGAACTCCTGGAGCCGCCTGCCCGCGGAGCCGCAGCCACCATGGGGCCGGGTAATGGTGCAGGGAATGCTGGCAGGGATTCTTGGGCTGGGCTGGGCCAGGCCAGGTGCCCAGGGCCAGCAAAAGCGCTCTGAGCCTCTGCTCCTGCCCCTGGGCAGGCAACAGAACACAGCAGGAAAGGCTCAGGGCTCTCAAGAGAGGCAGCCAGAGATCTCTCACCCATCATGGGCAGAAGAGGCCTGGAGTGGGGAAATTAAATTTCATTGAATTTATTATCAAACAAATCAGAGCAAGGGAATGAGATGTTCCTCAAAACCTAAAAATGGACCTTCTCCACACTGTTCTCTCCTTCCTGGGCTTCACTTTGTCCTGGATTTCTCCCTCCAGAAGGAGCTGACTGACAAAGCTTTGGCTGATAGTCGCAGAGATCCCCCAGTGCTGTATTTTTTCCTTATTCAGTCTGTTGTTGTAGTTTTTTGTTAAGGTTTAATGAACCTTTAAAATTTTAAAAGTGAAGGTCCTTCCTCACATCTTCCAAGGACAGTCCAAAATTCTCACCTTCAGGCAAGTTCGTGATGATTTCCAAGAGCCCAGAGTAATTTGGAAATCAAGTTTGTTGTGTGGTGTTACAAATGAGAAATATAGGTATTGGTTTCACATTTATGTACTAAATTTTGTGTTGCAGGTTACTATTGACCACAAAATCCTGATACAGTCTAATTTGTAATTCCTGATTTTGATATAGTATAATCTGTCAGTTTATGTATGCACCCTATAGCTTTTATAAATAGTGGTGTCATGTATTCTATCTTAGACCATAGCTTAATAGAGACTGTGAAATGTTGAAATTACTTTGTCATGAAATTAATGCAGCAAATGGTGTAAAAAAATTGACTTCCCAACTTTGGGAACTTATTACTGCGCCTGAGTGGGTCGCTGCTGGTAAGAGAGAGACGGTGAATCTTGTTTCTAGATCAGAAGGCTGGATTTATTTATATATCATATATAATACATTATGACAATACTAAATAGAATATAGAGAGAGAGGTTTGCAGAGCTGCTAGGCTAGACTAAGAATAGATAGAAAGAACCTATAACAAAGTTGTGGCCAAGGACTCAGTCCCCGGCCTGCACCCTGTGATTGGCCCTTAATTATAAACAAGAAGCATGAGCCAATCAAGGTGCCCCTGTTACATTCCACAGCAGCTGATAATAATTGTTTACCTTATCCCCTGATGCCTCTGCCCTCCAGAAGACACAGAAATCCGAAAGAAGGGATTTCTGCGAAGAAATGTCTGTGACATCTCAACTTTCTAAATTGTATAAAATAAAAGAAAAATGCTGATGTGGAATGAACAGGAAATTCCTTCACCTATAAAATATAGAATACTAACAAATCACTAAAACAATCCTACAATATAAGAAAATTGCAAGAAACCAATGCAAAGAAAATTCAAGTTCATGCAGCTGAGTTTCAGGAACAATCCAAGAGCCAAAGTTGTTCCCTTGGAATATCTGAGAGTCCTTTTTGGTCCTGAAAACAAACTTCTGCAAAAGAGTTCCATCAATAGTTATCAAAAAACCATTGACAGTCATAACACAATTTTTAAACAATTTAAAACAATTTGAACAACTTTTTGGGATGTCCTTTTCTGGCCCTTCAACACTTCAGTGCTTCAGAGCTGCTGCCTGCTATTTTCAATCTATTTTATTTAATTTTAAATTTTTTTTTTTTTTTTATCGAAAAACAAAAGAGCAGCAGCCGAGCAGAGCAGTGCCAGAGAAGGAAAGGCCCTGAGGGCCCTGGCCCATGCTGGACCAGGAATCCCAAAACTGGCCCACAACAGGGGGACCAGGTCCAGTAGGAGAAATTAGAATCCCCAAAAACATCAGGAGGCCACGCAGTGGGCCCAGCCCAGGAACTATCTGAGCCCAACGGCCCAGGCCAAACCGGGTAGTGAGATGCTTCCTTCCCCCAAAACCACTGAGGCATGCCAGCAGCAGGGAAATAGAAGCAGCCCCAAAAGTCCTCATTTCGGATCTAGGAATGTTTGTTCCCCACAGCAAGCAAGCCATGGTCTCCTCCATCTGTGCCATGACCGCTTCCCACTGTGCCCCCTGCCTCTGCAATGCAAATGCATCAGGTGTGTCTCCCATCTGCCTCACAGCACCACCCCCACCGGGCTGGGGACAAAAGGCAGAACTTTCGGCAGAACCCACCTGCCCCTCGCCACTAGGGCACAAGAGGGGCAGCAGAGATGGCAGCCTCCATGGGACAGCAACCGACCAAACACTCCCCAACCCGCCGAGAATGCTGATCTTGAACGCAGGCAGGCAGGCTGCCGCAACAGTCAGCTGGCTGGCAGCCCCCGCTCCACGGAAGGAGAGACCGACACCCTCTTCCCCTGTCCCAGCTCCCCCAGCAGGGGCAGCCCCGGGACAACCCGAAACACTCGGGCGGGAAATCACGCTGTGTGTAGGCGCAGCCACGGGCTGCTCCGACGGTCCAGCGGGTTCAGCGCCGTTTTCAGTACCGTCCTGAACAGGGACTGTCTCGGTTTGAGGCGGCGGGGATACGTGGGAGCACGCTGCTGCTGTGTCCCTTGGCTCTGAAAGCAGCAGCAGGCACGGCAAGGGGTTGGCACCGTCTTCTGCCACTGACTCTGGGGTCCGCTGCGGAGGCGCAGTCGCAGTCTCTGTCAGAGCGCACACGGGCAACAGTGGAGCCAGGAGAAGCGGCGGCGGAGCATCGCTGTTGCTTAGCAACAGCTCAACCGGGACCGGAACTACTGTCTCTTCTGCCATGTCAGATGCAAGCGCTGGCAGGAGTGGGGAGGCCGGTGAAGCCGTGGGCGGGACCGCCTGGAGAGGCGAAGACGGGATCTCCTGGAGTGACGGAGCTGGTAGAGGCGGAGAAACCTCAGAGACCAGTGCTGCCCCCATGTCTGAAGGCGGAGTCTGAGAGACCGGCTGTGGCAGCACCGTCCACTCCCATCCCCCCTGCGGGGGAGAAGGGGGGGGAGGAGAAGGCTCCATCTGAGCATGCTCTGGAGAAAGAGTGAAAAAAACTTCGCACGGCGAAGTTTCAGCCCCCCCTGCCGCAAAGCAGTGGGGGCTGGGAAGCAGAATGTCCTCCCCCACCAGGTCTTCTGCCAGGGGCGGTGGAAACGGGGCCTGTCCATAACAGTTAGAGATGCATGGAAAAATAGCTGCTCTGCGTTTCAGAACTGGAAAAAGCTTTATAAATGCTGGGTATATAGAAGGCAAAAGACGTCCCTGACTGTAGACAAACTGAATAATCGAGTCCAGGCATTCCCAGACAAAAACATCTAAAGCATACAGGACATCAGTAAAGAATCCAAAAAGCTTTGCCCATAGAAAGAACTCATAGAGATCTGTTGCTGACAGAAAGAAACCATCTTCTCTACACCAGTGTTTCCAGAGGGCAATAAGTTTCTCCTCTGAAAGGGAGAACTGAATCTCTTCTGGCAAGGCATGTGTTTGCCATACAAACAGCCACAAGCTACGAAGGGCTGAATCCTCAGGGATAGAAAAATGAACAGTACCATTTGAAAGAGTCCAGCTTGCTCTGGCCAGCTCCACAGGTCTGCTGCTCTTTTCCATCATCTTTCCTGAACGTTTTCCAGAAGAAGGTTCTCTTTGTGGTCAGCCTTGGCTGTGAACCCTGTCCAAATCAGGATCTTCAGTTCTTCAGCTCCTGGCTTGAATCCACTTGTGTGGTCACTTCAAAGCAACCATCAAATGCTACACATACAGGATTTTTACCCAGTGCAGCAATTTTGCTCCTCTGGTCTTATCAAATTAATTTCTGCTCTGACATGAGGGGTCACCAGATATTACTGCGCCTGAGTGGGTCACTGCTGGTGAGAGAGAGACGGTGAATCTTGTCTCTAGATCAGAAGGCTGGATTTATTTATATATCATATATAATACATTATGACAATACTAAATAGAATATAGAGAGAGAGGTTTGCAGACCTGCTAGGCTAGACTAAGAATAGATAGAAAGAACCTATAACAAAGTTGTGGCCAAGGACTCAGTCCCCGGCCTGCACCCTGTGATTGGCCCTTAATTATAAACAAGAAGCATGAGCCAATCAAGGTGCCCCTGTTAAATTCCACAGCAGCTGATAATAATTGTTTACCTTATCCCCTGATGCCTCTGCCCTCCAGAAGACACAGAAATCCGAAAGAAAGGATTTCCGTGAAGAAATGTCTGCGACAGGATCTGTCTTATCTAAAAGACAAGATCATAGAAAGGGAAACCAGAGAATCAAAAAAAAAAGATTGTATGGACCCTTGCTATCAGGGAGTGAAAATACAATATAAAGACAAGAAAAACTAAAATAGATTCATTTAATCAATAAGAGGGAACAAAGACAAGTCAAAGGTTCAAACCAAGCAAAAGAACATGTTAACTCAAATGAATGTTTCAACATGTATAAACTGTCATAAATATGCATAAAGGTCTGTAACGAAACAGTATATACAGATCACAGTTGAAGTTAACTGTGTGCAAAGAGGCTAGCACCCATATGTGGGATTTTATCCCTTAATAAACTTCCATAAAAATTTAAATCAGAGAGCTGTGTTACCCACATATGAGGGCAATGAACTCACTGCAGACAGCATCGGTGGCAGGATGGATTGCAGAGACTTTTCCTTTGCAGCCCCAGCCCAGCACTGGCACTGGGGATGAAGAGGCACTGAGGTGACCCTGAGAGGAAGTGCAAGGCACAGGGCGCAGCTGAGGAAGGACAGCGCTGTGCTGGGCTCAGAGGTGAAGCTGGCACTGCCCAGCGTGGAGAAGGTCCTTTGTGCAGCCCCTGTTACAGGGGAGCTTGGGCCTTGCTGCAACATACAGCCACTCGTTGGAGCAGTTCCCACTCTTAAATCTCTCGTCAGCCAGGTACATGCACTGGGAACTGCCAAACACAAGAACCCTGCAGGGAGGAGCAGAGGCAGCGCTGGCTGCCAGGGGAAGCCCTTGTGCCCCTGTGCCCCCAGGCCCTGCCCGGCTCCCCAGCACTCACCGGGAGCTGTAGCTGCTGCCGTCCCCCCAGTGCAGGCGCTCGCCCCGTCTGCGCAGCCCGAGCCAGTAACCGAAATTCCCACAGAGGCGGGAGAGCAAATCCTGCCCAGGAGAGAGGAGTGGGAGCTGCCCCGGCCCCTTGGGGGGACACGTGCCCGGGGCTGCCCCCGCACGCCGGGGCTCCTTCCCTGCAAGGCCCCGGCCCAGGGCTGCAGCCCCGGCCCTACGAGCACCGAGCCTGGCCCAGGAGCACCCCCAGGCTGCCCTCAGCCGCCCCACAGCGCCCGCAGCCCCTCACTCACCATGGCCTCCTCATCCTGGGCAATGGCCAGGGAGGCATTGAGCTCGGAGCACCGTTCCTGACCCTGCTCCCACGTGCTGTAGTCCCTTGAGAAGTAGTAGCAGACCCCATTGTAGCCCAGCCAGCCAGGGGGACAGCCCAGAACACACTTTGGAGTCGCAGGTGTGACTGGAACCTGTGCTGCTGCACGGGGAAGAGGAGAAGGTGTGAGGATTCCCCTGTGCAGGGAGCAGGGAGCCCGCTCTGCCCCGAGGGGCTGGGCCCAGGCTGCTGCCCCTCCCTTACCTGCCAGCACAGCCAAGGCCGCCCCCAAAGCCAGCGCCAGCACCAGGAGCAGCAGAATCAGCACCGCCGTGCCCACGGGATGGCACCTGAACCGTTCACCTGGAGCAGGAAAGAGCTGCTGGCTGCCAGAAGCAGAGCCGGCCCTGCAATCTGCTCAGCCCATGGCCAGGGAGCAGAGCAGGGAGCCCTGAGGCAGTGTGGGCCTCCCTCAGCTGGCAGCCAGAGAGCCAAGAGCCTGGCCACAGGCAGGGACACAGCTGTGGCCACAGGCAGGGACACAGCTGTGGGGACAGGCTGCAGCAGGAGAACTGCACAGCCGTGGGGGCAGCTGGGCTGTTCTTGCTTCCAGGCACGGATGGGGCCCAGCAGAGCGCGAGGCCTCTTCCAGACATCGGGAAACAGCCACACACCTGCCAGCCCTGGCCTTGGGAGGGGACACGGGCCCCAGCCTAGAGGCCACAGGGGTGGCCCTGTACTCACCCAGGAATCTTCTGAGGTTCCTTTTGTGTTCATTGCCCGTTGCTGCTGTGCCCTGGGGAGCCAGCGGCTCCCTCACACTCCCATCCCTGGTGCAGAATCCATTCTCCACATCTGCACTCACTGCACGCTCACAAGTGGCATCCCCCTGCTTATGCCAAGAGGCTTCTTGGGCCCCAGGCAAGTGTGGAACCGGGGCTGCTGGTCCCTCCTGGGGATGCCAGGGTTCGTTTGCCACTCCAGGAATGGAGTAGAATTCACTCTTCTCGTGCTCACAGGCGGCATCTCTCTGCCCAGAACAAACCGCACCTTGCTCTCGAGACATCAGGAGTGCTGCTGGCAGATCTTTGGGAGTTCGGCCTCGGGAACAGCTTTACAGGCACGCTGATGGCGCCCTGAAAGGGACACGGTGAGAGGTCGCTGCTGGTGCCGGCCGTGCGGGGGCTCAGGAGGGCGGTGGCAGCTGTGGCTGCGCTGTCGCCGCTGCCCAGAGGTGCGGCAGCAGGTGCGGAGACAAGCGCAGCCTCCGGGAGCTCTGCGGCGGCCGCAGCCGCGGCCCCTGTGGCTCTGCAGCCGCTGCAGCCCAGCTCCGTGCCGGGCCGGGCGCTGAGAGCGCCTGCGAGCTGCCGGCTGCTGCTGGCCCGGGGCAGCTGCGGCTCGGAGTCCGCCTGCCGAGGGGCGAGAAGCAGCAGCCCCGGGCTGCTCACCGTTGTGCCCGGCATGATTCCCTGCCCCGGCGCCTCGGAGCCCGGGCACACCGAGCGCCGGCACGGCCGCTGCGGCTCCTGCCTGGGCACACGGAGCGGCTGCCGGCACACAGGACAGCGCCGAGAAGCCTCGGCCCCGGAGCGGGCAGGATGCGCCGCTTTGTGCCCGCACCCGGCGCCTGCAGCGCTTTGGGCTCTGAGGCACTGGGTTCAAGTTCATGCCGTGCCAGCCCCGAGCCGGGCACGGACACCTCCCGCCCGAGCAGCGGCCCCGAGCCCGGTGCCGCACGGGCGGGAACGGTGCCGGGCACGGAGCAGCCGCCTCCGTCCTAGCGAGAGCAGCCGCGATGAGCCATCGCTGCCGCGGCACCGGCTCCATCCCGACCATCCGGGCAAGGAGGAGAGCGCGGGCAGCCGCTGCCTCGGCTGCGATCCCAGCGCAGGGAGCACACGGGGGAAGCCGGCACCAGGAACTCGGCAGAATCCCCCGGCCCTCAGCGCGGCCCCCTCCGCCCGCAGCGAGCCCCGAGCTGGGGCAGCACCGACCGCGGTCCCACCTGGGCTGGAGCCGCTTCCGAGCTCCGCCATCCCGAGCTCCTCCCCCGGCTCCGGGTGCCGCCGCCGCTCCGGAATGGGACAAACGCGCCGCCCGCCTCCTGTGCCGCTGCCGTCCCGGCAGGGCCGACAGGGAGCGGCCTCTGGCACCAAAAATTGGACATGTTGGCTCTGTCTTAGCTTTCTGCCAATTTGGCCGATCCGCCTTTGGGCGTGCCGATAATCGCGGGTCAGAAGCTTTCCTCGCGTGCTCGGCCCTGTGACGCACAGCTGCCCCGCACAGTGGCACAGAGGGATGTTTTGCGGCTGTTTTGGGGCTGTTTTGGTTGGAAAGACAGGGATGTGCTAAGGAAGGCAGGAGCCTCCCTGGCAATGGAAAATGTAAACACCTTCGCTCAGAATTCTGAAATTATGGGGGTCTCAGGAAAAGATATGATAGTAGAATAACAGTTCTTTACTAGCGTGTACAACAAAGCAAACAAACCACAAGAAACTTTTTTGAATTCTTATTATTTTTTGTGTACAGTGAAGTATATAAGGTATTATTACCAGTTCTGTTATTATAATAATTATTATATGGAAATTTAATTTGTAAAGTTTTTTCAGATAAGGTGTAAATGTGTTGGGTTTTTTTAAATAATTTTAAAATTAGGATTTAATGTTTGTTTTAATTTGGTTTGTTAAATTGTTTCATTTTTGAAGTTGTTTGTGGATGGATTTTGAGTGTTTCAATAAATTAATGTAATATAAATTTTTAATTTTTTTTTGTTCTTAAGTTTATGTGTTAGTAAGAGAAAATTGCTGGTGGTTTTGTTTTGTAAGGTTGTATGTTTAATAGTACTAATATTTGTTATCATATTGTTATAAAAGAAGTAGTGTTGATTTTTTTGTTTAATTAGTACTCTTTTTGGATTCATTGTTTTAATGTTATAGTTAAGGTGAGCTGAGGTAAAAACAAATTTAATGTAACTCGTTTTGTAGGGTTTAAAGCTGTTATTGCAGGTTTTTTAAATAATGATGGGTTGACTTTTTAATGGTTTTTAATTTTTTTTAATATTAGGCGTTATTATAGTGAGTTTGATGTTATGTGGGCTGTTTTTAATTTTTAAAGGGAATGTTTTGCTCGGTTATATTTTTATCATTGACTTAATTATTTTTTGTAATTTCTGTGGGAATTTGTTAAGATTAATAGTTGTTGTTTTAGGGTGCAGAGGACTGCTATAACTGTAATTAAAACTTTAAGTTTTCTATATAGGATGATGAGGAGTAATATTTAACTGTAGATTTCTTTGATACTGAAACTTAGTACAAAATCTGATTGTTAAAGAATTCAGAGTGTTTAATTGTTGAGGTCTAAAGGGTGTTTTAAGAAGATTGGGGGTTCAGTGACATAATTGGTTACAGGATTGGATTGGTTGGTGACTGTACGCTCAGAGCTGTCAGGGTTTGGTATTGGTTATTTTTGGGTTGCTATCAGTGTAGTGTTTAACAGGTTGTAAAGGGTTTGTTTGGGCTGAAATGGGTTAAATATTTAGTGTTTGAATTTGTTGACTCGGTTAGAGTAACTAAACATTTGGTTTTGGTTGATTTATAGATATATTTGTGTTGTAAAAGGAAGTAAACCTAATAACTACTACTATATTTCTTGATTTAATTTTATGTTCTTGTTTAGTTTCTCTTGGTAAAATGTTTTTCAATGTATTTTACTTTCAAAATAAATTTATTGGAGTATTTAGTTTTTGCAGTTTTTCAAATTTATTTAGGGACTGGTTAATTCTAAGGCAATAAATTTGTTTTCTATACTTATTGTTTAAAGTCGGGTATTTAGGGATTTTTTTAACATGATGGATACTCTGCTTTTGCTAAAAGAAGTCTATGATATTGAAGATCTTTATAGTTTTACATTGATATGAATTTGAGGTTTGCAGTTTGTGCAGGTTGGGGAGGGGATGCTGGGTGTGAGCTGCTGTTTTTCTGTGTGCCCTATGTCTGTGTGGTTGTGGTTTTGTTTGTGGAATTGTTAGTGTGGTTTGGTGTGTGATATGGTTTTATGGTTTTTGTTGGAATCTACTCAGGTTTAGTATTTGTGGAAATAGAAGTAAATTTCTTGTCTTGGGTTATTAAGTGAAATGGATTTTTAATTTGTCTTGTCTCACTTTAAAACTGGAGGAGAAGTTGTTGTAAATTTCATAAGGTCTTGACAGTGGTTGGGAGCTGTATTTTCTGTGGCTTGATTGTTTTGTTAGCTTCTATCTTAAATATTTGTAAGGTGGGATTTCTTCTATTTTTGATGTAAAAGTTTTTATTTTCTGTGATGTAGAACTTATTAATTTAGTGTTTTCAATGTCTGTGATGACGATGTTTTGAATCTGTTTATTTCTTTTTGAGTTGGTGCTGTAGTGAGTAAGTTGTCTCTGTAATGTAAAATTCTTGACTGTGGCTGTTTTTGTTGTGGTGGAGATAAAGCTCCTGTTATAAAATATTGACAAATAGTAGGTGATTTTTTAATTTTTTGCAGTAAAACTGACCGGTGATATTTTTGTAATGTTTTTTTTTAATTGATGGCTGGAACTGAAAAGGCAAAAGGAGGAGTATTTTTGGATGTAGTGGAATGTTGAAAAAACAGTCTCAAATTGATGACAACAAGATGCCAGTTTCTGGAATTATTGAAGGAAAAGGAAGTCTAGATTGCAGGGGTCTCACATTTTCTTTTGTTTTGTTGATGTTTTTAAAGTTGTGGAGTAATTTCTAGCAATCAGATGTTTTCTCGTGAATAACAAACACTGGAGAATTCTAAGGGCTCTTTGTGGGTTTGATGTGATTCTTTGGTAATTGTTCATGTATTAATTTTTTGAGGATATTCATTTTTTTCCCTGCTGGAGGCTTATGACTCCCTCAGACAGGGTTGTTAGTTTTTGATGATAACTATTGAAGGGAGACGACCATCCGATTGATGCATCGAACTCCAATTTATTGATCAATCAGCCGCTTTATATAACAGTGTTAATTAACTTCATGCATATTGCAAAATCCAAGCTCATGATAGGTTAACAGAGAAAACTCTAACCACTCCTTTTGTTTTACAATACCTATGATTGTTTACTAAAAACAGAACCAGCGTTCCCACTGCGATATGAAAGGTTCCCAAAACTTCCATATCTGTTCCCAGGGAGCTGTCTTTTCCCAGAGAGCCCAAGGACTGAGTGTTTTGCTTGTTATGGGAAGACTGTCTGAGAACCTTATTGTTTATAGTGATGCTTGAGAGAGCCTAATTGTTTATAGAAGCAAGCCTGGAAATTGCTTCACAACTACCTTTTACTTTTCCCTTAACTGTATGCCTTCATGGCCTCTTTCTTTAAGCCATGCTTGAACTAGACTCTCCACAGACAACTTTGGAGTGGTCGGTGCTGCTGTGGCTCTCATTAAAAACTCACTTCTGTTTCTGTTCTGTCCTGGGCCAGCGAGTCTCCCTTCTCTGCTGGGATGGGTTTGTGCCCCATGAGGGGCCGGGTGATCCTTGGCTCACCCTCAGCACTGGTGGCAGTCCCCATGAGCTCACTGTGCACACACAGTGTGACTGTTTTGGCTCTTGGGAGAGCCCCCATGGGCACTCCCAGATTGTAATGGCTGGGCTGAAGCACAGCAGGAATTGCAGTGCCCTCTGTGCCAGTGCCCAGCACAGCTGTGACATTCACTGTTCCACTGCCCTGGCTCAGGCTGCAAGGGGGCTGTGGCTGCTCACTGGGGACACCTCCCACCCAAAGGCCATCAGCTGTGGGCTACAGCTCTCGGTGCTGTTCCTCGGTGCACAGTTGGCTTAGTTAAAGGCACAGGCTCTCCATGGATGTCTTGCTCAGTTACAGTCCCTGGCAATGCAGCAGTGATAGCTCTCAGTGGTTTGGGTTGAATTACTGCTGGAGTGCTGTAAGAAAGAGCTAAAGCTGTCAGCTCTTGGTTACAGTGTACTGAAATAATAGTTGGGAACACTGAAAATCTAAGAATTATGTTTTTGTCTCAGCTTAGAATTAAAAAGGCCTGTCTCTGTTGTGAAGTACTAGTAACCCCAGTGGGCACTAATCGATGACAAAAGTTTGTTTGGAGGTATGTTAATGTAGAAGTTGTAAGTTTGCATCGTGCCCCTGGGGGTAATAAGTCGGGGTTGCTGGGGAGATTTCTGGTGATTTTACAAATTGCATCTGCTCCAAGTTTGTTTGCGATGGAGCCGCCGTTCTTTGTTTTGTGACACGGTGGCGCTGTGAGCTCTTGTTGAAGTTCCCGACAGAGGCTTTTCTGTTACGGTAAATTTGGAGCGACGGCGATCGGTATAATATCTCTCTTTTTTTGTATTGAGGGTAAGTATTAGGTAATTTTCTGGTTTTCTCTGCTTCAGAACTGTCTTTTTTTAAATGACTGAGTTTTTTTTTACAGGTAAAACATGACTCTTTAATGGACTCTAAAGCAGTGAGTTTAGAGTTCAATAGTTTGAGCCTCAATAACTCTTTGGAATTTATTTCCCAGCGATTCTTGGGACTTTGTAAGTTGTTCCCCCAGTGTGGGAGCTTGTATGGTCACGTTGTGCTGTGCAGTGCTAAGCTCACCACAAGCTGAGAGCATTCGTGGCACTGTTGGTGGCTGGTGTGGTAAAAGAACCCTTTCACATTTATTGTTTGTATCAGTAAAGGCAGGGCTTTAATTCAATGAGGATGTGCTGTTTCCTTAGGACACTGCTTTTGAACTGCTTGTGCCAAGTGATCTAAAAAGGCAAGAGAAGGTTTAGTTGTGGCTTGTTGAATCAGAGAATCGGCATTTTCATGGGTTCTTGCAGTTGTACAGTTAAAAGAGTCTTTCTGGCTGTATTTCTAATATCTCTTATACCTGCTCTAGAAAGAGATTCAGCTTGGTCTTCAGCTTTATGGTTTGGAGGATCTCTGCCTAATTGACTGATTGTTAGTTGGGCATTAGGACTTCTAGCAGAGCTCTGCATCGGTCTGTGAAGATGCTTTTGCTGTTCCAAGTCCCACAGAACATATTGTGAGTTCGTTAAAAAAGAGATTAAATGTTACAGCAGACTGAAGTTGTGAGGTGATAAGAATCATATCTACTTCTCACCACATTATTAAAATACTGGGAGTTTAAGCTGTTGTCTTTAAAAGCTTTTCTTAACTTCTCAATATCCTAATTTGCTATAGGCTCCCACCAAGGATTACCATTATTTTCCGTATATTGAACAGGCACAGCAAGGAGTTTTCTATATGGTGAATTAAAATCTTTATCTTGCATGAGTTTAGGTCTAATCTCAGCCCAGTCAGTCAGTTCCCGTTGTGTGTTCACGGGGCTGGGATGGAACGGGTTAAACTCTTCCTCTGATCCAGAGTCCGTGCCCTGCTCCATTTCCCTGTGGAGGAGTTTGCCAATCGCGGGTTTTTCTCTCGTTGCTCTCTTTGCCGCAGTCAGAGCTCGGGTTTTTGCAGCGCTGGCAGAGCAGCCTCGCTCCTTTAGCTGGGCAGAGCTGCCCTCGCTGCCGGCCGGGCAGGGCTGGAAGATGCCGCGCGGGCCGGGGATGGCAGCGGGGGCTGAGCCGGGAGAGCGGCGGGGGCTGCGGGGCAGCGCCGGGGGCAGCGCGGCTCCGCTCGGGCTTGCGGGGCCTCTGGGCAGGGCTGGAGGGAGGGAGGGCTCGGAGACACGGCTGGGGACGCGCAGGGGCTGCGCACTGGAATGGGGAAGTGGAAACCTTTGCAATTTGTTGAAATAAGTTAATTATTTCCTCATTTTATGGAGGGAATACGTTTGTGGCTGTATCGACTTGGTTTGTGGTAAAAGTATTGTATAGTTTGAATTTAGCTGGGTCTCAGAGGGATAAATTATTTATAGTTGGAAATTGCTATTGAGCTTAAGATAGTACATTTTGTAGATTTTGTTTCGAAATATCATAAGAATTAGATTAGAGCGTTAAATGCTTTTATCAACGCCTTTGGGTTGCTTGGATATTTTGTGCTGGATTATATTTTTAAAAAATTGCTTGATGTTGTGTAATAGGAGATAATATTGGTTTCTGTTTGAGTTGAGCTAGTGAGGTTGGTGGAAGTCTTGAGCGGTTTTTTGTAAACTAATTATTTCAGATCTGGTTTCTTTGTAGTAGCAATGAACAAACAGTATTTTGATTTTTTAAACTGCTTGAAAGATAGTTGAGTTATTGTTTTCTTTAGAATGGATGTAGTGTGTTCTTGGGGGTTTTTTTAGTTTCTATAATGATGGGGTAACTGAGAAGCATTTTAAAAGGTTTTATTTTATTATCAGTCTCAAAAAAGAATGAAACATAGGGACCATAAACCTGAACGTTTTCCTGCTATAAGCTAACTTCTTTCCTAATTACAATACCTTATAAACGTTTTTCAAGCTATTTTCTCTTACCAAACAATACTGTTATTACATCTAACACCAATCACCTCTGTTTGTACCTGACATAGTCCCATTATAATGCATCTATCAGAGTTCTAATTCTCTAAAATATCTACTATTTTTATAAAGTATCTTTTATATATCTATATATATATACACATACACTCTTATATACTATTTTTATATTTTAAAACTTATTTCTAATTCAATCATTCCACAATAAAATAGCTATTCCATAGCTTTCCTAAGTCAACACACCTGACCTCCATATTTGTATACAGATATACAAGACCGTGTGAAGTTTCTATCAATGTTTAAAGATTCTGCACAAATCCGTTCCTCGCAGCTCCGGAGCAGCCAAAGCTCGGAGCAGCGCCCGAGGGGCAGCGGGGGCGCGGCAGCGGCAGCCGGGTGTGAGCAGGGCAGGGAGAGGCGAGCTCAGGATCCCGGGCACCCGAGCAGGGGGGACAGGGCCCTGCGGCACTGAGGGGTGACACTGAGGGGCCCGTGCAGGGGCTGCTCTCACCAGCACAGGCTCAGCCCACAGCCCCACAGCAGGAGAAGCAGCTCTGGGCTGGGTTGTGGCGGTGGCAGCGAATTCCCTTCCCCAAGGCAGCAGCTCCCACCGTCCTCCTCCGAAGCAGAGAGAGAGAGAGAGAGAGAGAGAGAGAGAGAGAGACCCTTGTTCACAGTCAGGTGCCTGATGCCGAAAGAGGGTTTCGTCCTCAGCGCGTGTCAGCGGTTCTTCCTCCTCTTCCACAGACAGTCCAATAGTGTCACCACATTCCGGCCAGTTGGTGAATTCCAAGATCCCAGACCGATTAGGATTTCCCATTTGAGTTCGTTGTGTCATGAGAGCAAAGCACTCACTGCAGGCAGCATCGGTGGCAGGATGGATTGCAGAGACTTTTTCTTTGCAGCCCCAGCCCAGCGCTGGCACCGGGGATGAAGAGGCACTGAGGTGACCCTGAGAGGAAGTGCAAGGCACAGGGCGCAGCTGAGGAAGGACAGCGCTGTGCTGGGCTCAGAGGTGAAGCTGGCACTGCCCAGTGTGGAGAAGGTCCTTTCTCGCCGGAACCCTCCGGCCCTCACCGCGGCCCCTCCGCCCGCAGCGAGCCCCGAGCTGGGGCAGCACCGACCGCGGGTCCCACCCGGGCTGGAGCCGCCTCCGAGCTCCGCCGCCGCCTCGCCGGGCTCCGGTGCCGCCGCCGCTCCGCTCCCGGGCAGACACAGCGGGCACGGCTGCTGCTGTCACCGCATTTCTGCACAGCGGGGAAACGGGAGACGCCGCTTTGGCACATTCAGCGTGCGGGGAAAGCGGCGAGGAGCTCCCTGGCCGCCGCCAGGAGAGGAGATCGCATGGATGTGCCATTAGTGTCAGGAAAGGCCTTCTCAGATGTTCATGAGAACGTAGGATACAGGATGGAGTATTGAGATAAGCAATATCCTAAAACAGAATCAGTCTCGGGATGAGCAAAGTTGAGACGAATCCAAATATGGAATCTGCAATACCAGTCTTATCTATAAAATAATACGGCTTAGTTCGAACATAAAGCTTACTTACATAACACAAAGGTTAATGCACATGCCCAACCTGTCAGGTTATTCAGAGGACAGTGAGGAAGACAGTGAGCCTTCCTCTGAAGAGACCCCCGAAAGGCCAAAAGACCCCTCAGCAACAGCTGGACCATGTGCAATGCAGTGACATAGATTTAAAGAATCAAAAATAGGAGGGGATTTACAGGAAAATATTGATGAATATATCTTATCATACAGTATATAAGTTGTGTTTGGATCCTTTGGTCCTTTGTACATCAGGCAGGGTGAGAAAAACCCTCCCCGTATCCCGACTGATTTTGTTTATGCTTTATCCAAACCAGTGCCAATTTTTTTCTTTGCATCTACTTGATTATTTTTAATTGTATTATTTTATATAAAATTGCTGCTCAATTAAAATTGGTGCTAAATTTTATTTTGTGGTTTATTAAATTAGACATATAGGGACCTCATTCATAACAATTTGGTGCCAGAACCCAGGAACTCTTGCCCTGGGAAGGACGGCTAGCCTTGGGAAGGGGCTCCACACCAGTTTTTAGGTGGTCCCAAAGTCAGACCAGACTCCCTTGGAGAAGGAGTTCCAGTTTTGTTAAAGTATTAGCAAAGGAAGCTAGTGGTAGGAAGCCTCAAAGGGACTGCCTTAAGAGTGCCAGCTAAAGGTGAGAGCATCAATAAAACTTCTGTGTGCACAAAAATCCTTGTGAGAAAAGCAGGCTGTGAGTATCCCGAGGTGGGGTGAAGGCAGTTGTGTGCTTGCATTTGTGTTTGTGTGTATGTGTGGGGTGCTTATGTTGTGACCTCACACTCCGAGGGCCGCGGTAGTCGCAGTCCTGCAGGGGGCTCAGCCAGCTAAGGAGAGGTGTTTGTGTGTTCGTGTGAGAGTTTGAGATGTGACCTAGTCACAGAGCAAGCATGGACCTACATTTGTATGTTTGTGTGAGAGTTTGAGATGTGACCTCGTCACAGACCTCTGTTTGTGTGTTTGTGTGAGAGTTTGAGATGTGACCTAGTGACAGAGAGAGTGTGGGCACCTCCGTGTGTTTGTGTGAGTGTTTGAGGCTGATCTAGCCACAGAGAGAGTGGGGACCTCTGTTTGTGTGTTTGTGTGAGTGCTTGATATGTGACCTCATCACAGAGTGGGTGGGGACTGCCAGTTCCGCAGTCCTGGCTAAGGAAAGAAGTGACTGTTTAGCTCTGCTAAGGGTTGTGACCAGGCTTTGTAATTCCTGTGAGAAGGGGGTGAGCAGATGAGCTGACCCAGCTGTGACATGCATGTATAAACGGTGAGTGAGTGTGGTTTAATTTTAGCAAAAGTAATTTTAAAAGGGCTTAGTAAGTGAGAAAGGAGGACTGTGGAGGCTGAAGCCAGAAAGAGTGAGAGGCAGGAGCTTATCAGGGTGAGTGGAATCAGGCAGGAGCAAGTGGCTGACAAGAGATGAGCAAGTATTAGAGGGGATTAAACCACGAGTGAGAAGAGTGAGTGAGGATTTCCCAGGTGCCTGGAACTCCTGGTTATTTACCTGCCAGAAACGAGGGCAAGAGAGGTGGCATCTTGTATCTGGGAGCGAGTGCTCAGGAGGGAGGCTGGCAGGGTTACTCAGAAACAAGGGGATTTCTGAACAGCGTGGGGATCAATTCTCGGGGACAGTCCCCTGGGGATGGTAGTGAATTTTAACTGTTGCAACATTTTTAAGAGGTTTGCATTAGCTTTTAGAAATGAGCCCCAATACTAGATCTTGGGGAGACGTGATGGACATATTAGATGACTTGGAAAATTTAGAGCAAAAGCTACAAAAAGTTGTAGAAAAGTGCAGGAACTGTGTGCAGAGATTGTATGTGTATGAGCGTCAAGCGTAGGGGAAGAGAAAGGAGTAGAGTGAGAGAAGGTTTTAAAACAATGAGAAAACTGTAGAAGGGTACTAACACCAAAGGATCCACAAAAGCATTGAGACATCAGAGTAATCTAAATTCTACCCCTAATGACTCGAGACTTACCTGTTTCTATTGCCATGAGAAGGGACAGCTGTAGAAATTTTGCAGGAAAAGGAAGCAGGATGAAAAGTGGTTTCAGGAGGAGTAGGAGTGTCAGGGATGGTATTTAATGAGGACTGAAACACCAAAAGAGCCTTTGGTAAAATTATGACTTGGTCCTCACAATACAGAAATGATATTTTTAGTAGACACAGGAGCCTCTAGGACCACCATAAGAAAGTTATGTCAAGAGTGCAAATGAAGTTAGGAATGCATCTCAGTAACTGGAGTTGGGGGACAACTGTTCCATGTCCCTGTGATTAAAAAAGTACAAATTGAATGAGATGAAAAAATTGGGGTAAATGACTTATTGTTATTACCAGAGGCTGGAAATAATTTGTTAGGAAAGGATTTAATAATAGCCCTAGGAATTAGGATAAACCCCCCTTCTCCCCAATTAAAGAAAATTTGTAATTGGAGATGTGCGATGCTGTATGGTACTCTGGTGAAACAGAAGAGTGAAATATTCAGTCCATTAGCTGAAAAACAGAAAAATCTCTCCTGAATATAAAAAGCCCCACTCAGTTTCTCTACAATGTCCCAGGGAAAGAACTGATGCATGACTACACACAGAGCAACAAACAAAAAATGTGCCCTGATTCAAGAGAATAGGTGTTACAAAGAGGAAAAAAATTATTTCTAGAAGGATCATCTTGAGTGATAGATGGGAAAAGAAAACCTGGGAATGCTATAATTAGTGAAGATAAAGTAGAAGGATAGGAATCTGGTCCCCTTAGCCCATCCTGGGCTTGCATTATTCTCTGTGTTGCTATTAAAGGATTGGGAAGGGATCATTTAGATGGACTTGAAATATGCTTTTGGAGTAGTACACACTTCTAGAAAAATTTGGAAAGAAAGGGGACTTATGAACATTCAAGGAGAAGGATTAATACACCAGGGATTGGTTATCTTCACTGTGCTTATTATGATACCCTTGGCAACTGGCAAAAACCATAAAACTGCATGGAACAAAGTTAAGAAATAGGAAGGGAACAAGTAATGCAGAAACAAGTGATGATAAAACAAGCAGTGCAAGAGCAAACAATGAGAAAACAAACTGTGCAAAAACAAAATCCAAATAACTCAGATCCCTTTGACAATCACTGTATGTAGGTCAGGGACAAGATGGACCCTGTGTTAGTGGCACATTCTTGTGTTAGTGCTGCCTGTCAGAATCACAGCAGCTTCATAGGTGTGTGTGTTAAAAATAGAAAAATGTGCTGGGTAGGGAAAAATTAAGGATTCAATAGACAAGCTCCTTATCCTTGTAGAGATCAAATTTGTCCTCAATAGGAAAGATTTCTTTGTTTTGAGAAAGATGAAAATGGAAACGACCCAAATATAAATATAAGAAGTGTAGCATTAAAGGGGAAAATAGAAGAAAAACAAAAGGAAACAAAAATTGATGTGAAAAAAGATCACTGGAAAAGAATTAGAGGAACTGAATGAGTTGTACAAACAGTTAAAACAGTAGTAAAATATGAGGCTATCTTGATTACCTCCCCTAACTGACTGACAATGAAGCAAAAATGTGCCTTGAGGGAAAACAGCAGTGTAATTTTGACTTTTTGGAAAGCAAAAACACAGAATAAAACACCATACATTTTCCTTAGCAGAGTTAGCAGCCATAAAGAAGTTGGGGGGAAATCTGAAAGGCCGGCAATAGATTCTCCCTGATGGTAGGACTAAAACCCTTAGCCAGACAGACATTGACAGGTCACTGAGGAAAAAGAGCACTTTGTGATCCTTTTCGAAAATTGTATGGGTATATAGGAATATTTGAAATCAGAAAAAAAAATACGTAGGGACATTTCACTTGTCAAAAAGTGAAAAAAAAGGTGTGGAGGACTCATCCCTCTGGGGGCGGCTATATAGTATACAGGCCAATTAGAAGGATCCAGATTGATTTTATGGAATTACCCAGAGTGGGCAGGTGGAAATATCAATTAGTTATTAATTGACTCAGTGGGTAGAAGCAGTCCCTGCAGCTCGGGTTACAGCTCAAACAGCAGCCAAAATTTTGTTGAAGCCTATTATTCCAAGATTTGGATTAGAATTTGAAATTATAAAAGCAAATAATTTGGGGTAAAAGTTTTTATAGTAATGAATGTATGTTTTATGTAGTTTGGCCAAACTAAGTGTATGAATGTTTGATATGTGTGATTTGTTTTGTTTGTCAAGGTAATTGCGTTACAGCAGAGGGAAAATGAGCAATGTGTACCAAGGGCTGGCTGAAAAGTATAGTTTATGTCCACTAAAAATTTTTATACAATCTACGAATTGTAGGCATTGAATGTAACTATTGTAAGGAGGGGTGTTAACATTAACAGGCATTAACATTGCAGGGGTTACCCAACATCAGGGTTAGGTCCAGAGTGTGAACACACTGATACAGTAGTGAGCTCAGCTGGAACATACAAACAGCGTGACTACAGATGGAAAACTTGGTAATTTCGTTAAATTTTAACCGTTGCTCAAACACCAGCTTGCCATCAATTCTGGAATCATTGGGGCGAGTAACCCCGCTGTGTTTGGAGACCAAACAACATCACAAAGAATGAATTCAGCATCTCCTGAGACACTGGGATCAGGGACTAATGCCAGCAACAGAGGTCCAGAAAGAAACAGACCGCTGGATGTGCTGGGCATGGCCTAGGCTGTGCCCTGTGGGCTTGTATTGTCTGTACAGTTTAACTCGTGGGGGAAGGTAACCAGAATAGAAGAAGGGGAAAAACAACTGCTTTGTTTAACCTGCTTAAATCGCTTATGTGACCAGCTTACAACAGCATGCCTTTTCAGTGATTTTATAGGATCACCTTTAAGTAATAGAGATAGAACCGTTAATGCAGCTGTTCAATTAATAGAAGACAGAGACCAATGAGTTTTATCTGTAATAGCCTATGAACAGGCAAGAGAGCAAGTGTGCCATTCTGTAATAGATAGCTGTGTTATCAGCGACAGCTGTGGAGGGGGAGGAAATTTATGAGTCACACCATAGATCTGTTTCCACTACAGATTGGCACTGCAGGTGTGTTTACCGGTGGAAAAGATTATTCAGTAATTATCCCCAACATCAGAGTAAAAAGCAACCAGTAAGTTAGATCTTACAACAATTTTATTTTTAATGCTTAACTAAAACTTGATTTAATATTTGTTTTATAGAAAAGAGTGTTAAAACATTTCCTGTGGTTGGCAAATCTCTGAAGTCCCTTTTATTTAATAAAAACCTGTCAATTAAGCCAGGGAAAGTGATAGGACAGTGCCTCCAGACTCTAAGGATCCTGTGTAATCATCCTCGCAACCGGCTGGACTACACAGAAAATAGTATCCTGTGCTATAATCATTGTATTGAGGGGTGTACACAGAAATAGTATCCTGTGCTATAATCACTGTATCTGAGGGGTGCACACAGAAATAGTATCCTGTGCTATAATCATTGTATTGAGAGGTGCACACAGAAATAGTATCCTGTGCTATAATCATTGTATCCAAGGGGTGCACACAGAAATAGTATCCTGTGCTATAATCACTGTATTGAGGGGTGCACACAGAAATAGTATCCTGTGCTATAATCATTGTATTGAGGGGTGCACACAGAAATAGTATCCTGTGCTATAATCATTGTATCCAAGGGGTGCACACAGAAATAGTATCCTGTGCTGTAATCATTGTATCTGAGGGTGCACACAGAAATAGTATCCTGTGCTATAATCATTATATTGAGGGGTGCACACAGAAATAGTATCCTGTGCTATAATCATTGTATCCAAGGGGTGCACACAGAAATAGTATCCTGTGCTATAATCACTGTATCCAAGGGGCAAGAGTGGAGATTGGCTCAGCAGAAATGGTACCAGCAATGAGGTTCCGGGACAGAGATTGTGATACCCAGAAGACAATCTCAGCCCTTGGCTGCAGCCCAAGGGGCCTTGAGAGAGGTGGAGAGTCCAGACTCCTGAGGTACCTGCTCCTGACATGGATCCTGGTACCCTGTGCATCTGCAACCCCTGCAATAAATGCTGCCAACTCCTGTGGGACAGCCACAATTCAATGACTGTTTTCACAGTACATCACTCTGTGAATGCTGAATGTTACAACCAGAAAAGTTTACAAACTTGCCATAGAAATGGCTGAGCCTATTGGGGGGGAGTTAATCTAGGATTGGGCCAATGGATGCCTTCATGCCCAGACTGCCCCACAGAGGGAGAATTCCTTTGTTTCCCAAAAAGAGAAGAGTGGGGAAATGCAGAGCTAAACCAGCAATGTAAGAATAAAGAGAAAAATCCAAGGGTGTTGTATAACCAATGAAGGCAGCAAAATAGTGACTGGGATTTGCCAACCTCAGGTAGAAATCTTTTTGTAGGCTTAATGCAAAACATCACAACCGAGTTGGATTTATCAACATCTTGGATTTGTGGAGGAATTCAAATGGCTGAAAGATGGCCACGGAGGGAAGAAGATCTAGCTCCACAACACCTTTAAAAAGGGAAATACACCCAAATTTCTGAGACAATAAAATGGCCTGGAGGGTGGACTTTAAGTCACCAGGTAATTGGAGCAGTTGGTGTAACTTGAGAAGGAAAGAACTATACCAAAGAGGTGGGACATACCTACTGTGAATCTACCTTAATTGTAAATGCAGATAATAGAACTGTGACCTGGTGGCCGAACAAAACCAACAGGTATTGGAGAACAACAAAGAGAAATTATTGCAAGTGGGACAGTCAAATTATTCTGTGCTGGTATAATAGTTCTGGAGCTAGCCCTTACCATTCCATAGAAAATATATATTCCTATTGGAATCAACCAGACAATATAAGTAGAACATGGAAGGCCCCTGATGGGCTATATTGGATTTGTGGACAGCGAGTGTGCAGTCAGTTACCCCAGAGATGGAAAGGGACCTGTAGGTTAGGAGTTATCCAACCCTCCTCCTGCACCCTGCCCTGGTCCAAGTGAAATCCACTGCAGAAACCCCCCCTTGATAAAGCCATGGGCAAAAACATGGCAAACCTAAACCTTTTGATTAGGGGCAGCTATAAATGGAGTGAAAATAAATGGCACTCAGAACGGATCATAAACATTTACGATCTGGCTATTTAGGCTCAAAACAGATCTGGGGAATAAAGAACCCCAAACTATACATTAAATCATTTGATAAGACTGCAAAAGGTAATTGAGGTCAGTTTGAACAAAACAGCTACCCAACAAAGTATGCCCATGCTAGTAACAGTCTATCAGAGCAGATTGGCCTTGGGCTATCTAATGGCTGAAAAAGGAGGAGTTTGTGAAAAAGATAACACATTAAAACACAGTCTAAAAATAAATAACAATGGAAATTATCAAAAGCAGTGAATTTTAACTCATTGTTAAAAGTTGACACCCCATTGGGAAGATCTGGTGGTTTATACTAGCTGGACTCATTATTGGAATTGTTGCCTAGACCACCATTTTGATCTCCCATGTTATGTAAGTGAAAATACCACATACTAAATTTAATCAAAAAGAGAAATGAGGGAATGTGAAAACCTGGATGTTTGGGGTTGTAGAAGTTACTGAGATTCAGTCTTTTAATAGAAAGCATGAATCAATATGATCAAAAGAGAAAATGGGAGAAATTGTGCTAAATGGATATGATTCATGCTAAGAATTGTAACTATATCCATATTTTAGAAAGTATTTGTTAAATGTAATAGAGGAAAAGGATATGTAATTAGTGTCATGAAACAGATGTTCTCAGATGTTCATGGAAAAATAGGATAGAGGATGGAGTATAAGCAATATCCTATAACAGAATCAACCTTGGAACAAACAAAGTTGGGACGATTCCCAAAGCAGAATTGGTCTTGGGATGGACAAAATTGTCTTGGGATGGACAGGTATCTATGACATAATAAGCCTCATTTTTGGAATATAATGGTGGCTTCTATAACACAAGACTTGGGGCACATGTGTTGCCTGTGGGGTTGTTCAAAGGACCGTGAAGATGAGGAGAAGCCTTCATCAGAAACAATCCCCAAAAGGCTAAAAGACCCCTCAGCAACAGGTGGAGCATGCACTGCGCAGTGCAGTGACATAGATTTCAATAATTGAAAACAGGAGGGGATTTACATTTGCAGGAAAAGATTGATGAGTAGGTGTTAGCATACAGTATATAAGTTGTGTTTGGATCCTTTTGCCTTTTGTATGTGAGGCAGGGTGAGAGAAACCCTCCCCATACCCCAGTCAATCAGTTTTGCTTATGCTTTATCCAAATCACTGCCAAATTATTTTATATCTGCTTGATTATATTTGATTGTATTATTTTAAATAAAATTGCTGCTCAATTGAAATTGGTGCTAAGTTCTAATTTTGTGGTTTATTAAATTAGACATATAGGGACCTCATTCATAAGAGTGTAGTCACTTTTGTTTTATTCTCTGTGAGAGGACAAAAAGTTGGCAAAGCTTTGCTAAACTTTGCTCCTCCCTCCTCTCTCTGAAAAAGCCGAGTCTTACAGTGCACTGTGAGGTGGTTTTGGTGCTGATCAATCACTAGTGCACTCATTTCCTGCTGATCTATCACTAGTGCACTCATTTCCTGCTGCTGTGAGATAGGATTAGAAAAAAGTGAAAGCACACTTAAAACTTCAAAAGGTATAAAGAAAATTTTATTAATAGTAACTAAAAGGAAAAAATTAGCAAGAATTAAAGCAAACCCTTCAGAAAACTTCTAAAACCTCTACTCCTCCCACAACTTTTTTTTCTCCACTGACAAAGTAAAGAAACAAAACCAGAAATTTCCAGTTAGTTTACAACCTCTAAAAAATCTTTCTTCCTTTAGAGAGAGAAGTCCCTCTTGTTAGTGTTATGGACACTTCTCCACAAGAGGAAAGAGTTTTGTCCTGCTTCCTAATTTGGTCAGAAATAGCAGCCGCACGGGTGAAATTTATCATGAAGCTTCTGTAATTTTCTACATCCTTCCTACAGCTTGTTTATGGGTCATGATGACTTATGGGGTATTGTTTTAAATATGAGCTGGTTAAAGGCAAAAGTGATTATTATTTATCTCCAAAATAATTTTCTTCCCTGGGAACAGAGATTTTCTCCTGGCAGTATGGGATTACTCTTGTCTCTTCCTCTGTTCAAACTTCTCATGGGATTACAGCTATTTTAACATCTGCTTACTTTAGTGTGGAGGCCTTTGTTGGATATCAATTTGAACCCTCCATCTCCCCAGAGTTTTATGCATTATAGGAAAAATTGTCTTATCTCCATAGCTTATAAGGGGATTTCAGCTTTAAAATCAAAGCATCTCCTCGTCCCTCCAATTTCGGACTTCCCCCTCACTGACCATGATGTTTTCATGTTGTTCTTTTACGTGTTTGTATCTTGTTCGTCTCTCTCACTCGAGGGAGGACTGAAGCACTGAAAGGGTTTGTGTGCTGCTTGGAGCCTGCAGATGTTTGCCCTGACCCCGTTCCAGACCCGGAGCTGCGGCTGGGGAGCGGCTCCGATCTGATCAGCCCGGTCGGAGCTCAGCAGCAGCAGCAGCACCAGCACCAGCAGCACCAGCACCAGCAGCAGCACCAGCAGCAGCAGCACCAGCAGCACCAGCACCAGCAGCACCAGCACCAGCACCAGCAGCACCAGCAGCAGCAGCAGCACCAGCAGCAGCACCAGCAGCAGCAGCAGCGCTCGGGGCTGGGCTGGGTGGGACAGGGGCGGCTTCTCCTTGCCCTGCCCGATGGCTGCAGTCGTTTCTCTGGGATAAAATCCCGATGCTGGCCTGGGGCTGCTCCCGGGGCTCGGCTGGGCCGGGCTGGGGCTGTAACAAGCAGTGAGATGAGAGCAAGGCCGGCTCCATCCGGCCCGCAGCATCCCCCTCTCCCTGCCCGGCAGCGGGGCTGGGATGGGGAAGGGGCCCAGCCCGGGCCCCGTGGCAGCGCCCGCCCGGTTGTGGTACCTCACTCCCGGACAGACGGGGAAGGGGAAATTCACGGGTTCCTTTGGTCTTTATCAGTGTCCTCCACACAGGCATGTTCCGTTTTTAGTGGTTCAACAGACGGTTGGTTAGACAGAAACCATTTTTATCACTTCCCCAAATTCTTCCCATGTCAGACTGTTACTCACTGTAATACTCTCTTGCCCTTATTTAGTTTGTGTGAACCATCTTGAAAATGCAACTGAGCAAATACCTGAAATACAGTGGGAAAAAACACTGTTCCCTCTCCTGGTAAAATATAAAAGTTTAATAAAGGAGTTTAATAGGAGACACAGACAACAAAGCAGAGGTTACAGGCAGGTGTGTCTTGGCCCTCAGCGTGGAGCACACCTGCCAGTTTGGAAACACAAATTATATAGCATTTCTATTGCATCAGCCTGGTGTATATGTAAATTTTTTCCCAAACTAGTTTACATGCCCCAAGAACTGTTTTGCATGGCTCTTCCTCGGGTCCTGCTTTTTAGAGCATGCACATTTCTTGGTTGTGGTTTTAGTCCATTTTATCATCACCTTCAATTCTTGAGCTGGGGTCCACACTGCCTTCAGAAGATGAGTGTTGATAGTTGGCATCATATATTCCTTGGATATTATCTCAACCAAGCAGGCATTTTAACACAAGCATGTCTAGATCAGCTATTTCTAAGTTTTAGCTTGCAACAGAAATAGAAACTATACACTTATAGCAAAGTCACTTTAATACCACACTTATAGAATCCATTTCAATATATGTAAAAATCCAATACTATAATATATATCTGTAACACGGTGTTCATTTCTTTAACTCTTTACCGGAAATAATTTTTTCCAGTTGATTTTGATGTTGGAATCATTCATTTTAGCTACTCTCCAGACAAGGAAACCTTTAGGCATGTTTACTCTTGCTGCCAGTAGAAGAGACTTTTCAGTAATTTCTGCAGTTCGCAGTAGTAGTCTTAGTATTTGTGTGCTTCAGTAGTGTTCATCCAGCCACACTTCATGTACAAATAGAACTGCCAAAAAACAAATATTTCAAGTTGGACCTAAAGTGTTTCTGTATTTTATGCCCCTTTGTGTGTCAGAGAAGATTTGGGCTTAAAAGATGAAAATCTGCCTCTATTAAAAACAAAGAGAAATTTTACTTTTATGGGACCTTCATTTTACCTCAGATGTCTGTGATTCCTTATTGGTTTTGCCCCCTGAATGTGAATGCAATTTTCAGCACCAGCTGGGCTTTGTTGGAAATGGTATTGGGAACCCACAAGAAAAGTTCCTCATTTTAGTGGCTGAGACCATGGTGAGGTTTTTAGCATTTCCTTCTCTCAGGTGGGATCTGATGCCCTGAGGTGTAGGGGCCTGAGTTAACTTATGTATTGTAAATATATGTATGGCAGTGAAAGATCTTTGTATTGTATTAGTGACCCTGCCCTGATTCTAGTTATTGTAAATGGGCTGCAGCTGTGATGTCCTTGATTGGGCAGCAGCTGTAGCCCATGGAGGTAGCTGAGATAAAAGGGGGCGGGGTGGTCAGGGAGAGCCTGGGAGAGGAGCCCTGACCGAGAAGCAACAACGCCACTGCTGTGAAGATCTGCCATGAGAAAACCACCAAGAAGGTATGAGACTCAGGAAATATAATTAGACAACAATATGAATACAACATCTGGTGACCCCGATGTGATAAAGATCTGCAGCCACAACGAACATCGAATGAAGGTATGGAATCCCCCGGACAGCCGAGAGCTGTGGCAGCCAGAGAGCTGGGACAGAAGATAGGACAGCCGAGAGCTGTGGCAGCCTGAGGGCTGGGACTCTAGAAGAAAAGACAGCTGAGAGCTGTGGCAGCCTGAGAGCTGGGACTAGACAGCTGAGAGCTGTGGCAGCCTGAGAGCTGGGACTCTAGAATATAGTAAGGCCTTTAAATCAAGGAGCTGTAACAGCAGAAAGCTATAAGATTATGGCTTTTCAGAGAGCTGTAAGACTATGGCCTTTGAGGAGAAGAGCCTGGGAACATCTAGGGATTTGTGTGTGTGTTTAAAGACAGCCGAGAGCTGTGGCAGCCTGAGAGCTGGGACTCTAGAAGAAAAGACAGCCGAGAGCTGTGGCAGCCTGAGAGCTGGGACTCTAGAAGAAAAGACAGCCGAGAGCTGTGGCAGCCTGAGAGCTGGGACTCTAGAAGAAAAGACAGCCGAGAGCTGTGGCAGCCAGAGAGCTGGGACAGAAGAAAAGACAGCTGAGAGCTGTGGCAGCCTGAGAGCTGGGACAGATATGTATATTGTAATTGTAAAGATGCTAAAAGAAAAGGGGGAAATGTGGGGGCCTGAGTTAACTTATGTATTGTAAACATATGTACGGCAGTGAAAGATCTTTCTATTGTATTAGTGACCCTGCCCTGATTCTAGTTATTGTAAATGGGCTGCAGCTGTGATGTCCTTGATTGGGCAGCAGCTGTAGCCCATGGAGGTAGCTGAGATAAAAGGGGGCGGGGTGGTCAGGGAGAGCCTGGGAGAGGAGCTCTGACCGAGAAGCAACAACACCACTGCTGTGAAGATCTGCCATGAGAAAACCACCAAGAAGGTATGAGGCTCTGGAAATATAATTAGACAACAATATGAATACAACACTGAGGTGGCCTTGTCTCCTCAGGGATTTCATGCCCTGAGGAAGCAAAGGCTGATGGAATGTGCTTGATCCCCTCCTCTCTAATGGGGAGGAGCAGCACCCAGCAGAGGTGGAATCACCTTCTCCATTCCTGATTTCTGCTGCCAGCAGATCACTGGGCTCTCTCAGGGTCCAGAAGTCACTTTTCCTTTTGGATGGATGGCCTGAAGGCACCCAGGGGCTGCAGGCTGGGACTGCTTCAGAAATCCTTTTGGCTTGGAAGGATCCTTCTACCTGAGAGCTGAATGGGCTGTGCCAGCCCCAGAGCGAGAGGGACTCACAGCAACAGAATTAAAGGCGGTGAGAGAACCCAAAGAATAGATTGCAACATGCAGAGCAGGTGAGAGAGAACCAAGGAAGATTGAAGACATCTGAAAAGTGGAGTCAAGCTGCCACCAGCTTGAAGATTGTTTAACTAATACTTTGAGCAGGGAGTTTGAACTTTATCATTTATTGATGCAATTGTCCCATTTTAATAGATGAGAATCACAAGCATCTGTTGAGGGGAACTACACAGGGAGCCATCAGAGGTATTGGGGCAGTTTCCTTAAGGACCAACAAGTAGAGTGAAACACGAAATAGAGGGCAAGACCAGGTTGGCCCCTGTGCTCACCACCAAGAAGATTCCATAGCCCTGCTGTGGGCAGAAACCCCATAGACACGGTAAGGTGGGGGCAAGAAAGGCACCCCAGACCTCTGTCATTGCTCAGCTGTCTTTTAATACAGCAGGAACTAGAAGGCAAGACTGAATAGGCCTCTGTACTCACCATTAAGATACACCTGCTATGAGTAGCAACCCCATGGGCACGGTAGATGGGGGTAAGAAAGCCAAACCAGACCTCAGTGATCCCATTTTGTCCATTCCAAATAGGTGTGGCTGAAAAAAAAATGAGATTTTGCCTTCTGTTCCCACTGTCCTCACCCACATCAACAGATGCTAGTATGATTCATTAAATTTTTTTTTCAGAAGTAAGAGCAGTTTATCAGAATAAAAAATTAGAGCTATTTTTTTGAGACAAATGACGCATAAGAAAAGAAAAGCGGGGTTTTATTTATAGATGAATGTTGTGATGGTTGGCTCTCACAATTGAGAGGCAGCTATTACAGGTATGTGAGGAGAAGTTTTGTAGACGAATAGTGCTGTTACTGTAATGTGTCCTCCCCTATTCCCCTTTCCCTCCCCCTCAGTTCCCAAGGCATTTGGGGCAGGCTGGCTCATTACCAGGAGGGGCCACAGGCCAACACCTGAGCTCCAGTCAAGGTGTGAGGAAGTGATCTCCACCTGTGGAGAGCAGAGAAGGAGTTGACTGACAAAACTTTGGGAGGGGCTGAGGGTATAAAAGGCAGAGCATCCATTCTGTAAATGAGCATGTGGCTGACAGTCACAGAGACCCTCCCCAGAGCTGTAATTTTTCCTTATTCAGTCTCTTGTATTTTTTTAAGGTTAAAAAAATTTTAAGATTTTAAAAGTGAGGGTCGTTTCTCACATCTTCCAAGGAAAATCCAAAATTCTCACCTTCAGGCCAGTTTGTGATGATTTCCAGGAGCCCAGGGTAATTTGGATTTCCTACTTGAGCTTGTTGTATAATGTTATTTATGACAAATATGGGCATTGGCTTCTGCATTTATGTATTCACATTTGTTTTGCAAGTTATTATGCATCACAAAAATCCTGATATAGTGCAATTTGTAATTATTGCTTTTGATGCAGTATGATCTGTCAGTTTATGTATGCACTCTATAGCTTTTATAAATAGTGGTGTAATAGATACTATCTTAGACCATAGCATCATAGAGACTGAAATGTTGAAATTCTTGTTTCATGTAATGTCTCTGTCCCTCTGGGAGCCCCTCAGGAACCCTCGGCCAGTCCCCAGTCCCAGACACCGCGGGGGCAGCCCTGACCTGGCTGACAGTGGGGAGACACCCGAGGGTACTGAGGGCAGCTAGGCTGGTCACCTTTGCAGCAGAGGAGACACCAGAGACATCGGGAGAAGATAAAGGGCTGACTCTTAGCAGGGGTTAATCCAAGGTTTTATTCTGGGGCTCTGGGGAGCTCCTGCACCTCAGGGGCTCCTGCTGAGAGCCCCAGGAGAGGGGCCAAGGTTACATTTAAAGGGAGGTGGAAACTGAAAGTAGATAACATTTACTGACAAATAAGTGACCCTAAGGGATGGGCACTGGGGCATGGACATTTAGGACAGCGTATGGGGCAAGGCTTGGGGGGCTGACACCTGGCCTCTGGCTGATCACTCAACAACCTGGACCAAAGCTTCTAGATGGAGGGGGTGGGATGCTGAGTGACTGACAGAGAGCCAGGGTGGGGGTTTGGGGATGATCTCAGCCAGGGAGAGGGATTAAACAGGTAAAGGGAGGTGGGTACCATCTGGGATAAACCATTCGGGAAAAATACGGGGATACAAAACAAAACTACTTCAAAGTATTACAAAGTGAAAAACACATTACAACAATGTAACTAACTCAGAAAATGGTGTAAAATAATTGATTTCCCACATTCAGGGACTTTCTTATCAGAAAGACAAGTTCAACAGAAATAAAAACCAGAACATGGAAAAAAAAGACTTTACGGACCCTCATTATCAGGGAGTGAAAATACAATAAGATAGAACCACAAGAAAAAAATTAAATCTATTACTTTAGAGTACAAGATGGCCTGAAGACAAATCTATTAGAATATGGTAGCAAGGTCAGGCAGGCTGTTCTCCTCACCGGAATAGGACCCCATGGGCAGGAGGGGCTCCCCTATTCTCCTCCAAAAAATTACTCACCAGAAAGGAGTTGCATTTTGCACAGGCACAGAGCGTTCCGCAAGACTTCTTGTGGGGTCAGTCCCAAAGTCTCTCTGGAGAGCCATGCAGCCAAAGCCCTTCCAGTGGATGCTCAGCTGCCTTAAAGTCTTCCCAAGTTCTGAGATTCTGAGAAGCTTCTCAGGGCTGCAGAGTTGATCAGCCGCACGTTGGGCGCCAAAACATTGGAATATGATCCCAATATTACCAGATGGAACGTGCCTGGGCTTGTCTGGCCCTTGCTGCTGGACCAAAGGCGGCAGCTGTGGTGTTTCACCTCAGAGACACCTTTGGCTGGCTGGATGTTGCAGATAGACACTTAGAACAAGTCCAGGCGAGCAGGAACTCAGTATTACCTCTGGTGCAAGGTGAAGAGGAAAAGGAGATGGATTCTGTCGTAGGGTATAATCCAGAGTTTTATTCCATGGTAACAGATCTCTGAATCTTGTAACAGCTACAACAGAATGCCGACTGCATGGTCTCAGTGTCCTTTTAAGCTCGGGGAGAAGGGGGAGGGAAGGGATAGGTGTGCCACCAACCAGGTGGGAAGGGGGGAGTCTCAGGGGACAATGACACTTAGACAGGCCAATGACCACAGGGCTGAGAAACATCTTTTGAACTTCTGCCAATCACACAACGCCCTTCCTGGAAGTTTGAGCTTGACATACAGCACTTACCAGGAGGCAAGGGGAGGGGAAGGGAGAAGATATTGCCACACCTCGGAAAGGACTGGGATGGCTAAAACAGGAAATTGTAACACACTGCAACACAAGTCAAAAGTTAAAAACAAAAAAAACAACGTGTAAATTCAAAGTTATGTCTGAATTCTGAAAAAATTGTATAAATATGCATGTAGCTCTAAAATATGGAAAACGCAGTTTAAGTTAACTGTGTGTGAATAGCCAAGCATCCAAGGGTAAGATTTTAACCCGTAATAAACTTTTATTATAAGTGTAAATACTGAGACACGTTTCTCACATATAATGAGGGCAATGCACTCCCTGCAGGCAGCATTGGTGGCAGGATGGATTGCAGAGACTTTTCCTTTGCAGCCCCAGCCCAGCGCTGGCACTGGGGATGAAGAGGCACTGAGGTGACCCTGAGAGGAAGTGCAAGGCACAGGGCGCAGCTAAGGAAGGACAGCGCTGTGCTGGGCTCAGAGGTGAAGCTGGCACTGCCCAGCGCTGAGAAGGTCCTTTGTGCAGCCCCTGTTACAGGGGAGATTGGGCCTTGCTGCAGACATATGGCCGCTCACTGGAGCAGTTCTCACTCTTAAATCTCTCGTCAGACAGGTACACACACTGGGAACTGCCAAACACAGGAACCCTGCAGGGAAGAGCAGAGGCAGCGCTGGCTGCCAGGGGAAGCCCTTGTGCCCCTGTGCCCCCAGGCCCTGCCCGGCTCCCCGGCACTCACCGGGAGCTGTAGCTGCTGCCGTCCCCCCAGTGCAGGCGCTCGCCCCGTGTGCGCAGCCCAAGCCAGAAATCGCCTTTCCCGCGGAGGCGGAAGAGCAAATCCTGCCCAGGAGAGAGGAGTGGGAGCTGCCCCGGCCCCTCGGGGGGACACGTGCCCGGGGCTGCCCCCGCACGCCGGAGCTCCTTCCCTGCAAGGCCCCGGCCCAGGGCTGCAGCCCCAGCACTGCGAGCACCGAGCCCGGCCCAGGAGCGCCCCCAGGCTGCCCTCAGCCACCCCACAGCGCCCGCAGCCCCTCACTCACCATGGCCTCCTCATCCTGGGCAATGGCCAGGGAGGCATTGAGCTCGGAGCACCGTTCCTGACCCTGCTCCCACGTGCTGTAATCCCGTGAGAAGTAGTAGCAGATCCCCTTGTGCCCAACCCACTCAAAGGGACAGCCCAGAACACACTGTGAGGTTGCAGGTGTAACTGGAACCTGTGCTGCTGCACGGGGAAGAGGAGAAGGTGTGAGGATTCCCCTGTGCAGGGAGCAGGGAGCCCGCTCTGCCCCGAGGGGCTGGGCCCAGGCTGCTGCCCCTCCCTTACCTGACTGCACAGCCAAGGCCGCCCCCAAAGCCAGCACCAGCACCAGGAGCAGCAGAATCAGCACCGCCGTGCCCACGGGATGGCACCTGAACCGTTCACCTGGAGCAGGAAAGAGCTGCTGGCTGCTAGAAGCAGAGTCGGCCCTGCAATCTGCTCAGCCCACGGCCAGGGAGCAGAGCAGGGAGCCCTGAGGCAGTGTGGGCCTCCCTCAGCTGGCAGCCAGAGAGCCAAGAGCCTGGCCACAGGCAGGGACACAGCTGTGGGCACAGGCAGGGACACAGCTGTGGGCACAGGCTGCAGCAGGGGAACTGCACAGCCTTGGGGGCAGCTGGGGCTCTTGCTTCCAGCCACGGGTGGGGCCCAGCAGAGCACGAGGCCTCTTCCAGACATCGGGAAACAGCCACACACCTGCCAGCCCTGGCCTTGGGAGGGGACACGGGCCCCTGCCTAGAGGCCACAGGGGTGGCCCAGTACTCACCCAGGAATCTTCTGAGTGTATTTCTTGTTGCTGATCTGATCTCCAGAGGTTCATTCACCACCTGATGAATGGTGCAGAGTTCACTCTCCTCCTGCTCACAGCTGGCACCTCTCTGTGTGGAATAAACAGCACCTTGCTCCCGAGACATCAGGAGTGCGGGCAGATCCTTTGGGAGCTCGGCATCGGGAACAGCTTTGCAGCTGCGGTGATGGCACCCTGAAAGGGACACGATGAGAGGTCATTGCTGGTGGCGGCCGTGCGGGGGCTCAGGAGGGCGGTGGCAGCTGTGGCTGCGCTGTCGCCGCTGCCCAGAGGTGCGGCAGCAGCTGCGGAGACAAGCGCAGCCCCGAGCTGGGCTGGAGCCGCCTCCGAGCTCCGCCGCCGCCTCGCCGGGCTATGGACACCGCCGCCGCTCCGCAATGGGACAAACGGAATGACACGCTCGCCGCCCCGGTGCCGGCACACCCACCGGTTCGGGCTTCGCGGGCACTGCCGCTGGTGCCGCGGCCCGGCAGAGCTCGCTGCGAGCGGGGCTTCGCCTCAGGGGCAGACGGCAGCGATTCGGAGCGCCGCCAGCAGCAGCAGGGAAAGGAGCGAGCGAGCGGGGCAGCAAAGCGTGTGGCGCGCCGCGGGAGCACCGAGGCTCCTGTCCCGACAGAAGCCCTGCTAGGACAGAGGTGGCCCAGGCCACTGAGGCCGCAGAAGGAGAGCAGCCCCGGGCAAGGTGCTCCTGGGGCTCTCAACAGTGAATTCTCGCAGGGACTCGTGGGCTGGGCCAGGTGTCCAGTGCCAGCAAAAGCGCTCTGTCGCTCTCGGCGCTCGGTGCCTGTCAGTCATAAATTGAGTGCCAATCTGGCAACGCCAGCTCGTCTTTGTTGTAGATATCTTTTTGTGAAAATCCTTTCTTAGGATTTTTTCCCTTCTGAGGAGCTAAGAGGACTCAGAAACAAAATATAAATGATGGTTATCTGCTGCTGTGGAATGCAACAGGTGGATCTGTGATCGGTCTTCTGTGGATGTTTGGAATCAGTGACCACTCACGGCAGAGCTGGCTCTCTCTCTCTGTCCAAGCCACAAACCTTTGTTTTCATTCTTTCCCATTCTATTCTTAGCTTAGCTAGCCTTCTGAGATTAAACTTTTCCTTCTGTACTTTAGTATAGTTTTAATGTAATATATATCATAAAATAATAAATCAAGCCTTGTGAAATATGGAGTCAAATCCTCATCTCTTCCCTCATCCAAAGACCCCTGTGAGCACTGTCACACCTCTTTACCATTCTTTTTCAATTTCTTAGTGAACTAAATCAAGGGAAACCTCCCGCTTGTCGCCATTCAAAGCCTTGAATCAAGAGGGAATGGAGGTTCCCTCTCGATTTAGATCCCTAAATCATAAGGAGGGTCTCCCCTCAACTCAATCTTGGATGAAAAGTGAACGAAGGGGGATTTTTCCTCAATTTAGGCTCCTAAAATGAGGGGAAATGCAGTTTCCTCAAGAAAGACCATTCTGGGGGCTTTTGGACATCTATTTTGTCAATGAGGTCCCTTCAAATGGAGGATCCCGCTCGATGGAATTCTTACAGTGGCACATCAAGAGGGTCCTCTCAAGGGAAGCCCTTTCAGACCAGGCACAGCCGTGTTTGCTCTCAGTTTGAACCTGAAGATGATGAAAATGGGGCTCTTTCCCTCAATTCAAACAGCACCATAAATTGTTTCTCCTTCCATTTCAACATGAAAATCATGGAAAATTGAGGTGCCACCAAGGGAGGCACTACCAAGGGAGGCACCCAAAATGATGAAAAAGGTGTGTTCTCCTTCAGTTGAGACCCTTCAAATCACAGGTGAATGGGGATCCCCTTAATTGAAACACAATTACAGAAAAGCTTTCCCCCCTCCATTTCAATCCCATTTTTGGGGCTCTGGGGAGGGACTGGGGGCACTTCCCCCTCCTCACTGCTCACCCCTGGGGCTGCTGCCCCTCGCACAGTGCTGAGCAGTTCCCTCCCAGTTCCCTGCCAGTTTCCCTCTTCCTGGCAAGCCCCGGCAGGGATGGGGAGAGCACTGGGCGGGAGCTGGGAGCGCTGTTCCTTCCCAGGGCTCCTGATATCCCTGCCAGTGCTCCTTCCTGCTCACTCCCGCTGCTCCCACTCTCCCTCCCAGTTCCCTCCTGGCATTCCCTGTGCTCCCAGTTCCCTCCCAGTGTTCCCAGGATCTCTCCCAGTGGTGCCAGCGGCAAAGCCCTGGGGGCACAGCGTGCTCTGCTCTTGCAGAGGCGAGACTGGAGCTGTCAGGAGAGCAAACCCAGCTGGGGAAACTACACACTGTCACACAGGAACAAAACCCTTAATGAGGATGGGTTCCTCTTGCTAGCACAACGAGAGAAGCAGAAATCTGACAGGAATATTCTTCATCATTCTGCCCAGGCTCTGTCAAACCCTCCAGCTCCTGCACCTCAGGAAATAACAAGTGGCTTCTAAGCAGTGACTTTGATGTCAGTGAGCAGGTTATTATGGATTAATATCACCCTGGAGAGCAGCCTTCACACCCTACTGCTCTTGGCATCGCCCAAAGAGTTTGGAGGCTGCTGCCCAGTGAGCTCCTAAGTTGTATCTTCCTTGTCAATCTTATCAGCCCCTTGTTTAATTGTAAAACCATAAATAAAATGCAGGGAGCATTGGCCCAGGATCTCAGGCCTTGCAAATCTCATCCAAAGAAAGGGAAAAAAGAGTGTTTCTCCCAAACCACATAGTTAAAAAGTTATCTTGTCAGCTACACATATTTTAAAAAGGAAAAGAGGGAGAGTAAAATATCAATTACTGTGCCAGTGGTGCTCAAGCCTATTTCTGTTCTCTTCTTTCACCTGTAGCATCTCTAAGAATACTTAAAAACTGTGAAAAATGCATGTATTTTATGATTGGCTTTTCACAAATATTAAAATGAATATTATATGTGTTTTGTTAGAAAGTAATGCTGTACTAATTCTCTTAAGTACAGTGTTAAATAGAGTTTTAGGCTATAAAAGTTGTTAAAATAGAAACTATGCTATGTAAGATGCTTTGTTTAACAAGAACGGCTTGCAGCGAGATAGCAGCCACAAGACACCTAAATCTTTCAGAGAAAGGGAATTTATTGCCTTCTCATCAGAAGAAACGAACTTCTTCCTGCCTTGGAGGTGCTGTTAGGATTAGAAGGAAGAAGCTGACACTGATGAGAGGGAATATTGTGTTTGAATGGAATTTATGCATCATGGAAGAAGTGTATGAATATGCAACGGGCTATTGTTCTTAAGGATTAATCCTTTGTTAATGGCTGTCCTTTTTTGGGCTCGTGATGCCCAGAAAAAGGTACCCGGACGTCCGTAACTCTTTGTTTTTATTGTCTCATATTGTCCTATTTCAGTTTGTCCAAATTGTTATTACTCTTATTGTGTTACTATTATTTTTAATTATTTTATTATATTAAACTTTCGAAAATTTAAAAACAAGTGATTGGCGTTTTTCACTATTTGGTAGCAGAGGATGGTTACCAACACCTCGCTGCCGGTGCTTTAGGAGAGTCAGGGTGAGGAAGGCGCACCCTGCTCTATTTGGCAACATCGCTCTGTTTCCCTTGGGGTGACTGACAGATGTAGGTTATGATCTGTGGACAAAAGGAGGCAATAAAACAAACAGAAGGCGACAAGGCTCCCTACAGCCGTGGTAATTGGCCGCCTAAGGCTAGTAGTGCACACGAAGAACCCGGGAAGGAAAAGGGATTGGTAAGTATTTCTCGGGGGGCAGGTACGGGGGGATGAATGTGTGTGAATGAGAGGCGGGCTGGTTGTCCCAGACCTGCCAAGTGAGTGCTGGAGTCTCCCATGCTGTGTTTTCTTCTTTTCGCGAGAAAAGCAGCCAGTAAAGAGACAAAGCGATTCATAAGAGAGTGAAAGAATCCCCCGGGGTGACTGGGACTGGGTCTCAGGGAGGGGTTGGACCCCTCGGAGGTAGGGAGCAAGGTTTGCTAGCCCAATCCACTAGGAAACAAGAGGGGCCCCTAAAGCCTGCTGGGATGAGGGATTTCTATTCCAAGAGCATCCAAAAGCAGGGTTGAGCAGAATTCTGTCGGAGTGAGGATATGCCCAAGAACACTCAGGGTGGGACAACACACCTGAGTGTGTTGTCTGGGGGATGAAAATTTTGCCCAACAGCATCCGGGGTTGGAAAACACAGCTAGACTGAGGGATGAAAATTTTGCCTAACAGTATCCAGGGTTGGACAACACAGCTACATTGAGGGAAAAATTTTTGCCCAACAAGATCCAGGGTTGAACAACACAGCAGGATTGAGGGATAAAAATGCCCAAGAACATCCAGGGTTGGACAACACAGCAAAACAAATTAAATGCCCAAGAGCATCTGTAGTTGTACCACACCGCTGGGTTGAGGGACGGAAATTGCCCAAGAGCATCTGGGATTGAACAAAACAGCTGGATTGAGGGAAAAATACCCAAGAGCATCTGGGGTTGGACAACATGGCAGGACTGAAGGAAGATTACCCAAGAGCATCTGGGGTTGGACAACACAGCAAGATTGAGGGAGAAATTGCCCAAGAGCATTTTGGGTTGGATAACACAGCTGGGTTGAGGGACATCCAATAGCACCGGGACTGGCCAGTAACACCTAAACTTGTAATAGGTGATGTGAAAGTAAAAGGTACCTTATTGTTGTTTTGTGGTGTGTGAGAGTGACACACACACAAAGTCAGCCTCAGCTTCCCAGGCAGGTGGGAAGGGGGAGGCAGTGGAGAGAGGAGTGAGTGACCTGCACACCAGGCTATAGTTTCTGGGCAGGTGGGGGTTTCTGAGCCGAAGAGGAGTGAGGGACCTGCGAACCAAGCTAGCGTTCCCTGGGTGTGTGAGGGGCTGTAGCTGAAGAGTGTGAAAGACACGCAGACAGCCTCACAGGGGAACGGACACCAGAGGCAGCCAGAGTCAGGGCCCTTCTAGGGGGCCTGGTGACACTGAGACCTGGAGGTAAACCCCAAAGCGAAAGAGGGGACCACAAGGAGCTGTGGTTTTCTAGCAATAAGGATCCACTTTGTGTCTTGAGAGTGTGAAGGAATGTGTGAAAGTGAATGAGAAATAAAAGTGAGTGAATGTAGACGAAGGAAAGTATAGGTAATGTCGATTGTGCATTTTAAGCCTTACCATATCTCCTTGGAGGGAGGTGGATTGTATTGAAAAGCAGTGTGAGAAAAAAAAGATTTTTGGGTGTAAGTAGTTGAAAGAAAAGTGGTATTTAAGTTGTTAGCAAAAAGTGAAAAATGGAAGCAGGGGACGAATAGATAGAATATTGAAAACTGAGACCAGTAAGGTGGATACAGGAAAGAAAAGCAGGAGGAAAAAAATTACCAACAGAAATACCACAAGATAGCACTTTGGGAGTTATGTAACAAACAGAAATACAACTCCTTGCAAAATACAGGGTATGCAAAAGTTGATGAGAAAAAACATAGAAACTTGTGAATTATATACTTAAAAAGAGCATTAGAAAATTTAACACAAAAGGAAGGAGTTATATATTGATTGAAGGTATGCCTTTGGTGTAGGACACGCCTTAAGAAAAATCTAAAAAGGGAGATTACTTAATTAAAGAAGGAAAAGATTAGTGCATGAGAAACTTATTTTCGAGGTTTTAGAGGCATTAAAATTATCTAAGAGAGATCGTAATAATACATATTAAAGGAAACCAAAAGGGAAAAACCCAGAAATAAGAAAAAATAATTGGCAGATCAAAAAGCTAAAGATGCAGCAGAAAATAGAGCTGAAAGAGTTGATATTAACTCCAAATGAAGAAAAATTGGAAATTCCCAAGTTTAGAGAAAAAAAACAAAACGAGAGGGAATTAAAACAAGATAGGTGGCGAACAAGAGAAATCAGGGAAATAGAAACATCTTGATGGAAGACAATTAGATAATAGAACACTTACTAGGGAACAGCAGAGGACATGTATCAAAAAGCCAGGTGGGATACTCAGGCTTTGTGTGATCATTTTATTAAAAGAATTATGGGTGCACTGAGACTTTAAGAGTAGAAAAACAAGTACCTGAAACATGTATAATTTGCCAAAAGATAAATTAAAGGGTGATGAGAAAACCAATATGAGAAGGTCGTGAGTTAGCTCGTCAACCATTTCAAAGCATCCAAGCAAAATTTTAGATTTAAGTTAAGCTCTGGATTTATCTGTAAAAACCGATTAATCCAGAAGAAAAAGAGAATACCACATGCTGGGGAGGGGGGAGGCTGTAAGAAAATAACATTTTTGAAAGGCAATAAAAGCAAAACGGGAAAACTATAAAGCTGAGAACAAATTACCTCATCCATTCCCGTTCGTTCCCTCACTCGTTCGCAGCTGCACCACCGCCCCAGCCCCTGTGCTGGCTCCGGCAGAGTCCGTCTGTCCCAGTCCGTCAGTCCCAGTCCGTCTGTCCCGGTCCGTCTGTCCCGGTCCGTCTGTCCCAGTCCGGCCGCCTGGCCCGTGGTCGCTCCGCTGGCCGTGCCGGGGCTGGGGGTCTGTCCTGCCGTGCGCACCGTGGTCACCGCGCTGACCGCACCGAGGGGGGTCCCGTCTGTCCCATCCTGGCTGCCCTGGCTCTGTCGGCTCCCGCCGCTGCAGCCGGGGTCAGTCCCGGCTTTGTCTCTGCCGGATCAGCCACCGTGAGCCGTGAGGGGGCGATCCCCGCTCCAGCTCGGCCGGCACCGGAACAGCCCTCGGGAGATCCCAGCCACAGACCCCGCCTTGGGAGCACCCAGACCCTGAGCTGTGCCGATCCCCTCGGGCGATCCTAGCCACAGACCCCGCCTTTGGAGCACCCAGACCCTGAGCTGTGCCGATCCCCTCGGGCCATCCCGGCCACAGACCCCGCCTTGGGAGCACCCAGACCCTGAGCTGTGCCGATCCCCTCGGGCGACCCCAGCCACAGACCCCGCCTTGGGAGCCACCAGACCCTGAGCTGGGCCGATCCCCTCGGGCCATCCCAGCCACAGACCCCGCCTTTGGAGCCCCCAGACCCTGAGCTGTGCCGATCCCCTCGGGCGACCCCAGCCACAGACCCCGCCTTTGGAGCCCCCAGACCCTGAGCTGTGCCGATCCCCTCGGGCCATCCCGGCTGCAGACCCCGCCTTTGGAGCACCCAGACCCTGAGCTGTGCCGATCCCTTCGGGCCATCCCGGCTGCAGACCCCGCCTTTGGAGCCCCCAGACCCTGAGCTGTGCCGATCCCCTCGGGCCATCCCGGCTGCAGACCCCGCCTCTGGAGCCCCCAGACCCTGAGCTGTGCCGATCCCCTCGGGCCATCCCGGCTGCAGACCCCGCCTCTGGAGCCCCCAGACCCTGAGCTGTGCCGATCCCCTCGGGCCATCCCGGCTGCAGACCCCGCCTTTGGAGCACCCAGACCCTGAGCTGTGCCGATCCCCTCGGGCCATCCCGGCTGCAGACCCCGCCTCTGGAGCCCCCAGACCCTGAGCTGTGCCGAGTCTCCCGTCCTGCCCTGAGCTCCGTTCCCTCGGTAACCACAGCTCCAGCTGCTCAGGGAAACTCTCTAAAGGAATCACTTTATCGAAACACTAAAAGTTCAGTTAGAAGAAAGCCCTCTCCTGATTCTTCCTAAAAATAGGGGAGAAAGGCTATAGAAGATAAAAATCCAAAAAGAATGGGATAAAGAGATTGGTCTATTTCCATTACGAAAGGTTCTCATAGGAGGGGACAGATCAGAGTTTGTAAATGCTCCTTTGACTTCGTCAGAGGTCTGAAATTTTAAGAAATAAACACAAGGGATATTTGGAGAATTCCATAGGCATAGTTGAACAATTAGACCAACTTTTAAGTCCAAACATTTATACTTGAGAAGAGATGTGGTCGGTGATGAAAATAATATTTTTCTCAAGAAGCAAAGCAATTAATCAGAGCAGCTGAAATAAAAGCTTAAGAAAAAATAATTCACGGGGACCCCCAGAGAAGACAAAACGCCAACTGCACCTCCTGAGTGGGGTTAAAATAATGAGGAGGGGAGTAAACACATGAATAATTATTGTAATTACATAATCAAGGGAAAAAATGAGACAGCATATCAAAGGCAAAATGCGAAAACAAAAGGTTTTTGAAGGACAGCTTTTAAAGGGGAAAGAAGAAACTCCAACTAAATAGATAAGAAATCTTGAGAGAAAAAGGAAAATGGTCCTAAGTAAGCAGCAGATCTGAAAATCTTTAAAGAAATGGGCACATTAAAAAAAATCAAGTCAGAGGCTCTAATTTTTTTTGGGGGGGGACAAATACCATCTGGAGCCTGTGATACCTTTAAAAGTGAGTCCCCCAAGAAGAAGAATTGAAATTTGTAATAGACACAGGGGCAGAGAGAACTTTCCTGTTAAATGTTCCAAAAAGTTATAGTGTGAGCAAACATATAGTGAAAGCATATGGGGCAAGAAGAGAAAGTTTTACATTTCTAGTCATTAAAGATGTGGTAATTGAGAGAAGAAACTAAAATTTAGATGGCAGATGTGTTATTGGTCCCAGGGGCAGGTAACAATTTATCAGGAGGAGTCTTACAAGTGCAATTAAGAATAGTAGTTATATCAGAAAATGGGAAAATGACAGCTAGAGTTTTGAAATTAGGCCAAGTAGATGAAAAAAAAAAATCAACAAAGAAGTTTGGGCTGAGGAGGAAAATAGGGTAGGATTAAATATTGACCCCAAAAGGGTTACAATGGAGAGAGAAGATTGTCCCATACGTGTACGTCTGGGAAGATTTGAAGCCAGTAATAGAAGGACTAATAGAGGATGGGGCATTAGAACCTTGTATGTCTCCTCATAACACCCCTATTCTCCCAATAAAGAAGTCCAATGGGAGTTATAGACAAGTACAATATTTAAGGGATGTTAATAAAAGAACTCAGACTCACTAACCAGTGGTACCAAATGCTTTACTCTTCTAAGTCCCACCCCAGCATCAGTGGTCTTGTGCAGTGCATCTTAAAGAGGCTTTTTGGGTTTGCCCACTAGCCAAGGAGAGCTGAGATATTTTTGCCTCTGAATGGGAGGATCCAAAAAAACCTGCGAGAAAGCAGCAATTAAGATGGACAAAATTACCACAGAGGTTTACAGAATCCCCAAATTTTAGAAACAGTACTACTGGAGGGGCAGGCTTTAGAAACAATACTGCCTGATTTCCCTACTCCTCCTGGAATACAAATTATCCAATATGTGGATGATCTTCTACTATCAGAAGAAGCTGAAGTGAGAGAAGCTACTACATAACTTTTGAATTTTCTCGGGGAAAAGAGGACTAAGGGTATCAAAAGGGAAATTGTAATTTGTAGAACGAGAGGTAAAATATCTTAGACACCTAATAAATAAAGGTAGCTGGAAACCCAACCATGAGAAGATTGCAAGAATCCCTTCTCCCTCTCTCTTCAAAGAGGGAGATCAGAAAATTATTTGGATTATTGAACTATTATGACTTATCGATTGAGGGGTACACACAGGCAGTAAAATTTGAGTATGAAAAATCTACAGAGGAAGATGATATGAAATGGACCAAAGAAGATATTGTTAAATTAAAAGAGTTAAGTTAAAACTAGCCTAAGTACCAGCTTTAAGTTTACCCTTGTTAAAAAAAACCTTTATCGTTTATACATCAATACAGAAAATGGAGTAGCTCATAAAATTTTAATTCAGGAGTGAGGAAGAGTAAAAAATATCTAGTAGCTTATATATCAAAGATGTTAGACCCAGTAAGCCACAGCTTGCCAGTTTGTATTTAAGCTATAACAGGTACTTCAATCCCAGTAAAAAAGCTGTAAGCTTTGGAAGTAAATTAGGTTCACCTCGTACCATCTGAGGGGTGTTGAATCAGAGGGAAAAAAAAGTAACAAGAGAAGAAAGAGAGAACTTGAAGTAGGGAGGTAGTTAAGAAACTCTGAGATGTCGGAATGGGGAGTGATGACATCTTGGTGCTAGAAGAGAAGTGTGAATTTTTTTGCATGAAAGACAAGAAAGTGTCTAAACACGTGGTTGTTAAGAGTTTATTCAATGCTGAACTGGGGTCCAGAAAGAGTTTAGCAGAACAGGCCCACCTTGAAGAGAGAAGAGGATAACTTGACTAGAGAAAGAAAAATAATGTCAGGAGCACCTGGGGACACCAAGTTTGGGGTTGTCAAGGCTGGGAGGTGTCTGAGCGCTCCTATGAGTGGCGGGGTCTCGGGGGCTGCGGCAGGGACCGATCCATGGAGGTGACCTGGGTGGTGCTGGCAGCAGAGGACACAGGTTTGCGGCCAGGAGCGGGCTGGCTCCGGGGCAGAGCTGCCGGGGGGCTCCCAGACTGTCGGGGCGCCGAGTCCAGGATGGCAGCGTCAGCCCGGTAAGTGGGCCGAGAGAGAGAAGGGGAGAGAGAGAAGAGAGAGAGAGGGCAACAGAGACCCAAGGCAGCCCCCAGGGTCCCCATGCCCGTGGCTGCTCCCCCCTGCTCCGGCCCTGCAGCCAAGGGGCAGCACCGAGGGTAAGGCCAAGAACAGCACTGACAGCAGGGCTGTGAAAAGAGGGGCAGGGGGGCCAGCACTAAAAGATAAAATCAAAGCAGAGATTGATGACTCTCCAAACTTCACAAAGCGGTTTATTTTTCTTAAGTGAGAAGTTTTTTTGTTTTTTCTTTTGTTTTGCCATTAACGAGAAGGTTTTTTTTTTTCCTGAAGGAGAAGAGGCTGCTGTAGAGAAAGCTTTTAGCTAAACCCAGAAAGTTTAGAAGGAAAGCGAATAGTAAAAGTTAATGCAGTATTATCTTTCTTTTATTACTATGCTATTAAGAAGTCCTTTCCAGGTACTACTGAAGCAACAACCAGAATCACAGAAAGAAGGTGAATTTCATGCCAGCAGAATCAAAGGACTTGTGAAGAAACCTGAAAAATGGACTATCACATTTAAACCGGGTGATACTGAACTGACTTTCCAGTGGGATCTGAGTGGTAGTAGTCAGGGAAAACCCAAATTATCCAAGAAATATACAAAGAATAACACTGAATTAAGAAATAAGATAACGCTTATATCACTAGTTTTGAGCACTGCCTGAATAAAACATCTCCTTGGGAAGGAATACCTCAGATAGAAGGATCAAGACTGTTTTTGTATTCTGACCTTAGCCTGAGAATTGTACAGGGGAGAAGGGGAATTGCCATTTCCATTAGTAAACTTTATTTGATTCATTCCAATACTGGACATGCTAGCTGGGTTATAAGTAAATGCTTAAATTGTGAGAGTAATAAGTATTGTAGTTCACAAAATTTATGCTCTTATTGCAAAAAGTGTTATAGTAATAACTAGTTTTGTGGATGGGAATTATTAGTGCCTGTTGAATGAGAGATACCTGAGGAACAGTAGGAGACCACGGTTAAAGAGTGTTAAAAACAATTTGCCTGGAAATTAGTTAAGAGAAAATGACAAGAAAATACAGGGCAAGACCAGATTGGCCTCTGTATTTCCCCACCGAGAAGATCAAATAGACCTGCTGTGGGTTGGAACCTCACAGGCATGGGAGGTGGGAGTATAAGCCATACTGGACCTCTGTTATTCCTGTTTCTGGCACTCATTTGTTGTCTTTTCCCTTTCGGGATACCAGAAAGATCGTGTCAAAAATGCTACAGAAATCATCACATAGAAAGAAACCAAAGTTCCTCCTTTATTACACATACCTATGTCAACAGCCACTGTTATAACCCATCTAAATTAAGAACCTCTAGGCAAAATGGAGTATATTATTAGATTACAAGAAATTTAGGAAAAAGTGGTAATAGATTTAGAATTGAATGTCCAAAGAGAGAGAGAGAGATTTGTTTTAAATTTAATCTTGAAGATACAGTTCAAGATTTGGTAAAAAAAAAACAAATAATAAATGAAAAGGTATAACCAGCACAGCAATCTAACTCTGTATTGACTCCAAATTATCTGTTGAATCGTATTACAAGACTCCAAGCAGTTATAGAAATGATAGCAAATAAGGCTCCCAAGAATTAGAGTTAATATTAAGTTTTTATTTGGCCAGCAAAGCCAAACAAAAACTGTCGTGTATCAGAATAGGTTGGCTTTAGACTATTTATTGGCCAAAGAAGGGGGTGTCTGTGGAAAGTTCAATATATCAGATTGTTGAAAATTGATGACCATATAAATGTCATTCTAGAAAAAGCAAAAGAAATCAAAGAAGAAAAATATATAAGCATATAATAACCCAGGTACCAGTCCAAAAATTAGACAACAATGTTAAAATCTAGCTGGTGGGGTAATGTATTAGAAGAAATTCAGATCTTTCTTTTTTTGTTACAACTGTTCTTATATTTCTTACTTGTGTAATTTGGTTTTATTTTGCCAGCATAGCCCAGAAGATGCAAGTAGATAAAAATATTGCTCAAGCCAAATGATTTACAAAGAATAAGAGTGGGAATTGTGAAAAATGCATGTATTTTATGATTGGCTTTTCGCAAATATTAAAATGAATATTATATGTGTTGCGTTAGAAAGTAATGATGTATTAATTCTCTTTAGTACTGTGTTAAATATAGTTTTAGGCTATAAAAAAATTGTTAAAATAGAAACTATGCTATGTAAGATGCTTTGTTTAACAAGAAGGGGTTGCAGCGAGATAGCAGCCACAAGACACCTAAATCTTTCAGAGAAAGGGAATTTATTGCCTTCTTATCAGAAGAAAGGAACTTCTTCCGACCTCGACGGCGCTGTTAGGATTAGAAGGAAGAAGGTGACACTGATGAGAGGGAATATTGTGTTTGAATGGAATTTATGCATCATGGAAGAAGTGTATGAATATGCAACGGGCTATTGTTCTTAAGGATTAATCCTTTGTTAATGGCTGTCCTTTTTTGGGTTCGTGATGCCCAGAAAAAGGTACCCGGACGTCCGTAACTCTTTGTTTTTATTGTCTCATATTGTCCTAAACATTTTATTACTATTACACTTTTAAAATTTTTAAAAACAAGTGATTGGCGTTTTTCACAGGTCCCTTTTCCTTAGCGCCCGGTTTTCGCACAGCATTCGCAGCGGCCGACCCCTCCCACCGCGCCTTTGCAGCTCAGGCAGATAAACTGTATTCCAGTTCTCGACGACATCCACCAGTTTTGGTTTTGCACGGGAGGTATTTAAAAAAGCGATGCAAAAGTTTTAGCTACTAAAATCTGTACAGCTTCTGAGACAGTAAAGAAGAAATTAAATCTCAAACAAGAGAAATAAAGAAATGCCTTAATCTTAAAGCTAAAACCCAGTGGTAAAACTATGGAAAGAAGACTTTTTTCTCTAAGACTTAAAGGTATGGAGAGATATAGTTGTAATTAATATCAAACAAAAGACTCCACAGCAAAGCAAACAAACATTAAAGTCACTGTAATCCTATAAGAAGTTGAAACGGAGAGAAGAGTAATAAAATTATGTGCCTCCAAGAACAAAAATCTCTGTTCAGAGTGGGCACAATGGGAGGCCGGGCCGCCAGCTCACCCCCCGAGCCCCCGCCGGCCGGCACCGCAGGCCCCTCGGCGCCTTTGGGCGCGGCCCCGCTCCCCGCAATGCCGCTGCCCACAGCCTCCTCCCCGCCGCCCCTGCCCCCGGACGGCCGCACTCCAAGCCGCTCCTGCCGCTGCCCGCGCTCCTGAGAGCGACACTGCCGGCCCGGCTCGGCTCCTGGCGGCCTCGCCCCTGAAACGGGAGCTGCCGGCTGCTGCTGGCCCGGGGCAGCTGCGGCTCGGAGTCCGCCTGCCGAGGGGCAAGAAGCAGCAGCCCCGGGCTGCTTACCATTGTGCCCCGCATGGTTCCCGGCCCCGGCGCCTCGGAGCCCGGGCACACCGAGCGCCGGCACGGCCGCTGCGGCTCCTGCCTGGGCACACGGAGAAATCCGGCACATGGAACTCGCCAGAACGCCGAGGCCCGAGCTGAGGCAAAACTGACCGCGAGTCGCACCTGAGCTGAAGCCGCTTCCCAGCTTTATTATAGCCTTGCCGGGCTCTGGGCGCGATAGCCGCTGCGCCTCCGGTCACAATGGGTGCGACTCGTACCCCCTCACTTCTACGCGGACAGCGTCAGTGTGGGAGGGATTTTGGCCGATCTGAGCAATCAGAGGCGGGAGCGCAGCCACTCGCGGATCGGAGGCTCCCCCGCCGCGCCCCGGCGCTCCCTGCTGCCTTCTCGGGATCGGTTCCGTCACCGTTCCGCCGCCTCCCGTCGCTGCCGGCCCGGATTGCGGGATGTGAACCCGAGTCCCTTGGGCCCGGCTGAGCGCAGTGCAAACCCCCTGCGGTGGCGGCAGGCGCGGGGCTGCCCCGCCTCACCCCGAGCCCCGGGCGGGTCCCAGCTCGGCTCTCCCCGCTCGGCTTTGCCCTCGCTGCCGCCGGCGCTTTCCCCGCTCCCGGGGCTCGGCTTTGCCCGGCGGCTCCGCTTGGCCCCGGCCGAACTCACTCCCCCCGTGGCTCCCCAGCCCTGCGGCGGGGCGAACCCCCGGCATTTGCCGAAGGGCTCTGACTGCCCCTGGGGACCGAAGCCTCACCCTCCCCTAGAATGCCGTAAACATGTGCTGAAATGCTTTTCTAAAGTTAGTCTTGTGTTTTTCGTGAACTCTGATTTCTCTGAGAATTGTTACTGGAAAGATACAAAGCGGTACATGCAGTGCCTCATTATTATCATGTGCAGAATAACACAATTTAATTTCTTTAGCAGAAATGCTGAGAACATTTACCACATGGTATTACACTAAATACAATCTCGAGAACCTCCTGCTCTCTTGGACACTTTGCTAAATTCTACTTTGTTGTTTCTTTTAGTAGAATTGAGCTTTAAAAGGTTTCAGTAAATTCATTAAAATTTGTGGCTGCCATGAGTTTTTCTCAGTGTTAAATTACATAGAGTCACGGTATTTGTCACACTTTTCTAATCCCTCCAGTAAATCCATCAGGCCATTATTTCAGCCACGCTTGTTTCACATTTTCTGTGCCTTTTGGTATTAATAGCATCAGACTGTTACATTTTGTAGAACCCAGAACTTTTAAGGATATTGATTGCTAGTTCAGTTCTGTTTTATTTGAATATGATTTTAGCAATGTTAAGACTAAGCAAGGTTAGATCTGAGTAATGTTACCTTTATTACTCCATTGAGTTAATTTTTTACTAATCTTTTATGTTAAGGTGGATTTCTGTCAGATTTCAGTGTTGCTGAGTTTGGACAAGATCAGGTTTCTGTCTTCTTCACTTTAAGCCATTTCATATTTTATTTCATTTTTAAGATCAATTTTTATTGAGTATGAAAGATGCTACTTTAAATTCTCTTAAGTTTACCTTGAATGGTACTGAGTTGACACTGAATTACACTGCAATTAATTTTAAGACCTAAGTTAATTTTGTTTAAATATGTTTGTTTACATTGCAAGATGTGGTTATTTCCTTCAAGAGAAAAGACAGATCCCACTGAAACAGCTGTGATGAAACACTGATAAACACCTGCCTTTGGATAGAAGAAGATACGGTTTGTTGGGCCCTTGATCCTCTCACAGATTGCACAGGTGTCAGTGCTGCACTGCCTGACAGGATCATTGATTGTGATCTCTTCTGGTTTAACTTCCACAGATAACACAGGAGAGTGGGTGGTTGTTCCACATTATGGCTGTTATCCATTGTAAGCTGTCCAGTGTTTCATTGTATGGATACAGGAATGCTGGAAGAATATTGTCTCCAATTCCTGAGACAGTCACTGCTGATAGATTGGTTCCATCATGTGAATTCACTCATTTTTATAACAGGCATTATTCATAAGACACCATTACCTTATTTATAACTGGCTTTTCATAAACTTTGACATATCTCTGTGTGGCTATCCACAAGACATGGTGTCACTTTGGGATCTCTCTGTTTTGCTCTCCAGCTGCAGATGCATCTCTTTGAACAGGCTGTCTGCAGCCGTTCCCTGCACTGCCTGCTCAGCCTTTAGTCCCTTCTCTTGTTCCAGCAGGGTTGCTGTGCCTTCACCCAGGGCTGTCTCATGATTTTCCTGTGTTTTCAGAGTTCCAGGATGAGATCTCTGGGCTCTGTCAAAAGCCTCATCTGAGCTGAGGTCCTGTGGTCTTTCCCGACCCTTTTGTGCCATATCCTCATGGGACAGGGCTGTGACCTGCTGAGGGCAAGGCTGCTCCTACTCTGTGGCAATCAGACACAGCCCCAGGTATTCTCACAGGAGCACTCCAGCAGTTTGCTGTGTTTGGGGCATCTCATAGCTGCTATTATTGAGAGATTTGTTTTTGAGGTATGTGAGGGAGACCCTCCCAATGAGGGTCTGGGCTCTGGCCAGGCCCTGGCTCTACCTGGTCAGAAAATTGCCAACAAACCCAGATGTTTTCTGCCTCAAAACTATATTCAAGTCCCTTGGACTTGGCAATTTGACCCTATACCAATAGGGCAGCTGGATCTATTTTTAAAGTGAGCTTGGACACCTTTCCTGGAAAGGGATCTGCAGGTCCTCACTGAAATGAGGTTTGGCAGCTGTTGCAGGCTCTGGGTGATGGTGCAGTATTTAAGACATTGATAATCATCCAATTTCACAAGTGTTATTAATTACATGCATTATCTGACTTATTCTTGATTACTGTCAGTTGCTTGTTTCACTGCATGTATTGTTTTTTTTTTGCTGTTCCCTTTGTGTTCATAGCAAGAGACATGCTTGTTATTTTTAAAACAAAAAGAAAGGGGAATTGGCTCCTAAAGAATGTCTGAACAATGCAATATTTGTACTAAAAGTATTTAAAGGCTTTTCTGTAACTGTCACAGGAAGAGTGGCTGTGACAAACCTCTCTGGTTCCCTAACTTCAGGCAAGGGTGGTGAAAATGAAAAGGAGCGGGTTCGATGGAGCTGCACAGAAAGAACTTTCATAGAGGGTGAGAAACAACAAATGTGGGGAAGCTGTGCACAACAAGAGGGGCAGGATCCAGAGACCCCAAACAAAGGGCAAGCAACAATAGATACACTGAGGGGTGGAACATTCTGGAACTGTAACCATATGGGGGAAACAAGTAAGCACTAGAGGAGCAGAACTTGTGCAACTTAACATAAAAACACCAATGGCTCATGGGGGAACTCTCAGGCTGGCCCTGAATTAAACAAATGATTCCCAGGGCTGGAAACCAATGCCCAGCTCTTTTGGGGTAAAATCCAGCTGAGTCTGAGTCCCAGCTGGGCCAAGTCCCACACATGAGGATCTCCAGGTGAGTGTGCAATGGCAAGGCCTGGCTGATTGATGGACTGAGGCAGAAGGGGTGCATGTGTTTTATCATCAGCAGCTTTAAAGGGGTCACCTGCTCAGGTGATCGATGGCCTCCAAGCAAGCGAGGCCCAGGGAGAAGAGAGGTGACCTGGTCCCCTCTCAGCCTTGGTGGCCAGGACAGGGACAGAGGCAGGACTGCCAGCCCATGGCTGTGCCTGGAGACTCGGAGAGGAAACTGAACAAAGGCCTTCTGTCCTACAGTATTTACCACCCTGATGTTGTGTTCTACCAACCCTCTTCAGCTATTCCCTGCTCCAGGCTCCCAGAAAGACATTCAGTGATGCCAAGGCCAACATTCCCAGCTGCTGGACTTCCTCCTGCCTGGGCAGCAAAGCCCCTGAGTTCCAGCCATAGGGTCTTTAGAACTATGGTCATTTATTTCCATTCCCTAAGAGACATTGGACATGATCTTTGTGTTCTCCCATGCTGCAAGACCCTTTGTCAGTGACATGATTGGACTAGAGGATACAAAATTGGAGTATTGATTGTAACCTGTCTTTCATGTGCCTTATCCTGTACCTAAGAGATAACCAGTAATAACCTTAAAAAGATTGTAATCTCACAGGAACAAACTGCTTTAAACATCAGAATACATAAGCTTTTTTTTTTTAACAAAAAGAAGGAGAATTGTTGCATATAGATAGAAATCCTATAAAAGAAATGCCTTACAATATCATGGTTTAGGCCTGCTGATTGGGCTGGGTGCAGCTCACAGCTTGTCTGTTGATTCCCAAGAGAGAAAATCAGAGGAATGAGAATCAGTCTGCAGAACAATCTATTGTTGTAAAGAAAAACAGGTTCACACTCTCAAAACTAAGAAATCTGTCTCATGCAAATCAGTGAAAAATATATATATATAAACAAACCAAAAATGGAGAGGTTTAGTGGAAATGCAAAATGCCATTTACTGTCCAATGAACTGTCAGAGTATTGTGACCCAATTAGATCTAACACGGTACCAGCTGATAATCCTATAAAATATGAGCTGCGCAGTAAAGATGAGCCTTTTCTGGATAAAGAAACGGGTCACAGTTGTTTGTATTGTGACAAATCAAGGGGGACTTTTCCTCAATTTAGCCTCCTAAAATGAGTGGAAATGCAGTTTCGTTCTCAATTTCCCTCACTGAAGCCCATTCTGGGGGCTTTTGCACATCTTTTTCATCTGTGAAGGTCCCTTCAAATGGAGGCTCCCCCTCGATGGAACTCTTACAGTGGCACCGTCGGCGGCGATCCCAGCGCAGGGGGCACACGGGGGAAGCCGGCACCGGGAACTCGCCAGAACCCCCCGGCCCTCAGCGCGGCCCCCTCCGCCCGCAGCGAGCCCCGAGCTGGGGCAACACCGACCGCGGTCCCACCTGGGCTGGAGCCGCCTCCGAGCTCCGCCGCCGCCTCGCCGGGCTCCGGTGCCGCCGCCGCTCCGCTCCCGTCCCGGCCAGACACAGCGGGCAACAGGATAAAGAAAATGTCTGGAGCGGGAGGGATCTTGGTCCTTTTGAGCAATCAGCGTGCAGGGAGGGCAGCGGGGGGCGAGGAACAGAGGGGAGGAGGGGAGAAGTCAGATCCCTCCTTTTTCCGAAAAAAAAAACCGTTGTAAGGAAAAGGGCCCCAGGCTGTTGGAGCTGGGGAAGAAGCGCGGCCCCGGGGAAGCCGCTGATGGGGCTCTCAACAAGGAATTATCGTGGGGATTCTTGGGTTGGGCTGGGCCAGGCCAGGTGCCCGGTACCAACAAAAGCGCTCTGTGCCTCTGCTCCTGCCCCTGGGCAGGCAACTGAACACAGCAGGAAAGGCTCGGGCATCGGCAAAGGCCAGGCAGAGATCACTCACCGGAGACCGGAAGAAGAGACACGAGTGGGGGGGAATTATTTGAATTTATTATGGCACAAATAATGGCAAGAGAACGAGCGGTGAAGCAGCAGGGTTCAGGCTCGGAAGCAGGACTGTGCCCTCGGCCCCCGGCAGCCGCAGCAGGGGGATAAAGGATCCCCGGGCCGAGCAGCGGCTCTGCCCCAGCACGGGGATGTGTCCGGAGCCCCCGCTCCGGGCCGGGCTCGCAGGGCCGAGCGCGGAGCAGGCGCTGAGCTGCTCCTGGAGCTTCCAGCGCTGCTGGATCCGGCGGGCGCGGCACAGGCTCGGTCAAACACTCCAGCTCCTGAACTTCGGGGAATAACAAGTGGTTTCTAAGAAGTGACTTTGATGTCACTGAGCCGGCGATTATGGATTAATCTGGCACTGGAAAGCAGTCTTCACACCCTAATGCTCTTTGCATCACCCTAAGAGTTTGGAGGTTGCTGCCTGGCAGCTCCTGAGTTGTATCTTCCTTGTCAATCCTATTGAAATAAACAGGGCCGGGAGACTTCTTCTCCTCTTTAATGCCTTTATTGGAAGTGATCCGCTCAGGATTGGGCAGCTCGGCAGGGCTGACAGTCTCCCGTCGTCTCCCAGGGCGACTCAGAGGAGGAGGATATGCGCAGCTTTATCCACCAGGAGCAGAGCTGGGGATCAGATCCTCTTGGGAGCCTTCAGGGCCTGTTGATCACTTTCAGTTGTTGGTTTGGTACGAGTCTCGCTTCCTCCCAGACCCGGCCCGGGGGCTCTCGAAGACAGGGTGAGGAACGATGAAGGTTTCCAGCATCTCTGCAGGCCCAGCACTCCGCTCCTCACATCCAGACATCACTCCAGTCTCTCAACTCTTATTTGGCTCGTTGGTTTTGGGGTCTTCTCAGTACAGCGGGGGACCCACACAGCATTCTGGTCTTGGAGTCACTTTGCATAACCCCCCCCACCTCCTCAGGTGTCTTCACTATTCTGGGAAAGGTACAACTTAGGCTCGGGCAAGGCTCTGCTGATACAAAAGGAGCAATTAGCCACAACGACCCGTGATTACAATAAGAAAACACGCAGAATTTTGGCAGGGACAGTGATCTGGCTGCCTTTTTGTAACTTTTTCTCACAAAAAAAATATTAACCGAATTTTTGTTCATAACACTATCAGCCCCTTGTTTAATTGTAAAAACATTAAAAAAATGGAGAGACCATTGGCCGGGGTCTCAGGATTAGCATATCTTTTCCAAAGACAGGAAAAAACGATTGTTTCTGCTAAACCATAGAGTTAATAAGTTCATGTTACGCACATATATTTTTAAAAGGAAAAGAGAAAAATAAGAATTACTGTGCCAGTGGTGCTCCAGCCTATTTATGGTCTGTTCTTTCTCTTCTTGTAGCATCTCTAAGGTTACTTAAAAAAACCCGAAAAAAGCAAACAAACCGACAAAAATAGAAACAAACTAAAACTACCCATTGAATTTAAGCTGAAGGAGAAGCAATCTGGCTGCAGGCTTGTGGCACTCCACTGCCTGAGTTCCAGTGAGGGAGCTCATCCCCTCTGCAGTTCCAAGCCAGATCCCAAAGTCCTGAGCATCAGCTTTCAGCTTTTTGAACACTGAACTGTAAGCAAAGCTGCTGGGGAGGGCCATGCTCCAGGCACATCTGTGCCATTTCATCTCTCCAGCTCTCTCAGCTCAGCTCGGCTCTTTTCCTCTCCTTGCTGGCTTTGGCTCATGCATTTCTTGAGGGGCTGCCCTGCACTGACCAGAGCATGAACTGACCATCAGACAAACAGCTTCTGGCACTGTGGCTCTATCCTAAATGGAACATTTCCCAAAGGAATTCCAGGGCCTCCATTTCACTTAAAATGGCTTTTCGAGGAACCTGGTTTGATGCCCTCCATTTCTAAACAAGGAGTGCACAATGCTCCTGCACTCCCTGCCAGGCGCATTCCTTGAGCCTTGCAGAAAGGCTTTAAAGCAGCACAGAGCTTGTTAAGCACCAACAACTTCATCCAAAATTCAAATCAATAGCATGGGCAGAGCCTGACTTTAAAACCTATTTTAAAACTGAATTAAAGAGCAGTTCCATTGCCAATTGACAAGATGAGAATGGTTTCCTTAGCAGTTATTGAGATGACAAAGTAAGGGAGAGGATGGAGCTTGGAGTGGGGGGAAGAAGGGGAAAACCTTCATTTGCACAGTGCGGTTTTAACCATCATGGTCACATCTCAAGGGCTTATGGAAACCATTCTAATCTCAAGAAAGGAAAATGTTCCAGGATGTTTCTCATTTCAGCAGGAGCCTAAGGAAGCCCTCAGCAGCAGGAGATTGGGATAACTGCAAGGCTGGTTTCTGGAGCAGGGAGAGCAGCATGTGCTCCTCAAAGCCAGACCTTCACCCACAGCAGCCAGAAGGCAGAAAAACAAGGACCCAACAAAGCCTTAAGTGGGGAACGGGTTATCAAGGGTTTTATATGGAAAGAACAGGGTCTGGGAAATAGGAACTGTAAGGTGAGAGAGGAAGGAAAACGAGAGGCAGTTGAGGCCTCTTGACATTCGAACAGAAAAGAGGAAAAAGACAGGAGAATAGAGGAGGCAAAAAAAGGCTGGGACTAAATTCTGACACAACCGGCACGGCCGCTGCGGCTCCCTGCCTGGGCACACGGAGCGGCTCCCGGCACAGAGCGCAGCGCCGAGAAGCCTCGGCCCCGGAGCGGGCAGGATGCGCCGCTTCGTGCCCGCAATCGGCGCCTGCAGCGCTTTGGGCTCTGAGGCACGTTCAAGTCCATGCCAGCCGGGCACGGACACCTCCCGCCCGAGCAGCGGCCCCTTTGCCCGCCCTCAGCACCGAGCGGGGCACACCCGATCGCGGAACCCTCCTGGGCTGGAGCCGCCCCCGAGCTCCGGGCGCCGCCGCCGCTCCGGTCCCGGTCAGAGCCGCCGCTCCCGGCCGCTGCCGCCGCAGGGCGAAGCCCATCTGGGTGTGGGAGGGGTTTTGGCCGTGTTGAGCAAACAGCGCCGGGGAAGGACCGAGGGGCGGGGAGGAGAGGAGGCGAGCGAGGGAGCCTGGCCTGGGGTCACAGCAAGGACAACTATTTGGCAGGGAGCCCGAGCAGCTGGAACGCACACTGGGTCATGATAAATACAAAGAGACGTTGTGCAGGGAGCCCGAGCCGACAAGAAGGAACCTGGTCGGCGTCCAAACCACTCATGGAGTCTTTCCAGGGCACAGCAATCATAGCTTGTGAGTCAGACATCCAGGGATGGAACTTTGTTAATTATTGTTTGTAAATGGAGATGTGCTGTTTGGAGATGTGCTGTTTGGAGATGTGCTGGTTGGAGGCCTCCCGGGGCACAGTGATCATGAAATTACAGTGTTCTCAATATTTGGTGATATCAGGAGGAACATCAACAAAATTTTTACATTAGACTTCCTGAGGGCAGACTTGGGCCTGTTTAGGAGACTTATTCAAGTTCCTTGGGAAGCAGCCCTTAAAAACGAAGGAGTTCAGGAAGGGTGGGCATGCTTCAAAACAGAGATCTTGAGGATACAGGAACAGACTGTCCCTGTGTGCCCAAAGAGGAGTAAAGAGGCAAACATCCAGCCTGGATGGGGAATGAGGTTTTGAAGGAACTAGGAATAAAAGGAGGATGTATCATCTTTGGAATGAGGGTCAGGTTTCTCAGGAAGTATTTAAGGGGGTTGCTAGGGTACGTAGGGAAAGATTAGGGAGGTCAAAGCTCAGCTTGAACCTAATCTGGTAACTTTTGTAAAGTTTTTGTTTTTACAAAAGTATTTGTTTTTACAAATATTCTAATGGTAAAAGGAAGGGTAAGACCAGCTTTTGTTCTCTTTTGGATGCAGGAGGGAACTTAGTAACTTCAGATGAGGAGAAGGCAGAGGTGCTCAATGCCTTCTTTGCCTCGGCCTTTAGTGGGAACACAGCTTGTCCTCAAGATAAGTGTCCTCCTGGGTTGGTGGATGGCGCCAGGAAGCAGAATGGGCCCCCTGTTTTCCAGGAGGAGGCAGCCAGAGAACAGCTGAGCTGCTTGGATGTTCATAAATCTGTGGGCCCACCCCAGGGGATGAGGGAGCTGGCAGATGAACTTGGGAACCTGCTCTCCATCATTTACCAACAGATCTCTCAACCTTCATAGGCAAAAGAAGGCCAGAGTGGGGACATTATTTTTAATTTAATTTATTAGCAAACAAATCAGAGCAAGGGAATGAGAATGTAATATATGGTAGGGATAATTCATGCTATCGATGTATATAATATTGTGAAATCCAAACCATGTCTTTTGACGACCTCAGCCAGGAGCAGCTGTGTTATTCAGATTCAACAAGTTCCCAGACACACATCTGGATAACCATTGACGCCTTAACATAAGAATAGAGGCTCCATGGATGATGATCGTTAATTTCCCGAATTGTCGGGAGCCACCCAAGAGCGATTATCGCCTTGCCGATTGAATCTATCAAGATAGTCAGCAGCGCCCAACTGATACATCTGAATACATGACTTCCCAGATATTGACACTGACTATACACCTGGACCCGGCTTTTGTCCAGCTCTGCACGTGGAAAGAAACAGCGATGCATGTGAAGAGATACAAAGGAAATTTGGTCATCTTTGCCTTGGGCAATATAAACTGTATAAAACCTCACTGCAAGAGGCAGCATGTGTGAACTGAGGAGGAGACTCTGACACTCTGGAGGTCAGTTCCAGGTTCACCCAGTGTTGACCCCGGGCTCGACACTGTATCTTTGGATGTGGTGGTTTCAAAGACCGGACTTCAGTCTCGCAGGCAAATTAATAAATCTTTGATAAAGTTTTGATAATTTTTGCTCATGATTTGATAATTTATAACAATCTAGTGACCCTGACATGATTTGCATTTGTGGTTCGGGACCCCTTCCCACCCAGAGGGCGCCCCGCTGATTTCAGCAGTCTGAGCGGGACTGGAGTCTGCGAGGCCAAATCAAAAATCACCAAACTGAAACTGGAGCCACAGGCAAAGAGGGATAAAAACTGGCCCAGTTCTTGGAAACTCAGAAAGATCCAGGCGATCTCCGAGCCCTAGGTGCTTTTTCCACTCGGAAAATCGATGTGCACAAAGAATCCATGTGGGAAAAGGAACCGTGAGTATCGCGTGGTTGATTGGGGTGTGACCGAATGTGTGTGTGAGATGTGACTCTGTCATGAAGCGAGTGCGGACCCCATGATCGCAGTTCCACCTTCCCATGAGGGACATGGTCTGTCAAGGGGGAAGCGGAAAGTTTTGCTTGACACATGCAGGACCCGAGGCTTGGGGGGAGTTCGAAGAGGAAAACTGGTCACGGTTGAGTCAGGAGGGGGAAGAGACGGTCCTAGCAAACTCTAGGAGTTCATCTGCCTTCTGATCTGGGGAAAACAGGTAAGAAAACTGGAGATCAGTTGAAAAGTCAGCGGTATGGTTCTCCGCTTGACTGAGTAAGACTAGCGGCGTTTCACAAGCTCAGGAAATTGACATCGGACAAGGATTCGGGACTTGTGACCAACATCCCAGCCAGAGGCAACAAGCTGAGAAAAATCGTAGGAGAGATTTTTGGAAAAATGGGGTTGGGAAAGAGCAGGTTTCAGAGAAAACCCCAGGAAAAATCTCCCCAGGGTCCCGGGAAAGTCCTAGAAAACTCTAGGAGTTCATCTGCCTTCTGATCTGGGTAAAACAGGTAAGAAAACTGGAGATCAGTTGAAAAGTCAGCGGTATGGTTCTCCGCTTGACTGAGTAAGACTGGCGGCGTTTCACAAGCTCAGGAAATTGACATCGGACAAGGATTCGGGACTTGTGACCAACATCCCAGCCAGAGGCAACAAGCTGAGAAAAATCGTAGGAGAGATTTTTGGAAAAATGGGGTTGGGAAAGAGCAGGTTTCAGAGAAAACCCCAGGAAAAATCTCCCCAGGGTCCCGGGAAAGTTCTACCAGAAGTCCCAAGAGCTAGTCTGTTGGGGTGGATGCTAGAACATTGGGATGAGAGCCCAGGAAGAGCGGGCAGATCCAAAGAGAAAATGATCCATTTTTGTATGGAAAAATGGGGAGGGAAGGAGATTGGAAAGTACATGGTGTGGCCGGTGTTTGGCACATTTGAGGCTTGGACTTTCAAGTCCGTGTATGATCACCAGCCACAGGATTTTGAGGAAATTGAGTATGCCAAGATGTGGAGGTACGCTTGTATGAATTTATACCTGGTACAAGCCCTCCAGCGTGTGGCAAACAGGGGAAAGGAATGGGAACCTTTGGAAAATCTTCCACTTCCTTACCTTGTTCCTCCGCCCCAGCCTGGACCAGCTCAGGCACAGCCGGCGCCCATGTTGCCTCTCGAGGCGGTGATCCCGCTGGGTCAGCTCTCGGCACCGTTGCTCCCACCGGAGCAGGCTGCAGAGCCTTCCCTTCCACGTGAACAAGCAGCGGCAGCAACTCCACTCCCATGTGAGAAGCTGCTGCCGCCGACCCTTCCCAAAACCAAAGAAAAACAGGTAACCATCCCCAGACACAGCTCTCCCCTGGCCCATCAGACAAGGCAGCGGACAAGGAGGGCAACCACAGGAGACAGCGGGGATGAGGAAGAGAAGCCCGGCTTCTTCCCTTTACAGGAGGTGCCGATGGCCGTGGGAATGATTGGCTTTGTACATGCACCAATCGACACCAATGATGTGAAGGCGTTCAAGAAAGAGATGGGAAAATTGATGGATGATCCTTTGGGGGTGGCGGAAAGGCTAGATGAATTTCTAGAGACCAGCATACACACCTATGAGGATCTCCAAGCGATCCTAAGATCACTGTTTAACAGCGAAGAAAGAGACATGATCAGGCAAGCCGCGATCAAAGACTGGGAAAAGAGAAACCCCAATGAGGGGAGCGGAGACGAGAAGTAGCCAAACCAGAAACTGTATTGGAATGCCCAGATGGAGGAGGGGAGGCAGAAAATTATAAATTTGAGAAATATGATAATTCAAGGTATCAGGGAAGCGGTACCCAAGGGACAGAACATAAGCAAGATACTCAGGGAGTGCCAGGAGAAGGATGAGACTCCCACGGAATGGTTGGAAAGACTCCGCAAGCGTTTGAGAGTGTATTCGGGGACGGATCCCGATTCTCCGCTCAGGATGGTTTTGCTAAAAACTCAGTTTGTGGCAAAATCCTGTGAGGACATTCAGAAAAAGCTAGAACAGAGAGATGGATGGTAGGAACAAAGGTATTGGTAGCTGTGGTAAGGGAAGCACAAAAGCAGGAACAGGGTAGAGACATGGCAAAAAAGGTGCCAGTGAAGAAACAGAGTTCTTCACAGGGAAAAGGACTGAACAATCAGAGGAGAGATTTTGAGTGCTATTACTGCAAGCAAAAGGGACACATCCAAAGGAATTGTCCCAACAAAACCAAAGACCAGACGATGGCTCAAGAAGATTAGGGATGTCAGGGACTTTTCAGTTTGGGGTCCAGAACACTGAGGGAGCCCTTGATAAAATTAGAAGTAGGACCCCACAGGCAGGAAATGTGGTTTATGGTAGACTCGGGGGCGGAATGGACAGCTGTACAACCGGTGCCGAAGGGGTGCTCTCTGAGCGACAATTCCATGATGGTAATCGGGGCAAAGGGAGAATCTTTCGAGGTTCTGATCATAAAAGATGTAGAAACGGAAAACAAAAAGCATACAGGAAGGGATTGAAACCAGTGATTGATGAGTTGATAAAGAAAGGAATGTTGGAGCCGTGTATGTCTTGGCACAACATCCCAGTTCTGGCTGTGAAAAAGACAGACAGCAGCTTTATGCTGGTGCAAGATTTACAAGCTGTGAAGCAGAGAACTAAGACTTTGTTCCCCATGGTCTCTAATCCTTATATTTTGTTAAACAACATTTCTCTTGAGGACACGTGGTACAGCGTGATTGACTTGAAGGATGTTTTCTGGACTTGTCCTCTACTGGAGGACAGCAGAGATTATTTTGCATTTCAGTGGGAAGATCCAGAGATGAAAAGAAAGCAGCAGCTTAGGTGGATGTGATTGGATTTTTTCACAAACCTATTAGCTGAAAACTTTTGCCACACAATGCTACTGTGAAAATTATTATGTTATTCGCTCTTCTCAATATTAAAATGAATTCTATATGTGAAAAACGCCAACCACTTGTTTTTAAAAATTTTAAAAGTTTAATAAAAATAAAATGGTTCTAAAATAGCAATATAATTATAGAGTATTAAATAATTTAGACAATTTGGATTAGGACAATATGAGACAATAAAAACAAAGAGTTACAGACAGTCTGGGTGCCTTTTTTCTAGGCAGCATAGGCCCGAAAAAGGACTCACATTAACAGAGGATTAACCCTTAAAAGCAACAGCTGGTTGCACATTCATACACTTCATATATGATGCATAAATTCCATTCAAAAACAGGATTCTGTCTGGTCAGTGTCAGCTTCTTCCTCTGAATCCTGATGGCGTCTTCAGGACTGAGCGAGGCAGGAAGAACTCAATAATGGAGCAATAAATTGTTTTTCTCTGAAAGATTTGGGTGTCCTGTGGCTATCTCAATGTGAGTCCTTTCTTTGGAAGAAAAGTGTCTTACATAGCATAGTTTCTATTTTAACATTATGTCATAACCTAAAACTATTTAACACACTATTGAAGAAAGTTAATACGACACAACTTTTTAACACAACACGTATAATATTCATTTGAATATTTGTAAAAGGCCAATCATAAAATATGCATTTTTCACACTATACGAGTTATCTTGGAAAGTTACAGTGCATTAGTCTCTTTTAAGTAGTGCTATATTAATCTCTTTTATACAGTGCTGTATTAATCTCTTTTAAGTAAGGTGGTAAATATCGTTTTTAGGCTACAGCATAATATTAAAGTAGAAACTATGTGATGTAAGATACTTTTTGTAACTAGCTTGAGAAATGGATAAGATAATCAAGAAATTCTTCACATAGAGATAACAGCAAGAACACACCAAGATCCCAAGAGAAGAATTCTTGCCTCCTTATCAGGAAAGTGTCCTGGGGAGACTTTATGACACTCATATTCCCATTTGTCTGTTTAGCCCAGAAATTAGTTTTGCCCCTTTTGTAGCAATGTGTGCTTTATATGGGTTTATTGCAAAGTTGGTTATTATTTATAAGTTAAAATTTTGGTTTGGCCCTCAGTTCCCCCCACATTCTCCCTCCTAATGGTTTGTTCCTCCCACCTGTTACCTGTCAATCATTGTAACCGTCCCCTCTCATGTCGAGAGCCTTCTGTGTCAATCATCCCTCACCTAACATATGATTTGTCCCCTGAGCCATTTCCCTCCCCTGGACCCTTCCTATTGGTTCTGTGTGTCCCTCGCTCCATCCCTGGGCTTTGTTCACTGGTCCCTCATGTCCCGGTCCGTTACACCCTTCCCCTTTATAAGTGCCTCCCTAATGGTTTCTACCTGACACCGTCACTGGCCCCGCCCGGGCTAATAAAGTGCCTTGGCATCCAAACGCGTGTCCACTCCTTCCTTCCTTTGCCTCAGTACTTCTCAGTCCTGCTCTCGCCTGCATCACCACGCAGCAGACAAAGCCACTACCCAGGGGTTCTCGCCAAGAACCTGGGAGTGGCAGGATTCTCAGTCTCCACCGGTCACTCCGAGAGCGGGTAGCCGGACCATCAGCTCCAGTGGCCGCAGGACGAGACTGCACCTTTAAGGCAGGTTCTGAGAGCAAAGGGGCAGAGAAGAAGGCACAGATTGTTATCACAAACTGCACTTACTCTGCACAAGGCTGCTCATGGAGATGGAGCTGTCTGCAGAACAGATGGCAAGGCAGAGCTCTCCTTCCTTTTGGTTAATTTTTACCTTGCTGAGGTAGAGAAGTTCCCTGTACTGTGGGTTTTCCTTTTTCTTTGTTCCTGTTTAAACCTGCCCTGGACTAAACACCAGAAGAGCACCTATAACCCACCAGGTGGGGCCTGGCACCAGAGGGGCTGATAAGAGACTGATAAGAGACTGATAAGGGACTGAGTGAACTAAGCTACATCCCACAGAGGGGACTTTCTGAGTTTGTAATCTCTTCACACAGTGAGAGGTTCCATTGTTTGATATTGATCATTTTTTGTGCTGCTGAATGCTTTGCCTGTCAAATGAACAGTTTTTCCACTTTTATCCAAGGAAAGCTTTTTCCCAAACCAGTTGGAGGTGGGGCAGCTTGAATTTGCTTTCTAGAGGAACCACCTTTAGAGGATTTTCTCCCCAAATTGCCCTAAACCAGAACACTTTGCACCACTTTCTCTATCCTCCCCTCCTGCCAGCTCCAGCAAAGCCATTTCACCCACTGGCATCAGCTGCCCCCTCTCCCTCACTCCCATTTTGCCCGCTCTGAACTCCTGGAGCCGCCTGCCCGTGTAGCTGGAGCCACCGAGGGGCCGGGTAATGGTGCAGGGAATGCTGGCAGGGATTCTTGGGCTGGGCTGGGCCAGGCCAGGTGCCCAGGGCCGGCAAAAGCACTCTGAACCTCTGCTCCTGCCCCTGGGCAGGCAACAGAACACAGCAGGAAGGGCTCGGGGCTCTCAATAAAGGCAGCCAGAGATCTCTCACCCATCATGAGCATAACAGGACTGGGGAAATTAATAGAATATAAAAAAAAACCCCTCAGAACAATGGAATGAGAAGTAGCCAAATCTTAAAAATGCACATTCCCCACAGCGCTTTCTCCTTCCTGGGCTCCAGTTTATCCCCGATTCCTTCCCTCCCTCCCTCCTCCCCACACAGTGGCACAGAGGGATGGGGGTGTTTTGGTTTGAAAGACAGGTGTCTGCTAAGGAAGGCAGGAGCCTCCATGGCAATGGAAAATGTAACCACCCTCCCTCTGAATTATTATAATTCTGAAATTAAGAGGCTCTCAGGCAAAGATATGAGAATAGGAATAACAAGTATGTATAACTAGTTTAGATAGATAGATAGATAGATAGATAGATAGATAGATAGATAGATAGATAGATAGATAGATATAGATATATATGTATATGTATATATATATATATGTGGAAGGATAGAATGTAAGAAAATAGTGCAGAAGGCAGTCTCACACCTGAGGAGTTGCAGCTGTACTAATCACCAAAGATTAAAAACAGGCCTGCCCTTAAACGGCCATAGCTGTGTCCAACAAGAAGATGAGTGCTACAAAAGGGTTAACTGGTTGAGAAGAAAGCTGGAGTTTATTGGTTGTGCTGTGAGAAGGAAGGAGTCATTGCTGCAAGGAGCTGCCCATGAGAAATCACTAAGAGTGTATGGAACTTTTGCAATACGATGTCAACCATTGGTGATCCCGACGTGATTTTGACATGATCCTGCGGTGATTTTGGAAAAAGGACTTAAATACGAAGTGACATGATCCCAAGGTGATTTAGGAAGATGAACACAGACCTAAGAGCAGTAAGATGGTGGAGCCAGGTGGACCAGGACCCCAGGAAAAATTTTCCAGAGCACTCTGCAGGGACACACTGTTTGCAAAGCTCCAGTCAAAATCCTCCCATTGCACCGGGAGTATGATCTTTGCAAGACCCACACCCATCAATTGCACACACTGTTGCCGTCATTTGATAATTGTTATAAATAATCAAATCAGGAGCCAAATTTGTAGGAAAATTTAGCAATGATTTATTAGATTGTCAGTGAAACAGAATTTCCATCAGAAAACAAACCGCCACAGCCAAGGCAGTGTCAACCCCGGGATCGACACTGGGTGAACCTGGATCTGACCACCAAAAATGTCACAGTCTCTCCCCCTTCACGCAGTGAGCTTATATACAGCTTATTCTGCCTGAGGCAGAGATGACCGAATGTTCCGTTGTGTCCCTTCACATGAAGAACTGGGGCTATACATGTGCAGGGTTAGACAAAAGTCTGGTTCCAGGTATCTGGATGTTGTCAGAAGTCAACATTCATATGTAAGAGGGTGACACCGGTGATCAGTGTAGTAGATGCAATCTTCGAGGTGCGAGATCACTCCTACGTTCCAGGGAAGTCGGTGATCATCCCTCAGGAAGGTTCCATTCATACATTAACAGACTTGATATTATCTTAACATCGTCCAGGAACTAGTTGAATAAAAATAAGGCTCTGCTCCTGGCTGGGGTGGTCAAAAGACATAGCTTGGATTTTACAATATTTTATACATAAATAGCATTCATTATCTTTACCATATACTACAATTATCAAGTGAGCAACCAGCTCAAAAAATGCAGTTGCCGTCTTCTGCTGATGAGGCAGGAAAACCCATTCCAAAATGTGCAAGGAATCAGACCATTTGTCACTCCATTGGCCAATGATGCCCGTGGGATGCGAATCTGGAGTGGTGATGAACACAATGACATCAACGGAGGGATCAATGCGATAAACTTGGCAAGCTGAAACAGCTTGCTGAACCACCTCCAACGCCTTACGCGCCTCAGGGGTCAGTGTGCGAGGCGACTTTAGATCAGAGTCTCCTTTCAACAAATCATACAGAGGAGACAGCTGTGCATTGGTTAGTCCAAGTACAGACGTAACTAAGTGATGACACCTACCAATTTCTGAGCATCATTTAGTGTCTTCACAGAATGCACAAATTGCATCTCCTGGTGACAGATCATCCGTTCCAGAATTTTGATCCCCAAGTACTTCCAAGGTGGTTGTTGTGGAACCTTTTCTGGAGCCACCTGCAGTCCATAAGCATGCAAAGCATCGAGCAACCGAGGATGAATCCTCAGCAGCTCAAACTGGGCAGCAACCAAAATGTCATCCTTATAACGATACAGACATGCATCAGGAAACTGCTTGCGAACTCCAGACAAGGCACGGGCCACATACCACTGGCATATGGCAGGAGAATTACGCATGCCCTGAGGCAATGTCCTCCGTTGATATCTCTGTGCAGGCTCAGCCTCATTAATCACTGGCACTGAGAAGGCAAACTTCGGTCTGTCATCGGGATGCAAAGGAATCAAAAAGAAACAATCCTTCAGATCCACAATGAGGACCGGCCAGCCTGCAGGAAGCATGGTAGGTGATGGCAATGTTCCCATGCTTTCCATTACCGCATTAACCTTTCGGAGGTCTTGCAACAACCTCCATTTCCTAGATTTCTTTTTGATGCAGAAGACAGGAGTGTTCCAGGGACTGGTAGAAGGCTCCAGATGACCTTGATCCAACTGCTCCTGCACCAGATTCTGATGGGCGACCAATTTATCTTGAGGGAGGGCCACTGCTTCTCCCAAACAGGTTTGTCCACCAGCCACCATATAGGAGGCGTAGGACACTCTGCGCCCTTCACTGCAGTGGCCCCCATCAAAAATCCGCCCCGATGCGCACCCCCCAGACAGACAGAACATCCCTCCCCCAGAGGTTGGCAGGAGTAGAAGTAACATGAGGCCTAACCCAGGCCGTCTGTCCCTCCGGGTTCGTGACCAGCACGGGCCACTGGCTCACGTAGCATTGTGCCATCTCTCCCAGGCCCACAACAGACATCCCCACTGGATCCAAGGGCCACTCTGGGGGCCAGGTGGCAAGGGAGAGAACCGTGACATCAGCACCACTGTCAAGAAACCTGAGGAGGTGGATTTCCGACGGCGTCGCATCATGAACGGACAGGGTACACAGCATCTCAGGACGGTCCTTGGTCAGGACAGCAGTCCAGTGAACTTGAGGTGGCCCAGTGGATCCAAAGCCACCAGCTCTACACAACCAGCTGTCCTGTGAACAGAGGACTTAAAAGGCACAAGTTGAACAAGTTGCGTCCCTTTCGGGATCGTGATGGGGGTGGGGTGTGGAGGCCATGGCACAAATCTGTCCTGTGAAATCTGCATCAATGAGCCGCAGGTGCACAATGATGCCCTGAAGGGTGGCACAAGACCTCCCCATAAGCAGAGCACTCATGCCCCCACCCAAGGGACCAAAGGCATCCAGGAGAACCTTGTGTATTTCAGAAGATTCTAAGACAACTGTTGCTGTGGTGCAGACATCCGCACCTGCTGATCCACGGTGCTGGCTGCAAGCCGACTAAGCAAACCTCCATCGGCTCTGGGGTCTGGAGAGAAGCTGGTGTCTGGGTGCGTCCCTCCTGCGCGCTCCGCTTCGCGTTTCCCAAGCCCGGTAAAACTTGGCCATTAACATGAACAGTTGCCTTGCAAACATTGGACATGTGATTCGGCCTACCACACCGACTGCACAAGAACATGGGGAATTTGACCTTCTGTGCATTCTTCCCCCGCTTCTTGCCAGCCTGTGCAGTCCCCTGCTGTGGCCGCCCAGCCTGCAGTGCTGCCCAAACTGGCTGCACAGTGGCAGCCACAGCAGCCAACTTCTGACCCGAGGGGACAATGTCTCTGCCATCTGGGAGACAATAAGAAAACCAGGCAGAGCCACTATGACCCTCCTACAAGCAGCATTGCAATTACACCTCACAAGATTTGCAATCACAACCCTCTTTACCACAGGATCAGGCACCTGCTTCTCCACAGACGCAGTCAGCCTTGCTGCAAATGCCATGAAAGGCTCATCATCCCCCTGAACAATGGTCGCAAATGGCTGCTTCGGAGCAGCCATTTCCAGGGTCTGAACAATCGTTGCCATGCTCAGCGTGTGGCACTGTTCAAGCACAAGGGGATCAAATCCAACCTGCCCCTGAACATTTTCATAAAGTCCTGTGCCCAACAGCATGTCAGCAACAACCCCATGCCTGGGGTCCTGCGGTGCCAGTGCAGCATTCTGCACCACTGCGTGGGCCACCAAACAAGCCCACTTGGTCTCAAAAACATCAAACTTCACAGGGTCAAAAAGAGACCATGCCACACGACGGAGGTTGTGAGGCATCAGCACGTCCCTAGCAACCCTCTGGAGAGTCTGCATAACCTCAGCAGACCCCAAACCATGCTGAGCAACCGCTTCATGGACTTCCCTCTCCAGCTTATATGAAAGGGGTTCATGGGTGTTATGAGTAACACCCCTGAGCACAGAGAAAGCCTGGGAACCCCCTGACAGAGCCACCGCACCTGCTGTGTCCCGGTCCTTGGGCACCACAAGGACAAGAGGGGACGACTGACTGGGAGTCAGGTCAACACCACTCGCCCCTGCGCCCCCTGCAGCACTGGCAGAGCCAGAGGAGCCTGCTCCGCGACCATGCAGATGCCGTGAGGAGACAGGCTCAGTCATCTCTACGGTCTTAGTTTTGGCTTCTCGCCAGAAACGCTCGGGGTTCCTTGGACGCATGGTCACCTGGCACGAGGGAAGCGTCCACAAATTCGACGAGGAAGTGCCATGGTCCCGGGCACCCACCGGCCTCCCGCCGGCCGTGTCAGCATTTGCGCTAAAGGTAAACACCTCAGCGCCCTGTTGCGCCGCAGCCCTGGCAGGGGGCGCCTCGGCAGATGCAGGTGCCGGCACGGCCCACAAACCCAGAGCGGGCCGGGACGAGACCAGCGTAGGGCCCCCGGCCCCCAACACAGTGGAGGAGCGGGACACCAAGAGAGGTACAGCCTGCGGAGCCGCGTCACTGCGGGGGGGCACAAGGGAGCCCGGCACAGCCCCTATGAGCGTCCATCCTGAGCTGCAAGACTCCACAGCGGGCACCGCCGCAGCGGAGCGGAGAGGAGCGGGGCGCCCGCCCACCGGAGCAGGGCTGGACGAGACACCGACCGACTCCCCGTCCCCGGCTGCTTCCACGGAATGCATATGCCCAGCAGGCTGCTCAGGCCCGGAGAAGGGTGAAGTCGCCCCCCCTCCGCTGAGGAGCCCGACTCAGAGGCGGGCGAGCCCACTCCTGCCGCGATCTGGGGGAACATCGTGGAAACACCGCAGTTCGGAAAAAAAGTCATCACCAAATCAGACTCAGTCCGAGGCAGAGGCTGACCCTCAAAGGCCAGGAAGGCACAAAGAGAGGGAAGCACGTCCCCTGCCCCGCCTCCTGCGTGGGGCGGGGCAGGTCGAGGACAGCCCGCCGACTCCACAGAGCCCCCAGAAGCCCACGGGGCTCTGCCCCCTGGACTCGGGACCAGCTGGCCAGGAGCCCAATCCAGCCCGGGGAAACCATCACCATCCCCCCAGTCGGATCCGTCCCCCAGCACACCGTCCTGGGATTGGGGGGGGGAGGGCTTCACATGGCACAGAAACTCAAGCTCCCCCTCGTCCACATCCGGGACAGAAGGGCTCCCCTGGGAACTCCGAGGGGCACATGAACCAGACCCCTGCCAAAGGTCCTCACACTTTTTCCACTGCACCAGCAGCGATCCCACGTCTACGGTGCAATCATCAAAGAGGGCCTCCATGAGGCGGACCCCCATGAGTGACCACGCCTCCCTGGAGAACGCCTTCGCAGGGTCCGGAAAGAACCCCCGCTCCCTGGCTCACTGAAACAACCTCTCAAAATCACTCCAGGAAACAGAAAGCTGTTTCCACTCCAGTACCCCCCCTCCCGAGGTCCAAAATGAGGGAATCCTCCTCGAAACGCACAGAGGTTGCCATCACTACAAGAACAGCAGGCAAAGCACCAGAGAGCGGGGGACTCGCCGGTAAGCGGGACTCTGTCTCAGCCTAGGCTGCAGTACACCTCGGTATCACCAGATGTCGCTATAGGACACGAAAAAACACAAGCACACACCGCTGTTCTCAAGATGAAGAAAAGGGGAAGTTTATTTTCTGACTCCAACATCTATAGTTTTCCAAAACTGACAGTGGTTTGGAGGGTGACAGTGCTAGCTCTCCAATGACACTGGTTAAACCAACAGTCCATCAACTTTCTCCTCCTCCATAAAGGAATGCAAAACAATGAGTTAATTACAGAAAGTGTTTGAGAAAGTTCACTACAAGAATGTCAACATCAGAAGGCTTAGGAAATCTCAAAAATCCAGAGTGACATCCAGGTGTATTTGTATCAAGTTTAAGTGTGTCTGATTTTCGACAAAGTCAGGTTTCAGTCTTCTTCTCTTTAAGCCTTTTCATGTTCTATTCCAGTTTTGTTAAGGTCAATTTCAATTAAAGATATAAGTAAGTTCTCTTGAATATACCTCTAATGCTACTGAGGTGACATTGAATTACATTGCAACTAATTTTAAGTCCTCAGCTCATTTTTAAAAATATGTTTCTTTACATTGCAAGATACAGTTATTTTCTTCTAGAGATAAGACAGATACCACTGAACCAGCTGTGATGAAACACTGATAAACACATGCCTTTGGATAGAAGAAGATACAGTTTGTTGGGCCCTTGATGCTCTCACAGATTGCACAGGTGTCAGTGCTGCACTGCCTGACAGGATCATTGATTGTGATCTCTTCTGCTTTATCTTCCCCAGATAACACAGGAGAGTGGGTGGTTGTTCTGCATTATGGCTGTTATTCATTGTAAGTTGTTCAGTGTTTCATTGCTATGGATACAGGAATGCTGGAAGAATATTGTGTCCAATTCCTGAGACAGTCACTGCTGATAGATTGGTACCATCATGTGAATTCACTCATTTTTATAACAGGAATTATTCATAAGACACCATTACGTTAATTATAGCTGGCTTTTCATGAACTTTGACATATCTTTGTGTGACTATCTACAAGACATGGTGTCAGTTTGGGATCTCTCTGTTTTGTTCTGCAGCTGCAGATGCATCTCTTTGAACAGGCTGTCTGCAGCCGTTCCCTGCACTGCCTGCTCAGCCTTTAGTCCCTTCTCTTGTTCCAGCAGGGTTGCTGTGCCCTGACCCAGGGCTGTCTCATGATTTTCCTGCGTTTTCAGAGTTCCAGGATAAGATTTCTGGGCTCTGTCAAAAGCCTCATCTGAGCTGAGGTCCTGTGGTCTTTCCTGACCCTTTTGTGACACATCCTTGTTGGAAAAGAAATGAAATTTAGCAAAATATTCAATTATAGTGAGTTGTGTGTGAACTGGTTTGTTAAAAAGTAGTTTTGTAGCCGTTGAAAGTGTGTTGGGTTTTGTGTGTAACCTAGCAGGTAGTCTTAGGGATTTAATAAATAATTAAACTAGGGCAGGAAAGTAAGAATGCTAACCTGTCTGGAGGCAGCATACAATGCTCTTAGAATAAGATAAGCAGAGGATTCATGATCTTGTTTGTGAACCAAGGAATGTATCACAAGGGGTCTGTGATCAGGCAAGGGGAACGGGGAACTGTTTCTTGGAGACTTTGTTGTGAATGGCATGTATAAGAGGGAAGCACCTATATGTGATTTTGAGGCCTCAGACTTTGGCACGTGAGTCCCCCGGTTCCCCGGGCCCTTAATAAAGCACCCACAAAACTTATCCGAGTTTTGTGTCATTTATCAATCGGGCAACAGTTTTCTGGCAACCGCGGCAGGACTCCAAAGGCTGCTGGGGCGGTTCGCGTCCCGATCCACTCCAAGTCGGCACCGAGCACTTCTCGGGGAGTCATCGGTCGTGCCCGACCCCCCTGCGCCTGTTGGACAACTGCCAAGGTAAGCCCAAAGGTGCTTTATATTGGAAAAATGGTGATAATTGGATTTGGATTTGGTGGTTGGTAAAAAAGCCTAGGCTCCGGCCATAAGACGTCTAAGGACGCAGGACCCGAACTCGCCTCCTGTTTGTTTTAGGGAAGGACGGCGAGAAGGTATATTGGTTTAAGGTATATTGGTTTATTGGTTTAAAGGTGGAATTAAAGGTTGTAATATGATGTCTTTTAAAACTTTTAAAACCTTAGTGCAAGCCAATGGTAAAATACCTGGAAATACACCATTAGGTTGTATATTGAAACGATGGAAAAATGAGTGGTATTATCAAGAATTGGATAAAAGTAAAATGATAGATTATTGTAATCATTGGTGGCCTGAATATGAGATTGGGGAAGCGGGATGGCCGGTGAATGGTACACTGGAATTGGAGATAATGGAATCTTTGATGCAATTTTTAAGGAGAAATGAGAAATGGGATGAAATACCATATTTGGATTTGTTTTTCGTTTTATATAGGAAAGAGGAATGGCAAAAGGAATGTGGTATCTTGGTTTTAGAAGTGAATGATGAAAGGGAGTGTGTGGGATGTAAAGAAAGAAAGGAGTGTAATTTGTATCCTTCAGTCAAGAAAGATTTGTCTTATTGTATAGCACCTCCGAGGGTTCCGGTTGCTTCTAATGTGCCCCCTACTCCCCCTGCGGATATAGCTATAAAAACGGGATCTAGTGAGAGTGATAGTGATGGTGGTGATGGTGAAAAGAATGAGAGTGTTAAAAGAACTCCATTAGCAGGGCAGACTCGCAAGGGAAGGAAGGGGCAGAAGGGGCCACATTTAATTGCGCCTTTAAGGGAAGCTGTGGGACCACAGGGAGAAAGGATACTTATAAAGGTGCCTTTCTCCCCCAGGGATTTGGTAATATGGAAGCAATCAGCGGGGAGTTATCGGGAGGATCCTGAAAGGGTGGCAAGGGTGGTTAAAATGGTAATAAAGACTCAGAATCTGGACTGGAATGATTTACAGGTATTATTAGATACTATAATGGATTCCACGGAAAAGGAAATGGTTATTAGAGCCACTAGAGAAAAGGCTCGTGAGGAAATTCGGTTGCGACAACTAAATGAGACAGTTGATGAATTGGTACCAAGTGAGGAACCTAAGTGGGACCCAAACTCTACGGGAGGAATAAGGGCTGTAAAACAATATCAGGAATTGTTGGTGGAAGGAATTAGGACAGGAATACCTAAGACTATGAACTGGTCTAAGTTGTATTCGGTCAAGCAGGACAAGACTGAGTCTCCATCTGCCTTTTTAGAACGATTAAAAGACATGGGTCGGAAGTTTACTAATTTAGATGTAGAGGATCAATCAGGAAAACTTCAACTGGCATTGTTGTTTATGGGGCAATCACAAGAGGATATTAGGAAAAAGTTACAAAAGCTGGAAGGAGAGGATACTAGGAGTTTGGATAAAATGCTGGAGGTAGCGTGGAAGGTGTACAACAACAGGGAAAAAGAAACTGCAAAAAGACAACAAGCTAGTATTCTGTCTGTAATGCAACAGACAAGGGCAGGAGGAAGACCCATTAGGGGTCGAGGTCGGGGAGGAGCTAATCGCGGACAGAGGGGGTTGGCAAGAGGTCGGGGAGGATTTGGGTTTGCACCTAACATGGGGAGGTTGGATCCAAACCAGTGTGCGTTTTGCCGACAATTGGGACACTGGAAAAATGAATGCCCGGTTAGAGGAGGTATGGGCATGGGAAACATGGGATTAAGGACAGGTCCAATGGGGAATGCTCCTGTGGGAGGATTCACGGGAGGACCAGCAGAAGTCGCTCAAGCACTAGTTTTGGGAAACTATCAGAATCAAAGCTGACTAGAAAAGGATTTAAGGGTAGTTTTAGAGATAGATGGAAAGGATCAAGAATTTATGGTAGACACTGGAGCTACTTATTCTGTACTCAATAGACGATTGGGACCTTTGAGTGACACAACGGTACAGGTGGTGGGGGCAACAGGGAAGCTAGAGGAACAACCATTTTTACAACCTTTAAATCTTAGGTTTGGGGGGAAGGAATTAGATCACCAATTTTTGTATATGCCAAACTGCCCCACACCCCTTCTTGGCAGAGACCTGTTGTCCCGACTTAATGTGAAAATAAGATTTGAAGGGGGAAGGGTGAAATTGGAAATACCTGAGGAACAAATAGCAGGCATTTTTGTGATCAAGGAAGTGGATGCCTCTCCTATTCCAGAAGAAATTGAGCAGGCTGTAGTACCCTGGGTATGGGAGTCAGGGGTCCCCGGAAAATCTAAAGCTGCGCAGCCAGTAAAGGTGGAACTAAAGGAAGGGGCCTGACCAGTGAGGATAAAGCAATACCCCTTGAAGCTTGAGGCAAGGAGGGGAGTAGCCCCATAAATTAAACAATTTTTGGTTCAAGGAATATTACAGGAATGTGAATTGGAGTATAATACTCCAATTTTTCCAGTAAAGAAACCTAATGGTAAGTACCGTTTGGTACAGGACTTAAGGGCTATTAATGAAATAGTGAAAGACATACATCCAGTTGTTGCTAATCCTTATACCTTGTTAACATCTGTATCGGAGGAGTTTAAATGGTTCTCAGTGATTGACCTTAAAGATGCCTTCTTCTGCATCCCACTGGCAGTAGAGAGTAGGAAATATTTTGCCTTCGAGTGGGAGAGTCCTGATTTTGGGAGAAAGAAGCAGCTTACATGGACGAGAGTCCCACAGGGATTTAAAAACAGCTCTACTATTTTTGGAAACCAACTGGCCAAGGAGCTGGAGGAATGGAAGATAACCCAGGTAACAATATCCCCATCCTTGTATGTAGTCCTGCAGTACGTGGACGACATTTTTCTGGCTACTAAGGAAAGGGAAATGTGTGTGGAATTAACAATTAAATTACTCAACATGCTTGACCAAGCAGAGTATCGGGTTTCTAAGGAAAAAGCTCAATTGGTCAAAAATAGCGTTATTTACCTCGGTTGTGAGATCACACAAGGGCAGAGACGTTTGGGAGTAAACCGAATAGAGGCAATATGTGCTATTCCTTTGCCTCGTAACCATGAGGAATTGAGATCTTTTCTAGGAATGGTGGGATGGTGTCGACTGTGGATCATGAATTTCGGTCTCCTAGCCAAGCCACTATATGAGGCCTTGAAGCAGCATCGGTTGGAGTGGACGACACCTGAAAAGAAGGCCTTCCAGGAATTGAAGCAGGCACTAAAGGAGGCCCCAGCCCTAGGACTCCCTGACCTGACCAAGGAATTCCAGTTGTACGTGAATGAGAGGCAAAAACTGGCATTGGGGGTCCTCACCCAGAAGGTGGGATCCTGGAAGAGGCCAGTGGGATACATCTCTAAACAACTGGATTCGGTAAGTTCTGGGTGGCCCTCATGTTTACGAGCCGTGGCGGCAACAATAATTCTTGTTCAAGAGGCCCGGAAATTGACTTTGGGGGCAAAAATGAAAGTGTTTGTTCCCCATATGGTCATGGCCGTTTTGGAGCAAAAGGGGAGTCACTGGCTATCATCCAGTCGAATGTTGCAATACCAGGCCATCCTGAGAGAACAGGATGATATTGAAATAAGGACTACTAATCATGTTAATCCAGCAGAGTTTTTACACAGTGACCAGGAGGCTGGGGGACTGGTGCACGATTGCGTAGAGGTAATTGAACAAGTGTATGCCAGCAGACCTGACCTAAAGGATGAACCATTGGAAAAACCTGAATGGGAACTATACACTGATGGATCCCGTTTTGTCGAGAATGGGACTCGCTATGCCGGGTATGCAGTGGTAACATTGGATCAGGTAATAGAGGCAAAGGCTTAGTTACCTGGAACTTCGGCCCAGAAGGCAGAGGTGATTGGACTCACCAGAGCCCTGTATTTGAGCAAGGACAAAAGGGTTAATATCTGGACAGATTCTAAATATGCCTTTGGTCTGGTTCGTGTACATGGGGCGTTATGGAAGGAAAGGGGGCTTTTGAATTCATAGGGAACCAACATCAAGCACTGGGAAGAAGTGCTACAGCTACTGGATGCGGTACACAGTCCCAAAGCAGTTGCAGTAATGCATGTTAGAGGACATCAGACTGCGGAAAGAGACATTTACAGAGGAAATCGATTTGCTGATGTTACAGCACGGCAAGTGGCATGGGAAGTATGGACTCAAATGACGTTGGTACCGGTAAGAACAAATCCGGCTACCCCATACCTGAATCAGGAGCCCAAATATTCAATAGAAGATGGAAAACTAATAAACTTGCTAGGGGCACAGAGGAATCAACTTGGGTGGTACGTTACACCAATGGGACAAATAGTGGTACCTACCCACATAATGAAATTTATTTTGGAATCAGAACATAATAAATGTCATTGGGGGGCAGAAGTATTGGTAAAATTTTTGAAGAATGAGATAATCTCTAATCAGATGTTAACAATGGCAAAAAGAGTTAATGCAATGTGTCCGGTATGTTTGAAAAATAATCCAGTAGTTAGGAGACAAATACAAATGGGAAAGTTGCAAGTCGGGCCACAACCAGGAGATTACTGGCAAGTTGATTTTTCCGAATTGCCTAGGGCACAGGGATACAGATACTTGTTAGTGTACGTATGTACGTTCTCAGGGTGGCCGGAAGCTTTTCCATGTAGAACTAATCAGGCTAAGGAGGTGGTAAAAACCTTGTTAAAAGAAATAATACCAAGATTCGGAGTACCTTTAGGATTGTCATCAGATAGGGGTCCGCATTTTATAGCCGGGGTAGTGCAGGAATTAGCACGAATGTTAGATATAACCTGGAATTTGCATACCCCCTGGAGACCTCAGTCTAGTGGGCAGGTGGAAAGGATGAATCAAACCCTGAAAGGACAAATCAAAAATATTTGCCAGGAAGCTAAACTGCACTGGCCTCAAGCTTTGCCTTTGGCCCTACTCAGGATTCGAATTAAACCAAGGGAAAAGGTAGGCGTAAGTCCATATGAGATATTATATGGCAAACCATATCATGCAACTGTATTAAAAGGGGAGGTACATGTGAGTGGGGACCAGGCGATTGCAGAGTATGTTATGTCACTTAATAAGATCTTGAATTCTTTAAGAAATACGTTACAGTGGAATAGACTGCTCACGCTGGAGAATTCTGTCCACGACATCCAGCCTGGGGACCAGGTGTACGTCAAGAAGTGGATCACGGATCCGCTACGGGAACCATGGAGCGGACCCCACCATGTGATGATGACCTACACGGCGGTGAAGGTCCAGGGGATGGATGCTTGGATCCATTACACCAGGGTAAAGAAGGCACCGTTCCAATGGGAAACCCAGATAGTGTCTCCAACCCGGATGATCTTCCGCGCAAAGTCGCCTTCTTAATTATATTACTGCTAGTGATCATGAGACTAGTACCCGTTCAAGAGTCTACTCTTGTACAGGTTGAAGAAACAAAGGTTACAGTCATGGAAGGGGTGGATGTTCAATTAACTTGTGTTATCTTTGACAGCCAGAAAGTTGAGGCCGGTGAAGTTATTGCAATATGGCAACGGGGGGCTGAAAGAAGCTGAGGCAAGATAGGAGTCGGTTGGGATCAGGATAAACAACATGGAAACACGGTACTGAATCTTACCAAAGTAACCACAAACGATACGGGAGAATATACATGTTTGGTCAAAATACGGGATAGTTTTGATTACAAAAGAGTGAGTATGAGGGTTTTGCCATGGACAGGGGATCGTGCTGAAAACATAAAGGTTAATCCAGTATCAATGGCAGTGGACATGTGGGATGAGCCACCTCTCAGAATAAATTGTTCCTTCCTAGTAAGATCAAGATATCAAAGGAACCTTTGGGTCAAATGGTGGAAGCAAAATAGGGAACTGACCTGGGACAGAATAGAGGATGGGACTGGTTGGTGGGGGAAGGAAGGCAAAGGTTGTGGGTGGTCGAGTGTCACTAATCCTAGAATAGGAAATGCTTGGTGGAGGCATGACAGAATGATGTTATCCTTACAGAGACACGGTAGAAGGAGTAGACGGGAAGTTAAAGATACAATAGAACGAAATACTGAGCAGGAAAACTTAGTGGTAGGATTAATCAGAGATTTTGGGATCATGCAGAATGTGACTAAAATAACAGCTTGCCTGCCATTACCACAGGCTGCAGGTGAACCAATTCCCTGGGGAATAATACCGGTAACCAAAATGCCTGAAACATTCAAGAATGTTTCATGGTCCTACCAGTCAGTTCCCAAACCAGTAGATGTATGGAGGGATTTGTGTATGACCATTCGGGCTATGACTAGAGAGGAATGTGAAAAGAAATCCAATCATTATGGTTGGATTCAAAATACCAGGAGGTGTTTAATTGCAACCCCAATAGATGAGCCATGCAATACAGTACGAATAAGAACGAAATCCCAACAAAATGAGATGAGTTGTCAGAATGTCACACAGAATTTTGACACCTGGAATAGTTGGAAGATGTTGTGGTAGGAAGACATAATGGGGACCTAGTGTTTTGGAACACTATAATTACCTTGGGGAAGTACAATGGCGCATCCAATGGTCAGGAGTAAAGAATCAGTCACATTATAGGGCCCTTATCACGTCTACATCTTCCCGAGAGTTCAGACCGCAGAAGGAGGATTGAAACTGTACTGAGGTTTTTACATGTGATACACCAGAAGACCAAATCGGATTGGTACCGGTGAAAATGGCATTAAAGTGGGGATGCGAGTGTAGGGGGTATGATCACACGGTTAGCAGAGAGTCCATGGATGGACCTATAGATTGCAGATATACTACTGTGCAGAGCCCTGGAAATTTAGTCTGGGTGTTGGGACATGGACAGTGGACCACACATTTACCTCTAGATGGATCAGTAACACAAATCACCCTAGGGGTTCCCACATTGTGTCCATACTGGAAACAGAATAGATTGATCCAAAGGAAAGGACTCAGAAAGAGGGAAGAATCCCTAGAGGAGCAGTGGCATGAACCGGGCTCAGGAGTACAATTTGGATGGATATTGGAGTCATTATTCCCTCCGGTAGCGACATATCGAAACAGGGAAATGCTCAACAATTTGTTAGGACAGACAGAAAGGTTGGCAGCAGCTACTAAGAAGTGATTTAAAGATCTAAATTTGCAATTGCAAGCTACATCAAGAATGACCCTACAAAATAGAATGGCATTGAATTTGCTACTGTTAAAAGAGCATGGAGTTTGTGGTTACCTGAGTAGGAGAATAGATCATTGCTGTGTACACATTCCAAATGTTACACTTGAAGTTGAGAAAGATATTTCTCAACTGGCAGAAGTGGAAACAAAAACCAAGGAAATTGAAAGGGAAGCACAGCATAATTGGATAGGAGCAGTATTTGATTCTTTGAGGCTTCACCTGTCTGGCTGGATTACGTCTGCTATACAGTATGTACTAATGTTTTTAGTATTTTTAGTGACTATATGGATTGTATATAGATGCCTCTTAGGTGTGATCGAACAGGAAAAGAGGTGATCTCTCCGGTTGCTGAAGGCGATGGCCCGCGGGCGGCAGAATGAGGAACACTCCCCACCTCGTTATGAAGATGTTAGTGTCAATACTGTTGATTGAGCATCCTTGCAGCAGGACTGAAGGATGCTCAAAAGGGGGGAAATGTTGGAAAAGAAATGAAATTTAGCAAAATATTTAATTATAGTGAGTTGTGTGTGAACTGGTTTGTTAAAAAGTAGTTTTGTAGCCGTTGAAAGTGTGTGTTGGGTTTCTGTGTGTAACCTAGCAGGTAGTCTTAGGGATTTAATAAATAATTAAACTAGTGCAGGAAAGTAAGAATGCTAACCTGTCTGGAGGCAGCATACAATGCTCTTAGAAAAAGATAAGCAGAGGATTCATGATCTTGTTTGTGAACCAAGGAATGTATCACAAGGGGTCTGTGACCAGGCAAGGGGAACGGAGGACTGTTTCTTGGAGGCTAGGCAAGGGGAACGGGAAACTGTTTCTTGGAGACTTTGTTGTGAATCTCATGTATAAGAGGGAAGCACCCATACGTGAATTTGGGGGCTGGGATTTTGGGACGTGAGTCCCCCAGTTCCCCGGGCCCTTAATAAAGCACCCACAAAACTTATCCGAGTTTTGTGTCATCTATCAATCGGGCAACAGCAACAGAATTAAAGGCAGTGAGAGAACCCAAAGGATACACTATAACATGCAGAGCTTGAGAGAGAGAACCAAAGACTGAAGATGTCCGAAGAGTGGAGTCAAGCTTCCACTAGCTTGAAGATTGTTTAACTAACACTTTGGGTGGGGATGTAATTGTCCTGTTTTAATAGATGAGAATCACAAGTATCTGTTGAGGGGAAGTACACAGGGAACCATAAGTGGTATTGGGGCAGTTTCCTTAAGGACCAACAAGTAGAGTGAAACAAGAAATAAAGGGCAAGACCAGGTTGGCCCCTGTGTTCACCACCAAGAACATTCCATAGCCCTGCTGTGGGCAGTAATCCCATAGGCATGGCAAGGTGGGAGCAAGAAAGGCACCCCAGACCTCTGTCATTGCTCAGCTGTCTTTTAATACAACAGGAACTAGAAGGCAAGACTGAATTGGCTTCTGTACTCACCACTAAGATACACCTGCTATGAGTAGCAGCCACGTGGGCACAGTAGATGGGGTCAAAAAGCCATACCAGACCTCAGTGATTCATTTTGTCCATTCCAAATAAGTCTGTCTAAAGAAAAACTGAGATTTTTTAACTTCTGTTCCCACTGTCCTCACCCTCATCAACAGATTCTAGTGTGACTCATTAAAATTTTTTTGAGAGATTACCAGAATTGAAAATGGCAGTTAATTCTTCAAGCCAAATGAGTCAGGAAAAGAGGGTTTTTTTAAATAGATGAATATTGTGATGGTTGGCTCTCACAATTAAGAGACAGATATTATGTGTACGTGAGAAGTTTTGTAGATGTAGAGTGCTGTCCCTGTAATATGTGCCCCCACAGTTCCCTTTTCCTCCCCCATGTAGCAGCCTCAGTTCCCAGGGCATTTGGGGAGGGCTGGCTCATTACCAGGAGAGGCCACAGAACAACACCTGAGCTCCAATCAAGATGTGAGGAAGTGATCTCCACCTGTGGAGGGCAGAGAAAGAGAGAAAGAGATCACTGACAAAACTCTGGGACGGGCTGAGGGTATAAAAGGCAGAGCATCCATTTTGTAAACGAGCACATGGCCCCCAGAGCTGTAATTTTTCCTTATTTAGTCTGTTGTGTATTTTAAGGTTAAAAAAACCTTTAAGATTTCAAAACTGAGGGTGGTTTCTTACATCTTCCAAGGACAATGCAGAAGTGTCACCTTCAGGCCAGTTTGTAATGATTTCCCATTTGAGCTTGCTGTATAATGTTATAAATAACAAATATAGGTATTGGCTTTCTCATTTATGTACTAACTTTTGTTTTGCAAGTTATTATGGATCACAAAAATCCTGATACAGTACAATTTGTAATTACTGCTTTTGATACAATATAATCTGTCCGTTTATCTATGCACCCTATAGCTTCTATAAATAGAGGTGTAATGTACTCTATCTTAGACCATAGCTTAATAGAGACTGTGAAATGCTGAAAAATAAAATGTATTTGTTTAATCGAGAAGATAGAACAAAGTCAAGTCAAAGGTTCAAACCAACCAAAAGAACATGTTAACTCAAATGAATGTTTGAATATGTATGAACTGCTATAAATAAGTATAAAGGTCTATAATATAACAGTATATATGTGACAGTGTTTGCAGGGGTCCAAGGATGAGGGAAGAGAGGAGAATCTGACTCCATGTTTCAAAAGGCTTGATTTATTATTTGATTATATATATTATATTAAAACTATACTAAAAGAATAGAAGAAAGGATTTCATCAGAAGGCTAGCAAAGTACAGAAGAAGAAAGAATGAATTACAAAGGCTTGCATCGCAGACAGAGAGTCGAAGCCAGCTGACTGTGATTGGCCATTAATTAGAAACAACCACATGAGACCAATCACAGGTCTACACATTGCATTCTACAGCAGCAGATAACCAATCCTGAGGCTTCTCTGATTCTCAGGAGAAAAAATCCTAAGGAAAGGTTTTTTCATAAAAGGTGTCTGTGACATATATAAAGAATTTTCAAGAGAGAGCCATGTTACCCACATATGAGGGCAATGCACTCCCTGCAGGCAGCATCGGTGGCAGTGTGGATTGCAGAGACTTTTCCTTTGCAGCCCCAGCCCAGCGCTGGCACTGGGGATGAAGAGGCACTGAGGTGACCCTGAGAGGAAGTGCAAGGCACAGGGCGCAGCTGAGGAAGGACAGCGCTGTGCTGGGCTCAGAGGTGAAGCTGGCACTGCCCAGCGTGGAGAAGGTCCTTTGTGCAGCCCCTGTTACACGGGAGCTGCAGACATACGGCCGCTCATTGGAACAGTTGTCACTCTTCAATCTCTCATCAGCCAGGTACACACACTGTGAATTGCCAAAGACAGGAACCCTGAAGGGAGGAGCAGAGCCAGTGCTGGTTTCCCAGTGCCTTAGGTTGGAAACAGGGGTTTTTTTATTCCCATCTGTTAGAGGAGGAGCAGTTATCTTCTGTTAATTGGGCAGTTTTCTTTATCTCTTCCATAATCAATCCTCCCTCCAGCAGATATATTCTGTTAATGGGCAAGTGAATGTTGCTGCCTGGCTGATAAAATTCTATCATCCCGTTGTGAGATGCTCCGCCCAGGAGGAGGAGCCAAGCATTCCTGCCTGAATACAATCTGAGGTTTGGAACTCCGCAGCAGCCTTTTCCACTTCAAAAAGGAAGACCAGGCCCATCTACACCATGACTGGACCTTCTGAGGAAAGCTCTAACCTTCTATAGGATCACTGCTCCAACACAACCACACCTGTTACTGCAGGAGAGCTGCAGCCACCATTGAATGGGACTGCTACCAACACCCAGACCCACAGTGTGTCAGGGCATATTCTGACCCAGCCAGTAGGGATTTTTTTGTTTCTATGACTACATTTCTATTTTTAGTTCTCCTAGTCAATAAGTGTTTTTCCTACTCCCATATCTTTGCTGGAGAGCCTTTTCATTACAAAATTATAATAATTCAGAGGGAGGGGGGTTTGCATTTTCGATTTCAGGGAAGGCTCCTGCCTTTCTTAACAGACATCTGTCTTGCCATACCAAGACACCATGAAAACCCCTTGTGCCCCTGTGCCCCCAGGCCCTGCCCAGCTCCCTGGCACTCACCGGGAGCTGTAGCTGCTGCCGTCCCCCCAGTGCAGGCGCTCGCCCCGTCTGCGCAGCCCGAGCCAGAAATCGCCGTTCCCGCGGAGGCGGAAGAGCAAATCCTGCCCAGGAGAGAGGAATGGGAGCTGCCCCGGCCCCTCGGGGGGACACGTGCCTGGGGCTCCCCCGCACGCCGGAGCTCCTTCCCTGCAAGGCCCCGGCCCAGGGCTGCAGCCCCGGCCCTACGAGCACCGAGCCCGGCCCAGGAGTACCCCCAGGCTGCCCTCAGCCACCCCACCCCACGCACAGCCCCTCACTCACCATGGCCTCCTCATCCTTGGCAATGGCCAGGGAGGCATTGAGCTTGGAGCACTGTTCCTGACCCTGCTCCCAAGTGCTGTAATCCAGTGAGAAGTAGTAGCACACCCCCTTGGGCCCAATCCAGTCAAAGGGACAGCACAGAACCAACAGCGGAGTTGCAGGTGTGACTGGAACCTGTGGTGCTGCAGGGGGAAAGAGGAGAAGGTCTGAGGATTCCCCTGTGCAGGGAGCAGGGAGCCCGCTCTGCCCCGAGGGGCTGGGCCCAGGCTGCTGCCCCTCCCTCACCTGCCAGCACAGCCAAGGCCGCCCCCAAAGCCAACACCAGCACCAGGAGCAGCAGAATCAGCACCGCCGTGCCCACGGGATGGCACCCGAACCATTCACCTGGAGCAGGAAAGAGCTGCTGGCTGTCAGAAGCAGAGCCGGCCCTGCAATCTGCTCAGCCCATGGCCAGGGAGCAGAGCAGGGAGCCCTGAGGCAGTGTGGGCCTCCCTCAGCTGGCAACCAGAGAGCCAAGAGCCTGGCCACAGGCAGGGACACAGCTGTGGGCACAGGCAGGGACACAGCTGTGGGGACAGGCTGCAGCAGGAGAACTGCACAGCCTTGGGGGCAGCTGGGGCTCTTGCTTCCAGCCACGGATGGGGCCCAGCAGAGCATGAGGCCTCTTCCAGACATCGGGAAACAGCCACACACCTGCCAGCCCTGGCCTTGGGAGGGGACAGGGGTGACTCTGCACTCACCCAGGAATCTTCTGTATCTATTCCCTCTTGCTGATCTTTTCTCCGGGATTTCATTCTTAACCACATTAATGGAGCACAATTGACTCTCTTCCAGCTCACAGCCGGCATCTCTCTGGCTGGAACAAGCAGCACCTTGCTCTCAGGACTGCTGACAAATCCTTTCAGGGCTCGGCCTCGGGAACAGCTTTCCAGCCGCGCTGATGGCACCCTGAAAGGGACACGGTGAGAGGTCGCTGCTGGTGCCGGCCGTGCGGGGGCTCAGGAGGGCGGTGGCAGCTGTGGCTGCGCTGTCGCCGCTGCCCAGAGGTGCGGCAGCAGGTGCGGAGACAAGCGCAGCCTCCGGGAGCTCTGCGGTGGCCGCAGCCGCGGCCCCTGTGGCTCTGCAGCCGCTGCAGCCCAGCTCCGTGCCGGGCCGGGCGCTGAGAGCGCCTGCGAGCTGCCGGCTGCTGCTGGCCCGGGGCAGCTGCGGCTCGGAGTCCGCCTGCCGAGGGGCGAGAAGCAGCAGCCCCGGGCTGCTCACCGTTGTGCCCCGCACGATTCCCTGCCCCGGCGCCTCGGAGCCCGGGCACACCGAGCGCCGGCACGGCCGCCGCGGCTCCCTGCCTGGGCACACGGAGCGGATCCCGACACACAGGACAGCGCCGAGAAGCCTCGGCCCCGGAGCGGGCAGGATGCGCCGATTTGTGCCCGCACTCGGCGCCTGCAGCGCTTTGGGCTCTGAGGCACTGGGTTCAAGTTCATGCCGTGCCAGCCCCGAGCCGGGCACGGACACCTCCCGCCCGAGCAGCGCCCCGAGCCCGGTGCCGCACGGCCGGGAACGGTGCCGGGCACGGAGCAGCCGCCTCCGTCCTAGCGAGAGCAGCCGCGATGAGCCATCGCTGCCGCGGCACCGGCTCCATGCCGGCCATCCGGGCAAGGAGGAGAGCGCGGGCAGCCGCTCCCTCGGCGATCCCAGCGCAGGGGGACACGGAAGAAGCCGGCACCAGGAACTCGCCAGAACCCCCTGGCCCTCACCGCGGCCCCCTCCGCCCGCAGCGAGCCCCGAGCTGGGGAAGCACCGACCGCGGTCCCACCTGGGCTGGAGCCGCCTCCGAGCTCCGCCGCCGGCGCTCCGGTCCCGGCCAGATACAGGGGGCACGGCGGTTCCTATCAGGGTGTAGCCGATTTGATCAATCAAATGCGGAAACGCGGCCGATCGTGGTGTGGCCGTTTTGCTCCCCGACCCCGCCACGGGCACTCTTCTCGTGGTTCCCGCTGCCTTCTCCGGGATCGGTTCCTTCACCGTTCTGGCACATCGCAGCGCGCGTCATTGTCACCCCGGGCATGTGCCATCCCCTTGGCATCTGCACCCGAGTCCCTTTGGCCCGGCTGAGCGCAGTGCAAACCCCCGGCGGTGGCGGCAGGCGCGGGGCTGCCCCGCCTCACCCCGAGCCCAGGGCGAGTCCCAGCTCGGCTTTCCCCACTGGACTTTTCCCTCGCTGCCGCCGCGGCTTTCTTATTGGTTGGTGGAGACATAGCTGTGATCTTGTTGATGACATTTGTAGGAATTTGACTCTGTTTATCTTGCTATTTTACTTCTATGAACTGAATCGTGAATCTCACGAGTTGGTCTTTTTACTTTGCTCTTTTTGATGGCAAAACCAGCTTTCAGGAGGATTTGGATGATTTTTGTTCCTCAAACACTTCTGCAGCTGTTTTTTATCACAATGATGTCATCAATATATTGCAGATGTCCTGGAGCCTCACCCCTTTCTAGTGCAGTCTGGATCAGTCCATGGCAGATGGTGGGGCTGTGCTTCCAACCCTGGGGCAGTCGGTTCCAGGTGTACTGCATGCCCCTCCATGTGAAAGCAAACTGAGGCCTGCATGCTGCTGCCAGAGGAATGGAGAATAATGCGTTAGCAATGCCAACAGTGGTGTACAACCTTGCTGCCTTGGACTCCAGCTCGTACTGGAGCTCTAATATCTCTGGCACGGCAGCACTCAGTGGTGGAGTCAATTCATTCAATGCACAATAGTCCACACTCATTCTCCATTTTCCTTCAGATTTTTGCACAGGCCAAATGGGGCTGTTGAAGGGCGAGTGGGTCTTGCTGACCACCCCTTGGCTCTCCAGCTCTCAGATCATCTTATGGATGGGGATCACAGCATCTCGAGTGGTTCTATACTGCCAGTGGTGCACTGTCGAAGTGGCAATTGGTACCTGTTGCTCTTCCCCCTTCAGAAGTCCTACTGTAGATGGATTCTTGGACACTCCAGGCAAGATGCTTAATTGCTGGATGCTTTCTGTCATTACAGCCACTATCTCAAATGCCTACCTGATTTTTTTTTTGTTTTTTGAAATACCTACTTTGGAGGTATTTTATGTTCAAAATATATGGGGTTTCTGGGCTAGTTATAATAGGGTGTTTCTTCTATTCATTTTTAGTCAGGCTGACATCAGCTTTTACTAAAGTGAAATCTTGTGATTTCCTTGTCACACCAGCAATATAAATAGATTTTCTCTTCATATGTTTTGAAGGGATTAGTGTGCACTGCACCAGTATCAACTGAAGTTTTATATTTTTGTGGTTCAGATGTGACAGATCAACAAATTTACACAGTTTTTTTAGCCTTTCCTTGGCCAGAGGCAGGGCCCCTCTAAGCCTGGTTATTCTATTTTTTTTTTTGACATATGTCCTGGAGATTCTTTTAAGGGGATCGGACATGTCATCATCATCATCACACCTGGCAGTTTGGCTATGGGCAACTGAAGCTGCTTTCCTTTTGGTGGAATTTTCTTTTGAGCCTTGCCTTCCTTCAATTCACGCACCCATTGGGCCAGAGCAGCAGTAGATTTTCCATCTTATTTCATGTTTTCTCTGCAATCACACCGGAAGAACCCCAACTCAGCTCGTGGGGTGTACTTTCTCTCCCTGGTTGGGGAAATTTTGCTTTGGATACTAGAACTTCTGATTTGTATTGTTGAGATTTGGAGAAAGCTTTCTTTAATTTTTTCTTTGAGCTTGTTATGATTCTCTTCTATCTTGTCTTCTAATTTCTGCAGACATGTTTCTGCTGTCGCGATTTTGGCATGTGTTGGGCCATGTACAGCATCTGCATATGCTCGGAGCTTCTTGGCTATATTAAGCATGGTCTTGTTTTTGTCATTCTGCTTTATTAAGGCTAAAGCAGAAGCATATTTGTGTGGCCAAAGTCGTACAAGTTATCATTACATTACAGATGTGTATAGTATTAAGTCTGGATTTTTATTTGTTACGTCATTTGAGAAGATAATTTCTGCTACTGCCATTCCTTTCAGGTGTTAGATGTTTTTGTTTTATTGTCTTTTATCGGGTTTGCTGCATATAGAGATCATCTGCACACAGGTATCTTTGTGCTACACTTCCTAGGACCCGTTCCCAGAGGCTGTGAGGGTTAGCCCCCCTCATCATTCCTTGGTCAATGACAGGATCCTGTGACAGGGATCCCAAATGCCTGGCTTCAGTGCCGTCCAGAATTGTAGCCTCACCTGCAGCATCCCAGAGATGGACTAACCAACTAATTCATCAGGTCATATAGTGTAATCCTTCCTTAGGCCATGATGGCTTTTTAGGGAAATGGACTCAATATTGGCTTTTGATTTTGTGCTTGTTGCTTGATTCTATGTCAGGAAGCGTTGAGGGTCCTTCTCCTTCATCATCATCATCATGATCATCATCCACTGGTTCATCGGTCTTGTCCGTGCACTTTCCACTTCTCATGCTGGTAGCAACAGCCATTGGTTGAGGTTTATTGTCTGGTTTAACGGCTGGCTTTGAGCTTGGGGTGTTTGCTGTAGCCTGAGTAACTGGGATAGCTGTTGACTTATCTCCCTGCCCCCCCGCCTTTGTCTGCTGCCCTAGAATGTCTAGCAGTGTGCAATAAGCATATACCGGGGCGTAGCTTACTGTAATGATTTTTTTTTCTCTTTAGGGTTTTATGGTACTTCTCTTTCAGGTATTTCCCCACCTCAGCTAGGTTTTGAATTTGTTTATGTGGAAAGTCTCAGACTATAGGGTCAGAGAATTCTTTTAGGATTTAGCTTTTAGTTTTTCATTTCTTACACCACTCAGGTTTTTTTATGCCTGGGTCTACTTTTGGGTCAGGGGTCTCATCAGCCTGTCTAGCAATTTCAGCCCTTATTCTAGAGAAGCTGCAGACTGTATAGAGGAAGCTTATCAGATTAAATAGCAGAAAGATGGTTTCTTTAACGTTCAGGGGAAACTGAACATTTTCTAATAGGGAGGTAACAGATTCAGAGGAGAAGAAGGAAAGCAAAGACTGAAAAGCCTCATCCCCTGCTCCTCCTCTAAGAAACTGGGTGCATAACTATGGCTGTGAATTATTCATATTTGGAACAGACTTCAGCACATTTATAAACTTCTTACAAATCATTACCACCAAGCCCAGCAGGAGAGCTATTCTGGTCACTGCTTTTCTGCTGTAAAAACTACGTATTAGGGATCATACTAGAACTATTTTTGGATAAGAAAATAATCTCAGGGACTATAGAGGTATTAAGATCTCAGAAACACCTAGGGACCAGAAATGCGTGCAAGGTTTCACTTTAAGAGACATTATTAATTTAAAAAACATGGCTATTAAGTGCTGTATACTAATACAGAGTAATGACAACTAAAATGAAGTCAGACCACGGATTTTTCTACTTTCTCTCAAGCCCCACATGTTGGGCTCCAAATTTTGTCCTGGTTTGGGGCAAATTTGGGAGAAAACTTCCAAAAGAGACCCCCCCCCAGAAAGCAAACCCAACTGGTTTGGGAAGGATTCCTTGGAGACAAGTGGAAAGAGCCTGTTTATTTAACAGGCACGCCATCCCCCAGCACACAAAATGAACAATACCAGATGACACCACTCTTTTACCGCTCTGAAAAAGATGACAAATTCAGAAAGTCTCTCTGGGTGTGGTCGCTCTGTTATCAGTCCTTCCGGCACTGGGGCAGCTACTGCAGCCACAAAGTGCAAACTCTTGGTGTTCCCAGGTCCCAGTCCAGAGCAGGTTCGAGTGGTCCCAAGAAAGAGAAAGAAAAACAGTCCAGGGAAAATTTGGACTGCTTAGATAAACTAACTAATGAGCAGAACCTAAAGCAAGAGAAAAGCAGGAGCAAGAGCAAAGCCAAGAGCAAAGCCAAAAGCAAAGCCAAAAGCAAAAGCAGCACTAAGTACTGCCCTGTCTCAGTGTCTCGCCACCTGTGGGGGAGCGGCTGATAACAAAACAAAAGATTTGCTCTTCATAGCCAGTCTTGAAGGCACAGAACATGATATCCAGCATAAACAGAACACACAGATGGGGATACAAGCATCATAATGTCACCCTAAGACACAAACAAGCAAACATAAAAAAAAAAATAAAACAACCAAAAAAAACCCCATTGAATTAAAGCTGAAGGAGAAGCAATCTAGCTGCAGGCCTGTGGCACTCCAGTGCCAATGCATGAGTTCCAGTAAGTGAGCATCAGATTTTAGCTTTTTGAACACTGAACTGTGAGAAAAGCTGCTGGGGAGGGCCATGCTCCAGGCACATCTGTGCCATTTCATCTCTCCAGCTCTCTCAGCTCAGCTCGGCTCTTTTCCTCTCCTTGCTGCCTTTGGCTCATGCATTTCTTGAGGGGCTGCCCTGCACTGACCAGAGCATGAACTGACCATCAGACAAACAGCTTCTGGCACTGTGGCTCTCTCCTAAATGGACCATTTCCCAAAGGAATTTCCAGTGCCTTAGTTTCACTTACTCAAGATGGTTTTTAAAGCAACCTGGTTTAATGCACTCCATTTCTAAACAAGGAGTGCCCAAAGCTCCTGCACTCCCTGCCAGGGTCATTCTTTAAGCCTTGGAGAAAGGCTTTAAAGCAGCATAGAGCTTGTTAAGCACCAACAACTTCATCCAAAATTCGAATCAATAACCTGAGCAGAGCCTGACTTTAAAACCTATTTTAAAACTGAATTAAAGAGCAGTTGCCTTGCCAATTGACAAGATGAGAAAGGTTTCCTTAGCAGTTGTTGAGATGGCAAAGTAAGGGAGAGGATGGAGCATGGAGTAGGGGAAAGAAGGGGAAAACCTTCATTTGCACAGTGGAGTTTTAACCTCAAGGATGCTCACACCTCAAGGACATGCAGAAACCACTCTAATCTCAAGAAAGTAATGCTCCCTGGATATTTTTCATTTCAGCAAGAGCCTAAGGAAGCCCTCAGCAGCAGGAGATTGGGATAAACTGCAAGGCTAGTTTCTGGAGCAGAGGGAGCAGGGTGTGCTCCTCAAAGCCAGACCTTCATCCACAGCAGCCAGAATGTAGAACAACAAGGACCCAACACAGCCTTAGGGGGGAACGGGTTATCAAGAGTATTATAAGGAAAGAATAAGGTCTGGGAAACAGGATCTGGAAGGTGAGAGAGGAAGGAAAACGGGAGGCAGCTGCGGCCTCTTAAAATTCAAACAGAAAAGAGAAAAAAGGCAGGAGAACGGAGGAGTCAAAAAAAAGCTGGTACTACATTCTGACACAACCGGTACGGCCTCTGCGGCTCCCGGCACACAGGGCAGCGTCGAGAAGCCTCGGCCCCGGAGCGGGCAGGATGCGCCGCTTTGTGCCCGCACCGGCGCCTGCAGCGCTTTGGGCTCTGAGACACTGGGTTCAAGTTCATGCCGTGCCAGCCCCGAGCCGGGCACGGACACCTCCCGCCCGAGCAGCGGCCCCTTTGCCTCCCCTCAGCACCGAGCGGGGCACACCCGATCGCGGAACCCTCCTGGGCTGGAGCCGCCCCCGAGCTCCGGGCGCCGCCGCCGCTCCGGTCCCGGTCAGAGCCGCCGCTCCCGGCCGCTGCCGCCGCAGGGCGAAGCCCATCTGGGTGTGGGAGGGGTTTTGGCCGTGTTGAGCAAACAGCGCCCGGAGAAGCAGCGAGGGGCGGGGAGGAGAGGAGGCGAGCGAGGGAGCCTGGCCTGGGGTCAGAGAAAAGAGAACGCGTTCGGCAGGGAGCCCGAGCAGCTGGAACGCACACTGGGTCATGATAAATACAAAGAGATATTGTGCAGGGAGCCCGAGCAGATAAGGTCGGCGTCCAAAGCACTCATGGAGTCTTTCCAGTGTGCAGCAATCACAACTTGTGAGTGACCCTCCCAGGCACTGAATTTTGTTAGTAATTGTTTGTAAATGGAGCTTGCTAGGGAATGTACGGAAAAAATTAGGGAGGCCCAAGCTCAGTTTGAACTTAATTTGGCAACTTTTGTAAAGGATAATAAACCTGTGTTTACAAATATATTAATGGTAAAAGGAAGGGTAGGACCAGTTCTTGTTGTCTTTTACATGCATAAGGGAACTTAGTAACTGCAGATGAGGAGAATGCAGAGGTCCTCAATGCCTTCTTTGCCTCAGTCTCTAGTGGGCAGTATTTTTAAAAGGAGTATTTTTCAATATTTTTATTGGTGACATGCATGATTAAATTGAGTCTTTCATTAGGAAATATGCAGATGACACTGAGCTGGGAGCTGTGTCCATCTGTGGGAAGGTAGGAGGGCTCTGCAGAGAGACCTGGAACTGTTGCATGGATGGGCAGAGTTCAGGAAGATGAAGTTTAATAAATCCAAGTGCTGAGTGCTGCATTTTGGCCACAATAACCCCTGCCATGCTCTGGGCTGGGGACGGTGTGGCTGGGCAGTGCCCAGGCAGAAAGGGACCTGGGGGTGCTGGTGACAGCCGGCTGAACATGAGCCAGCAGTGTGTCCTGGTGGCCAGGAAGGCCAAGGGCTCCTGGCCTGGATCAGGGGTGGTGTGGCCAGCAGGAGCAGGGAGGTCTATTAAACATTGACAAAAATACAACAAAAGGACTACATAAGTGTGAAAAATGCCAATCATTTGGTATTTAAAATTTTGAAAGTTTAATAGTAATAAAATGGCTAGAAAAATAGTAATATAATTAGAGTGATAATAATTTGGACAATTTGGACTAGGACAATATGAGACAATAAAAACAAAGAGTTACAGACAGTTCAGACATCTCTTTCTGGGCAAAATGAGCCCAAAAAAGGACCCACGTTAACAGAGGATTAACCCTTAAAAGCAACAGCCTGTTGCATATTCCTACACCTCATACATGATGCATAAATTCCATTCAAACACAGGATTCTGTCTGGTCAGTGTCAGCTTCTGCCTCTGAATCCTGACAGCGTCTTCAGGGCTGAGCCAGGCAGAAAGAACTCGATAATGGAGCAATAATTTCTCTTTCTCTGAGAGATTTGGGTGTCCTGTGGCTGCTATCTCAGTGTGAGTCCCTTTTTAAGAAAAAAAGTATCTTACATAGCATAGTTTCTATTTTAACATTATGTTATTACTTAAAACTATATTTAACACACTACTTAAGACAATTAATACAGCATTACTTTCTAACATAGCACATATAATATTCATTTGTATATTTGTGAAAAGCCAATCATAAAATACACAATTTTCACATTAAATGTGTTATGTTGGAAAGTTATGCTGTATTAGTCTCTTTTAAGTAGTGGTCTATTGATCTCTTTTAAGCAGTGCTGTATTAATCTCTTTTAAGTAGTGTGGTAAATACAGTTTTTAGGCTATAGCATAATAGTAAAATAGAAACTATGTGATGTAAGATTCTTTCTGTAACTAGCTCAAGAAATGGATAACATAATCAAGAAATTCTTCTCATAGAGATAACAGCAAGAACACACCAAGATCCCAAGAGAAGAACTCTTGCCTCCTAATTGGGAAAGCTGAGAATTTGAGGGACTAAAATGATTAAATGTACAAGATGAGGGGGAGAGTTGAAATTAAGCAGAAACCCCCTTAGTTTGAAAGGAATGTTTGATTCATGTATGAGATTTATGAATATGCAATAAGCTGTTGCTTTTAAGGGTTAATCCTTTGTTAGCAAGGTGTGCTTTTGTGCCAGAATGCAAAAGCACCTGGACAACCGTAATTCTTTGCTTTTTTCTTGTCTTTTATTGTCCTAACTTTGATTGTCCAAATTCTTATTGTCCTAATTTTTATTATGATTTTCATTACTACTAAACTTCTAAAATTTTAACACAAGTGAATCGCGTTTGTCACAACTACTATTACTTCTAACTCCCATCACCTGTATTTTTACCTCACGTGGCCCTGTTTCAGTGTATCTTTCATAGCTCTAATTCTCTAAAGTGCCTGGTTTTTTTACAAGGCCATATTTTGAAACTCATTGAAACAATCTCTCTCTCAACAATGTCACCTCTGTTCCGTGGCCCTCCTAAGTCAGCAGCCTTATCTCAGTGTTTGCAAACAGAGGTACAAGGCTGTGGGACCTTTGCCATGTTTTGAGTGTTCTCTACAAATCCATTTCTCACATCTTTCTTTTTTGGACTCTAAAAACTTTTTTGATGGTCTTATTATTTGTTGTATATAGTGAAGTATATAGGGTACTATTACTTTTACTCTTATTATAATAATTAATATTTGGAAATTTATTTTGTAACTTTTCTTTAGTTAAGGTATAAAGTACTTTTTTTCTTTAATAGATTGTTTAATTAGGATTTATTGTTTGTTTTTATTTAATTTGTTAATTTTTTCCTTTTTGAAGGTGTTTGTGGATGGGCAGAGTGGTTAAATAAGGTTATGTAATATAATCTTTTTAAAATTTTATAATTATGTTTATGTACTAGTAATAGAAAATTGATGGTGGTTTTGTTTTGTGCCATGGTATGTTTAGTAGTACTAATATTTGTTGTTATATTATAAATAATAATGGAAGTAGTATTGATTTTTAAAATTTAAGTAATACTCTGGTTTAATTGTTTCAATGTTATAGTTGAGGTAAGTTGAGGTAAAAACAAATTTAATGTAACTTGTTTTGTAGGGTTTTAGAGGTTAGAACTGTTATTATAGGGGTTTTTTATAATGATGATTTTTTATGGTTATTTGGATTTTCTTTTAATATCAGGTGTTATAGTAAGTTGCTTGTTATAGGGGCTATTTTTATATTTTGAGGGAATGTTTTTCTAGGTTTTATTTTTATAATGAGTTCATATTTTTGGTAATTTCTGTGGGAATTTGTTAAGATTAATACTTTTATTTTTAGGGAGTACAGCAGTGTCCTGGAGTGACATTATGACACTCATATCCCCATTTGTCTGTTTAGCCCAGAAATAAGTTCTGCACATTTAAGGCAGGTTCTGAGAGAGAAGGGGCAGAGAGGAAGGCACAGGTTGTTATCACAAACTGCGCTCACTCTGCACATTGCTGCTCCTGGAGCTCTCTGCAGAAAAGAGGGCGGGGCAGAGCTCTGCTTTGCTTTAGTTAATTTTTACCTTGCTGAGACAGCCAAGTTCCCTGGAATGTGTTTGTTTCTTTTTTCCTGACTTGTTTAACCTGCTCTGGACTGAAAACCAGAAGAGCACCAGAGGTACTGATAAGAGACGGATAAGGGACTGATAAGCCACTGATAAGGGACTGAGTGAGCCGAGGTACAGCCCACCAAGGGAACTCTCGGCGTTTGTCATCTCGTCGAAGAGTGAGAGGTTCTGCTGTTTAATATTGATCATTTTTTGTGCTGGAGAATGCTTTGCTAGTTAAATGAACAGTTTTTCCCACTTTTCTCCAAGGAAATCCTTTTCCCGAACCAGCTGGGGGTGGGGGAGCATGAATTTGCTTCCTAGAGAAAACTCCTTTAAATATTTTTCTCCCAAATTGCCCTAAACCAGGACACTTTACAACACTTTCTCCCTCCTCCTCTCCCTGCCAGCTCCAGCAAAGCCATTTCCCCCACTGGCACCCTCTCCCTCACTCCCATTTTGCCTGCTCTGAACTCCTGGAGCCGCCTGCCCGCGGAGCCGCAGCCGCCGTGGGGCCGGGCAATGGTGCAGGGAATGCTGGCAGGGATTCTTGGGCTGGGCTGGGCCAGGTCAGGTGCCCGGGGCCAGAAAAGCGCTCTGAGCCTCTGCTCCTGCCCCTGGGCAGGCAACAGAACACAGCAGGAAAGGCTCGAGGATCGGCAAAGGCCAGGCAGAGATCACTCACCGGTCACCGGTATAAAGGGACACGACCGGGGGGAATACTTTGAATTTATTGTGACACAAATCATGGCAAGAGAACGAGCGGTGAAGCAGCAGGGTTCAGGCTCGGAAGCAGGACTGTGCCCTCGGCCCCCGGCAGCCGCAGCAGGGGGATAAAGGATCCCCGGGCCGAGCAGCGGCTCTGCCCCAGCACGGGGATGTGTCCGGAGCCCCCGCTCCGGGCCGGGCTCGCAGGGCCGAGCGCGGAGCAGGCGCTGAGCTGCTCCTGGAGCTTCCAGCGCTGCTGGATCCGGCGGGCGCGGCACAGGCACTGCCGGGGGCATCGCTCGGTGCCTGGCGGCGTTTGCCGTCCCCAGGGAGAAACTGAGCCCGGCCCGCAGCACCAGCTCATCCTCACCCTTGTATTGCAATTGCTCCATGGTTAAACCAAGGGGAAACTCCCTCTTGTCGCCAGTTCAAAGCCCTGAATGAAGGGGAGAACGGAGGTTCCGTCTTGATTTAGATCCCGAAATGATGCACACGGAGGGTCTTTTTGCAGGAAAAGGAAGCCGGAAGAAAAGAGATTTCAGGAAGTGTAGGGGTGTCAGGGACTGTATTTAATGAGGACTGAAACACCAAAAGAGCCCTTGGTAAAATTAAGACTTGGTCCTCACAATAAGGAAGTATTTTTAGTAGATACCTAGTAGGAGCGTCTAGGACAACCATAAGAAAGTTACCTCAAGGATGCAAATTAAGTCAGCAATGCATCTCAGTAATTGGAGTTGGGGGAGAACTGTTCCAAGTCCCTGTGATTAAAAAAGTACAAATTGAATCAGATGAAAAGTTTGGGGTAAATGACTTATTGTTATTACCAGAGGCTGGAAATAATTTGTTAGGAAGAGATTTAATAATAGCCCTAGGAAATTAGGATAAACCCCCCTCCTACCCAATGAAAGAAAATTTGTAGTCTGGAGATGTGTGACACTGTATGGTATTCTGGTGAAACAGGAGAGTGAAACATTCAGTCCATTAGTTGAAACACAGAATAATCTCCCCTGAAATAGTGCTGAGAATGACAAATATAAAAAGCCTCACTCAGTTTCTCTATGAGGTCCTAGGGGAAGAACTAATGCATGACTGCACAGAGGTCACAGAGCTACAAACAAAAAATGTCTCCAGATCTAAGAGAACAGGAGTTACAAAGAGGGAAAAAATTATTTATAAAAGGATCATCTCGAGTGATAGATGGGAAAAGAAAATCTGGGAATGCTATAATTAGTGGAGATAAAGTAGAAGGAAAGGAATCTGGTCCCCTTAGCCCATCCTGGGCTTGTATTATTCTCTGTGTTGCTGTTCAAGGATTGGGAAGGGATCATTTACACGGACTTGAAATATGCTTTTGGAGTAGTACACACTTCTAGAAAGATTGGGAAAGAAAGGGGACTTACAAACATTCAAGGGGAAGGATTATTACACCAGGGGTTTGTTATCTTCACTGTGCTTGTTATGATACCCTTGGAAACTGGCCAAAACCATAAAATCACATGGAACAAAGTTAAGAAATAGGAAGGGAACAAGCAATGCAGAAACAAGTGATGATAAAACAAGCAGTGCAAGCGCAAACAATGAGAAAACAAACTGTGCAAAAACAAAATTCGAATAACTCCGATCCCTTTGACAATCACTTTATGTAGGTCAGCGACAAGATGGACCCTGTGTTAGTGGCACATTCATGTGTTAGTGCTGCCTGTCACAATCGCAGCAGCTTCACAGGTGTGTGTGTTACAAATAGAAAAATGTGCTGGGTAGGGAAAAATTAAGGATTCAATGGATGAGCTCCTTATCCTTATAGCGATCAAATTTGTCCTCAATAGGAAAAATTTCCTTGTTTTGAGAAAGATGAAAATGGAAACAACCCAAATATAAATATAAGAAGTGTAGCATTAAAGGAGAAAATAGAAGAAAAACAAAAGGTGTCGCCGACCGACACGAAAGGACACAGGCACACACTGCTTTGAGGTGAAAGGAAAAAAGGGAAGTTTTATTTTCTGACTCCACTATTTATACTTTTACAAGGGTGACAGTGGATTGGAAGGTGACAGTGACACCTCTGCAATGCCACAGGTCAAACCAACCGTCCATCAACTCTCTCCTCCTCCATAAAGGAATGAAAAAACAATGAGTTGTTTACAGAAAAGTGTGTTGGAAAGTTCACTACAAGAATGTCAACATCAGAAGGCTTAGAAAATCCTAGAAAACCAGGGCGACACAAAAGGAAACAAAAATTGATATTAAAAAAGATCACAGGAAAAGAATAGAGGAACTGAATGAGTTGAACAAACAGATAAAACAGTACTAAAATATGAGGCTATCTTGATAACCTCCCCTAACTGGCTGATGATGAAGCAAAACTCTTCCTTGAAGGAAAACAGCTGTGTAATTATGACTTTTTGCAGAGCAGAAACACAGAATAAAACACCATACATTTTCTTTAACAGAGTTAGCAGCCATAAAGAAGTTGGGGGAAAATCTGAAAGGCCGGCAATAAATTCTCCCTGATGGTAGGACTAAAACCCTTAGCCAGACAGACATCGACAGACTGACTGAGGAACAAGAGCACTTTGTCATAATTTTCCAAAATTGTATGGGTATATAGGAATAATCAAAATCAAAAAACAAATTACTCAGGGGCATCTCACATGTTAAAAAGTGAACAAAAAGGTGTTGAGGACTCATCCCTCTGGAGGCGGCTATATAGTATACAGGACATTTTAAAGGATCCAGATTGATTTTACCAAATTACCCAGAATGGGCAGGTGGAAATATCTATTAGTTATTAATGGACTCAGTGAGTAGAAGCATTCCCTGCAGCTTGGGCTACAGCTCAAATAGCAGCCAAGATGTTGTTGAAGCCTATTATTCCAAGATTTGGATTACAATTTGAAGTGATAAAAGCAAATAATTTGGGGCAAAAGGTTTTATAGTAATGAATGTATGTTTTATGTAGTTTGGCCAAACTATGTGTGAGTGTTTGATATGTGTGATTTGTTTTGTTTGTCAAAGTAATTATGTGTTACAGCAAAGAGAAAATGTGTAATGTGTACCAAAGGCTGGCTAGAAAGTAAGTATAGTTTATGTCAACCAGAATTCTTCTTTATACAAGCTACTGATTGTAAGCTTGTAACTACTTGCTTACACTTGTTACTTGAATGTGACTATTGTGAGGAGAGGTTGTATAAACATTGCTGCAGGGGTTTTCCACCATTGGAGTTGGATCCAGAGCATAAACACACCAATAAGTCATACAGTAGTGAGCTCAGTTGCAACATACAAACAGTTTGACTACAGATGAAAAACTTGGTAATTTTGTAAATGAAATTTTAACCTCTGCTCAAACACCAGCTTGCCATCAATTCTGGAATCATTGGGGTGAGTAACCCCGCTGTGCTTGGAGAGCAAACAATGTCACGAAGAATGAATTCAGCGTCTCCTGAGACACAGGGATCAGGGACTAATCCCAGCAGCAGAGGTCCAGAAAGAAACAGAGCACTGGACGTGTGCTGGGCATGGCCTAGGCTGTCCCCCGTGGGCTTCCATTGTCTGTACAGTTTAACTCGTGGGGGAAGGTAACCAAAATAGAACAAGGGGAAAATCAACTGCTTTGTTTAACCTGCTTAAATCACTTACATGAACAGCTTACAATAGCATGCCCTTACAGTGATTTTATAGGAATACTTCTAAGTAATAGAGATAGAAACTTTAATGCAGCTGTTCAATTAATAGAAGACAGAGACCAATGAGTTTGAGCTGTAATAGCCTATGAACAGGCAAGAGAGCAAGTGTGCCATTCTGTGATAGACAGTTGTGTTATCACCGACAGCTGTGGAGGGGGAGGAAATTTATGAGTCACACCAAAGATTTGTTTCCGCTACAGATATGTGGGCATTGCAGGTGTGTTTACTGGTGGAAAAGATTATTTAGTAATTATCCCCAATGTCAGAGTAAAAAGCAATCAGTAAGTTAGATCTTATACCAATTTTTTATAACTGCTTAACTAAATTTTTTTCGTATTTGTTTTATAGAAAAGATTGTTAAAAACATTTCCTGTGGTTGGTATATCTCCGAAGCCCCTTTTATTTAATAAAAAAAGAACTGTCAATTAACCCAGGGAAAGCGATAGGACAGTGCCTCCAGACTGTAAGGATCCTGTGCCATCATCCTTGCACCCAGGTGGGCTACACAGAAATGGTATCCTGTCCTATAATCACTGTATCTGAGGGGTGCACACAGAAATAGTATCCTGTGCTATAATCACTGTATCTGAGGGGTGCACACAGAAATAGTATCCTGTGCTATAATCATTGTTTCCAAGGGGTAAGAGTGGAGACGGACTCAGCAGAAATGGTATCAGCAATGAGGTTCCAGGACACAAACTCTGCTGACAAGAAGACAATCTCAGCCCTTGGCTGCAGCCCAAGGGGCCGTGAGAGAGGTGGAGAGTCCAGACTCCTGAGGTACCTGCTCCTGACGTGTATCCTGGTACCCTGTGCATCTGCAACCCCTGCAATAAATGCTACCAACTCCTGTGGGACAGCCACAATTCAATGACTGTTTTTGCAGTGCATCACTCTGTGGATGCTGAATGTTACAACCAGACAAGTTTACAAACTTGCCACAGAAATGGCTGAGCCTATTGGGGGGGAGTGAATCTAGGATTGGGAGAATGGATGCCTTCATGCCCAGACTGCCCCACAGAAGGAGAATTCCTTTGTTTCCCAAAAAGAGCAGAGTGGGGAAATTCGGAACAAAACCACCAAGGGAAGAATAAAGGGAAAAATCCAAAGGTGTTGTATAACCAATGAAGGCAGCAAAACAACGACTGGGATTTGCCAACTTCAGGTAGAAATCTTTTTGTATATTTAATGCAAAAAAATGACAGCTGAGTTCGATTTATCAAGATGTTGGATTTATGGGGGAACTCAAATAGCTGAAAGATGGCCATGGAGGGGAGAAGATCTAGCTCCAGAACACTTTTTAAAAGGGAAATACACCCAAATTTCTGAGACAGTAAAACGGCCTGGAGCGTGGACTTTAAGTCACCAGGTAATTGGAAGAGTTTGTATAACTTGAGAAGGAAAGAACTATAACAAGAACTATACCAAAGAGGTGGGACATACCCCCTGTGAATCTACCTTAATTGTAAATTCAGATAATAGAACTATGACCTCCAAAACCAATGGGTAGTGGAGAACAACAAATAGAAACTATTGGAAGGGGGACAATCAAATTAATCTGTGCTGGTATAATAGTTCTGGAGCTGGCCCTTACCATTCCATAGAAAATACAGATCCCTATTGAAATCAACCAGATAATACAAGGAGAACATGGAAGGCTCCTGATGGGCTATATTGAATTTGTGGACAACGAGTGTACAGTCAGTTATCCCGGAGATGGAAAGGGACCTGTAGGTTAGGAGTTATCCAACCCTCCTCTTGCACCCTGTGGTGGTTCAAAGGAAGTCCACTAGAGAAAGCCCCACTTCATAAAGCCATGGGCAATAACAAGACAAACCTAAACCTTTTGATTAGGGGCAGCTATAAATGGAGTGAAAATGAATGGCACACAGAAAGGATTACAAACTTTTATGATCTGGCTATTTGGGCTCAAAACATATCCAGGGAATATAGAACTCCATCCTATATGTAAATAAATGAGGCTTGATTTGTCTTATCCTAGGGCAAGCTATTACAGCTCCAGAGCTCAGCCCCCAAGGGGACTGAGTGCCAGTAGCCAGCTCGCTCAGACCAAGGCCTCAGGTCTGCCCCTAGCAAGCAGGGAATATTCAGCTCTTAGTGATTAGGCAGCTCGTGTGATTTCAGCTTTGCTTGCAAGACAGCTTTCTCCCTTGGCTTAAGGCTCCAGCAGACGGTAGAGAGAGGAGAAGGAGAAGATGCCGACTGTTCCACATGCATGGCTTTATTGTAGGGGTGCATGAAGGGTCTCAGCACTTCTTCTTCCAAGTTAGTAGGGGTGCGGTATGCTACTTTTATACCCTTGGCCTGGATCCAATCCTGACCAATGGCAAAGGTGTTAGAGTGACCATAAGTGACCAATAGTAGGGTTAGCAAGATATTGCCTTACATGGCTATAGGGATGGGTTATAGGGTGGATGTCCCTGGGGTCAGGAAGTTTCTTTGCTGCTGTGTCAGCATTCTATTATTTAGATTCTCTGCCGTAGGAAGGGGACCAGGACACCAGCTGGTTCATCACAGGTCCAGTTTATTGAAAAAAGTATCAAACACTTCTACAGCAAATAATAAGCTTATGAATATTCTGTAAGCCAAGCAATCTATTGGTTAAACTATACCATGAACTTTTCCTCATTCCTTAGGGGTTACATCTCTCTTTTCTCATGTCTCTTTCACTATTTGTTATCATACTACAGCTAGGCCCAAGGACACACTATCTAACAGGTGCAGAACTTGGAATTAACCACGGTCTTGTCGTTTTCCATCCTCTAGTCAGCTACATTCCCAATAGACACCCTGCCTGCAAAAAGGCCTCTGCCCTAGTTAGGACATCTTTACCAAATTAATTTGGCTGTGTCCTCTCTCCTCAAGCCACTCTTTGACAAAACTCTCCACAATTCTCCATGGGGCCCTGGCCAAACCTGAGGGTTTTACTACATGTAAATAGTTTGATAAGACTGCAAAAGGTAATTGAGGTCAGTTTGAACAAAACAGCTACCCAAAAAAGCATGCACCTGCTAGTAACAGTGTATCAGAGCAGATTTGCCTTGGGCTATCTAATGGCTGAAAAAGGAGGGGTTTGTGAAAAATATAACACATCAAAATGCTGTCTAAAAATAAATAGCAATGGAAAAGTGTTGATCAAAAAAGCTAATTGAACCTGTTAAAAGTTGGAACCCCTTTGGGGAAATCTGGTGGTTTATACTAGCTGGACTCATTATTGGAATTGTTGCCTAGACCATATTTTATCTCCTGTGTTATGTAAGTGAAAAGACCACATATCAAATTTAATCAAAAAGAGAAATGAGGGAATGAGAAAACCTGGATTTTTGGGGATGTAGAAGATACTGAGATTCATTCTTTTAATAGAAAGCATGAATCACTATGATCAAAAGAGAAAATGGGAGAAATTGTGCTAAATGAATATGATTCGTGCTAACAATTGTAACTATATCAATATTTTAGAAAATATTTGTTAAAAAGTAATAGAGCAAAAGGATATGTAATTAGTGTCATGAAACAGATGTTCTCAGATGTTCATGGAAAAATAGGATGGAGGATGGAGTATTGAGATAAGCAATATCATATAACAGAATTGGTCTTGGGATGAGCAAATTTGAGATGATTCCAAGTATGGAATCTGCAATACCAGTCTTATCTATGAAATAATAAGGCTTAGTTGGAACATAATGCTGACTTATATAGCAAAAAGCTTAATGCACATGCCCGACCTGGTTATTCAGAGGACAATGAGGAAGATGGTGAGCCTTCCTCTGAAGAGACACCCGAAAACCCAAAAGAGCCCTCAGCAACAGGCGGAGCATGCGCTGTCCAGTGCAGTGACACAGATTTCAATAATCGAAAACAGGAGGGGATTTACAGGAAATTATTTATGAGTATGTGTTAGCATACAGTATATAAGTTGTGTTTGGATCCTTTTGCTTTTTGTACATGAGGCAGGGTGAGAAAAACCCTTCCTGTACCCTGATCGATCGGTTTTGCTTTTGCTTTATCCAAACCACTGCCAAATTATTTTGTATCTGCTTGATTATATTTGATTGTATTATTTTATATAAAATTGCTGCTCAATTAAAATTGGTGCTAAATTCTAATTTTGTGGTTTGTTAAATTCGACATATAGGGACCCAATGCATAACAGTGTAGTCACTTTTGTTTTATTGTCTGTGAGAGGACACAAAGTTGGCAAATCTTTGGTAAGATTCTGCTCCTCCCTCATCTCCCTGAAAAAGCCAAGACTTACAGTGCACTGTGAGGTGGTTTTGGTGCTGATCAATCACTAGTGCACTCATTTCCTGCTGTCAGATAAGATTAGGAGAAATTGAAAGCAGGCTTAAAACTTCAAAAGGGTATAAAAAAATTTATAAATAGTAACTAAAAGGGGAAAAAGTGGCCAGAATTAAAGCAAACCTTTAGAACACTTCTCCTCCCACAACTTTTTCTTTTCCACTGACAATGTAAAGAAACAAAACCAAAAATTTCCAGTTAGTTTACTACCTCTAAAAAGTCTTTCTTCAGTTCATTTAGGGAGCGAAGTCTCTCTTGGTAATGTTATGGAGACTTGTCCAGAGAGGAAAGACAGTTTTCTCCTGGTTCTTAATTTGGTCACAAATAGCAGCTGCCAAGGGGAAATTTGTCATGAAGCTTCTCTCATTTTTCTACATCCTTCCTGCAGCTTGTTCATGGGTCATGTTGACTTATGGGGTATTGTTTTAAATATGAGCTGGTTAAAGGCAAAAGTTGTTATTTATTTCTATAATAATTTTCATCCCTGGGAACAGAGATTTTCTCCTGGCAGTATGGGATTACTCTTCTCTCTTTCTCTGTTCAAACTTCTCGTGGGATTACAGATACTTTAACATCTGCTTACTTTAGTGTGGAGGCCCTTGTTGGATATCAATTTGAACCCTCCATCTCCCCATAATTTTATGCGTTATAGGGGAAAAGTGTCTTTTCTCCATAGCTTATAAGAGGATTTCAGCTTTAAAATCAAGGCATCTCCTCGTCCCTCCTCTCTGGGACTTAACTTCCTCCTCACTGACCTTGATGTTTTCATATTGTTCTTTTACACATTTGCACTTTGTTCTTTTCTCTCACTCGAGGGAGGACTGAAGCACTGAAAGGGTTTGTGTGCTGCTTGGAGCCTGCAGATGTTTGCCCAGACCCCGTTCCAGACCCGGAGCTGCGGCTGGGTAGCGGCTCCGATCTGATCAGCCCGGCCGGAGCTCAGCAGCACCAGCAGCACCAGCAGCAGCAGCGCTCGGGGCTGGGCTGGCTGGGACATGGGCGGCTTCTCCTTGCCCTGCCCAATGGCTGAGGCCGCTTCTCTGCGGTAAAATCCCAGTGCTGGCCTGGGGCTGCTCCCGGGGCTCGGCTGGGCCGGGCTGGGGCTGTAACAAGCAGTGAGATGAGAGCAAGGCCGGCTCCATCCGGCCCGCAGCATCCCCCTCTCCCTGCCCGGCAGCGGGGCTGGGATGGGGAAGGGGCCCATCCCGGGCCCGTGGCAGCGCCCGCCTGGCTGTGGTACCTCACTGCCAGACAGACGGGGAAGGGGAAATTCCCGGGTTCCTTTGGTTTTTATCAGTGTCTTTCACAAAGGCATGTTCAGCTTCTTAGTGTTGCAACAGACTGTTAGACAGAAAGCTTTCCTATCACTTCCTTAAATTCCTCCCATGTCAAACTATGACTTACTGTAATGCTCTCTTGCCCTCAGTTTAGTTGGTAGAATCATCTTGAAAATGGTACTGAGAAAATGCCTGAAACACAGTGGAAAACCACTGTTCACTGTCCTGGTAAAATGTAGAATTTCAATAAAGATGAATAAGAGACAACACAGCAGAGGTTACAGCTGAGTGAGTCTTGGCCCTCATCCAAGAGCACAGCTGCTAGTTTGGAACCACCCTTCATACAGCATTTCTATTGCATCAGCCTGGTGCATATGTAAACTTTTCCACAAACTGGTTTACATGCCCCAAAAATTGTTTAGCATGCGTCCTCCTCAGGTCCTGTGTATTGGAAAAAGGCTCCCAATATTACCAGTTAGATTGCGCCTGGGCCAGTCTGACCCTGCTGGGCCAAAGGCAGCAACTGCGGTGTATCACCCCAGAGATACCTTGGCTTGCTGGTGGTTGCAGCTGGGCACTGAACAAGTCCAGGCTTGTTAGGAACCCTGTTTACCTCAGGAGGAATAGCTTCAGGCGATGGTGAAGAGAAAAAGGATGGATTCTGCTGGAGGGTTTAATGTCCAGAGGTTTATTCCATGGTTACAGAGGTCTGAACGTGAGCAACTGCTCCAAGAGAATACGGCCGCATGGTCTGATCACCTTTTTAAGCTCAGGGACAGGGGGAGGGGAGGTACAGGTGAGCCACCAACCAGGTGAGAGGGGCAGGGTCTCAGGGGGGGATGACACCTAGACAGGCCAATGACCCCTGGGCCTGAGGGGCATCCTTTGAACTTGACCAACCACACGACGCCTTGCTGGAATGTTAAGCCTGATTGACAGGACTCACTCAGCATGGGGGCAAGGGGGAAGGGAGAGGCATAGGCACACCTGGGGAAATGACCTGGAAGGCCAAAATGGGACATTACAGCACACCACAACACCTGTGTATTTAGAGCATGCACATTTCTTGGTTGTGGTTTTAGTCCATTTTATCATCACCTTCATTTCTTGGGCGTGGGTCCACGCTGCATTCAGAAGATGAGTGCTGATAATTGGCATATGAGTAGCATCATATATTCCTTGCATATTATCTCAACCAAGCAGGCCTTTTAACACAAGCATATCTAGATCAGCTGCTTCTGAGTTTTAGCTAGTAACAGAAATATAAACTATATCCTTATAGCAAAGTCACTTCAACACCACACATACAGAATCCATTTTAATATTTGAAAAAAAAGGCAATACTATAATATATATCTATAACATTCATTTTTTAACACTTTACCTGAAATTGATGTTTTCCAGTTGATTTTGATGCTGAAACCATTCATTGTAGCTACTCTCCATACAAAAAAACATTAGACATGTTTACTCTTACTGCCACTAGGAGAGAATTTTCAGTAATTTCTGCAGTTTGCAATAGTAGTCTTAGTATTTGTGTGCTTCAGTAGTGTTCATGCAGCCACACTTCATGTAAAAAAAATTGCCAAAAATCAAATGCTTCAATTTCAAAGTAAAAATTTTCTATATTTTATGTTCTTTTGTGTGTCAGAGAAGATTTGGGCTTAAAAGATGAAAAATCTGCCTCTGTTAAAAACAAAGAGAAATTTTACTTTTATGTGTCACTCATTTAACCTCAGATGTCTGTGATTCCTTATTGGTTTTGCCCCCTGAATGTGAATGCAATTTTCAGCACCAGCTGGGCTTTGTTGGAAATGCTATTGGGGACTCACAAGAAAAGCTCCTCATTTTAGTGGCTGAGACCATGGTGAGGTTTTTAGCATTTCCTTCTCTCAGGTGGGATCTGATGGCCCTGAGGTGGCCTTGTCTCCTCAGGGATTTCATGCCCTGAGGAAGCAAAGGCTGATGGAATGTGCTTGATACTCTCCTGTCTAATGGGGAGGAGCTGGAATCACTTTCTCCATTCCTGATTTCTCCTGCCAACAGATCATTGGGCTCTCTCAGGGTCCAGAAGTCACTTTTCCTCTTGGATGGATGGCCTGAAGGCACTCAGGGCCTGCAGGTTAGGACAGCTTCAGAAATCCTTTTGGCTTGGAAGGATCCTTCTACCTGAGAGCTGAACGGGCTGTGCCACCCGCGGAGCGAGAGGGACTCACGGCAACAGAATTAAAGGCTGGTGAGAGGACCCAAAGAATAGACTGTAAATTGCAGAGCCAACCCTGCGGTGGGGCAAACCCCCGGCATTTGCCAAAGGGCTCTGACTCCCCCTGGCTACTGAAGCCTCAGGCACTGTGTCCTAGAATGCCATAACCATGTGCTGAAATGCTTCTTTAAAGTCAGTCTGTTTTCCGTGAGCTCTGATTTCTCCGAGAATTGTTATTGGAGATATTCAAAGTAGAAAATGCAGTGCCTCATAATTATTATCATGCGTAGCATAACAAAATCAAATTTATTTAACAGAAATGCTGATAACTTTTACCATATGCTATTACACTAACTGCAATCTTGAGAATCTCCCAGTTTGTTGGACACTTTGCCAAATTCCACATTCTGAGTAATGTTATCTTTTATTACTCCATTGTGTAATTTTGTTATGAGTCATTTATGTTGAGGTGGATTTCTCTCAGGTTTGAGTATTGCTGAGTTTGGACAAGGTCAAGTTTCAGTCTTCACTTTAAGCCATTTCATCTTCTATTTCAATTGCATTAAAATCAGTTTTTATTGAGTATTAAAGATGTTAACTTTAAGTTGTCTTAAGTGTACCTCTAATGCTACTGAGGTGACATTGAATTCCACTGCAATTAATTTCAAGTCCTAAGTTAATTTTGTTTAAATATGTTTGTTTACATTGCAAGATGTGGTTATTTCCTTCTAGAGATAAGACAGGTCCCACTGAAACAGCTGTGATGAAACACTGATAAACACCTGCCTTTGGATAGAAGAAGATACGGTTTGTTGGGCCCTTGATGCTATCACAGATTGCACAGGTGTCAGTGCTGCACTGCCTGACAGAATCATTGATTGTGATCTCTTCTGGTTTATCTCCCACAGATAACACAGGAGAGTGGGTGGTTGTTCCACATTATGGCTGTTATCCATTGTAAGCTGTTCAGAGTTTCATTGCACTGGATACAGGAATGCTGGAAGAATATTGTCTCCAATTCCTGAGACAGTCACTGCTGATAGATTGGTTCCATCATGTGAATTCACACATTTTTATAGCAGGCATTATTCATAAGACACCATTACCTTAATTATAGCTGGTTTTTCATGAACTTTGACATATCTTTGTGTGACTATCTACAAGCCATGGTGTCACTTTGGGATCTCTCTGTTTTGTTCTGCAGCTGCAGATGCATCTCTTTGAACAGGCTGTCTGCAGCCGTTCCCTGCACTGCCTGCTCAGCCTTTAGTCCCTTCTCTTGTTCCAGCAGGGTTGCTGTGCCCTGACCCAGGGCTGTCTCATGGTTTTCCTGTGTTTTTAGAGTTCCAGGATGAGATCTCTGGGCTCTGTCAAAAGCCTCATCTGAGCTGAGGTCCTGTGGTCTTTCCCGACCCTTTTGTGCCACATCCTCATGGGACAGGGCTGTGACCTGCTGAGGGCAAGGCTGCTCCTATTCTGCGGGAATCAGACACAGCTCCGGTTATTCTCACAGAAGGGGATTAGCCTCAATTTATCCTCCTAAAAAAAGGGGAAATGCCATTTTCCTCTTCAATTTCCCTCAACAAAAGACCATTCTGGGGGCTTTTGGACATCTTTTTCTCCTGTGAAGGTCCCTTGAAGTGGAGGCTCCCGTTTGATGGGACAGGGGCACATCAAGAGGCTTCTCTCAAGGGAAGCCCTTTCAGACCAGGGACAACCGTGTTTGCCCTCAGTTTGAGCCAGAAGATGATGAAAATGGGGCTCTTTCCCTCAATTCAAATAGCACCATAAATTGTTTCTCCTTCCATTTCAACATGAAATTCATCAAAAATGGAGGTGCCACCAAGTGAGGCACCGAAATGGTGAAAAAGGTGTGTTTTCCTTCAACTGAGACCCTTCAAATCACATGTGAATTGGGATCCTCCCCAGTTCAAACACAATTACAGAAAAGCTTTCCCCCCTGTAGTTCAATCCCATTTTTGGGGGCACTGGGGAGGGACTGGGGGCACTTCCCCCTCCTCACTGGTCACCCCTGGGGCTGCTGCCCCTCGCACAGTGCTGAGCAGTTCCCTCCCAGTTCCCTGCCAGTTTCCCTCTTCCTGGCGAGCCCCGGCAGGGATGGGGAGAGCACTGGGCAGGAGCTGGGAGCGCTGTTCCTTCCCAGGGCTCCTGATATCCCTGCCAGTGCTCCTTCCTGCTCACTCCTGCTGCTCCCACTCTCCCTCCCACTTCCCTCCTGGCATTCCCTGTGCTCCCAGTTCCCTCCCAGTGTTCCCAGGATCTCTCCCAGTGCTGCCAGCGGCAAAGCCCTGGGGGCACAGCGTGCTCTGCCCTTGAAGAGGCGAGACTTGAGCTGTCAGGAGAGCAAACCCGGCTGGGAAAGCGTTCCCTGCACAGGAAGGTGTCTCCCCTCTCTGACCACAAAGGGAGCTCAGCCTCCGCTCTTGACTCCAAACCCTTGAAGCTCCGAGCCCGACTGCCCGAAATTGGCTCGGCCCCACTGCCCAGCGCACTGCTCAGAGCTCACACGGCTGAGCGGGCAGCGCAGATTAAATAATGAACACTCCTGGGCACGGCTTTAGCTCTGAACTACACACTGTCACACAGGAACAAAACCCTTAACGAAGATGGGTTTCTCTTGCTGGCACAAGGAGAGAAGCAGAAATCTAACAGGAATTTTCTTCATCATTCTGCCCAGGCTCTGTCAAACACTCCAGCTCCTGGACCTCGGGAAATAACAAGTGGCTTCTAAGCAGTGACTTTGATGTCAGTGAGCAGGTTATTATGGATTAATCTGGCACTGGAGACCAACCTTCACACCCTACTGCTCTTGGCATCACCCAAAGAGTTTGGAGGCTGCTGCCCAGTGAGCTCCCGAGTTGTATCTTCCTTGTCAATCTTATCAGCCACTTGTTTAATTGTAAAAACACAAATAAAATGCCGGGAGCATTGGCCCAGGGTCTCAGGACTTGCATATCTCTTCCAAAAAAATAGCGGGGGAAAAGACTGTTTCACCCAAACCACAGAGTTTAAAAGTTCATGTTATCTACATGAAGTTTTAAAAGGAAAAACAGTGAGAGCAAAATATCAATTACTGTGCCAGTGGTGCTCCAGCCTATTTCTGATCTCTTCTTTCATTTGTAGCATCTCTAAGGATACTTTTAAAAACCAAAACAAATAAAGAAAGAAAGAAAGAAAGAAAGAAAGAAGAAAAATTACAAGAAGAAAAAAATTTAGTTTAAGCCGAATGAGAAGCAATCTGGCTGCAGGCTTGTGGCACTCCACTGCCTGGGCTCCAGTAAGGGAGCTCATCCCCTCTGCAGTTCCAAGCCAGATCCCAAAGTCCTGAGCATCAGCTTTCAGCTTTTTGAACACTGAACTGTAAGAAAAGCTGCTGGGGAGGGCCATGCTCCAGGCACATCTGTGCCATTTCATCTCTCCAGCTCCCTCAGCTCAGCTCGGCTCTTTTCCTCTCCTTGCTGGCTTTGGCTCATGCATTTCTTGAGGGGCTGCCCTGCACTGATCAGAGCATGAACTGAGCATCAGACAAACAGCTTCTGGCACTGTGGCTCTATCCTAAATGGAACATTTCCCAAAGGAATTCCAGGGCCTTCATTTCACTTAAAATGGCTTTTAAAGGAACCTGGTTTGATGCACTCCATTTCTAAACAAGGAGTGCACAACGATCCTGCACTCCCTGCCAGGGTCATTCTTTGAATCTTGGAGAAAGGCTTTAAAGCAGCACAGAGCTTGTTAAGCACCAACAACTTCATCCAAAATCCAAATCAATAGCATGGGCAGAGCCTGACTTAAAGCCTATTTAAAAACTGAATTAAAGAGCAATTGCATTGCCAATTGACAAGATGAGAAAGGTTTCCTTAGCAGTTGTTGAGATGACAAAGCAAGGGAGAGGATGGAGTATGGCGTGGGGGAAAGAAGGGGAAAAGATTCATTTGCACAGTGGAGTTTTAACCATCATGCTCACACCTCAAGGAATTGCAGAAACCATTCTAATCTCAAGAAAGGAAAAGCTTCCTGGGTATTTTTTCATTTCAGCAAGTGCCCTCAGCAGAAGGAGGTGGGAGTAATTTCCAGGAATCAGACATTATATTGTGTATGACAAACACTGGGGAAGTCTAAGGGTCATTTGTGGGTTTGATGTGATTATTTTGTAATTTTTCATGTATTATTTTTTGAGAATATTTAGTTTTTTCCCTGCTGGAGGCTCCTGACTCCCTTAGACAGGGTTGTTAGTTTTTGATGATAACTTTGGAGTGGTCGGTGCTGCTGCGGCTCTCGTTAAAAACTCCCTTCTGTTTCTGTTCTGTCCTGGGCCAGCGAGTCTCCCTTCTCTGCTGGGATGGGTTTGTGCCCCACGAGGGCCCGGGTGATCCTTGGCTCACCCTCAGCACTGGTGGCAGTCCCCATGAGCTCACTGTGCACACACAGTGTGACTGTTTTGGCTCTTGGGAGACCCCCAGGGGCGCTGCCAGATTGTAATGGCTGGGCTGAAGCACAGCAGGAATTGCAGTGCCCTCTGTGCCAGTGCCCAGCACAGCTGTGACATTCACTGTTCCACTGCCCTGGCTCAGGCTGCAAGGGGGCTGTGGTTGTTCACTGGGGACACCTCCCACCCAAAGGCCATCAGCTGTGGGCTACAGCTCTCGGTGCTGTTCCTTGGTGCACAGTTGGCTTAGTTAAAAGCACAGGCTCTCCATGGATGTCTTGCTCAGTTACAGTCACTGGCAATGCAGCAGTGATAGCTCTTAGTGGTTTGGGTTGAATTACTGCTGGAGTGCTGTAAGCAAGAGCTAAAGCTATCAGCTCTTGGTTACAATGTACTGAAATAATAGTTGGGAACACTGAAAATCGAAGCATTATATTTTTGTCTCAGCTTAGAATGAAAACGTCCTGTCTCTGTTGTGAAGTACTAGTAATGCCTGTGGGCATAAATTGATGACAAAAGTTTGTTTAGAGGTATGTTGATGTAGAAGTTGTTAGTTTGCAACGTGCCTCTGGGGGTAATATGTCGGGGTTGCTCCAGAGATTTCTGCTGATTTTACAAATTGCATCTGCTCCAAGTTTGTTTGCCACGGAGCCGCCAATCTTTGTTTTGTGACACGGTGGCGCTGTGAGCTCTTGTTGAAGCTCCTGACAGAGGCTTTTCTGTTATGTTAAATTTGGAGCGACAGCGATCAGTATAATGCCTCTTTTTTTTGTACTGAAATTAAGTATCAAGTAATTTTGTGTTTTTCTCTTCTTGACAACAGTCTTTTTTTAAATGACTAAATTTTTTACAGTTAAAACAGGACTCTTTAATGGGCTCTACCTGTAAAGCAGTGAGGGTTTTTTCAATAGTTTTGCTTTGAGCCTCAATAACTCTTTCGAATTAATTTTTCCAGCGAATCTTGGGACTTTGTAAGTTGTTCCCCCCATGTGGGACCTTGTATGGTCATGATGTGCTATGGAGTGCTGACCTCACCACAAGCTGAGAGCATTTGTGGCACTGTTGGTGGCTGGTGCGGTAAAAGAACCCTCTTACATTTATTGTTTGTATCAGTAAAGGCAAGGCTTTAATTCAATGAGGACGTGCTGTTTCCTTAGGACACTGCTTTTGAACTGCTTGTGCCAAGCGATCTAAAAAGGCAAGATAAGGTTTAGTTGTGCCTTGTTGAATCAGAGCATCTGCATTTTCATGGGTTCTTGCAGTTGTAGAGATAAAAGAGTCTTTCTGGCTGCGTTTGTAAGATCTCTTATTCCTGCTCTAGAAAGACATTCGGCTTGGTCCTCAGCTTTATGGTTTGGAGGATCTCTAGCTAATTGACTGATTGTTAGTTGGGCTTTAGGACTTCTAGCAGAGCTCTGCATCGGTCTGTGAAGATGCTTTCACTGTTCCAAGTCCCACAGAATATATTGTGAGTTTGTTAAAATTAGAGATAAAATATTACAGCAGTCTGAAGGTGTGAGGTGAAAAGAAGCATGTCTACTTCTCACCACGTTATTAAAACACGGGGAATTTAAACTGTTGTCTTTAAAAGGTTTTCTTAACTTCTCAATATCCTAATGTGCTATAGGCTCCCACCGAGGATTAGCATTATTTGCCTTATATGGAACTGGCACAGCAAGGAGTTTTCTGTATGGTGAATGAAAATCTTAATCTTGCACGAGTTTAGGTCTAATCTCCACCCAATCAGTCAGTTCCCGTTGTGTGTTCACGGGGCTGGGATGGAACGGGTTAAACTCTTCCTCTGATCCAGAGTCCGTGCCCTCGGAACCAACAGCCCTGGCTCACTTGGGAGGTTCCAGATGGCTGGAAGCTGGCCAGTGTGACACCCATCCACAACAAGGATGGGAAGGAGGATCCTGGAATTTACAGGCCAGTTAGCCTGACCTCAGTGCCCAGTAAGGTCATGGAGCAGTTCATATTGATTCCAGCAGGCAGCACTTCCAGGACGGCCAGGGTATCAGAGCAGCCAGCAGGGGTTTAGGAGGGCTGGGGTGTGTGTGACCAAGCTGGTCTCCTTCCATGAGCAGGTGACCCTGCTGGTGGGTGCAGGAGAGGCTGTGGATGTGTCTGTCTGGGCTCCAGCAAGGCCTTTGGAAGCGTCTGCCACAGCTCCCTCCAGGAAAAGCTGCAGCCCAAGGCTGGGACAGGAGCACTCTGTGCTGGGCTCAGCCCTGGCTGGATGGGCCAGAGAGTGGTGCTGAGGGTGCTGCATCCAGCTGGGGCCAGGCACCAGGGGTGTCCCTCAGGGCTCTGTGCTGGGGCCAGCTCTGTTCAGTGTTTGCACTGACCCCATGGATGAGGGCATGGAGGCTTTCATTAGTGACTCTGCAGAGGCCTCTGAGCTGGGAGCTGTGTCCATCTGTGGGAAGGTAGGAGGGCTCTGCAGAGAGACCTGGAGCTGTTGGATGGATGGGCAGAGTCCAGGAAGATGAAGTTTAATAAATCCAAGTGCTGAGTGCTGCATTTTGGCCACAATAACCCCTGCCATGCTCTGGGCTGGGGACGGTGTGGCTGGGCAGTGCCCAGGCAGAAAGGGACCTGGGGGTGCTGGTGACAGCCGGCTGAACATGAGCCAGCAGTGTGTCCTGGTGGCCAGGATGGTCAAGGGCTCCTGGCCTGGATCAGGGATGGTGTGGCCAGCAGGAGCAGGGAGGTCATTGTGCCCCTGTGCCTGGCCCTGGTGAGGCCACACCTGCAGTGCTGTGTCCAGCTCTGGCCCCTCAGATTGGGAAGGACATTGAGATTCTGGAGCGCGTCCAGAGAAGGCCACGAGGCTGGAGAGGGGCTGGGAACACAAACCCTGTAAGGAACCCCTGAGGGAGCTGGGGGTGCTCAGCCTGGAGAAAAGGAGACTCAGGTGTGCCCTCATCACTCTGTGCAGCTCCTGAAAGGTGGCTGTGCTCAGGTGGGGCTGGGCTCTTTCTCCAGGCAGCACTGACAGAACCAGAGGACACAGCCTTAACCTGCACCAAGGGAAATATAGGTTGGATCATAGGAAGTTTTTTACATAAAGAGTGACAAAGAACTGAAATGGCCTGCCCTGGTAGGTTGTGGAGTCACCATCCCTGGAGGGGTTTAAAAACAGACTGGATGTGGCACAGAGCGGCAGGGTTTAGTTGAGGAGTTGAGTTGGGGCTGAGTTGGACTCGATGATCTTGGAGGTCTCTTGCAACCCATCCCAGAGATTCTGCGATTGTGTGAGCGCGGGCAGCCACTCCCTTGGCGATCCCAGCGCAGGGGGCACACGGGGGCAGCCGGCACCAGGAACTCGCCTGAACCCCCGGCCCTCACCGCGGCCCCTCCGCCCACAGCGAGCCCCGAGCTGGGGCAGCACCGACCGCGGGTCCCACCCGGGCTGGAGCCGCCTCCGAGCTCCGGGTGCCGCCGCCGCTCCGCAATGTCCTGAACGCGCCGCTGCCGCTCCGGTCCCGGTCAGACACTCCGGGCTCGGTCACTGGCACAGCAAGGTGGAGCCGCTGCGGGGTCCAAGCGGCTTTTGGCTGTTTTGAACAATCAGAGCTCGCACAAACAGCCGAGAGCGGTGCAGGGAGGGGCCGTGGGAGGGAGCGAGTCAAGAGTGGATGCGAACAGGACAGGTTTTCAGGGATCCTGAGAACAGCAAGAAGAGCCAGGCTGGGAGCAATTGCACACAGGACCAGTTGGCATGTTAGCCCTAGAACCCAAAAAAGAGCCAGGCTGAAGGCAATTGTAGACAGGACGAATTGGCAAGGAGCCCAGGAACCGTCAGGAGAGCCAGGCTGAAAGAAATTGCATACAGGAACAGTTGGTAGGGAGCCTGAGAACTCAGAAATGACAAATGATATCCCCAGCATTCTGGACCTGTTCCAGGGCTTATGAGTCACAGAGGGTTGTGAGCCTTCCAGGGGAGGGATATCATTAGAATTGTTTGTGAAAAGAGATGGGCTGTTTGGAGATGTGCTGGTTGGAGGCCTCCTGGGGTATGGTGATCATGAAATTACAGTGTTCTCCATATTTGGTGATATCAGGAGGAACATCAATAAAATTTTTACATTAGACTTCCTGAGGGCAGACTGTGGCCTATTGAGGAGACTTATTCAGAAAGTCCCTTGGGAAGCAGCCCTTGAAAACAAGGGAGATCAGGAAAGGTGGGTGTGCTTCAAGGCAGAGATGTTGAGGGCACAGGAACAGAGTGTCCCTGTGTGCTCAAAGAGGAGTCAATGAGGAAAACGTCCAGCCTGGATGGGCAACGAGGTTTCCAAGGCATTTAGGAATAAAAGGAGGATGTATCATCTTTGGAAGGAGGGTCAGGTTTCTCAGGAAGTATTTAAGGGGATTGCCAGGGTATATAGGGAAAAAATTAGGGAGGCCAAAACTCAGTTTGAACTTAATTTGGCAACTTCTGTAAAGGATAATGAAAACTGTTTTTTACAAATATACTAATGGTAAAAGGAAGGGTAAGACCAGCTTTTATTCTCTTTTGGATGTGGGAGGGAACTCAGTAACTGCAGATGAGGAGAAGGCAGAGGTGCTCAATGCCTTCTTTGCCTCAGCCTTTAGTGGGAACACAGCTTGTCCTCAGGACAAGTGTCCTCCTGGGCTGGTGGATGGTGCCAGGGAGCAGAATGGGCCCCCCGTTATCCAGGAGGAGGCAGTCAGAGAACTGCTGAGCTGCTTGGATGTTCATAAATCTGTGGGCCCAGAGGGGATCCACCCCAGGGGGATGAGGGAGCTGGCAGGTGAGCTTGGGAAGCTGCTGTCCATCATTTACCAACAGATCTCTCACCCTTCACAGGCATAACAATCCCGGAGCGGGGACATTAATTTTAATTGAATTTATTATCAAACAAATCAGAGCAAGGGAATGAGGAGTACACGAAATCCTAAACATGCACCTTGCCCACAGTGCTTTCTCTTTCCTGAGCTTCACTTTACCCCCGATTCCCTACCTCCTCCCCACACAGTGGCACAGAGGGAAGGGGGTGTTTTGGTTTGAAGGACAGGGATCTGCTAAGGAAGGCAGGAGCCTCCCTGGCAATGGAAAATGAAATCACCATCGATCCAAATTATGATAATTCTGCAATGAAGGGCTTCTCAGGCAGAGATATGATAATAGAATAACAGTTCTTTAATGGTGTGTACAACAAAGCAAACAAACTACAAGAAACTTTTTTGAGGCCTTATTTATTATTTGTTGTATACAGTGAAGTATATAAGGTACTATTACCAGTACTGTTATTATAATAATTATTATGTGGAAATTTACTCTGTAAACCTTTTTAGATAAGGTGTGAAGTTGTATTTTTACACAAATTGTTTATCTAAGATTTAATGGTTTTTTAATTGGGTTTGTTAATTTTTTTCATTTTTGAATTTTTTAATGGATTTTGAGTGTTGACATAAGTTTATGTAATATAATATTGAAAAAAATTTTTATTTATGAAATAAATTCATTGTAATTTGTTTTGTAGAGTTTTAGGCTTTAAAGCTGTTATTGCAATTTTTAAAAATAATGGTGAATTGATGTTTTTATGTTTTTTTTTTTTTTTCAATATTAGGTGTTATTGTAGTGAGTTGTTTGATGTTACGTGGGGTATTTTAAAATTTGGAGGGAATATTTTACTAGGTTTTATTTTTATCAGTGAGTTAGGTTTTTTTTGTAATTTCTGTGGGAATTTGTTAAGATTAATAGCTTTATTTTTAGGGGGCACAGGAGTGGTGAAAGGGTACTAAATCTTGAGTTTTTCTATATAGGATGATGGGGAGTAATATTTAATTGTAGATTTCTTTGATACTGAAACTTAGTACAAAATGTGATTGTTAAAGAATTCAGAGTGTTTAATTGTTGAGGTTTAAAGGGTGTTTTAAGAAGATTGGGGGTTCAGTGACATAATTGGTTACAGGATTGGTTTGGTTGGTGACTGTACGCTCAGCGCTGTCAGGGTTTGGTGTTGGTTATTTTTGGGTTGGTATCAGTGTAGTGATTAAACAGGTTGAAATGGGTTTGTTTGGGTTCAAATGGGTTAAATATTTAGTGTTTGAACTTGTTGACTTGGTTAGAGTAACTAAACATTTGGTTTTGGTTGATTTATAGGTATATTTGTGTTGTAAAAGTAAGTAAAACTAATAACTACTAATATATTTTTTTAATTTAAATGTATGTTCTTGTTTAGTTACTCTTGGTAAAAGGTTTTTAAATGTATTTTAATTTTAAAATATATTTATTGGAGTATTTAGTTCTTGTGGTTTTTCAAATTTTTTAGGGACTGGTTAATTCCAAGGCACTAAATTGTTTTGTTTGTACTTATTGTTGTCAAGTTGGATATTTGGGTATTTTTTTTTTTAACATGATGGATACTCTGCTTTTGCTAAAAGATCTCTATGATATTAAGGATTTTTATGGTTTTACATTGAGATGAATTTGAGGTTTGCAGTTTGTGCAGGTTGGGGAGGGGATGCTGGGTGTGAGCTGCTGTTTTTCTGTGTGCCCTACGTATGTGTGGTTGTGGTTTTGCTTGTGGAATTGTTAATGTGGTTTGGTGTGTGATATGGTTTTGTGGTTTATGTTGGAATCTACTTAGGTTTAGTGTTTGTGGAAATAGAAGTAAATTTCTTGTCTTGGGTTATTAAATGAAGTGGATTTTTAATTTGTCTTGTCTCAGGGTTTTGAATTAAAACTGGAGGAGAAGTTGTAAATTTTGTAAGATCTTGACACTGGTTGGGAGCTGTATTTTATGTGGCTTGATTGTTTTGTTATCTTCTATCTTAAATAGTTTTAAGGTGTGATTTCTTCTATTTTTGATGTAGAACTTTTTAATTTCTGTGATGTAGAACGTTTTAATTCAGTGTTTTGAATGTCTGTGATGATGTTGTTTGGAATGTGTTTTATTTGGTTTTGAGTTGGTGCTGTAATGAGTAAATTGTCTCTGTAATGGAAAATTCTTGATTGTGGCTGTTTTTGCTGGGGTGGAGATAAAGCTCCTGTTATAAAATATTGACGAATAGTAGGTGATTTTTTTTTATTTTTTGCAGTAAAACCAACCAGTGATGATTTTGTAATGTTTTTTGAATAATTGATGACTGGAACTGAAAAGTCAAATGGAGAAGTACTTTTTGGATGTAGTGGAATGTTGAAAAAGCAGTCTCAAACTGATGGCAATAAGAGGTCAGTTTCTTGGAATTATTGAAAGAAAAGGAAGTCTAGGTTGCAGGGGTCTCATGTTTTCTATTATTTCGTTGATTTTTTTAAAGTTGTGGAGTAATTCCTAGGAATCAGACATTTTCTTGTGAATAACAAACACTGGAGAATCCTAAGGGCTTGTTGTGGGTTTGATATGATTCTTTGATAATTGTTCATGTATTAATTTTTTGATGATATTTAGTTTTTTCCCTGCTGGAGGCTCCTGACTCCCTTAGACAGGGTTGTTAGTTTTTGATGATAACTTTGGAGTGGTTGGTGCTGCTGTGGCTCTCATTAAAAACTCCCTTCTGTTTCTGTTCTGCACTGGGCCAGCGAGTCTCCCTTCTCTGCTGGGATGGGTTTGTGCCCCATGAGGGGCCGGGTGATCCTTGGCTCATCCTCAGCACTGGTGGCAGTCCCCATGAGCTCACTGTGCACACTCAGTGTGACTGTTTTGGCTCTTGGGAGAGCCCCCATGGGCGCTGCCAGATTGTAATGGCTGGGCTGAAGCACAGCAGGAATTGCAGTGCCCTCTGTGCCAGTGCCCAGCACAGCTGTGACATTCACTGTTCCACTGCCCTGGCTCAGGCTGCAAGGGGGCTGTGGCTGCTCACTGGGGACACCTCCCACCCAAAGGCCATCAGCTGTGGGCTACAGCTCTCGGGGCTGTTCCTTGGTGCACAGTTGGCTTAGTTAAAAGCACAGGCTCTCCATGGATGTCTTGCTCAGTTACAGTCACTGGCAAGGCAGCAGTGATAGCTCTCAGTGGTTTGGGTTGAATTACTGCTGGAGTGCTGTAAGCAAGAGCTACAGATATCAGCTCTTGGTTACAATGTACTGAAATAATAGTTGGGGAAACTGAAAATCTAAGAATTATGTTTTTGTCTCTGCTGAGAATTAGAATATCTTCTCTCTGTTGTGAAGTACTAGTGACCCCTGTGGGCATAAATTGATGACAAAAGTTTGTTTAGAGGTATGTTAATGTAGAAGTTGTTAGTTTGCATCGTGCCCCTGGGGGTAATATTTCGGGGTTGCTGGGGAGATTTCTGCTGATTTTACAAATTGCATCTGCTCCAAATTTGTTTGCAATGGAGCCGCCGTTCTTTGTTTTGTGACACGGTGGCGCTGTGTTCTTGTTGAAGTTCCCGACAGAGGTTTTTCTGTTATGTAAAATTTGGAGCGACAGCGACCAGTCTAATGCCTCTCTTTTTTTGTACTGAGGGTAAGTATCGGGTAACTTTGTATTTTTGTCTGTTTCAGAACTGTCTTTTTTGAAATGACTGAGTTTTTTACAGGTGAAATATGGCTATTTAATGGGCTCTACCTGGAAAGCAGTGAGGGTTTCTTCAATAGTTTTGGTTTGAGCCTCAATAACTTTTGGAATTTTTTTCCAGCGATTCTTGGGACTTTGTAAGTTGTTCCCCCAGTGTGGGAGCTTGTATGGTCAGGATGTGCTGTGGAGTGCTGACCTCACCACAAGCTGAGAGCATTTGTGGCACTGTTGGTGGCTGGTGCGGTAAAAGAACCCTCTTACATTTATTGTTTGTATCAGTAAAGGCAAGGCTTTAATTCAATGAGGATGTGCTGTTTCCTTGGGACACTGCTTTTGAACTGCTTGTGCCAAGAGATCTAAAAAGGCAAGATAAGGTTTAGTTGTGCCTTGTTGAATCAGAGAATCGGCATTTTCAGGGGTTCTTGCAGTTGTACAGTTAAAAGAGTCGTTCTGGCTGCATTTCTAATATCTCTTATTCCTGCTCTAGAAAGGCATTCGGCTTGGTCCTCAGCTTTATGGTTTAGAGCATCTCTAGCTAATTGACTGATTGTTAGTTGAGCTTTAGGACTTCTAGCAGAGCTCTGCATCGGTCTGTGAAGATGCTTTCACTGTTCCAAGTCCCACAGAATATATTGTGAGTTTTTTGAAATTACAGATGAAATGTTACAGCAGTCTGAAGGGGTGAGGTGATAAGAATCATATCTACTTCTCACCACGCTATTAAAATACTGGGAGTTTAAGCTGTTGTCTTTAAAAGGTTTTCTTAACTTCTCAATATCCTAATGTGCTATAGGCTCCCACCAAGGATTAGCATTATTTTCCTTATATCGAACTGGCACAGCAAGGAGTTTTCTGTATGGTGAATGAAAATCTTTATCGTGCACGAGTTTATGTTTAATCTTAGCCCAATCAGTCAGTTCCCGTTGTGTGGTCACGGGGCTGGGATGGAACGGCTTAAACTCTCCCTCTGATCCAGAGTCCGTGCCCTGCTCCATTTCCCTGTGGAGGAGTTTGCCAATCCCGGGTTTTTCTCTCGTTGCTCTCTTTGCCGCAGTCAGAGCTCGGGTTTTTGCAGCGCTGGCAGAGCAGCCTCGCTCCTTTAGCTGGGCAGAGCTGCCCTCGCTGCCGGCCGGGCAGGGCTGGAAGATGCCGGGCGGGCCGGGGATGGCAGCGGGGGCTGAGCCGGGAGAGCGGCGGGGGCTGCGGGGCAGCGCCGGGGGCAGCGCGGCTCCGCTCGGGCTTGCGGGGCCTCTGGGCAGGGCTGGAGGGAGGGAGGGCTCGGAGACACGGCTGGGGACGCGCAGGGGCTGCACACAAGAGTGGGGAACTGGAAAGCTTTGCAGCTTGTTCAAATAAGTTCATTAAAGTGTGACACGGAGGTAATAATTTTGTGTTTGTATGGTTTTTGTTTATGGTAAAAGTATTGTACAGTTTGAGTTTAACTGGGTCTCTCATAGGGAAGGTGAATGCAGAAATATTATTTATAGCTGGAAACTGCTTTTGGACTTAAGATAATTAATTTTTTTGGTTTTTTTTAATATTACAAGAATTCAGTTTGATTCGAGCTTTAAGGCTTTTACAAACGTCTTTGGGTTGCTTGAATATTTTGTGCATGATTATGTTTTTTAAAACTTGCTTGATGTTTTGTAATAGTAGATAATATTGGTTTCTGTTTGAGTTGAGCTAGTGACGAAGGGAGAAGTCTTGACTGTGGGTTTTTTAGGTAGAAGAGCTAATTCTTTAGGGTCTTGTTTCTTTGTAGTATCACTGAACAAAATGTATTTTGTGGAGTTTTAAGTGCTTGAAAGATTGTTGAGTTATTGGGGTTTTTTGTAATGGGAGTACTGTTTTGTTGGTTTCTTAGTTTCTATAAAGACGGGGTAACTGAGAAATGTTTTAAAATATTTGATTTTATTATCAGTCTCAATAAAATTTAAACATAAAAATATAAAACTCAAGGTGTGCTTTTAAAAGCTACCTTCTTCACTGATTACATTACCTTATAAATGCCTTCCAAGCTATTTTCTTTTACACAGAGTACTACTATTACTTCTAGTACCAATCACATCTATTTATACCTCACACAGTCCTATTACAATGCATCTTTCAGAGTTCTAATTCCCTAAAATATCTATGCTTTTTATAAAGCCATATTTTAAAACTTATTAAAGCATATTTCTATTTCAATGTCTCAGTGATATCATCTCTATTCCATAGCTTTCCTAAGTCAACACACCTGACCTGTATTTGCATACAGATATACACGACTGTGTGAACTTTCTCTGAATTTTTAAAGATTCTGCACAAATCCGTTCCTCGCAGCTCCGGAGCAGCCAAAGCTCGGAGCAGCGCCCGAGGGGCAGCGGGGGCGCGGCAGCGGCAGCCGGGTGTGAGCAGGGCAGGGAGAGGCGAGCTCAGGATCCCGGGCACCCGAGCAGGGGGGACAGGGCCCTGCGGCACTGAGGGGTGACAGTGAGGTGCCCGTGCAGGGGCAGCTCTCACAAGCACAGGCTCAGCCCACAGCCCCACAGCAGGAGAAGCAGCTCTGGGCTGGGTTGTGGCGGTGGCAGCGAATTCCCTTCCCCAGCAGCAGCTCCGACCGTCCTCCTTTGAATCCGAGTGACGGAGAGAGAGCCAACCGCAGAGAGACCCTGCTTCACAGTCAGGTGCCTGATGCCAAAAGTTGGATTCCTCCTCAGCACAGGTCAGCGGTTCTCCCTCTTCCAAAGACAGTTCAAAAGTGTCACATTCTGGCCAGTTGATGAGGATTTCCAAGAGCAGAGGCCGATTTGGATTTCCTGACTGAGCTTTTTTTTATAATGAAGGCAATGCACTCACTGCAGGCAGCATTGGTGGCAGGATGGATTGCAGAGACTTTTCCTTTGCAACCCCAGCCCAGTGCTGGCATTGGGGATGAAGAGGCACTGAGGTGACCCTTGCAATGCAAGGCACAGGGCGCAGCTGAGGAAGGACAGCGCTGTGCTGGGCTCAGAGGTGAAGCTGGCACTGCCCAGAGTGGAGAAGGTCCTTTGTGCAGCCCCTGTTACAGGGGAGCTTGGGCCTTGCTGCAGACATACGGCCGCTCACTTGAGCACATCTCACTCCTGAATCTTTTCCTGTCAGCCAGGTACACACACTCGGAATTGCCAAGGACAGGAACCCTGCAGGGAGGAGCAGAGGCAGCGCTGGCTGCCAGGGGAAGCCCTTGTGCCCCTGTGCCCCCAGGCCCTGCCCGGCTCCCCGGCACTCACCGGGAGCTGTAGCTGCTGCCGTCCCCCCAGTGCAGGCTCTCGCCCCGTCTGCGCAGCCCGAGCCAGAAATCGCCGTTCCCACGGAGGCGGAAGAGCAAATCCTGCCCAGGAGAGAGGAGTGGGAGCTGCCCCGGCCCCTCGGGGGGACACGTGCCCGGGGCTGCCCCCGCACGCCGGGGCTCCTTCCCTGCAAGGCCCCGGCCCAGGGCTGCAGCCCCGGCCCTGCGAGCACCGAGCCCGGCCCAGGAGCGCCCCCAGGCTGCCCTCAGCCACCCCACAGCGCCCGCAGCCCCTCACTCACCATGGCCTCCTCATCCTTGGCAATGGCCAGGGAGGCATTGAGCTCGGAGCACCGTTCCTGACCCTGCTCCCACGTGCTGAAATCCCGTGAGAAGTAGTAGCAGACCCCATTGTAGCCCACCCAGTCATGGGGACAGCCCAGAACCAACAGCGGAGTAGCAGGTGTGACTGGAAGCTGTGGTGCTGCAGGGGGAAGAGGAGAAGGTCTGAGGATTCCCCTGTGCAGGGAGCAGGGAGCCCGCTCTGCCCCGAGGGGCTGGGCCCACGCTGCTGCCCCTCCCTTACCTGCCAGCACAGCCATGGCTGCCCCCAAAGCCAGCACCAGCACCAGGAGCAGCAGAATCAGCACTGCCGTGCCCACGGGATGGCACCTGAACCGTTCACCTGGAGCAGGAAAGAGCTGCTGGCTGCCAGAAGCAGAGCCGGCCCTGCAATCTGCTCAGCCCATGGCCAGGGAGCAGAGCAGGGAGCCCTGAGGCAGTGTGGGCCTCCCTCAGCTGGCAGCCAGAGAGCCAAGAGCCTGGCCACAGGCAGGGACACAGCTGTGGGCACAGGCAGGGACACAGCTGTGGGCACAGGCTGCAGCAGGAGAACTGCACAGCCTTGGGGGCAGCTGGGGCTCTTGCTTCCAGCCACGGATGGGGCCCAGCAGAGCGCGAGGCCTCTTCCAGACATCGGGAAACAGCCACACACCTGCCAGCCCTGGCCTTGGGAGGGGACACGGGCCCCTGCCTAGAGGCCACAGGGGTGGCCCTGTACTCACCCAGGAATCTTCTGAGGTTCCTTTTGCATTCATTGCCCGGTGCTGCTGTGCCCTGGGGAGCCAGGGGCTCCCTCACACTCCCATCCCTGGTGCAGAATCCATTCTCCACATCTGCACTCAAGGCACGCTCACAAGTGGCATCCCCCTGCTTATGCCAAGAGGCTTCTTGGGCCCCAGGCAAGTGTGGAAGTGCGGCTGCTGGTCCCTCCTGGAGATGCCGGGGCTCATTGGCAGCTCCAGGAGTGGGGTAGAATTCACTCTTCTCCTGCTCACAGGCGCCATCTCTCTGCCCAGAACAAACCGCACCTTGCTCTCGAGACATCAGGAGTGATGCTGGCAGATCTTTGGGAGCTCGGCCTCGGGAACAGCTTTGCAGCCGCGCTGATGGCACCCTGAAAGGGACACGGTGAGAGGTCGCTGCTGGTGGCGGCCGTGCGGGGGCTCAGGAGGGCGGTGGCAGCTGTGGCTGCGCTGTCGCCGCTGCCCAGAGGTGCGGCAGCAGGTGCGGAGACAAGCGCAGCCTCCGGGAGCTCTGCGGTGGCCGCAGCCGCGGCCCCTGTGGCTCTGCAGCCGCTGCAGCCCAGCTCCGTGCCGGGCCGGGCGCTGAGAGCGCCTGCGAGCTGCCGGCTGCTGCTGGCCCGGGGCAGCTGCGGCTCGGAGTCCGCCTGCCGAGGGGCGAGAAGCAGCAGCCCCGGGCTGCTCACCATTGTGCCCCGCATGATTCCCTGCCCCGGCGCCTCGGAGCCCGGGCACACCGAGCGCCGGCACGGCCGCTGCGGCTCCTGCCTGGGCACACGGAGCGGCTCCCGGCACAGAGCGCAGCGCCGAGAAGCCTCGGCCCCGGAGCAGGCTGCATGCGCCGCTTTGTGCCCGCACTCGGCGCCTGCAGCGCTTTGGGCTCTGAGGCACTGGGTTCAAGTTCATGCCGTGCCAGCCCCGAGCCGGGCACGGACACCTCCCGCCCGAGCAGCGGCCCCCAGCCCGGTGCCGCACGGGCGGGAACGGTGCCGGGCACGGAGCAGCCGCCTCCGTCCTAGCGAGAGCAGCCGGGATGAGCCATCGCTGCCGCGGCACCGGCTCCGTGCCGGCCATCCGGGCAAGGAGGAGAGCGCGGGCAGCCGCTCCCTCGGCTGCGATCCCAGCGCAGGGGCCACACGGGGGAAGCCGGCACTAGGAACTCGCCAGAACCCCCCGGCCCTCACCGCGGCCCCCTCCGCCCGCAGCGAGCCCCGAGCTGGGGCAGCACCGACCGCGGTCCCACCTGGGCTGGAGCCGCCTCCGAGCTCCGCCGCCGCCTCGCCGGGCTCCAAGTCCTGACCTCGCTCCCGAGTGACCCGCACGTGTCGTAGTTTCAGTCTTGCCGTTTCGGTGGAGACGTCCTGATTTTGGCCGAGCCGCGCACGTGGTTCGCGGCGCGGGGGTGGGGAGGGAGTGTCCGGCCGCTCCCGTTACCGCTGGATGGAGGTTGTGGCAGGGAGCTCCTGGCCGATAGCGTTTCTAATCTTAGACAACTGCACCCAGGATGTTGTCAGCATGCAGGATAGCTGAGATGCTGGCCCTGTCGGTATCCCGGGCGTGTTGCCAGAGCGCATGAGTCACAGCTGCTGAGGCAGCCTTCCAGGGAAGGCACTTTTTAGAATTGTTGTCAATGGAGATGGCTGGTGGGACATGTACTGGCTGTAAGCCTCCTGGGGCACGGTGATCGTGAAATTATAGTGTTCTTGATATTTGGTGATATCAGGAGAATCATCAAGAAGGATTTTACATTAGACTTCCTGAGGGCAGTCTTTGGCCTATTCAGGAGACTTATTCAGAATGTTCCTTGGGAAGCAGCACCTAAAAGCAAAGGTGTCCAGGAGAGATGGTCATGCTTCAAAGCAGAGATGTTGAGGGCACAGGAAGAAGACGGTCCCTGTGTGCCAAAAAATGAGTCAGTACGGAAAACATCCAGTGCAAACTGCCAACGCAAAAGCTGCTGCTGGAGGGGGGAAGGGAGGATAATCTGCTGCTCCTGGTGAGGACAGCAAGGAGAAAAGTGAAGAAGAGGCTGATCCAGAGGACGGTGACAGGGAGAACACAACACAGCATTTGCATTGACAGTTTTGCTGGATGGGCAACGAGGTTTTGAAGGCATTTAGAAATAAAAGAGGGACGTATCATCTTTGGAAGGAGGGTCAGGTTTCTCAGGAAATATTTATGGGTTTTGCCAGGGTATGTAGGAAAAAATCAGGGAGGCCAAAGCTCAGTTTCAACTTAAATTGGCAACTTTTGTAAAGGATACTTAAAACTGTTTTCACAAATATATTAATGGTAAAAGGAAGGGTAAGACCAGGTTTTGTTCTCTTTTGGATGCAGGAGGGAACTCAGTAACTACAGATGAGGAGGAGGCAGAGGAGCTCAACACCTTCTTTGCCTCAGCCTTTAGTGGGAACACAGCTTGTCCTCAGGACAAGTGTCCTCCTGGGCTGGTGGATGGTGCCAGGGAGCAGAATGGGACCCCTGTTACCCAGGAGGAGGCAGTCAGAGAACTGCTGAGCTGCTTGGATGCTCATAAATCTGTGGGCCCAGAGGGGATCCACCCCAGGGGGATGAGGGAGCTGGCAGATGAGCTTGGGAAGAGGCTCTCCATCATTTACCACCAGCCCTGGCTCACTGGGGAGGTTCCAGATGGCTGGAAGCTGGCCAGTGTGACACCCATCCACAACAATGGTGGGAAGGAGGATCCTGGCAATTCCAGGCCAGTTAGCCTGGCCTCAGTGCCCAGTAAGGTCATGGAGCAGTTCACATTGATTCCAGCAGGCAGCACTTCCAGGATGGCCAGCGTGTCAGAGCAGCCAGCAGGGGTTTAGGAGGGCTGGGGTGTGTGTGACCAAGCTGGTCTCCATCCATGAGCAGGTGACCCTGCTGGTGGGTGCAGGAAAGGCTGTGGATGTGTCTGTCTGGGCTCCAGCGAGGCCTTTGGCAGTGTCTGCCACAGCTCCCTCCTGGAAAAGCTGCAGCCCAGGGCGGGCACAGGAGCACTCTGTGCTGGGCTCAGCCCTGGCTGGATGGGCCAGAGAGTGGTGCTGAGGGTGCTGCATCCAGCTGGGGCCAGGCACCAGGGGTGTCCCTCAGGGCTCTGTGCTGGGGCCAGCTCTGTTCAGTGTTTGCACTGACCCCATGGATGAGGGCATGGAGGCTTTCATTAGTGACTCTGCAGATGACACTGAACTGGGAGTTGTGTCCGTCTGTGGGAAGGTAGGAGGGCTCTGCAGAGAGACCTGGAGCTGTTGGATGGATGGGCAGAGTCCAGGAAGATGAAGTTTAATAAATCCACGTGCCGAGTGCTGCATTTTGGCCACAATAACCCCTGCCATGCTCTGGGCTGGGGACGGTGTGGCTGGGCAGTGCCCAGGCAGAAAGGGACCTGGGGGTGCTGGTGACAGCCGGCTGAACATGAGCCAGCAGTGTGTCCTGGTGGCCAGGATGGTCAAGGGCTCCTGGCCTGGATCAGGAATGGTGTGGCCAGCAGGAGCAGGGAGGTCACTGTGCCCCTGTGCCTGGCCCTGGTGAGGCCACACCTGCAGTGCTGTGTCCAGCTCTGGCCCCTCAGATTGGGAAGGACGTTGGGACGCTGGAGCGCGTCCAGAGGAGGCAACGAGGCTGGAGAGGGGCTGGGAACACAAACCCTGTGAGGAACCCCTGAGGGAGCTGGGGGTGCTCAGCCTGGAGAAAAGGAGACTCAGGGGTGCCCTCATCACTCTGTGCAGCTCCTGAAAGGTGGCTGTGCTCAGGTGGGGTTGGGCTCTTTCTCCAGGCAGCACTGACAGAACCAGAGGACACAGCCTTAACCTGCACCAAGGGAAATACAGGTTGGATCATAGGAAGTTTTTTACATAAAGAGTGACAAAGAACTGAAATGGCCTGCCCTGGTAGGTGGTGGAATCACCATCCCTGGAGGGGTTTAAAAACAGACTGGATGTGGCACAGAGCGGCAGGGTTTAGTTGAGGAGTTGAGTTGGGGCTGAGTTGGACTCGATGATCTTGGAGGTCTCTTGCAACCCAACCCAGAGATTCTGCGATTGTGTGAGCGCGGGCAGCCACTCCCTTGGCGATCCCAGCGCAGGGGGCACACGGGGGCAGCCGGCACCAGGAACTCGCCTGAACCCCCGGCCCTCACCGCGGCCCCTCCGCCCGCAGCGAGCCCCGAGCTGGGGCAGCACCGACCGTGGTCCCACCCGGGCTGGAGCCGCCTCCGAGCTCCGGGTGCCGCCGCCGCTCTGCAATGTCCCGAACGCGCCGCCGCCGCTCCGGTCCCGGTCAGACACTCCGGGCTCGGTCACTGGCACAGCAAGGTGGAGCCGCTGCGGGGTCCAAGCGGCTTTTGGCTGTTTTGAACAATCAGAGCTCGCACAAACAGCCGAGAGCGGTGCAGGGAGGGGCCGTGGGAGGGAGCGAGTCAAGAGTGGATGCGAACTGGACAGGTTTTCAGGGATCCTGAGAACAGCAAGAAGAGCCAGGCTGGGAGCAATTGCACACAGGACCAGTTGGCATGTTAGCCCTAGAACCCAAAAAAGAGCCAGGCTGAAGGCAATTGTAGACAGGACGAATTGGCAAGGAGCCCAGGAACCGTCAGGAGAGCCAGGCTGAAAGAAATTGCATACAGGAACAGTTGGTAGGGAGCCTGAGAACTCAGAAATGACAAATGATATCCCCAGCATTCTGGACCTGTTCCAGGGCTTATGAGTCACAGAGGGTTGTGAGCCTTCCAGGGGAGGGATATCATTAGAATTGTTTGTGAAAAGAGATGGGCTGTTTGGAGACGTGTTGGTTGGAGGCCTCCTGGGGCATGGTGATCATGAAATTACAGTGTTCTCAATATTTGGTGATGTCAGGAGGAACATCAATAAAACCTTTACATTGGACATCCTGAGGGCAGACTCTGGCCTATTGAGGAGACTTATTCAGAAAGTCCCTTGGGAAGCAGCCCTTGAAAACAAAGGAGATCAGGAAAGGTGGGTGTGCTTCAAGGCAGAGATGTTGAGGGCACAGGAACAGAGTGTCCCTGTGTGCCCAAAGAGGAGTCAATGAGGAAAACGTCCAGCCTGGATGGGCAACGAGGTTTCCAAGGCATTTAGGAATAAAAGGAGGATGTATCATCTTTGGAAGGAGGGTCAGGTTTCTCAGGAAGTATTTAAGGGGATTGCCAGGGTATATAGGGAAAAAATTAGGGAGGCCAAAACTCAGTTTGAACTTAATTTGGCAACTTCTGTAAAGGATAATGAAAACTGTTTTTACAAGTGTATTAATGGTAAAAGGAAGGGTAAGACCAGTTTTTGTTCTCTTTTGGATGTGGGAGGGAACTCAGTAACTGCAGATGAGGAGGAGGCAGAGGAGCTCAACACCTTCTTTGCCTCAGCCTTTAGTGGGAACACAGCTTGTCCTCAGGACAAGTGTCCTCCTGGGCTGGTGGATGGTGCCAGGGAGCAGAATGGGCCCCCTGTTATCCAGGAGGAGGCAGCCAGAGAACTGCTGAGCTGCTTGGATGTTCATAAATCTGTGGGCCCAGAGGGGATCCACCCCAGGGGGATGAGGGAGCTGGCAGATGAGCTTGGGAAGCTGCTGTCCATCATTTACCAACAGATCTCTCACCCTTCACAGGCATAACAAGCCCGGAGCGGGGACATTAATTTTAATTGAATTTATTATCAAACAAATCAGAGCAAGGGAATGAGGAGTACACGAAATCCTAAACATGCACCTTGCCCACAGTGCTTTCTCTTTCCTGAGCTTCACTTTACCCCCGATTCCCTACCTCCTCCCCACACAGTGGCACAGAGGGAAGGGGGTGTTTTGGTTTGAAGGACAGGGATCTGCTAAGGAAGGCAGGAGCCTCCCTGGCAATGGAAAATGAAATCACCATCGATCCAAATTATGATAATTCTGCAATGAAGGGCTTCTCAGGCAGAGATATGATAATAGAATAACAGTTCTTTAATGGTGTGTACAACAAAGCAAACAAACTACAAGAAACTTTTTTGAGGCCTTATTTATTATTTGTTGTATACAGTGAAGTATATAAGGTACTATTACCAGTACTGTTATTATAATAATTATTATGTGGAAATTTACTCTTTCTCGCCAGAACCCCCCGGCCCTCAGCGCGGCCCCTCCGCCCGCAGCGAGCCCCGAGCTGGGGCAGCACCGACCGCGGGTCCCACCCGGGCTGGAGCCGCCTCCGAGCTCCGCCGCCGCCTCGCCGGGCTCCGGGTGCCGCCACCGCTCCGGTCCCTGGCAGACACAGCGGGCACGGCTGCTGCTGTCACCGCATTTCTGCACAGCGTGGCAATGGGAGACTGCTCTTTGGCCCATTCAGCGTGCGAGGAAAGGGGCGAGGAGCTCCCTGGCAAGAGCTACAAAAACTTGGAGAAAAAGCGTAGAAACTCTTCATGTGTAAAGATTGTACATCTATGAGGGTCAAGCATAGAGGAAGGGAAAGGAGAAGAGAGAGAGGTTTTAAAACAGTGAGGAAAACGCAGAAGTCTATTCGCACCAAAGTATCCACAAAAGCATTGAGACATCAGGGTAGTCTAAATTCTACCCCTAATGACTCGAGACCCACCTGTTTCTATTGCCATGAGAAGGAATACCTGTGGAAATTTTGCAGGAAAAGGAAACTGGATGAAAGGAGGAGTAGGGGTGTCAGGGACTGTATTTATTGAGGACTGAAACACCAAAAGAGCCCTTGATGAAATTAAGACTTGGTCCTCACAATAAGGAAGTATTTTTAGTAGATACAGGAGCCTCTAGGACACCATAAGAAAGTTACCCTAAGGATGCAAATTAAGTCAGGAATGCATCTCAGTAATTGCATTTGGTGGAGAACCGTTCCCAGTCCCTTTGATTTAAAAAGTAATAATTAAATCAGATGAAAAATTTGGGGTAAATGACTATTGTAAGTACCAGAGGCTGGAAATAATTTGTTAGAAAGGTATATAATAATAGCTCTAGGAATTAGGATAACCCCACACCCTTCACACCTCTGAAAGAAAATTTGTAATCTGGTGATGTGTCACACTGTATGGTATTTTGGTGAAACAGGAGAGTGAAATATTCAGTCCATTAGTGTTGAAATACAGCACAACCTCCCCTGAATTAGTGCTGAGAATGACAAAGAGAAAAAGCCCCACTCAGTTTGTCTGCAGGGTCCCAGGGGAAGAATTAATGCATGGCTGCACAGAGGTCACAGAGCTACAAACAAAAAATGTGTCCAGATCTAAGAGAACAGGAGTTACAAAACTGAGAAAAATTATTTCTAGAAGGATCATCTTGAGTGATAGATGGGAAAAGAAAATCTGGGAATGCTATAATTAGTGGAGAAAAACTAGAAGGAAAGGAATCTTGTCCCCTTAGCCCATCCTGGGCTTGCATTATTCTGTATATTTCTATTCAAGGATTGAGAAGGGATCATTTACACAGTCTTGAAATATCCTTTTGGAGTAATACTTCTAGAAAGATTTGGAAAGAAAGGGGACTTATGAACATTCAAGGAGAAGAATTATTACACCAGGGATTGGTTATCTTCACTGTGCTTATTATGATACCCTTGGCAACTGGCAAAAACCATAAAACTGCATGGAACAAAGTTAAGAAATAGGAAGGGAAGAAGCAATGCAGAAAAAAGTGATGATACAACAAGCAGTGCAAGAGGACACAATGAGAGAACAAACTGTGCAAAAACAAAATCCAAATAACTCAGAGCCCTGTGACAACAACTTTATGTAGGTCAGGGACAACATGGGCCCTCTGTTAGTGGCACATTCATTTGTTAGTGCTGCCCTATCACAATCCCAACAGCTTCACAGGTGTGTGTGTTACAAATCGAAAAATGTACCGGGTAGGGAAAAATTAAGAATTCAATGGATGAGCTCCTTATCCTTATAGCGATCAAATTTGTCCTCAATAGGAACAATTTCTTTGTTTTGAGAAAGATGAAAATGGGAATGAACCATATATAGATACAAGAAGTGTAGCATTAAAGGAGAAAATAGAAGAAAAACAAAAGGAAACAAAAATTGATATAAATAAAGGTCACAGGAAAAGAACAGAGGAACTGAATGAATTTTACAAACAGTTAAAACGGTAGTAAAATATGAGGCTACCTTGATTACCTCCCCTAACTGGCGGACGATAAAGCAAAAATCTGCCTTGAGGGAAAACAGCAGCATAATTGTGACTTTTTGGAAAGCAGAAACACAGAATAAAACAGCCTATTTTTTCCTTAGCAGAGTTAGCAGCCACAAAGAAGTTAGGGGAAAATCTGAAAGTGGGTCAATAGATTCTCCCTGATGGTAAGACTAAAATCCTTAGCCAGACAGACATTGACAGACTCACTGAGGAACAAGAGCACTTTGTGATCATTTTCCAAAATTTTATGGCTGTATAGGAATATTTGAAATCAGAAAACAAATTACTCAGGGACGTTTCACATGTTAAAAATTGAAAAAAATGGTGTGGATATGGCATCCCTCTGGGGGCTGCTATATAGTCTACAGGCCATTTAGAAGGATCCAGATTGATTTACCCAGAGTGGGCAGGTGGAAATATGTATTAGTTATTAATTGACTCAGTGGGTAGAAGCAGTCCCTGCAGGTCGGACTACAGCTCAAACAGTAGCCAAAATGTTGTTGAAACCTATTATTCCAAGATTTGGATTACAATTTGAAGTGATAAAAGCAAATAATTTGGGGTAAACGTGTTTATAGTAATGAATGTATGTTTTATGTAGTTTGGCCAAACTAAGTGTGTGAGTGTTTGATATGTGTGATATGTTTCTCAAAGTAATTGTTACAGCAAATGGAAAATGTGCAATGTGTACCAAAGGCTGGCTAAAAAGTATAGTTTATGTCCAGTAGAAATTATTATGCAAGCTACTAATTGTAGGCATTGAATGAAACTATTCTAAGTAGAGGTGGTATTAACATTGTCGCCATGGTTACCCAACATCAGGGTTGGTCCAGAGTGTGGACACACTGATACAGTAGTCAGCTCAGCTGGAACATGCAAACACCTTGACTACAGATGGAAAAGTTGGTAATTTGGTAAAATTTTAACCTTTACTCAAACACTGGCTTGCCATCAATTCTGGACTCATTGGGGCGAGTAACCCTGCTGTGTTTGAAGGCTGAACAACATCACAAAGAACGAATTCAGCGTCTCCCGAGACACTGGGATCAGGGACTACTGCCAGCAGCAGAGGTCCAGAAAGAAACAGACCACTGGACTTGTGCTGGGCATGGCCTGGACTGTCCCCCGTGGGCTTGAATTGTCTGTACAGTTTAACTCATGGTGGAAGGTAACCAAAAAAGAAGAAGGTGAAAATAACTGCTTTGTTTAACCTGCTTAAATCGCTTACGTGACCAGCTTACAATAGCATGCCCTTACAGTGATTTTATAGGAACACCTTCAGAGTAATAGAGATAGAACCTTTAATGCAGCTCTTCAATTAATAGAAGACAGAGACCAACAAGTTTTAGCTGTAATAATCTATGAACAGGCAAAAGAACAAGTGTGCCATTCTATGATAGATAGTTGTTTTATTGTCGAGAGCTGTTGGGGGAGGGAAATTGATGAGTCATACCATAGATTTGTTTCTGGTACAGGTGGGCTTTACAGGTCAGTTTACGGTGGCAAAGATTATTTAGTAATTATCCCCAACATCAGAGTAAATAGCAGGCATTAAGTTAGATCTTATAACAATTTTTAAATTGCTTAACTAAATCGTTTCAGTATTTGTTTTATAGAAAAGAGTGCTAAAACATTACCTGTGGTTGGCACATCTCCAAAGCCGATATTATTTAATAAATAAAAATAATTTATTTAATAAAAAAAAATAAATAATTCCCTGTCAATTAACCCAGGGAAAGCGATAGGACACTGCCTCCAGACTGTAAGGATCCAGTGCCATCATCCTTGCACCCAGGTGGGCTGCACACAGAAATAGTATCCTATGCTATAATCATTGTATCTGAGGGGTGCACACAGAAATAGTAGCCTGTGCTATAATAATTGTATCTGAGGGGTACACACAGAAATAATATCCTGTGCTATAATCATTGTATCTGAGGGGTGCACACAGAAATAGTATTCTGTGCTATAATCATCCTATTGAGAGGTGCACACAGATATAGTATCCTGTGCTATAATCATTGTATCTGAGGGGTGCACACAGAAATAGTATCCTGTGCTATAATCATTGTATCTGAGGGATGCACAGAGAAATAGTATCCTGTGCTATAATCACTGTATCCAAGGGGTAAGAGTGGAGATTGGCTCAGCAGAAATGGTACCAGCAAGGAGGTTCCAGTACACAAACTCTGCTGCCAAGAAGACAATCTCAGCCCTTGGCTGCAGCCCAAGGGGCCGTGAGAGAGGTGGAGAGTCCAGACTCCTGAGGTACCTGCTCCTGACATGGATCCTGACACCCTGTGCATCTGCAACCCCTGCAATAAATGCTACCAACTCATAGGGGACAGCCACAATTCAATGACTGTTTTTGCAGTACATCACTCTGTTGATGCTGAATGTTACAACCAGACAAGTTTACAAACTTGCCACAGAAATGGCTGAGCCTATTGGGGGGGAGTTAATGGGCCAATGGATGCCTTCATGCCCAGACTGCCCCACAGAGGGAGAATTCCTTTGTTTCCCAAAAAGAGAAGAGTGAGGAAATTCAGAACAAAACCAGCAAGGTAAGAATAAAGGGGAAAATCCAAGGGTGTGGTATAACTAATGAAGGCAGCAAAATTACGACTGGGATTTGCCAACTTCAGGTAGAAATCTTTTTGTAGACAATGCAAAAATGACAACCGAGTTGGGTTTATCAAGGTTGGATTTGTGGGGGAACTCAAATGGCTGAAAGATGGCCATAGAGGGGTGAAGGTCTAGCTCAGAACACTTTCCAAAAGGGAAATACACCCAAATTTCTGAGAAAATAAAATGGCGTGGAGGGTGGACTTTAACTCACCAAGTAATTGGAGCAGTTTGTATAACTTGAGAAGGAAAGAACTATAGCAAAGAGGTGGGACATGTCCCCTGAGAATACACCTTAATTGTAAATTCAGATAATAGAACTATGACCTGGTGGCCAAACAAAACCAATGGGTATTAGAGAACAACAAAGAGAAACGATTGCAAGTGGGACAATCAAATTAATCTGTGCTGCAGAAATAATAGTTCTGTAGCTACCCCTTACCATTCCATAGAAAATATAGAACACTACTGGAATCAACCAGACAATATAACTAGAACATGGAAGGCCTCTGATGGGCTATATTGGATTTGTGGACAGCGAGTGTACAGTCAGTTACCCCGGAAATGGAAAGGGACCTGTAGTTTAGGAGTTATCCAGCCCTCCTCCTGCACCCTGCCCTGGTCCAAGGGAAATCCACTAGAGAAAGCCCCACTTGATAAAATCGTGGACAATAACAAGAAAAACCAAAACCTTTTGATTTGGAGTGAAAATAAATGGCACACAGAAAGGATCATAAACTTTTATGATCCAGCTATTTGGGCTCAAAACAGAATCAGGAAATCAAATTATATGTTTAATCGACTGATAAGACTGCAAAAGGTAATTGAGGTCAGTTTGAAAAAAAACAGCTACCCAACAAAGCATGCACCTGCTCGTAACAGTCCATCAGAACAGATTGGCCTTGGACTATCTAATGGATGAAAAAGGAGGAGTTTGTGAAAAATATAACACATTGAAATGCTGTCTAAAACAAAAAAACCATGGAAAAGTGTTGATCAAAGAAGCTAATTGTACCTGTTAAAAACTGGAACCCCTCTGTGGGGAAATCTGGTGGCTTATACTAGCTGGCCTCATTATTGGAATTGTTTCCTAGACCATTTTTTATCTCCTGCATTATGTAAGTGAAAATATAACATATTGAATTTAATCAAAAAGACAAATGAAGGAATGTGAAAAGCTGAATTTTTGGGGATGTATGAGATACTGAGATTCACTCTTTTA